>NC_136261.1:237671015-238310108 GCF_964187855.1 Myxine glutinosa | reverse complement strand
AGAAAGAGAGAAAGAGAAAGAGAAAGAGAAAGAGAGAGAGAGAAAGAGAAAGAGAAAGAGAAAGAGAAGAGAGAGAGAGAGAGAGAGAGAGAGAGAGAAAGAGAGAGAGAGAGAGAGAGAGAGAGAGAGAGAGAGAGAGAGAGAGAGAGAAAGAGAAAGAGAAAGAGAAAGAGAGAGAGAGAGAGAAAGAGAAAGAGAGAGAGAAAGAGGAAGAGAAAGAGAAAGAGAAAGAGAAAGAGAAAGAGAAAGAGAAAGAGAAAGAGAAAGGGAGGAGACACTGGGATAAGCAAAAGGGTCGCATTTGGAAGATTTAAGGGGGCAATAAAGATCAGGCGTCAGGATGGGGTGGGAGGATGACATGAAGTGGTGGTGCACTGCCTGCTTAAAGCCCTAGAGTAAAAAGTGAGACAAAATATAGTCTCTGGAAGGCAGTTCCAAAGACGAGAGAAGCTAGGAATAAAAGAGTTCAATATAATTGCATGAAGGGAAATTATAATCCTCAAAACACACCCTAAATATGGTTAGCTGTGTGCTCAATTGAAACAGGAATAAATACCATTTAATGATTGTTTATGTGTAATAAAGGGAGTGATGAGGATAAAAGAAGCATGTTCGACAAAAACCAACCTGTTCCATCACGTTGTTTCATTTTGCTCCTTATTCGCCAACAAGACATGGAAGGTGTTGAAGGCTTCACTGAGGTAGGTACACTAAAGTCTTATACTCACTTCCTATGCAACCATCTTTGAATATTAAAACCACAAACACTAAGGAGGTTGCCTTTAACTTTTTTATTTTTGTTTCTATTTTTAATAAATAAATAAAACAATAAAAAGTGTATGATTTTGTGAAACTGTTAAAAATGTGATGAAGTCGTTCAATAAACAGAGCCAGGTGAAATACACCTGACGTCAGCTCTTTGCCCAATAAACAGAGCTCCAGAATTTTGAAACGAGGTACATTTGGCTGGCAAGGTTGCCAGTGATTACAATATGTTGTTCTTGATCTGCCTAGACATGCAGTGCACAGTTGTCCTCAGGACACGTCGACAACGCAGCTTCTAAGTAATTTACCAACAATCTGCGATTTGCGATACGATTAATTTCTACCTAAAAACCAAGTAAGTACAAAAAGTGTGAAATAATGAAAGGATGTTTATCCTATGAACTTTGTGTCACCAGCAGACGGAAATCAAAGACATTTATACTCATCATTTCCACCATACATTCAGCATCAAGAACGAAATTGTCATAATTCTGCCACCATACCTTCTTACTCCAAACACTTTTATTTCCTTACTATGATCTGACTTCTTTGTGCTCCACTTGAATGTGTGATTATGTAAGCCAATTGTCTGCAATATATAAGCTGGGTGTGGGGAGTTGTTTTTTGTGTTCAAATCCTTTATCTGCTTAAAATCGCTCTTGCTTCACTGTGAGGAGATTCAAGTATTATTCCTTATGTTCCTCCACAAGGTAAAAGTGGTGTATTTTTACTTGCGATGTGTCGCAGGTCTACAATGAGCTCTGTGTGGTTGTCCTTGCTGTTGTTGTGCTTCTTGTTGGGGGTCGATTTTTCAAACATGCGCCCATTGGTCGGACTGCTGCCACCACCACCCACATTTGTCGCTTGACTCCACCTACCATGGCACCCAAGTGAAATAATATGGCCGCCATCTTGGTTTTCTGGTGGACCGAATACATCAGGCCTGTAAGCCTCTGCTGATTATACACTGCCCGAGTTTGTTGCGTTAGATTTCCATTGGCTTTGTTTGGGTCGAATATGTTATTCATGATGAGGGACCCCGGAAAATGTAATCATGCGTCGAATAAAAAATATTAGTAAGGTTTAATCAAGCTCGTCAGCACGCACAGAACGTGCCTCCATAAAAATAGCATAATGTAATTTTTGAACAGCCCCACATTGGATTAAACAATCTGTGACCATGTGACGAATCAGCTCATTCTGATATAACCGTGGTGGAGGTTGACATGGATGAGAGGTGTTGAGTTAATTTTTTTAATAACACATTAAATGTGTTTCTCAATCACGCTGTTCATTATTTAATAGTGCTTTAAATGCGTGTTTCCCAATCCGCCCGTTACCGGATATTGTCACAGGTTGTGACTACAGTGCAGTCGTTCTTGTTATAAATAAAGAGGAAAATTATTTAACTCAAATGTGCTTTCCCCCAAATTTGAAGAATGTATTTATTTTATTGCTACAACATGTACAAGGTGTGTTGCGATGATTGATACATGTATAAGGTATGTTGTTATGATAGATAGTTGAAATACCTGAATCAAACTTTTGTCATTGCTTTACACTCGGCATCCATAGTGAAAGAGGAACTAAAAATATGTTGATCAGGTCTTGTCCTGTAGATTTTCGAAACAGAAATATAGACCCGTGATGTCAATATATACATTATATGCACGCTATGAAGGAAAAGTCCCAAACAACATTTCATTGACCACTTAGATCCAAGTGTCTTTCTGGTTGTCTAGTTCCATCAAGTAGTGTTCGACATCTAGTGGCATGCATGATCAGATCCACGTGCGTAAAGCCTTATCATGACTTCAGATATAAACACCTTCCAGCGTCTTAACATGTCTTGTAAATATACAGTGCATTCAGAAAGTATTCAGACCCCTTCACTTTTTTCACATTTTGTCATGTTGCCGCCTTATGCTGAAATCGATTAAATTCATTTTTTCCCTCATCAATCTGCACTCAATACCCCATAATGACAAAGAGAAAATCGCATTTTACACAAGTTTTGCAAATTTATTAAAAAGAAAAAACTGAAATATCACATTGACATAAGTATTCATACTAGTCTAGTAGGAAGACTAGGTTCCCCTGCACCCCCCGGAGATATACTTCTAATCAGTGTTTCTAGATTGGAAAAAATGTGTAGAAAATGACTAGCTATGGCCCCAAGCTGAAAAGATGTCCCACATACCATTTTTATGCAAATTACTGCTGCCATTATCAAAAAAACGATTTTTGACATATCTCAGCCAATATTGCAGATAATTGAAAAATGAAGGTGTCTAGACCCATGTTTTGAAGGGCATAGATCATGATAGAACTATTCATAACATGATTACATGTGTCTATGGTATACTAGTATGCTAATTAGTGCTTTATTTACAAAATAATCACAGTTTTACGAAATAATAGACTCATATTAAGGTCCGTCTACACAGACGTTAACACAAAGTTTTATTTTTCTAAATATTACAACTGTCAAAATAGTCCTAGCACTCAATGTGACCACTCTTCTCTTGCTTGTTTTAGATAAACATCATTAGCATTAGTGATTCTACACTGAGTCAGTCATCATCATTTTCATCGAAATCGTCAGAGTCAAACTCTTCTTCTCCTTCCTCTTCCTCCTCCTCTTCGTGCTCTCCTGTGTTCAGAAGATCCACCAGTGAGGTTGGTAGGATGGGACCACTGGACCACATTGGTTTCAACAGTCCTTCATCAGTCCTTATCCATCCTTGCTCCTCATAAGGTTTTGGCTTTTCGATGATAGGTTGATCGGCTCTTTTGTACAATGCTACGCGGTGGTTCACACGCTGGATGTGCGGCTTCAGGGCAGACTGGCATGGAGGAAGGCGAGCCAGATCAACCTTGGACTTGGATGTGAGGGTCTTGTCCTCTCCCACCATTTTTCGTAGCAGCTTGGCACGGACAATGTCCACTGATGACTCGCGACTCTGGCCGTACATCACACAGGTGAATTTTTCTAACTGCCTCTCCACCTCAGGGTTGGCATCCCAGTTGTCACCCAGTTCACCGAATGCCCTGTGAAACCTGGGATTCTTCTCCAGCTTTTTCAAGGGCCCGACTTTTCCCTTCCCTTTGAAGGCACTGGTGCAGTCTTCTCCGCTGAACACATAGTACCCCAGGAGAGTGGCACAGTAGTCCTCTCCCAGGGATTCTGCCAGCTCAGAGACGTTGACAAGTTGGCGATGCTTCCCTGACCCTGTATCCAGGTACACCGTCAGCTTGATGTTGTGGGCATGGTGGAGCAGGATCAGGAGGATGTCTGTGTCCGGTGTTCTGACTACAGCGTTCTTGTATCCGATGGTAGCAGCATGATGGAGGTACAGAACCACCCTGGTATCAGTCTCTTCCTGGTTGCTGTAGATCGTGGGGAGTTCACGTACCTCGACCTGAAACACAAAAAGGCACCGCATTTCAATCACCAGTCACTGCCAGTTTCAGATCTAGACAAACATCACAGGTAATCACCTTTTTTTCAGGAAAAATTACAAATTGAATCGCCATTCACGAAGGGCTTTCAATTTTACCTTGCCATTCGTTGAGGCAAGTTGGTGGGCCTTCCCCTCCACGATCAGCACAGCCATCTCTGTTCTCTCCAGCCTGGTAGCTGCCTCTTGTCCACTCCACACTTTCAGAAGAAGCTGGCACATCTGCTTTTTGTTGTCGTCATTTGCAAGGAACATTTTGAAGTCATATGGCTTCCTGGTTGCTGGTCCAGCCAGAATGATCTTCTCTGAGCTGCCCCGCCTCAGCCTTTCCTGCGCTTTGATTGACTCAGGATGGTAACTGTCAGTGGAGAACAGAAAGTGCTGCTTGGCCACCATCTGATCAAGCACCTGCAAGCATATCTCACCACATGTTGGGGGAAGGTTGGCAAGGGTATGCAGCAGCGCCATTCCATCCTGGATGAACAGGGCATCCTTGGGGTATTGCAGATCTTGTGGTGTGGTGTCCTCTAAAAGGTAGTGCAGAATGGAGGCTTTGTTGGTTTTGCAGAAGAACCCATCTGGTGTCCCAAGGCTAGGAGGCACTGGCATCAGGCAGTACTTAATGAGTTCTCCCAGGTCTAATGGCTCATCTTGACTCTGAGACTTGACAAGGAGCAGGAATGCAAGGTTGCTTTGCTCCTGATACTGGATGACCTGGAATGATAAATGGTGATTGGTTGATATGTACTACAGGAAGGACTACAGGTGAAAATTATTCATGTGCTATAAATTGGCATATTTACAATCTTTACATTGTTCATTGATGTGCACTGTCTTTAATAAACAAATTTGGAGTTCAATCTTGTATCTCAATATAGCATGTACAGGACGCCATTTAAAAATACAACATAAAATACAAAAGCACTTGGGTATTGGATTACATCCTTACCTTGCCCTGTGAGGATGTTAGTGTGATCTTCTTGTTACTAGCCTCCATGGTCTTGAGTTTCTTTCTCTTGATTGGGTTGAAGAAGCTCTCAGGTTCTCCGCTTTCCAGGCGCCTGATGAAGTCAGCTTTCGCAGCTTTCCCCACAGCTTCTCATAGTTGTAGAATGCTGTGCGGAAAGCTTTAAAACATGACGGATGGTGTTTGGCCTCACATGCAAAGAGGTCTTTGTTTTTCACCTTTCGATGGAGTCGATAGAGACCCATTTTCTCAGCCCGTGTTTCGATTTGCTCCCATGCATTTTCTTTGTTTTTAAAGGATGGGAAGGTTGTAGGCCTCTCAGTATTGCGATGAGCATCTTTGGTCTCAACTTTCTCACAAAATATACACTCTGGCGGGAAGATGGGTTCAGCAGAACCTCCTGGTTTACGAGGAGAGTGATGCCATGATGAGGTTGATGGCCCTGGTTCTGTATCATCTCCCAGACGATGAAAGTGGCGGACAAAGTGCTTATAACACTTGCTGTGATATCCTACTCTTTCTAGGTCATCAGGAAGAGTTGCCGGGATCTGATCACATACTGATTGCATACGACATGGGGAGTCATGCGGTTGGTTGAGACGTCTATCCCGGATCTTTTGAAGCAGTTGCAGTTTTTCTGAAGCAGATCCTTTAATTTTACGGAGGGGCGTGAAATCCCCATGATCAGACATGGATGGTACATGAAGGATGCATGTAGGAGGAGAGCTTTGGGCTGCAGGTTCTACACTCCGTTTTCTTTTGGGCATGCTTGCTGTCGATGTCTACCATCACTGTTAAATGACAAATAAGAAATCACGAATGATGTTAAAAGTGCCTGTGAAAGGAGGCTCTGAGTTTTCAGTGAGGTAACAGAGGTTCTGAGTCATGTTCTACACTAGGGTACTTTTTAGCTGACTAAACCATGTTTAGTGGCATCAAAAGTGCTAATAGCTAAAACATCTAAATTCTTCCACACTAACGTTAGCTATCTAGGCCAATGAAACATTGTGCTAAGTTACTGTAGCTAGCTCAGCTGTCGTGCCTCTTTCTGGTTCAATTCATATACAGAAGTCAACAGATATGTCTCATGTTTGGCATTAACAAAAGTTTAAGTTACACCGACATTAGGAACATACTGTACATAGATGAGGCTAGCTTTAACGTTAGCTAACATGGTGCTAGCTGGCTCAGCTGTTATTCTGCCTGTTTATGATTTCATGCAGAAACTGAAGTCAAGAGTGTGAGTAACATTATAGTTAGCATCTTACCTGGCTAGATTGGAGGATGAATACCAAGAACAACACACAGATGGAATGGAAGACTGAACTTTCAACTGAGGTATTCAATAACATCAACGTTACCAATTGATACGAGCGCGCGACATTACCAATTGATACGAGCGCGCGAGCGCGCATGTTACATGGATGGAAATGTAAAATGGCAGCTATAGCAGCACTAATTTGGATCTCTAGTCTGTCATTTCTGCACTGTGATTGGATAACATAAAAAAATATGTTTGGGAGTTAACAGCAGGAGTTGGTAGATTTTACGTGGGCTGGGTGAGAAACCTTTAAATAAGCAAGTGAAAATCTCTCGCAATACAAAGTCAATGGTGGGAAGAAAAGTTGAGTGGTACCAATGTTACTGCCAATGTCCCGCCCCTATGCAAGACTCAGGAGCATCTTGTTGACATTTAACCTTGAAAATACCTGGGTTTAGACCCCTTATGTACCATGTTAAGTTATCTGCAGTATTAACGTATCCTTATCATTTGTAAAACTGATTATTTTGTAATTACAGCATTAATATGCATACTAGTATACCATAGACACATGTAATCATGTTATGAATAGTTCTATCATGATCTATGCCCTTCAAAACATGGGTCTAGACACCTTCATTTTTCAATTATCTGCAATATTGGCTGAGATATGTCAAAAATCGTTTTTTTGATAATGGCAGCAGTAATTTGCATAAAAATGGTATGTGGGACATTATTTCAGCTTGGGGCCATAGCTAGTCATTTTCTACACATTGTTTCCAATCTAGAAACACTGATTAGAAGTATATCTCCGGGGGGTGCAGGGGGACCTAGTCTTCCTACTAGACTATACCCTTTGTATGACACTTTGTATGACACTAGCTTGCCTTGCTGAACCTGCGTTTCAATGGTATTGGTGGTGCTACGCAGAGAGTTGTGAACTTGGCATTGAATGGTGTTTTCAGAATTAAAGAAAAGAAAAAACCAGGTTCTCGTGGAGGTCTTCGCCAGCGGCTTAAACGCAGAAACCACAAGGTACCGCTTCCTGTTTTGACTTTGATTAACTCTCGCTCGATAAAGAACAAAAGTGATGAACTGGATGCCCTCCTGAGGTTCGACTGGTACTATCGGACCTCATCTGTTGTGTGTTTCACCGAGACATGGCTTGGTGAAGGGGATGACGTGTCTTTTGATGGATTCGAGATGATCAGGGCCGATAGAGTCGCGTCATCGGGGAAGGCCAAAGGTGGCGGTTTGTGTATGTTGGTGAATTTGAATTGGGCCAAACATTTTACGGTACGTGAACGATACTGTTCCAAGGACGTGGAGATACTGACGGTGTCTTTCCGACCCTACTACCTGCCACGGGAATTTGGTCAATGCACAATTATTCTGGTGTGCGCACCGGGGCCGGACTTCAAATGCGCAACGGAACGAATCGCAGAAAGTTACAATGGAGCGACCGCCCGTTCAACGGATCAATCGACCCTGATCATTGGGGATTTCAATCGATGTGACCTCGATCAGGAACTCCCTCAGCTCGACCAGTATGTGGATGTTGCTACCCGTGGTAACAGGACGTTGGACAAATGTTACGGTAACATTGAATATGCTTATGTGGCGAAATGTGCTCCTGCGATCGGACGATCAGACCATAAGGTGGTCCATCTCTTACCTACGTAGAGACCAAAGGTGAAACGAATGCCAGTTCTTTCCAAGACGGTTAAAACCAGAACGGTGGAGGATAATGAACGTTTGAAGGACTGTTTCCTATGCACAGACTGGGGTGTATTTTTTGACTCTTGTGACGACCCTGATGAACTTACTGAGACGATCACAGATTATGTGAAGTTCTGTGAGGACCTCGTGGCTCGTGACCACGGAGAGAACCATTCGCATGTTTCCCAATAACAAACCTTGCGTGACCGCTGAAGTGAAGGTGTGTTTGATGAAGAAGAAGCGGGCATTCCTGAAGAAGGATGACTTCGCCCTCAGGGTGACAAAGAAAGAATTGTGCTCTGTCATTGGCAAGTGTAAACGGTCGTACAAGGATAAGATTGAAGAACAACTACACGATGGTGATGCTCGTAACGCTTGGAGGGGACTCAGGCATATGATGGGAATGAATGAGAGGCTCAAGGATGGTAGATTGCCCACTAATGTTCCAGATTCCAAATTTGTGGATGAATTGAGTGACTTTTACGCGAGATTTGATGTTCCAGGAAACCGAGTAAAATGTGAAGCTCTCTGTGAGGATCTAGATACTCGAGCGTGCCCCATACCTGTAATTTGTGAACCTGATGTCGTGAGGTGTTTTAGGACGTTGAGTAAAAGGAAGGCTTGAGGTCCAGATGGCATTTCGTCTTGTATTCTGAAAGAGTTCTGTTTAGAACATAGTAATGTTTTTACTCGATTGTTTCAGTTACTTTTGGCTACTCATACTGTTCCTATTTGTTGGAAAAAGTCCATCATTATTCCAGTGCCAAAAAAGGTTCACCCAAGGCAGCTCTATGATTATAGACCTGTTGCCCTTATCTCCATCTTGGGGAAATGTATGGAGAAATTGATGGTGAAGTTTATAACATCAGATGTAACTCCTAAACTGGATCCTTTACAATTTGCATACAAAGCAAGACGAGGTGTTGAAGATGCCTGGCTCAGTTTACTTCATCTCATCACAAGTCACCTTGACCAAAATGGAACCTATGTCCGTGTGTTATTTATTGATTTCTCGTGAGCCTTTAACACTAAGCACCCATTTACCCTTCTGAAAGTGTTGAGTGACCTGTGCTGAACCCCCATATCATACTCTGGGTGGAAAGTTTCTTTTTACAAGACCATCCTCAGCAGGTGAGGGTGAATGGTAGCTTATCAAAGTTATCAATCTTGAATACTGGTGCTCCACAAGGCGGTGTATTGTCACCTCTACTGTTCAGTTTGTACACCAATGGATGTGTGGCTCTTAAAGAAGTTAGTAACTTTATTAAGTACGCAGACGATATCGCCATTGTTGGCTGTCTTTCCGATCAATCATCTTTTGTATCTTCACCTCGATGAGATTGACACATTGAGTAAGTGGTGTGGGGACTTTTGTCTTACTCTGAAAGTGTGAAAAACAAAAGGGATGATTTTGGACTTTCGGAAAGGTCAGAGTCATGAGCCTGTCACCATAAATGGTGATAAGGTAGAAATTGTGAGCAAATTTAAATACCTGGGCACCATTATTGATAACAAGCTAACTTTTGATGGAAATACTGATGCTGTGTACTAGAAATCAATGCAAGGATTGTATCTTCTCAGGAAGTTAAATTAATTTGGTGTTAGCTCTCGTGTGATGCGGATGCTGACAAATTCCTTACTGATCAGTGTTTTATCATTTAATTTGATTTCCTGGTACAGTTATCTTAATGTGCGGAATAAGTCACGATTGAGAAAGGTCATTACACTGGCATTTAAAGCTGTAGGTGGGCCTTCAACTAGTCTGGAGTCTCTATACTTGCGAGCATTGAAAAGGAAGTCGGTGCAGGTGTGTACCAACGATAGTCGTTTCTTGAACGGACTTTTTGAAAAAACTGCCATCAGGGAGACGCTTTCGTGTAAGGAGGATGAAGAAGAACATTTTCAAAAGGTCATTTGTACCATGTGCAATTCAAATGCTAAATTCAAATTCCTAGACATTTTGCTGTTTGTCCATTTTCCATATTTTATATATTTTATCTTTTTTTATATTGTTTTCTTATTCCCTTTGTGTTTTATGTTTTAATGATGGTCAACTTACGGTGTCACCAAAGAATAATTTCCCTGAAAATGGGACAATAAAGATTTATTATTATTATTATTATTATTTATTATTATATATATATATATATATATATATATGTATATGTATATTTATATAAATATATATATATATATATATATATATATATATATATATATAATATACTGTATAATATATATATGTGTGTGTTTGTATCCACCCAACTTGCAAACGTAGCCAGTTATGGCCTGGGGCTCACAATTACAGCCAAATGCTGACTCATCCCACCTGATGATGTCGTCATGTCATGTGCCCGCCGCTGTGCGCTACGAGGTTTCAAGCACGTAATCCAGTGCGAAGTGCAACACAGAGTCGTTATGTGTTTCTATTAATCCTATTTATGATCCGACACACGCAAATCTCAAACTGCAATAGTAAAATCGGCCACCGCAAGTACAATCATAATGACTTCTTATATCTCTTAACTGTCCCATATAGGATTGCAGAATTTATGGCAGCAACTGATATACCCTTAGAGTTCAGTAACTCCATCAGATATTTATAATATGAGGCTTCATTCACGCCTTGTTTAGCTTGTAAATCAACCTTATCTTTACATGACCCTTTGGAGGCAAATTGAATTATCTTACATTTCTGGCAGAGACTTTGTTTTCTTCTCTCATCTTTGGTCTATATTCCTTTTAAGTCCACGATGGATTTTTGCTTTCAGTCCTTGACAACCCCCTGACACTGGCAATATATTCAGTTTTTGCAAAATGTCAATTGAAGTCCTCTTGCAAGAGTTCTGTTGCTTGCTTGGATGGTCAAGGTCAAACTTCATCAATTAGATCATTTTTTTTTTCTCTTGAATCATTTTACTTCTTTAGGATGTCTCTATGAACACTGCATCACATTGAAGGTTACCTAAGGATGTGAGCAACGGCACCTGGGATTAGTACAATACGTATATGTCATTGTGCCTATTTGGTGCAACTCTAAGTATGCAGGAGAATTAGTGCGCATTTTTTTCTCTGTCTCTGTCTCTGTCTCTGTCTCTGTCTCTCTGTCTCTGTCTCTCTGTCTCTGTCTCTCTGTCTCTGTCTCTCTGTCTCTGTCTCTGTCTCTCTGTCTCTCTGTCTCTGTCTCTCTGTCTCTCTCTCTCTCTCTCTCTCTCTCTCTCTCTCTCTCTCTCTCTCTCTCTCTCTCTCTCTCTCTCTCTCTCTCTCTCTCTCTCTCTCTCTCAATAACATCAAGGCTCATATAAGAGCAAGGTGATGAGGGGTATGTGAACCAGCTTATTCTATCAAGGTCTGCGAAGGGGGAAGAGGCTTATGCCTACCTGTCTGAAGAATGAGAAATGATACAGCAGAGGATGGAAGTGGGATCACCAGCAAAGAGATAAACATGATTTTCCAGGGAATCAGAAAGATCATTTTTGAAGATGAGGAACAAGGTCGCACTCAAGACTGCCTGGGCCACTCCAGCCTTTACAGAGAGAGGACATGAGAGGATCCCATTACGATTACCAAATGACTATGGGAGTGGAGGGAGTCATTGAGTCCTGAAAGGAGTTGGCCGTGGATGCCATAGGCAGATAGTTTGGAGATTGCAGCAGGATGCCAGGCTGTATGTATCAAATGCTCGAGATATGTCCAGATCGAGACGGCCCTGATCTAATGTCTGATATTGAGGACCTCCGTCCATTGTTGGGAGAGTAGTAGCAGCATGTCCAAGGTAGAGTGACCCGGTTTGAAACCGAAATGATGATCTGACATCAGGCTGTTGGAGAAAAGGAGGGTTTGATGTCAACTACGATGATGGATTTACAACCCAATGAAGAATTTGCCACAATGTGTGTGGCAATTGTATATTCATCCAGAAGCCTACTCTGGTGAAATATCAATTTTGCAATAATTCTCGATAAGTGAAGATGGGCAATGAGATTTTTTTATTTATTAAGTGAGAAGTGCATAAGAGAAATAATGTAAAGGAAAAGTACTAGGCAAAGAACCCCATCCTAAAGGTCGTTAATCGGCCAGCTAGGTGTTTCCTGACAGATGAATAGTATTCTCCTGAGACGAGGTTGATTTTCTGAAGATTAGAATGCAAATCATTAGTACAGCTGCTGCCTTCAGCTTCATTTTAATCCATTTGAGTTAATCCACTATATTAACCAAGCCAGACCAGTGTCCTCACCGCCATTGTCCATTGATTCTTCATATGAAGAATGCTGTGTCCGCACTTCAACACACAGTCATCGGATAGTCTTTCTGATCGACTCACTTTGTCTTGTTGTTTTGCTCTCGAGCACAAATCAATACGTGAAGTGAAATCCACGTAAGTTATGAAAGAAAGAAATGCATGCGTGGCTTTCTGGATGATTATTTATTTTTATACTCTCTTCTTTTCTCTTTCACTGGCACAAGGGTTGTGTGCAAGTCCTGCTTGGCCACCATATTGTTGCTATATATTGAAAGGGGTGGGGAAAAACAGCTGATACATTGTTGATCAGTGGATCCAGTGAGGCATGCTTCGTAGTGTTTCAAATTTGTGTCTGTTACTGTGGAGGGGCATTCAGCAGAATGGGCAAGGCCAAAGAACAAGCGATATAGAGGACGGTGGGGCCACAAAGTTGTCTGTGGTGACAGAAAAGGCCTTGTACCTTAGCCTTCTACAGAGAGAGAGAGAGAGAGAGAGAGAGAGAGAGAGAGAGAGAGAGAGAGACAGTTGAGTCTCAAGGTTATTAACTTTATCGTCGCCAGGATTGAATGCAACCACATCATTGTGAAGTTGAGATCCATACTCCATGACAGTGCAGATGAAGACATTGTAATCTGTCAAGAGTTGCGAATGACCAAAAGAGGACGGGGCTGTATGTTATACGACCAGGGGTACCCAGCGTTGCCTGGTGATGTTCTAATCCTGTTGGCATTTTGAGTAAATCAATTTTTTTTTTCTATCGTTTGTGGGTGCCGAAGACACTTCCCCACACCCACTAAGGAAAATATTACACACACACACATCGGGGATCATTTTACGTTACCTTTCTTAAAGGTACAAAGGCTCAGGTACTATAGAGCAATTAAAACGAACTAAATAAAGAAATCGAACTTTTGTTTAAAAAAAATTTTTTTTGGGCCTAAAACACTCCCAGGCACTCACTGATGAACCTCAAAGTTTGACAAAGATCCGTTCAGCTATCTCTAAGAAAAATGGCAACACAGACAGACACACACAGACAAACGGCTCTCTTATTGGTTGTTATATCCATATGCAGGTTTCAGAATGTGGAACGGAGCCCTCCCAGATCTCAAAGTATCCACTTCCGTGTGTGTGTGCGTGTGTGTGTGTGTGTGTGTGTGTGTGTGTGTGTGTGTGTGTGTGTGTGTGTGTGTGTGTATACAAGTGTGTAACCGTATATGCATGTATGTGTGTACAAGTTGTTGGTGTTGGCTGCTATTCCACACGTGGGTGGGTTTCAAGAGATGGAACGGAGACCAACTCCGGTCTCAAAGTATCCCCGTCCGTATCGCTCCTATAGTATAGCATCCAAGGTGACAACCGACTCGAGAGCTGGCCAATGAAGACACTTACTCAGAACACAATCAAGGCCTACAGGGATAACCTGTTTGTCATTCCTGTCTGAGTATATCAATCGTGATGCTTGCAACCAAGTCATGTCGGAAGGTTAAATAGTTAAATCCCTTCAGCCTCTGGGCGAAGCGAGTCTGACGGGCAGATGTGCGTGGCGGAGCTATCTTGGCAGATGTGCAGGGCGGAGCTATCTTGGCAGATGTACAGGGCGGAGCTATCTTGGGAGATGTGCGTGGGGGTGCTATCTTGGCAGATGTGCGTGGCGGAGCTATCTTGGCAGATGTGTGGGGCGGAGCTATTTTGGCAGATGTGCGTGGCGGAGCTATCTTGGCAGATGTGCGGGGTGGAGCTATTTTGGCAGATGTGCGGGGCCAAGCTATCTTGGCAGATGTGAGTGGCGGAGCTATCTGGGCAGATGTGAGTGGCGGAGCTATCTGGGCAGATGTGAGTGGCGGAGCTATCTTGGCAGATGTGAGTGGTGGATCTGTCTTGGAAGATGTGAGTGGCAGAGCTATCTTGGCAGATGTGAGTGGTGGAGCTATCTTGGCAGATGTGAGTGGCAGAGCTATCTTGACAGATGTGAGTGGCGGAGCTATCTTGGCAGATGTGAGTGGCAAAGCTATCTTGGCAGATGTGCGTGGCGGAGCGAGTCTGGCGGGCAGATGTGCATGGCGGAACTATCTTGGCAGATGTGCGTGGCGAGGCTATCTTGGCAGATGTGCGTGGCAGAGTTATCTTGGGAGGATGTGCCCGGCGGAGCTATCTTGGCAGATGTGCATGGCGGAGCTATCTTGGCGGATGTGCGGGGCGGAGCTCGCTTGACGGCTGTTCAGAGTGGAGCTATTTTGGCGGATATGTGTGGCGGAGCTAACTTGGCGGATGTGCGTGGCGGAGCTATCTTGGCAGATGTGCAGGGCGGAGCTATCTTGGCCGATATGCATGGCGGAGCTATCTTGGCAGATGTGTAGGGCAGAGCTATCTTGGCAGATGTGTAGGGCAGAGCTATCTTGGCAGATGTACGTAGCGGAGCTATCTTGGCGGATGTGCGTGGCGGAGTTATTTTGGCAGATGTACAGGGCGGAGCTATCTTGGCGGATGTGCGTGGCGGAAGTATCTTGGCCGACATGCGTGGTGGAGTTATTTTGGCAGATGTACAGGGCGGAGCTATCTTGACGGATGTGCGTGGCAGAGCTATCTTGGCAGATGTGCATGGCGGAGCTATTTTGGCGGATATGTGTGGCGGAGCTAACTTGGCGGATGTGCGTGGCGGAGCTATCTTGGCAGATGTGCAGGGCGGAGCTATCTTGGCCGATATGCATGGCGGAGCTATCTTGGCAGATGTGTAGGGCAGAGATATCTTGGCGGATGTACGTGGCGGAGCTATCTTGGCAGATGTGCAGGGCGGAGCTATCTTGGCGGATGTGCGTGGTGGAGCTATCTTGGCAGATGTGTGTGGCGGAGCTATCTTGGCAGATGTGCAGGGCGGAGCTATCTTGGCAGATGTGCGTGGCGGAGCTATCTTGGCAGATGTGCGTGGCGGAGCTATCTTGGCAGGTGTGCGTGGCGGAGCTATCTTGGCAGATGTGCGGGGCGGAGCTATCTTTGCGGATGCGCAAGGCGGAGCTAGCTTGGCAGATGTGCGGGGTGGAGCTATCTTGGCGGATGTGCAGGGTGGATCTGGCTTAGCAGATGTGCGTGGCGGAGCTATCTTGGCAGATGTGCGTGGCGGAGCTATCTTGGCAGGTGTGCGTGGCGGAGCTATCTTGGCAGATGTGCGGGGCGGAGCTATCTTTGCGGATGCGCAAGGCGGAGCTAGCTAGGCAGATGTGCGGGGTGGAGCTATCTAGGCGGATGTTCATTGCTCGTTCTCTTCTGGTGCTTCGACTTGCCAGCAGACAGGCTGGTGGCTCCCTGCGAAGTGTAAAGCTTGCAGTACTCTGTGGAGCTTGCAGTACTCTGTGGGGCTTGCAGTACTCTGTGGAGCTTACAGCACCGCGAATCTTAAATCATGTTGTAAAGCTATTACAACGTTGCACGGTTCATACCAAACGACAGGGCCATCTGTGCGGTGCATTCTGCATCCTGTCTGAGTCCAAGCTCTATTCGTTAAGAGGATTAAAGTGGACAGCATATCTCTATTTATGTAGGTAATTGTAAGATTGGAACACATGCCTGCTATATGTTCTCACGTAAACGCTTTGTAACTTGGTGACTTTGCATGCTGTCCATCGACGCCACCAGTCTGTTTCCTTTCCATTTGATTCACCGTGTTTGATTTACTGCGCAACTGTAATGTTCTCTTGAAGTATTGGTATCACAAAGCAATATCATTCTGTTACAGTTTCACGGAGCCTCTGGGACCATTTTATGGAGCCTCGAGCTTTTCGGAGCTTCTTGGGAATAATAGAAGAAATAGCCGAAGGCTTTTGTATGAACACGACAACTTTTCTGTTTTTCCTCGTGGATAATATTATGTAAGCAGCGGCGTCTCATGACGTATGCATGGTTCTTGTTTTAATATTTAAGGTTCGCGGGGGCCGTCAGTGTTGCCCGCATCGTGCCAAAAGCTTATTTGAATAAAACCACCTTTAGAGGCCATTTTTCCCCGCAAGCGGGGGTTGGCCTTTTTCGGGAACCGTGGTTGTTGTTGTTTTTTGGTCCCATTTTTTGAAGCAATGTTTTACGGCTGGATGCCCTTCCTGACGCCAACCCTTTTTGCCGCCTTTAACGACAAACAGGGAATTACCAGTGAACTGGTACTCAATTAGCCGACCTCGGAAGGATGACAGGCTGAGTCAACCCACCTGGCGTTAATTCAGCGATCGACCGGGATTCGAACCCAGGATCCTAGGATCCTAAGCCGGCACCCTAGCCACTAGCCCAACACCAGGGTTGAATGGCGCACTAAAAGCAACTATTTCCTTTCCACATTAAATCCCATTGAATTCAGCCATTATACATGCTGTTCATTGCTCCCCAACACGAAGCCTCACGACCGCTCCCCACAACCTTGCCTCGACTACCCACATACAGTCGTGGCCAAAAATATTGGCACCCTTGCACTTGTTTCAAATAAAGCAACATTTCTTCCTGAAATTGTTGAAATTAAAAAATATTTTGGTATTTACATATGTATTTCAATGTAGGTTGGCACTGTAGCCAACGTCCCTGAACGTGGCCTCAAGAGAAAACTTGATCGAATATTGCAGTGAAGGATTGTTTTAATGGTGGAGAAAGCACCTCGATCAACTGCCAAACAGATTCAAGCTGACCATCAGACACAAGGTTCAACAGTTTCAACTCGCACCATCCATCGCAAACTCAATGAAAGGAGGTTCTATGGTAGGAGACCCAGGAGGACCCCACTGCTGAGAGAGAGGCATAAGAAAGCCCGACTGGAGTTTTCCAAAACACACCTCAACAAGACAAAATCCTATCCTGTGGACAAATGAGACCAAATTAGAGCTTTTTGGTGAAGCACATCATCTCTATGTTTACAGAAAACAAAATGAAGCCTTCAAAGAAAAGAACACCTTCCCTATAGTCAAACATGGAGCAGGTTCAGTGATGTTTTGGCGTTGCTGTGCTGCCTCTGGCAATGGGTGCCTTGAATGTGTGCATGGCATCATGAAATCAGGAGATTCCCAAGGCATTTTGGAGCGCAATGTTCAACCCAGTGTCAGAAAGCTGGGTCTCCATCGAAGGTCATGGGTCTTGCAGCAGGACAATGACCCCAAACATACTTCAAAAAGCACCCAGGAATGGTTCAAGACAAAACGCTGAACTGTTCTGAAGGGGCCAGCAATGAGTCCAGATCTCAATCCCATTGAACACCTGTTGGGAGATCTGAAAACAGTAGTTGGGAGAAGGCACCCTTTAAATTTTGGAGAACTGGACCAGTTTGCACAAGAAATGTGGGCCAAACTGGCAGTAGAGAGGTAGAGGAGGCTCATTCATGGCTATAGGAAGCGCTTGACCACAGTTACTTTGTCCAATGGCTGTGCTACCAAATATCAAGTCTGGGGTGTCAATAAATTTGTCAATGCCATTTCTTTTTATTTTCTGATTTAAAAGGATATATTAAGTTATGAATCAAAAACAAAGGTTCTGTAATATTAACAGTGAAATAAGGAATTGTGGATGCCAAATACTTGGGTCAATTACAACTTATTTTTAGAGATTGTGAATTATTTGAAAAAAGTGCAAGGGTGCCAATACTTTTGGCCACGACTGTATACAACATGAAACATGCTCTGTAGAGAGCGTTGGTGCTACCGAAGCAGTTCCTATGGCTGAAATTAAAATCTTGGACATGTGACCACTCCAACACAACAGGTCAGGGCAAGAATTTTGTCATTTGTTTAGGGTGCTGGCGATAGCTCAACTACTCTTCGTGAAGGACACCATGGATTATTTAACGTCCACCAACAAAGTCTGACACATGGGATGCCCAGTTTAACGTCCAGTCCAGTCCATCCGAGGGATGACACACACATTTATGAATCACATGTGAAACACCGGGATGACAATTTATAGCTGGGCCAAGATTTGAACCCAAACTGCCGCCTGTTTAATGGCAATAGTAAATGACTCAATGAATAAATGCAATTTTATGAAAAAGTTTGAAATGCATCAATTCGGGCTAAAATCAGTTGAACATACGTACTCTTACCAAATGACCATTAGCTTTTATAAAATGTATGCCATCAAATACAATATGTAACTCTTGCCAGCAATAATTTAGAGCAGAGAGCATACTGAAAGAGTTCAAATCCATAGGAGTTGTATGTCTGTTTGATGTTGTCTAGCATGCCAAAGGCCAGAACTTAGATTCCCCCCAAGGCAACTGATAAGCCAGGAAGACACACAAGACAAAAAGAACATCTTTATCTGGGTCACATGGTCCTTCTCTTGGGTCATTTCAAGGTGAATTTCAGAATTCAAACATGAAGCCACGTTTGTTTCTTACACCGTTGCCTTTATTTGCCAGTTTCAAGGTTAGAGATTACTATCCGTTCTTCTCTCTGCAGTGAAATTCACTCTGGTATACCCTGCTGTTCAGTGAAATTCAGTGACCAATTACACAGTACTCCTTACAGCAGGTAGTTGAATGTTGATGTGGTAAAGACCTCTTGATTGGTACACCTAAGCAGGAGTAATCCAGCTTGCTGGTGATGATGTCACAGTTTGGGTGAAAAAGTTCATCAAGAATATAGGTAGTGAGGAGGGAAGGTTGTTGTTGTTGTTGTTGTTGCTGTTGTTGTTGCTGTTGTTGTTGATGAGTCCTGGTCAATTATGCTCGAAGATAGCTGATCGACCTCCCGGGAGCGAACCAGAGATCCCTCACATCTAAAATGTTGCGCTCTTGCCTTGATGGAGCCAGGACCTCGCAGTCCTACATACTTAGGCCACAGGTTATTTGCGCAGCTTGAATAACTCAAAACCCATGAAGGACAGCAGGAGTATAAATAAATACACAATTTTGAGTACAGTATACATCAATATTAAGCATATGTAGGTGGGATACTTCATCTTGAAGTCAGTAAACTTCAGGTAATTCGCTCGCTGATAGGCAGGTGCAAAGACAAAGTAAAACTAGAACGGCACTCAGTAGAGAGAATACCTCCGCCTGGTTGGCCATATCACTCAATGGTGAAGAATCACTTTAAAAATTCGACTAGCCGGATCAGGATCCGGATCTTCACCAAAATTGAATCGGTTCTTCCTTGTCAAACACACAACCTGTCCAACAAGTTTCGTCCAAATCCATCCATATCTTTTTGAGATATCCTGCTATGTATCGTTTTTGGCCCTATCCCCCAATGGTGAAGAATATCTTAAAAATTAAATAATTCTCATATCCGAATCCATATTTAGATCTTCACCAAAATCGAATCGATTCTTCCTTGTCAGACACCCAACCAGTCCACCAAGTTTCGTCCAAATGCGTCCACAACTTTTTGAGATATCCTGCTATGTATCGTTTTTGGCCCTATCTCCCAATGGTGAAGAATCTCTTAAAAATTAAATAATTCTCATATCCGAATCCATATTTAGATCTTCACCAAAATCGAATCGAATCGTCCTTGTCAGACACCCAACCGGTCCACCAAGTTTCGTCCAAATCCATCCACAACTTTTTGAGATATCCTGCTATGTATCGTTTTGGTCCTATATCTTCCAATGGTGAAGAATCACTTTAAAAATTATAGTAGCCGAATCCGGATCTTCACCAAAATCTAATCATTTCGTCGGTGTCACATACGCTACATCTATGCCAAATTTCGTCCGAATCCGTCCACAACGTTTTGAGATATTTTGTTCACAAACGGACAAACAAACAGACAGACAAACGGACAGGGGCGAAAACATAACCTCCATCCATCTTTGGTGGCGGTTTCGTCCCAATCCAAATTTTCGTCCAAGTCCAAATTTTGTAATAAGGAATATTATCAAGAACTTGGACATTTCATGGGATATGTGGTGAATATTTGCAAAATGGAAATAACAAGTATTTTGGGGCTTGTGTGATGGCCTAGAGGTACGCACACTCTCCTTTAAGCTGTTTAGCCTAGGTTTAAATCCTGACCCTGCTTTGAGCTATCGCCGGCACCCTGAACAAATTGTAACCAAGGTAACTGCTTCAGCAGCACCAACGCTTGGCATAGGGCGATAGGGCATGGTACATGATCATGATGATGAACTATGAAGGAAATAGGTTTCCTTGCCCCTTATATACACTTCGAACTCGAAAAATATTGTTGCGGATATGGGATTTGCATCCATCTATATCCGCTTGTAAATATTCCCCTATTTCCTCAATACTTCCCAACTATCCCCAATCCCCCATTCCCTAGTCCCATTTTCTGTAAACAACACTCCGTAGACCCGACCTCCCCCTATTTCCCCCATTAAATGTCGTGCCCAGGTCCACCGCATCTCACGTAGACAACTATAGGACATCTTGCTAGTTATTCTTAGTCTATGTCAGTTAAGGACTCGTTTCCATTAATTCTGACCCTTCGTTGCACCAGAATGTGATTGTATGGCACCGTTAGGAAGTTTAGGACCTCCCAATACCTCCCCGCAGCTCTTCCTCACGGTTCAGCAACAACAACAACAACAACAACAGCACGGCGGCGGCGTGCACAGGGAGTGCGCGTCCTCACTCCGGCTTGGTTGGTAGGGGGTGTTGGGAGGGCATGAGGCCTTCCCAGCGAGCCGCCATCGAACATGTGCTCGACGGGGTTACCACATAGGGGCTCCCTGTCAGCTCCTCGTCAAGGGCGGAGCCCGGTAACCCCCGCACCCAATGGGAGCGGCGGACCGGTCCCATCTGGGGCGGAGCCAACCAGCCGAGGGCGTGTCACTCCCCGCTGAGCATGCGCAGGAAGAGGGAGGTGACGTCAGATGCGCGCTGAGCTTGGAGAAAGAAAGACGCCACCTCCGAGCGCTGTGAGGCCTCCCTGCATCTCTTGGACCGTGCTTGATCCTGTCCCCGAGCCAAGGTGCACCTTGTGCTATCGAACTACCTGTCCTTCCCTGCCATCAATCCCTGTGTAAGTCAGCCTTGTTCCGTTTGTCTGTGGTCTGTCTGGGCTAAGATAAGACTGTAATTAAGTGCCTATCTCTTCTGTGCTTTTACCTCACTCTACCTTGTAATCTACCCCTTTTTTCCACCACTAATTATACCCTCCTCCGGAGGTCTTGAGAACTGTACCCCTTCCGTCGTTTCATCTATCCCAGTCGTTGTGTCCTTTCCATCATTGATTTAGCATAGCGCGATTCGGTCAACGTTTGGGTGGAATCGGGGTCTAGTCAGGGAATAAATGTTAGGTCGCGGTAATACACCACCGCTCGGTCGAAATAACATCTAACCGCGATCCGTAACAATTGGTTGTCAGGAGTTGGGATTCGAACCTGGGACTAAATTTATTTAGCCCAAATTTTGGACAGCAATTGTGTTATTACCGTAACAATTGGTGTTGAGGAGTGAGATTCGAGGCCCGAACCAAATAAAAAAAATTTAAAAAAACATCTTGGAAAAAATTTGGTCAAAATTATATAGACACCGAAATTTGATTTTGTTTTACAAAAAACCCGAATTTTGAAAGTCGCGCTATGGCAGATCAAGACGGCTGGGTTCCGGTAGAGGAGAGTGAGGCAGGGTCGATCCAGGACCAAATTGAGGGACAAGAGGAGAGCGAAGCAGTGAGGGCGGCAGGTTCGCAAAATGGCGTCCTCGCGCACGAGGTTGCGGGCGCGCAAAATGGCGCCTCACACATGGCTACGGCGGCCGCACCCGCTGCACAAGTGGGAGGGATGGCCCAAATGCAGGCCCTCATGGAGCAATTTATGGTACAAATGCAGGCGTCCCTCAACCTGCAGAAGGACGAGATGAGGGCTAATAGTCAGCAATTGGGGAATCGGATGGATGCTCAGAGTGAGCAAATGAGGGCTGATAGTGAGCAAATGAGGGCTGATAGTGAGCGATTGGGGGGCAGAATGGGGGGCAAAATGGGAGAAATGGGGGAACGGTTAGAACAAAGGATGGGGGCCCAGATCGGAGGGTTAGGGAGTAGAATAGAGGGATTAGACAATAGATTAGGGGAAATACAGGAGGGGTTAACGGGGGTAGAAAACAGAATGGCCGCTCAAGAGAATCAAATGGAAGGGATGAAAAAGGGGTTAGAGGGGTTAGAAAACAGTATGGAAGGCAAATTGAGGGACATGGGGGACCAAGCGGAAAGGGAAGTTTTAAAAATGGGGCAGCAGATAGAGGGGGTCAGAATGGGGGTAGAAACTAAATTGGATGCTCACAGGGAGGAAATGGAGCAGATGAGGGTGGCATCTGGGCAGGAGATGCAAGTGATGGGAGAGGAGATCAGAAGAGGTGTGAGTGAGGAGGTCGGAGGAGTGCGCGAGGAGGTGAGGCACTGTAAGGAGCGCATGGAGAAGGAGGTGAGAAAGGGGACTGTAAAATTGCAAGGTGGTATAGAGGAGTTGACGCTGCGAGTAGAACAACTGACAGTGGGACAAAAGGAGTTGGGGGACCAGGTAAAGAAGAACACAGCGGTAATAGAGGGTTTAAAATCAACACAGAAGGAGATGAAAAAGGACGTAGGGGTAATTAAAAAAGAGTGTCAGACGGTACATGAGGACCTGACGAGGAAAATGAACAAGGTGGTAGAGGTGATGGAGGTTAAAGAGCGGGAGGTGCGGGAGCACATAGAAAAAAATAAGGTGGAGTTAGAGGAAGAACATAAGGGGGCGCACGAGGAGATGAAGGAGGTGAAGCAGAAATTAGAAGAAGTGGAAGAAGGGGTGAGCGAAATTAAGAAGCAACGGAGAGAGGATAAGAAAGAGATAAAGGAGGAAGTAAAAGAATTGGTCCAAAGTCTGTGTTCGGATCGTGATGATGTGCTCATTAACCGGATGAGGGATTCGCAGGTGATGGAGGAGAAGCGAAGAGAAAGAGGACCCGGTGTAAGTGGTGACCAATATGGTCGTGCGTATGATGCGCCAGGTGATTCAATAAGCTTGGGGGTCGAGATGGACCCGGATGTTCGTGAGAGGCCAAGAGTGAGGTGTATGGCTGGTCCGGAGGGTATGGAACGAGGGTGCGAGCGAGAGGGTCCGGTGATGGGAGAGGTGCGAGGTGTGAGTGAGCAAGGTTGTGGTGGTATGGAATGGGTAGCGGGTTGCGGAAGTGTGACCCATGCATCGACACCAACAGGGGTAGTTTTTAGAGGGACAGGGGAGGCACGGGAGCCCCTTGGGGGTAATGTACTGTGGGGGCCCGGCCGGTTCGGCCCCGCGCTGACCCCGCAAGGGGCGACGCACGGGGTCCGGCAGGTTGGCAACGACTCACATACGAGGTGGTCCCACAAGGTCCCACTCGCGCCGTATGACGGTGGGTAAGGGTGGCATCCCTGCCACCCTTCCCATGAATGTGGGGCAAATGCGCTATAGTTTATGGGGTTTATGGCAGTGAAAACTAGCCCGGGTGGGTTAGGATATTGTGTGTAGGGACCTAGCGAAGATGACATTAGGTAACGTTAAGGTTTAGATAGTGACTGATACCTGTAGTGGGGACGTAGTAGCTTAGTGGATGATAATGACGAGGGAGCGCAATAGTTTAAAGGGACGACTGGGAAGCGCAAGTTTCAGAGGGGAGTAGTTAGATGAGATGATGCTGTGTGAGAACTGGACAGGTGTGTGGAGCAGTGTATGAGTAGTGAGTGTTGTGGATCAGCGCGAATGCGCTTGGGGGAGAGAAGGGTGCAGGCGGCACCAAGTATGAGAGCACAGGTGTGCAAGTACAGGTGTGTGGAATATATGGAGCAGAGAATGAGTGGTGTGGAGAGAGTTGGAGTAAGTGGGACGGAGTGGTGTGCGTGGTGCGAAGGTGTGGATGGGGGAAGAGTGGACCCCCATCACGGATACCCGGGGCGGGTAGTGTAAGTGTTAGGTAGAGGGTATAGGTAAATTGTGGTTGGATATTGGCATCTGTGGTGCGGTTGCAGAATGGTATTGTGGATGGGTGCATTGGTGTGGTGAAATTGGCTGGTCGTGTGGCCTGTTAGTATGAGTGTGAATGGTTGGGCACTCCGCCACTGTTAGATGTCGGCCAGGTGAGGCCGCAGGTGGGCTCTGGGAGCCGTTAGTGTCAGTGGGTGCCTGAGGATCCCGGGTGTGGATCGGGCAGCCCGTGCCAGAGAGGGCACTGAGGGGGTGAGAGTGCGAGAGGGCCTTCCCCAGTTAGTTAGGTTAGGGTGAGGAGCAGGTGAGCTCGGTAGGCAACAACAGTGGTGGAGGTGTGCAGGTGGGCGAACCAGCTGGGAGCGTCACACGACCCAGCCACCGAAATTGTGCGGGGGCACCGAGTGATGAATCGGGGGAGTGAGACCCCAACTTGAGAAGCACCACAGTTTGGCCAATGGGAATTGGTTTTTAGAACCCATAGTGTAAGTTGGCCAATGGATTGGCAGGGAAAGACCCCGGGTAATGTAAAGTTGTTAAAGACATTTAGGAAATAGTTAGGATTGATGAACCTGTCGCACCATACGCAGCCACTTACGTGAGGTGGTGATGATGACTCCACACCTGTGTTCCTTTGTTCTGTGTTGCAGGAAAGGAGAACTGCTGTGTGGATTTGTGAGACGCATCACGACGTGGATGAGACATTGGGGTGATTCCATCTCTCCCTCCTTAGGAGGGACTGATGATGAATTGGTGATGGCAAATTTTGATGTTGAGTTGGAGATGGCAAATTTTGATGAGAGTTGGAAATGGCAAATTTTGATGAGAGTTGGAAATGGCAAATTTGATTGGTTAGGAGGGAGAGAAGACGAATTTGGTTTATGGGAGGAACGGGGAAGACAGTAGGGACGTTTGTTGATGTGTAAAGTAGATGTTATGGGTAGTGTTGTGTTTGTGGATACAGTAAGGGGTAAGGGAGGGGCAATGTAGGTTACCTGGTGGGGGGGGGGGGGGACGTACGGTAGGAACGTACCTGTCTCACCTGGTTCCCATGTGCCCCCAGTGTGCATTACCTTGTATTGCGTGCACTTTTGCGCCCTTACCACCTTACTCACTGGTCTTCTTTTGTCTCCCACCTCCGAGGATCTGGCTTTGGGGCAGAGAGAGAGGAGAGAGAGGTGCTGGCTCCGCAGTTGTGGGCCTGTACTTCCACTGCTTGCTGCCTGGATCGATACACCATATGGACCGCAATTTTGGTGGCCGCCCACAATGGACCGCAGTTCTTTGGCGGTCAAGCACCACCTGTGGATGGACCTCTGGGTCAACGTGGCACCTATGCCATACAGGTGAACCACTTTTAGTTGGCCCCCCTGACGGCCACAATTTAGAAATGGACGCGGTTGGCGCCTTTCTTCATTTCTAAAGAAGCCAGAAGGCCAAGTGCACTCCAAGAAGGCAAGACCAGCGGCAGAACATCGGCCGGCTGCGACACCACCGGTGACCATGGACACTTAATTGTGCATTGTTACTGAACACTTTATTGGTGCACCGGATGGTGCTGACTGTGCGTATGGGGTGGTGCTTTTGGTGCTTGGACGGGGTGCTCTGCACATTATTAAAGGCCGTAGGGCCACAGGGCACTCGTGGGTTGGTGTATCGATGCTGGCATGCGTGCTCTCCCTATGCATAACATCTGCATGTGTTCCTCAAAGAACAGGTCCTGGATCGTAGTGTAAATATCAGTCTTGTATAAATGATGCTCCCTACCGGCTGTATGTTTAGTTTGAGGATGCTTTCCGCGATTCGGTTATCCTGTGGGTGTGTTTCTGTTAGGAGAAGGGTGCAACGTCGCAGGGGGACATATTTACTCATTTGTGAACATCTGTAAAACTGTCGCACTCAGGGTTGAGTTAATAGTAGAGGGAACTACATCTGAGTGCCACACTAAAGTAGGTAAAAATTTATCGGGTCGGGACGCCCCGAGGTAGAGAAGGGTGCAATGTTGCGGATATGGGATTTGCATCCATCCATATCCGCTTGTAAATATTCCCCTATTTCCTCAATACTTCCCAACTATCCCCAATCCCCCATTCCCTAGTCCCATTTTCTGTAAACAACACTCCGTAGACCCGACCTCCCCCTATTTCCCCCATTAAATGTCGTGCCCAGGTCCACCGCATCTCACATAGACAACTATAGGACATCTTGCTAGTTATTCTTAGTCTATGTCAGTTAAGGACTCGTTTCCATTAATTCTGACCCTTCGTTGCACCAGAATGTGATTGTATGGCACCGTTAGGAAGTTTAGGACCTCCCAATACCTCCCCGCAGCTCTTCCTCACGGTTCAGCAACAACAACAACAGCACGGCGGCGGCGTGCACAGGGAGTGCGCGTCCTCACTCCGGCTTGGTTGGTAGGGGGTGTTGGGAGGGCATGAGGCCTTCCCAGCGAGCCGCCATCGAACATGTGCTCGACGGGGTTACCACATAGGGGCTCCCTGTCAGCTCCTCGTCAAGGGCGGAGCCCGGTAACCCCCACACCCAATGGGAGCGGCGGACCGGTCCCATCTGGGGCGGAGCCAACCAGCCGAGGGCGTGTCACTCCCCGCTGAGCATGCGCAGGAAGAGGGAGGTGACGTCAGATGCGCGCTGAGCTTGGAGAAAGAAAGACGCCACCTCCGAGCGCTGTGAGGCCTCCCTGCATCTCTTGGACCGTGCTTGATCCTGTCCCCGAGCCAAGGTGCACCTTGTGCTATCGAACTACCTGTCCTTCCCTGCCATCAATCCCTGTGTAAGTCAGCCTTGTTCCGTTTGTCTGTGGTCTGTCTGGGCTAAGATAAGACTGTAATTAAGTGCCTATCTCTTCTGTGCTTTTACCTCACTCTACCTTGTAATCTACCCCCTTTTTCCACCACTAATTATACCCTCCTCCGGAGGTCTTGAGAACTGTACCCCTTGCGTCGTTTCATCTATCCCAGTCGTTGTGTCCTTTCCATCATTGATTTAGCATAGCGCGATTCGGTCAACGTTTGGGTGGAATCGGGGTCTAGTCGGGGAATAACTGTTAGGTCGCGGTAATACACCACCGCTCGGTCGAAATAACATCTAACCGCGATCCGTAACAATATGTTTACAACCCCTGGAGTTTTGCCCAACTTGTGTCTGCAACTCGTTCCGAGAACTTTCTGAATTATATGGCAAATTATAATTAATCAGATTCTCCCTCAAGTGATGCTTTCTGACAAAATGAAAGTACATTATCTGTAACAGCTCCATCGACCCACGCATCGTAGGTTTCCAAAAATGTCAACACTCAAAACAAATAGTGTAATAGCATAATAAACAAATCAGCGTGTCCTTTTTTGACATTCAGCAACTCACCTGAGATGACATTCAACAAATACACATATTTTTCCCAGGTACATATGGCATGTTTAAAAATAAATGATACAATACACAAATGACGCCCAACAACGTACAAATAAACAACGGAACCGGTAGAGCTGGGCGCACTGGCGTCACGAGGGGGGTGCGGGGGGTGCGGACCGCACCGGGTGACACTATCAGAGGGGGTGCCACCAATTTTTTGCAGTGTCAAGGCTTTCCGATCTTGCAATATTATCAAATGTAAGCGAGTTTGCGAAAGGCATTGATTTCGATGAAGTCATTCACAAGTTCGCACCTTTGAAGGCCAGGGAAGGAAAGTTCTGAATTAGTCGAGATGTTCACCAAGTGCTGAAACGCTTGTGTATTTGTTCCTGTTTATTTTTATGGTATTATTTCATTTATGAGTATATTTCCATATACATTTGTCGACAAGTTCTACATTATTTGGGCCGTTATTGATCATGCAAACCTAATCCATTAATGTATCTCATGTAACAATAAAGTTTAACGTTAAAATCAACATAATTTTGATGTAGTTTTGAAACATAATTTTGATGTAGTTCTTAAACGTTTTCACTTCGAATTCTGTTGTTTTCTTACCGAATTTTCACTTTAACCACATGAAACTATGTAAATGTAAATACATTTAGGCTGTGCGTATGATATTGTAATATAAAGGTGTAATTTTAATTTTGCTAGTTGCCTATGTCACTACTATTGCCATTACATTCAGTGATATACGGGAATTACGATTTACGAGTAACATTTGTACAAAAACATTACTAAGGATTCTGTATGGTCTGGTACGGGAGGAGGTCCACGTAGTCAGGTTCACTATGTTTTTTTCGTTCAAAAATTTTTGGAGATTAGCAAAACTATTCATTTTTTGGAATATTCAGAGCATGAGGAATCCAAACATTAATGTTGGCATTTGCGTAGAGACCTTTGCGAAAATGACACTCAGGACAGTGATGAAGATCTCTAAAAGCATATTCCTGAACGGTATAGACCCAGTAGATCCTGTGTATGGGACTTATAGTTCAATCTGATACGAACAAGGCTGCTTTCTTGCTTTATAAACCCATACCTATAACTTCAAAGGACTTGCAATATCATGTATTATGTAATACAGTTATATCACAAATATAAAGACAATGGTTTTCAATTACCTTTGTTTGTTGCTTTTCTATAATCCTGAGCACTATTTTGAGGCCTTTATTGGATTCCTTGACCCAGAAAACATAGGATCAGCATATTTAATTAAGTTTCTAGGTTGACTAGAAGCCGAGATAGCGCAAAATATGTATTTTATGGCGGCCATTTTGAAAATCCAAAATCTGTGTCTGTGCAAATGCCAACATTGATTTTCAGATTCTCCATGCTCTGATGATTCCAAAAAT
Organism: Myxine glutinosa; assembly: GCF_964187855.1. NCBI lineage: Eukaryota > Metazoa > Chordata > Myxini > Myxiniformes > Myxinidae > Myxine > Myxine glutinosa. Next base: position 238,281,031 of record NC_136261.1, on the reverse strand, counting down.
GTACAGGTTTGCTAATCCCAAAATTTTGAACGAAATTATATTTGTTAACATAGTGAACCTGACTAATAAGGGGTGGGGGGGGGGGGGGGTGACACCATGAGTTACCGCACTGGGTGATACCATCCATAGTGACGCCACTGCTGGGGCATCAATTGAAAGGTTATTACCGATTACAATAGTAAGCATCGCCGGGATGCCCTGGAGGCTGCTTGCGCACGCCATGCCCCGGGGGTTGCTGGGACACGTGCGCATTCATTTCGTTTCCACAGCACGTCCGTGGGAGGGGCTTCTCACTTTGGGCAGCCAATGGGGCGCGGGAAATGCGACCCACCCACAGGCACGTGCCCATGATTCACACGTGTCGAGGGGAGGAGCTTCGCGTCGTCGCGTGCTCTTCTCATTACAACGTCATTTGGGTCCGCCCAAGACGCTCCATGATGTGAGCTTGCATCACTCGAGTTTCCGGGGTTCCCAGTCCCAGTGCTTGTTAGACAGGAAGGGGCACAGCACGAACATGACATTCATTCATTAATTCACTCTCTACATGGGGAACCTATTGAAGAGTTGGTCGCCTGGTCGGCATGGGCCTCCTTCCATGGCGCCCATCGTGGTCAACACAAAGACCATTCCGTCCGTCTTTAGATTTTCTTATGTAAACATTCCGTCTGTCGTTGTTTTTTTTGCAATTCCTTAAAAGCCATTGTTTTGGGGTATTAATGGTGGTCAGGGAGCGGCATTAACAATGGAGAGCTAATGTTTGATATTTGTCTTCATGTCTGCTTTTCAGACCCCGAGGCTTCGAGCCAGGCCTCTCGTCTTGTTCTGTCCTGCCTGCCTTTTCTTACAAACACACAGACAGTCGAGCTCGCAGGATACCATGCAATGGCATTGGCACAAAGTAAAAACCTTCGCAGAACGAATTTGTGAACCAGTCGAGCACGGTGGGACAAGACGCCTCTCCCAAAGATTCCCAACACGTATTTGAAACTTTCCAGATCCTCATTTTAACCTCACAGTCCTCAACGTTGCACGACAAGACTCTCTGGCTGATTTTCGTGGGCAATTTCAAATAAAAAATGTTCATTAATTTACTGAACAAGAGAGTACCTACACAAACATTGAATGAATACACATACGGACACACATTGAATGAACATACATATGCACACACATTGAATGAATACACATACGGACACACATTGAATGAACATACCGACACACACATTGAATGAATACACACACGTACACACATTGAATGAACATACATACGCACACATTGAATGAATACACATACGTACACACATTGAATGAACATACATACGCACACATTGAATAAATACACATACGTACACACATTGAATGAACATACATACGCACACATTGAATGAATACACATACGTACACACATTGAATGAACATACATACGCACACATTGAATGAATACACATACGTACACACATTGAATGAACATACATACGGACACACATTGAATGAATACACATACGTACACACATTGAATGAACATACCGACACAAACATTGAATGAATACACATACGGACACACATTGAATGAACATACATATGCACAAACATTGAATGAATACACATACGTACACACATTGAATGAACATACATACGGACACACATTGAATGAACATACCTACACAAACATTGAATGAATACACATACGTACACACATTGAATGAACATACATACGGACACACATTGAATGAACATACCTACACAAACATTGAATGAATACACATACGTACACACATTGAATGAACATACATACGGACACACATTGAATGAACATACCTACACAAACATTGAATGAATACACATACGTACACACATTGAATGAATACACATACGTACACACATTGAATGAATACACACACGTACACACATTGAATGAACATACCTACACACACATTGAATGAATACACACACATACACACATTGAATGAACATACCTACACAAACATTGAATGAATACACATACGTACACACATTGAATGAACATACATACGCACACATTGAATAAATACACATACGTACACACATTGAATGAACATACATACGCACACATTGAATGAATACACATACGTACACACATTGAATGAACATACATACGCACACATTGAATGAATACACATACGTACACACATTGAATGAACATACATACGGACACACATTGAATGAATACACATACGTACACACATTGAATGAACATACCGACACAAACATTGAATGAATACACATACGGACACACATTGAATGAACATACATATGCACAAACATTGAATGAATACACATACGTACACACATTGAATGAACATACATACGGACACACATTGAATGAACATACCTACACAAACATTGAATGAATACACATACGTACACACATTGAATGAACATACATACGGACACACATTGAATGAACATACCTACACAAACATTGAATGAATACACATACGTACACACATTGAATGAATACACATACGTACACACATTGAATGAATACACACACGTACACACATTGAATGAACATACCTACACACACATTGAATGAATACACACACATACACACATTGAATGAACATACCTACACAAACATTGAATGAATACACATACGTACATACATTGAATGAACATACCTACACAAACATTGAATGAATACACATACGTACACACATTGAATGAACATACATACGGACACACATTGAATGAATACACATACGTACACACATTGAATGAATACACACACGTACACACATTGAATGAACATACCTACACAAACATTGAATGAATACACATACGTACACACATTGAATGAACATACATACATACACACATTGAATGAATACACATACGTACACACGTTGAATGAACATACATACATACACACATTGAATGAACATACATACATACACACATTGAATGAACATACATACGTACACACATTGAATGAACATACATACGTACACACATTGAATGAACATACCTACATACACACATTGAATGAACATACATGCATACACACATTGAATGAACATACATACATACACACATTGAATGAACATACCTACATACACACATTGAATGAACATACATGCATACACACATTGAATGAACATACTGTCGTGCGTCGCCTCCGATTAATACCAGAGGCTCGCGGATGGACCGAAAACGACTTTAATTGAGGCGACGGCCAATACGGATTTTGCTGTGGTCGCCGGGAGGAAGAAGGAAAGTGGGAGCTGCGGTAAAAGCTTACATGGAGTGCGCCGACTGCAGCTTCGATCCTGCAAGGAAATTAACTCGACACTGACACAAGCTTTTGAATGGGAGGGTAAGATAATACAAGGGTTTATTAAATAAAGGCAGGGACAGGAAAAGCACGCACCGGTAAATCTAATTCCTAAATCTGGATCCCGCACACCAGACCTCAAACACAAACAGGGGGATGAATCACGAAAATAACACGTTCGTTATGTAGTGTAAGTGGCGTGCGGTCTTATCTGTCTTGTCTGTCCAATCTCCGCTGCACACCACGAGGTCCCTTGCTCCAGCGCCCCAGCACCACGAAGGCCCGGGCCAGCGCCCACTCCAGGCTCCTCGTCGACCCCCACGAGGTCCGTGCACCAAAGGTCCAACGCAGGGCTGCACGAAGCAAGCGAACTCCACTCGGGCTCTGACTCACAAGCCAACTCTCAAGCCAACTCAACCAGCAAGCCAACTCTGAACTCAACTAGGGCCAGGAATCTCTCAACTCGGGATCGCACCAGGACTGCCAGGGCCAGGAATCTGCGCGCAGAGTTTGGCGCGCTTTTTTATAACCTCTGGCGGTGACGTCAGCCTCGGCGCGGCACCCAACCAGAGCCTCGCAGCTTCCCGCCGTTTGCCGACCCTCCTCGCACCTTCCGCGTTGATTTGCGCCTTCCGCACCAACCAATCACAGTCCTCCTGGGCGTGGTTATAGCTCGTGCGTGTAACGTAGGCATAGCACATGCGTGTAGCGTGATCCTAGCTCGTAGGTGCAGCTGGCCGCGGTCCATGCGACGGCGCCCCGAGCCGGCCCCCTTGCCTGTTCGTCTTCCAAAGTCATGTCAAGGAAGGGAATTATTTCGTGTTGCAATAAAGAGCCCAACTAAATGTCTAAATGTGTGCATTGCCATACGGGACAAAGGTTTGGCTACCAGGTGTGACACACAGGGGCTTTATCTTTTAACCCCTATACTACCTATCACTCGAACATCCTGGTATGTTCACAGGTATACATCTTAACCTGACAAACCGGACTAAACATGAAACTTATTACAGGTCCGATGCCATACCGCGACAGACGAAGCACGTTACCTATTCAGATCTATCTGGCTCTAGATATTGCTACCCCACCTGACATAACAATACATACATACACACATTGAATGAATACACATACGTACACACATTGAATGAACATACATACATACACACATTGAATGAATACACATACGTACACACATTGAATGAACATACATACATATACACATTGAATGAACATACATGCGCACACACATTGAATGAACATACATATGTACACACATTGAATGAACATACATACATACATACACACATTGAATGAACATACATACATACACACATTGAATGCACATATGTACACATATTGAATGCACATACATACACACATTGAATGAACATACATACATACATACACACATTGAATGCACATATGTACACATATTGAATGCACATACATACACACATTGAATGAACATACATATATACACACATTGAATGAACATACCTATGTACACACATTGAATGAACCTACCTATGTACACACATTGAATGAACATACCTATGTACACACATTGAATGAACATACCTATGCACACACATTGAATGAACATACATATGCACACACATTGAATGAACATACATATGCACACATTGAATGAACATACCTATGCCTTCTCACTCTCTGAAGACCTGGACAAAATCACAGACTGGTCAAACAAGTGGAACATGTCTTTCAATCCTGACAAATCTCACACTCTTACTATGTCTCTCCGAAAAGATCGACTGGACAACCCTCTCATCCACTTTCTCAACAATCCTCTCCAAGAAGTTCTGTCGCTCAAGCTTTTGGGTCTCACTATCTGCCATGATCTTTCTTGGGAAAACCACATTTCCAAGCTGGCCTCCAAAGCTCGTCGCCGACTGGGCATCCTCCGTCGTGCGAAGTCCTTTCTAGGCACACCTGAGCTCCTCACCACATACAAGACTTTCATCCGAAGCTCAATGGAATACTGGTCTCCCCTATGGGCCGGTGCTCCTGCCTCACACCTAGCTCGGCTTCATGCTGTTGAAACCAAAGCTTTCAGAATCATTGGAATCTCCCGTGATGAAGCTATCTCCGAGGGCCTTTCACTCACTCACCGCAGACAGGTAGGTGGTCTTTCTGTCTTCTGCCGACTCCTCTCCGGCCTTGCTCCCCCAGCTCTCTCTGTGCTTTGTCCCCCAAATATTTCTACAGGTCGCACAAGATCTGCCAGCAACCCTCTGATGGTTAAACTGCCGAAATCTCGGCTCTCTGCACACCTTCACTCTTTCATTCCTCTTTTCTCCCACCTCTGGAACAAACTCCACACTCCCTTCAATCCCACTCCTCCCTCCAGGTCTTTAAAACAGCTGTTCACCACCATCTCTTATCTTTCCCCATCCAAAACCTTGATCTTTTCTACCCCCACTAATTCACCCCAGATCCACCTTGTTTGAAATTCCAACTTCTTTCCTGGAAGTCCTGGCAGTGTCCATATGTTTTATACCTCTCCCACCCCCCTTCCCATGCCCCCCCCCCCCAAAGCCCTCTCCCTCCCACAGATCTCTCAATGTCCTTGCTCTCAGATGTTGTGTTTGTGTTCCTCCCCCTCTCGCCCCATCTTGTCTACCGCTTCCCATGTTATATGTTTCATGTGTCGGTTTGTCTTTCTGTGTGATTAATGTTAGCTCTTTCACGAGCCTCGATCTTGTATACCAAAAAAAAAAAAAACACACATTTAATTAACATACCTATGTACACACATTGAATGAATACACATACGTATACACATTGAATGAACATACCTATGTCCACATATTGAAGGAACATACTGTTGCGGTTTTGTGTTTTGACAAATAAAGGTAAATTTCCCCTCATAGTTTAGTTACACTACAACACGTAGCCTCGCGATAGTTCAGTTATTTCATAGTAAATGTAAGTGTAGACCTTTCCTGTGTGTAGTTTGCGTTGAGTAGAATAATGAGAGTTAGGTCTCCTTCCAATGCTTATGCTGCCTCGATGCTTTATGTTTTGGCGCAAAATACCACGAAGCCGGCCTGAACAGGTCGATCCAGGCCGAAGGAAGGTGGGACAGAAGAAGTGGGAGTGACCGGTAAGCACTAGCTGCCAATCAGGGCTCGAGGGGAGTGGCTTACCACTGCGGCAAAAAGCATGGTTTGGAACATTCGATGCGGGCTAACGGCGTGGCAATATAACCCTTTGCCCAGAGCCCCCCCCCCCCCCACCTCAATTATGAGAGTCGGTTCGGAGCGCCAAGTTATTAGAAGGGAGGCAGATGAGTTACAAGTTGAGTTCTCGGTTGAGCTTGAGTCAAATCCTCCGTTGAGTTACGAGAGTGAAAGCGCGCAGTTGTATTAATCGTGCTGTGAAAGACAGCCGTGCCGGGCTACAGAGACGCACGTATATTTTCCTGCCTGCCTTTGTTCGAGATACGCGCCACGAGGATTTTCCCGCCTGCCTGCCTTCGCCCAGAACCCAAGGAGAACGTGCGGTGACCGTCACAGGGCCACGCCGAGTGAGTTGTTCCTGGACGACCAAGGCCGGCACGTTCAGCGCATGAAGAATCCTTCCTTCATCCCCTTGTGAGTGTGAATGGGCCCATTGTCTGGGTAATAAGTTAAGACTGACTAAGATCTGCCCTGTGTCCCTGCTTCTTCTACCAGTGTACATTGTAAATAATAATAATTAAACGTGTTCTTTCTTTGATTCGACCGTCTCGTGTTTTCCATCATTGACTTAGCATGGTACGAAGTACATCGCTCTGATCGGGTTCCAATAACAAGGTAACTGCACGGACCACGTGGTACGCAATCCGCTCGGGTGTACTCAAATTACGCGTGGTTCGTGCGAGACTTGATCCCCGCTTCCGCGGCGGCGTGGGTACTTAGGTACATGCAAAAAGTGTCCCGAAACCCTGTCCCGCGTCTGACCGGAAGTTGCGACTCAAGTCTCGCGGTTGCGACGACCCAAGGAGAACAAGGGGCTTAATCTCCTCTTGGTAAGGGAACGGGGGTCGCGCAAAACCGTAACAATACCTATGTACACATAATGAATGACCATACCTATGTACACACATTGAATTAACATACCTATGTACACACATTGAAGGAACATACCTACATACTACGTAAGTGCGCTACGCACACACATTGAATCAACATATCTAAGTATTATGTAAGTACGCTACATAGACATATTGAAGTACAAACCTGCATGCCAAGTACGTAGGCTACATACACTCATTGAATGAACATCACGACGTACTACTAGGTACGTTCACATTCATACAAATACAAAGGTCAAATGCAAAGGTCAAATACAAAGGTCTACAAATACAATGGTCAAATTCAAAGGTCAAATACAAATACAAAGGTCAAATACAAATACAAAGGTCTACAAATACAAAGGTCTACAAATACAAAGGTCAAATGCAAATACAAAGGTCTACAAATACAAAGGTCAAATACAAATACAAAGGTCAAAGGTAGAATTGAATACAAAGGTCTTAATTGAATGAAATGAATACAATAAATATTCAAACATGGTCTTAAACCAGACACTAACTGTTAAGCCAACACCAGGCTTATCTTTGGTTATTAACCCAAGGTAGGTGTACCCCTGTGTATACCCATCTGTATGAAATGTGTATACCTGGGGATACTCCTATCTAGGGTTAAGATTATGAAATAAAGTTTATTTTCTTGAGTTATTAAGATCATGAAACTTACCTTTAATAATAATGATGATAAAGTTGATCCAAATAATGTGACGGTGATGTTGATGATGGCGAAGATTAAGACGAGTTGATGGAGATGATGGTGTGGGGTTTGAGGGGGTTATTGTGTTGACGGCCCATGTTAATTAGGTGAATAAATGTGGAAAATAGTTCGTAAACCCGTGATTATTCGAGCGCATTGATGGCGATCCACAAACATTCCCTCAATAAATTCATCATAATTGAGCGAATCCCCAAATGGGAACCCCACAAACAACAAGGCCCTCCTGTACCAAACCATAAGGCCAACCTTCCCCAATTTGTCAAGCATGAAATATTTAAATACATATTTCATTGAATTTCCTCGGGCTACCCCGGGTACTTCAGCTAGTTTGTAAATATTTTGGAGATTAGAGTTTGTAATTTATTCAACATAGTAGCAAGGTGAGTCATGGTCATTTGATTGTATGTGGCCTTGCAAGGCAGAATCCTGGGGATGTAAGAAAAAAAATGCACATCTGTTTTGATCTGAGAACTGGAATTTATCACCCAAATCACTGAAATCTCAGAACTTCCATAAGGTTCTCACTCTGGATCCTCACTGTGGCTTCATCATGATCCCATGCTGTCACTTCATACTCACTAAAGCATCCACTGTCCATCATTTTTGCCCTCCCCTTCCCCCCACCCTTCCATTTAAATGTTCTAAATCTCACTCATGGTTGGCCACCTTCAATTCTGTACCTTCCTGAACTTTAGAACATCGAAAAGCTTACCTAATGCAAAACCGCAACAAAAACCAGGAAGCGATCATCACAACTGAGTACGGGGAAACTGACTGGCTAGAATCAGAAAGGGAGTCCGGCAAGGTTGCATTTTATCGTCATTTTTTATTCGGATTTTATAATTATCTATTTATATAAAAGAAAGTTTTTGTTTGTTTGTTTGTTTGTCAGCACGCACTAATCTCCTCAACGGTGAAAGATAGGAGGAAACCTCTAAAACAAAAAATGTTGGGATGGGCCCCGGGAAGGTTATAGGCTAGGTGGCGAGGCCGGTCGAGGCCGCTTCGGCTGGGCTGGGCCCATTTCACAATTAAAAGCTGAGCTGAATTATAGTAGTCAATCTTCTACGGCCGCGAGTAAAAGCTGAATTATAGTAGTAAATTCATTCAAAAAGAACTAAAAATGTCGGGACGGGCCCCGGGAAGGGTATAGGCTAGGTGGCGAGGCTGGTCGAGGCCGCTTCGGCCGGGCTGGGCCCATTTCGCAATTAAAAGCTGAGCTGAATGACAGTAGTCAATCTTCTACGGCCGCATGTAAAAGCTGAATTATAGTAGTAAATTCATTCAAAAAGAACCAAAAATGTTGGGACTGGCCCCAGGAAGGTTATAGGCTAGGTGGCGAGGCCGTTGGAGGCCGCCTCGGCCGGGCTGGCCCCTTTTCGCAATTAAAAGCTGAGTTGAATTATAATAGTCAATCTCCTATGGCCGCGAGTAAAAGCTGAATTATAGTCGTAAATTCATTCAAAAAGAACCAAAAATGTCGGGACGGGCCCCAGGAAGGTTATAGGCTAGGTGGCGAGGCCAGTCGAGGCCGCTTCGGTCAGGCTGGGCCCATTTCGCAATTAAAAGCTGAGCTGAATTATAGTTGTCAATTTTCTACGGCCGTGAGTAAAAGCTGAATTATAGAAGTAAATTCATTTTAAAAAAAGAACCAAAAATGTCGGGACGGGCCCCGGGAAGGTTATGGGATAGCTGGCGAGGCCGGTCGAGGCAACGCCCGAAAAAGATGTCTTTTAGGGGGTAATAGAGTTCAGGCAACATCTTCTCTGAGGGGTTTGGTGGAATCTGACAGGGGTTTCGGTATTTGGTTAGGCCAATGTCATGTGTCCAGCCCCACGGAGCTCGATTTTTCATTTTCGCCCCAAGGTCAAGGTCACAAGGTCACGAAATTTATAAAAGTCGATTTTGATGGTTTTATTACATTGTTCGCTTCCTGATAGGGTGAAATGTCGTACATGATCTTAAATTATCACATACATCATGAAATACAAGTTTTCCAACAAATTTCAGAATCTTCGACCTTTGACCTTTGAAGGTCACAAAGGTCAAATTTTCAAAGATGTCTGAATCAAACCGCATTTTCGGTATTGTGTAGCTAACTAGTCTCATAACAGATAATACATTCCTATTTATATACAGTCACGTGAAAAAGTAAGTACACCCCATGTAAAGTTTTGACTTTTTCAACATATTTCAACATACAGCTATTTGATCTTCATTTTAACAATATTGAGAGATAAAGGTGATATAATACAACAAATATCATGAAATATTTACATTTTGTAGTCCATTGTATAATTTAAATAAACATAAATGCAAATTTCGCATGTGGAAAAAGTAAGTACACCCCTACATTTATCACTACTTCAAATACTTAAAATTAGAATCAGGTGCACCAGCTCAGGTGCAAATGATTAGAACATCATTAGAGAGGATCTTGGAGGAACCTGTCTTATTTAAACCTCAGACATTTAGTTTGGTTTGCTCTTTGTTGTTGAAGTGTGTGGCGTCACCATGCCTAGATCAAAAGAGCTCTCTGAGGCCTTCAGAAAGAAGGTTATAGATGCCTACGAGTCTGGGAAGCGATTTAAAAAGATCTCTAAACCGTTTGAAATCAATCATTCGACTGTCCGGAAGATCATCTACAAGGGGAGAAGATTCCAAACAACTGCCAACTTGTTCAGGCCAGGCCGCCCCAGCAAGTTCAGCCCGAGAGCAGGTCGCAAGATGCTGAAAGAAGTCTCTAAGAGACCCAGAATGCCATCACGGGACCTACAGGTAGCTATTGCCACTGTTGGTGTCAAAGTGTACGAGTCTACCATTAGAAAGAGGCTGCACAAATTTGATCTACATTGGAGGTGTGCCAGGAGGAAACCTTTGCTGTCCAGAAAGAACGTCAGGGCAAAACTAAAGTTCGCCAATGAACACCTAGGCAAAGCCAAGCACTTCTGGAACAATGTGCTCTGGACAGATAAGTCAAAGGTAGAGCTATTTGGCCACAGTACCAGAAGACATGTTTGGCGAAAACCAAAGACAGCATTTGACCACAAGAACCTGATACCAACTGTAAAGCATGGTGGTGGAAATATTATGGTTTGGGGCAACTTTGCTGCATCAGGGCCTGGGCAGCTCACCATCATATAATCCACTATGAATTCTTCATTGTACCAGTGGGTGCTTGAGGATAATGTGAGGCCATCTGTCGGAAAGTTGAAGCTCAACCGAAGGTGGACCTTGCAACATGACAATGACCCTAAACATACCAGTAAATCCCCCAAGGAATGGCTGAAAAGAAAGAAATGGAGGGTTCTGGAATGGCCAAGTCAAAGCCCGGATCTAAATCCCATCGAGATTTTGTGTGGGGATTTGAAACGAGCTGTGCCTGCAAGAAACCTCTCAAACATCGCACAGCTGAAAGAATTCTGCATGGAGGAGTGGGCAAAAATTTCTCCCAGTCGATGTCAGAGACTGGTAGACAGTTATAAGAAACGCCTACTTGAGGTTGTTTCTGCCAAAGGGGGCAATACCACCTATTAGAGCCAAGGGTGTACTTACTTTTTCCACATGCGAAATTTGCATTTATGTTTATTTAAATTATACAATGGACTACAAAATGTAAATGTTTCATGATATTTGTTATATTATATCACCTTTATCTATCAATATTGTTGAAATGAAGATCAAATAGCTGTATGTTGAAATATGTTGAAAAAGTCAAAACTTTACATGGGGTGTTCTTACTTTTTCACGTGACTGTATTTTCAATGTCAGTTTTGACCTTTGTCATTGTATACCGCTCGCTCGTGAACCATCGTCGTCTCCTGACTAGTTCATAATTCATTTTCCTTGGGTCAAAGGTCACTGCTGCTGGAGTTGATCTGCATTAATCAACAGAAGGTTAGAACTTGGAAGAACAACATTGCCTATCTTGCAGAAGGTTGGAACAAAGATCCGACATGTTCGCGCACTCATCTTCCCTGCCGTGACCTATGCCGCTGAAACATGGCCTACCACTGGTTGAGAATGCAGACTTTTGAAATGTGGTGTTGACAAGAGTTGCTTTGGATTCCCTGGATTGCAAAGAGATCAAATTATTCCATCCTCCAGACCCTCAACCATACTATTCTGCTAGATGCTGTCATCCTCCACCAGAAGCTGGTCTACCTTGCACATTATGAGGTCCCAACACCACCTCGGGAAATTTCTGATGACAGGAATGATAAGTTGAATTCATGGAAGAGGGAGACCTAGATCAAGATGGTCAGTGTAACTCTTAAAAGAGGGAGACAGATCAAGATGGCTGGATGAAGTGAAGTCAGCAACGTGGATGCAAATCAATGACCTCATGGAGGAAAGTGAAGGGCAGGTGTAGTTGGCAGGCGCTGACCTGGAGGGTCGCCAGGGGTCGGTCATGACTCAGCGGCACAAGATGGTATGCACCAAGACTATATAGGTGGAGTTTCTCGGGGATGGAAGCATCAAATCTCACCTCATTGATACCATGTCCATACATCTCTACGTAATACAGGTTGGACAGTTGCTGTTAGATGCTGATGTACTCATTGTGTCTACTGCTTTCAAACTTGCATGTCGTGGGTGGTTATGGCTGGGACTCATCTTGGCCTATTTGTTATGCTAGTGACCTCATGGGCAACCTCGTTGGTGAAGTTTTTTGTACTTCATAGCTGCATTAGCAACAAATTTCACAAGATATTTAATGTCAATACAGGATAGTAATCTATGCAGGAAAATGTGCAAAATTTGCCATTTTATTCTCATATTCATTTTATTCATCACTGGATGCGATGCCATATCAGCTCCATTCAGACAAGGAAATGAAAAGGCAGCCCAGCTGCTCACATACAATGATAACTTTGCATTGCATGGATAAGACAGGAAAACAGTCAGACATGAAGATACGTCCCTTGGAGGAGAAATATTTTTTCAAGCTTTGTGTGGAGGAGCAAGGATCGGTTAATTGCATAAATACAGAACTTCCTACAATAAGTCAGGTCAGTATTTTGGGACTGCCACTGGTAACATGTAACCTAGTGCCACCTGCCGCATGGTCGGGTTGTCGGCGACTAAACCGACACCCCTCACTGGAATGTCCATAGGAAGGGAGACTGCAACACCCTGCCAGGAATAAAACAACACCTGGAAAAAGGGCAGATGATCTCCCTTTGGGTGCCAAATGCTATCCAATAAGGAGATGATGTCTCCGAAAAAAAAAAAAACACCCATCCGGATTGGACTGGTTTGTGGCAACTCAGGTAGCCGAGTAGTGGAACCCTTGATGTGAGGCGGATGAGCTAGTATTTAGCCATCGACAACCACAAAACTACACTCGTGGGGAAGAGGGTGGTTACGCAGTGTTGCTGAAGCTGTGGAAAGTCCAATTGATGATGGCACTGCAGTCCAATTGTTGCCCAAACACTTTAGTACCATTTTCATGGTATAAGTGAGCAATGATATTTGTTGTCAGTGCTTATTCGTAAAAAATAAATAAATAGATAATCCACTTTGCCACTGACGAGGGATCTTCCAGCTCCAGGAGAAGCTGGCCGCTCGACATTCGTTCTGGACATATTCAATTCGTAGATGGGGCCAAGGCTAGGAAATTATCTTCTGCTGACGGAATGGAGTTGGCACAAGTTTTCAACAGAACATTAATAGTTCGATTGATAAATCAAGTTAAGCAAACTAGCAACAGTACCCGCCCTATGGCCGGGGCTTCAATTGGGAGGCCCAAATGAAAAGGCAAAATATCAGAAATTGAAGGCTTTTTATTTTATTTTAAACGATTTATATAAACATCCGTTAAATCATATCACACGCAAATCATCAAAAACTAAACAGTATTTGTAGAATTTCAATAAAAACCACATCACTGTTCATATCGGTAAATATTATTCCATCATGTTTGCAAAAACTGGAAAATTGGAAAAATTGGAAAATTGGAAAAACAATATAGACTATTTTACTCCAGGGGGTTCCAGGATTACCCACCCAAAATTTCGTTGCGATCGGTTCAGCCGTTTTTGCGGTACCTGGGAACAGACAGACGGACAGACAACCAGACAGACAGAAGACAGACATTTGGTGAATTATAGTAAGATGATGAATGCGATGTGGATATGACACCGACTCAAGGGGCCAAAATTACCTCGTCTTCAGCTTTCCAAGTGTCGTGTAGTTCCTTGAATAGAGTACTTTGTTAATTACATCTTGTTTATTAAATTTGTCACTGAAGGCCAGCATTACGAACGATGCCCTTAAAAGCTTTCAGCACCCTGACGTCTCCACGTTTTTCTTGTATTTTGGTAAAGATACTCTTTGAGAAAACTCAGTATCCTGGCTGGAGAATCATGTCCAGGAAAAGATTACAAAGCAAGTATTCAGCTGTTGCCAAATGTTTCGGGGATGGAGGGAGGATGCCGAGGGGCGATAAATGTTAAGGTTTGTCATTTATGTAGAGAGCTCACTAACTGTGGACGTGCAGGGCAGCAGATCAGCATCACATCGTACCACGTTGTCGCCATGTGCATGGCCACGTAACCTTGCGACAGTTTCTGATGAATGTACACAGCCAAGAGTACATCGTAACAGTAAGTGATAGTAAACCAGTGAGCTCACTCACCTATGGGTTTCTGAGTCAATTGTAATTCCCCATTTATATTACTCAAGTCAAATGATGTGTTTTCCACATTCTGGGATTTTTCTTTTCCACATTTTGGGATCTCACCATCCTCCAATTAGCTGAAACAAAATTTTAAAATGTTATGCTTATGCAAGTGCCCTTTTACCTTTATTAATTTATAAGCTCGATTCATCTATACGAGAATATAAGACCCATCGCTTCGCTGACGGAAATACACGACATGACCAAGAGTATGTGGACACCCCTTCTAATTAGTGGATTTGGCTATTTCATCCACACCCATTGTTGACAGGTATATATAATCAAGCACACAGCCATGCAATCTACATAGATAAACATTCGCAGTAGAATGGGCCATACAGAAGAGCTCAGCGAGTTTCAACTTGGCACCATCATAGGATGCCACCTTTCCAACAAGTGAGTTCATCAAATTTCTGCCCTGCTAGAGCTGCCATGGTCAACTGTAAGTGCTGGTATTGTGAAGTGGAAACGTCTATGAGCAAAAACAGCTCAGCCACGAAGTGGTAGGCCACACAAGCTCACAGAACGGGAGCGCCGAATACTGAAACACGTAGCATGTAAAAATCGTCTGTCCTCAGGTGCAACACTCACTAGCGAGTTCAAAACTGCCTCTGGAAGCAACGTCAGCACAACAACTGTTCGTCGGGAGTTTCATGAAATGGGTTTCCCTGGCATAGCAGCCGCACACAAGCCTAAGATCACCGTGTGCAATGCCAAGCGTCGGCTGGAGTGGTGTAAAGCTCACCGCCATTGGACTTTGGATCAGTGGAAACGCATTCTCTGGAGTGATGAATCACACTTCACCATCTGGCAGTCCGACGGACGAATCTGGGTTTGGCGGATGCCAGGAGAACGCTACCTGCCCGAATGCACAGTGCAAACTGTAAAGTTTAGTGGAGGAGGAATAATGGTCTGGGGCCGTTTTTCATGGTTCGGGCTAGGCTGCTTAGTTCCAGTGAAAGGAAATGTTAACGCTAAAGCACACAATGACATTCTAGATGATTGTGTGCTTCTAACATTGTAGCAACAGTTTGGGGAAGGCCCTTTCCTGTTTCAGCATGACAATGCCACCATGCACAAAGCGAGGTCCATAGAGAAATGGTTTGTCGAGATTGGTGTGGAAGAACTTGACTGGCCTGCACAGAGCCCTGTCCTCAACCCTACCAATCACCTTTGGGATGAATTTGAACGCCATCTGCGAGCTAGGCCTAATCGCCCAACATCAGTGCCCGACCTCACTCATGCTCTTGTGGCTGAATGGAAGCAAATCCCCGCAGCAATGTTCCAACATCTAGTGGAAAGCCTTCCCAGAAGAGTGGAGGAGGCAGCAAAGGGGGGACCAACTCCATATTAATGCCCATGAGTTTGGAATGAGATCTTCGATTTTCGGGTGTCCGCATACTTTTGGTCATGTAGTGTACCAATCTTTGCTGCGATGGCTAATCTATGGGGGGGGGGGCACAAAAAAAAAAAAGGATTCCTGGGAGATCCTGCTCTCCATGCAGGGATAACCAACATCACGTATTGGCATTTGTAATTTTCACACGCGTTTCACACGTACCCATAAAAATAAAAATTGAAAACAATTTTTTTGGCCTCAAACACTCCCGGGAGTTAGCCGAATCCACAGTAGTTGGATTTATTGAAATCCGTTAATCCGTTCTCAAGTTATAACACAACAAACAAACAAACAGACAGAGAGAGACATACACGGCTCCTTTTATAAAATAGATTATGAGAGAGCCGTTTGTCTGTGGGTCTGTCTGTGTCGCCATTTTTGTCAGATAAGGCTGAACGGATCTTCGTCAAACTTTCAGAGGTTCATCAGTGAGTGCCTGGGAGTGTTTTAGGCCAAAAAAAAATAAACATTTGAAAAAGACAAATCAGATTTTTTGGGGGGGATTTAAAAAAAATTGCTTTATAGTGCCTGAGCCTTTGTAGCTATATGAGAGGTAATATTAAATTATCCTTGAGTAGTGTATGTGTGTGTTATTATAATATTAAACATACATTTTCCTCAGTAGGTGTGGGGAAGTGTTTTAGGCACCCAGGAAAAAATATAGGACAGAAAAATACAAATTACTGCCAGGTACTCCTACTATTGATTCATAAATATATCTTGGAAGAGGTAGTTATAAATATATCTTGTTTTAGAATTTAGATACAGCTTTGTAAAATCACAATGTATGTGGCTTTTGAAGTATTTTTTTTTCTTCATCATCATCATCATCATGATCATCATCATGGTACGAGATACGAGGTACTAAGTATCCTGTAGTTCCCGGTCTCTGCTTAAAAAAAACTAGTTCAGTGAAGATCCAATATTTCCCCCCACCAATGCCTGCCTGTCCAAGTTAACGTGGAGTAACTGGACCGAGTGTCCCAGCTCGCTTCTTCCAAAACTTGCTGTGGAGGACTGTCCCAGTCTTCGACCACTCAAATGCTGAAGACCTTGTTTATAACTTCCAAGTGACTCCTTTCTTTGAACAACTTCATCGAGTGCCTCCCCTACCCCCCTTTTGTGATTGAGTAGTGCTTGGAGTGAAAAAGTACTCCGGATCCAGTTTGGCCTTTGTTCTCACAATCAGTTTTCCACTTGGTTTAAAGCTAAATTCTCATACAGGTCATGTCCACACATGCAGGTGGCGACACCAGACAACACAGGACTGGATTATCTTTCTTAATCATACAAACACAACCATTGAGCATGTGGGAAGTCAGTAATTTCCGGGAGCACTCTGGGTTGCTGGTGATGTCATCTTGTGACGTCATTTTTCTTTCCACAATCAGCATGGTTAATTTAGATACAAATTGAACACCACACCCACTCCCCCCCACCCACTTCCATGGGGTTGTCAATCCACAGGGTTTATCTGACGTCAATCTTACTATAATGCAGCTATTGCAGATGCGGATATGTACTGTATGTATGTATGTATGTATGTATGTATGTATGTATGTATGTATGTATGTATGTATGTATGTATGTATGTATGTAGCCGAAAGAGCGCCCCCTGGTGGTGGTGTGTGCGAGCCCAGAAGTGGATGGGAAATTGAAGCTGGAATTCAATTACAAAGATATATGTGAAAACAAAATTATTTAATTTGAGACTAACTAAATATTTCAATTATCACAGAACATGGATTTCTGAGCTGTTTGAGAAGAACATTACTTAAAGGTCCACAGAATCAGAAATATATTTTTTTTTGACATGACATGATATTGATCTGTAAGTAATAAAGAACTGAATGTGGTTTAGAATTCTAATAATTTTTTGACGTGATAAAGTTAAAAAAAAAAAAAACAACCCAATCTGGCTGGTACCACCGCTAAAAATGCCAGAAACCTCCATAATCGTTGCGTCATCTGTGACGTCATCCCGAGTACGATTGTCTCGGCACGCAGTGGATAATGGCCGCACAACTCGCTTCAGACTCTTCAGAAAGTGAATTTGACTAATAATTTTCTGATTACAACGATAGTCAAAATCATGAGGTAGAAAGTGCTGTGAGGCCGTCGCAGCCATTATTACCACACTGCATGGG
This sequence comes from Myxine glutinosa, assembly GCF_964187855.1. Taxonomy (NCBI): domain Eukaryota; kingdom Metazoa; phylum Chordata; class Myxini; order Myxiniformes; family Myxinidae; genus Myxine; species Myxine glutinosa. The sequence continues at coordinate 238,262,673 of NC_136261.1, read as the reverse complement.
ACTATCCTCACAATGTACATGTGGCGAGTGAGTGATGTACAACAGGTGTGCTACTTATCCCCATTTTCTGGCACTTTTTGGCAGCTCTTCTGTCCTCCTTCGTCTTTTACATTAGATTACAATGGTGTCTAATTTTCGAAGGGATCGTGTCGTCGGTTTTCAATCGCCTCAATTGTTTTTAGTCGAGGACGAGATTACTTTGTATAAAGTATATGTAGGCCGCACATAAACACAAGTTCGGAAGCAAAAGTGTTCTGAAGAAGAGTACCGCGTCATCTGATCATTATATGACGTAATCCCATCGCCCTGTTTTTTGGCGGTGGGATCAAGCCAGAGTACGGACACCAAAAAACACTAAAATCTTCGTTTCAAGATATTTATTCAAGAAAAAAACAATGACTAAGTGATGACGTCACACAGATGAAGCCATATTTATTCATTAAACGGCACATGAATTTCTGATTCAGTGGAGCTTTAAGGGCCCATCGTAGAATAGGCCCTTCACCTAGTTCTTTAAATCCTGAGCATTAACTGGGGAAGCAGTTCAAAGCTGGCCGTCTATGCTCTATGGTATGACAAATTCAGTCATCTCATGACAACGCTTCACACTTTTTATACCCATGAGCAACTAGAAAGAGCAATCAGAGATTGCAGACCTTCGCCAGGACGTGTTTTTAGTGGTTTTAAGGCTTTTGTGTTAAAACAAATATGGCGGCCGAACCACGTGACCGATGACGTCATCATTATTTTTTCTCCACCAATTTATCCCTAGATGATGCTCAATAAATTTCATCTTGATCGGATGAAGTTTTGTACTTGTTGAATTATGACGTCATAATGGAGGCACCTATAACATCATCATTAAACCACCGTTTAGAGGCCATTTTTCCCCGCAAAGCGGGGGTTGAGCACTTTTCGGGGACCGTGGTAGTTGTTGTTTTTTGGTCCCCTTTTTGAAGCAATGTTTTACAGCCGGATGCCCTTCCTGACGCCAACCCTTTTTGCCGCCTTTAACGACAACCAGGGAATTACCAGTGAACTGGTACTCAATTAGCCGACCTCGGAAGGAATGACAGGCTGAGTCAACCCCCCTGGCGTTAATTCGGCGATCGACCAGGATTCGAACCCAGGATCCTAGGATCCTAAGCCGGCACCCTAGCCGCTAGCCCAACACCAGGGCTTTGTCATTAACATATACCATCATCATTAACATTTTTTATTCCGCATGGAGAGTTCTTTACAATGAGCCATGTCTCAATTTTTTCTATGCGGCTCTTTCCGAGATATAGAGGTGCAAAGGTTTTCGGTTTTTCAAAGATGGCGCCCGTACCACATGCCCTATGACGTCACAATTATCATTTAAAAACTTATACAGGAGGATGTGCACCTCTGGTGAAAATTTCCTGTCAAAATAACCAAATGTTGCAGAGAAAATCATGTTTATTCTGTGCAAACAAGCAAGCAAACAGACAGACAAACAAACAGACAGACATACAAACAGACTCAAATGCAATACCCTCTCCCCAAACGAGGGTAATTATCCCAAAATAACAATGCTTTGTATGAAATATACTCAACGTTTCTGAAATAAAATGCTTTGATAAGTGAAGGTGCTTCAGATCAACGTGTAGATAAGCCACGTATGAAACTTAAAGCATGACGTAAACTAGAGAGTTCATAGAACATGATACCTCACACAGTGTTCAAGAATATAATTAACTTTTAATAATATTATCTATACATTAAAGTAGCAGCAATTTTGTGTCCGTCCGTCACGCTACGCCATTACGTCTATGATCTCATTACGGCGTACAAAAGTGTACGACGGCTGACTCCACCGACTGCCATTTTAATTTATATGCCATTCAGGCCAAACACGTCATCAAACCGGTCGACCCTGTCATATATCACAATCGCCATGCTCGACCTATACGTTTTTCATTCAGTGTGAAACACAAACAAAGCGATTGTTAAAATCATATCGAAAGCATACGCATCATGGGTCTTCCAACGACTCATAATGGGTCTTCACAACCCACGATGTTATCTCCCATGGCCAAGAATAACTTTTATCGTTGAAGATAATAAATAGTACTGCAATGACGTATTAATACTATTCTAATTGCCTATACACTGCCCAAACAAAGGGAGGGTTTTTCATGGATGTTCCACGGGTCCCTGCTAGTTATTTTAAAAGATCGTTAGAAAATCCAGAAGTTTAGCGTGATGAAGCAGTCTTTACACCACAATTATACACCACGCTGTAGAACATGTCCAGGTACTGCAAAACTGGAGATTATTGGAAGTGATAAGAAGGCGATTTGTGTTTCACAGTGTTCAAGTATCCAAACTATAATTAAGGACCAGTGCGTGTTTGTGTGTTTGTTTGTCGTGCTGCTCCTCCCATATAGTTCCGGGCCGATTGCATCCAGATTCCTACATAGGATCAGCATGGCCCTAATTAGTGCATAGGGTTGTTTTTATCTTTGTTGGTGGTTTTGAGTGGGGGAGGGGAGGTTCGCGAATTCTCTATGTAAATCTGTAACTTGTAGCGCCACCCCAGGTGGGAAAGGCTATTACAAGTACTCACTCGATACAGTGCAGTGTTCCTGTCTCCATGGTTTCCAGTTCAGTGAGAGGTATTTTGAATTACACGTTTGAATGAGGATAATAACACAACAGGTGCTGCTAGTATAATTAAATCTATATTATAAAAGGAGCTGTGTCTGTCTGTCTGTCTGTTTGTTTGTCGTGTTATAACTTGAGAACGGATTAACGGATTTCAATAAATCCAACTACGGTGGATTCGGGTAACTCCTGGGAATGTTTGTGATCCAAAAAAAAATTCTTTTTTTTATGGGTACATGGACATTGGACACGCGTGTCAAAACTACAAATGCCAACACGTGACGTTGGTTATCCCTGCACGGAGAGCAGGATCTCCCAGGAATCCTTTTTTTTCTTCCCCCATAGATTCGTCATCGCAGCAAATATTGGTATTTCCATCAGTGAAGCGACGGGTCTTGTATTCTAGTTTAGATAAATGTTTAGAGGTGTAAAAGTGTATAAATATATTAATTTCGGGTTATCTGGCATTTTACACAGTGCTTATTACACCACCTTATCTAACGCGTTACATTAGTTATTTGTGCCTGTTGTTTGTGTCCTTTAAAATGTCTTTAAAAACAGTAAGTTTCCTGTTTGGAATGATTTTCAATTTTGTTTGACTGCCAGGCAGGCAGACAGAGTAAAAAAATTGTCTCATTCCTCTCTGCGCATGTGTGATTGGGACGAGTTCAGAGCCAAAGTATGTTCCAATTCGTGTTCAAAATTTAACATTCAATTTAAATAAATTGTTTCTTGATCATAAACTCACAATCATAAAGTGAGAAGACAGACGGACTGACAGACCAGACCCAATTGCTTAACCCTGCTTTTTGCTGAATGTGCATGGAGGAAATATCACAAAGACCATACATAAGTTCATTGTCGACGATCTAGTATCTACTGATATTATGGTGCAGTGAAGAAACGAGCTGCTGCCCTCCATTAGACTTGGACATTGCAATGATTCTTTAAAGAAACATTCTGTGTTTTGTTGCAGTAATCTAAGGCGTATGGTGCAGCCTGTACATAAATCACTTGCCGGGCAGAGACAATTGCACACACACATCGTTGTACTTTCACATGAATTACACGGACATTAGTAAGCAATGGACAAACACATGTGGATATGGGATTTGTATCCAGGGTTCTATGCATCAAGAGCCATGGATTCATATAGGAACACGAACATCAGAATTTCTGTATAAAGCAGTTTGGGGGTTCTGAGTTGTATGCTGACATTTAATTAGATTCATTGGCTTATTCATATTTCTTTTAAAAAATTTGGTTGTCTCTATTCTTTTCTTTTTTTGTCTGTTCCTCCATTGCCTGGTAGGACTGAAAATACATAAAATAACAGCGACGTCAACATTCTGCTACAGTGCCTCTTAGAGAATGTCGATTAATATTTCAAGAATGGCGGACGACATGTGGTTATCCGAAGCACACCAGTGGTGTTATCTTGGGTGTTGAGTCTACAAACTTGCACATGTAATCACACATGAGCTTTAAATGCAAGCCAGCTGTACTGCCACTACAGTTTATTTTAAATCTTTAAACTCGGTCAAACAAAGTGTGGAACAGTTATAGGCTAACGAGCAACTAGAGCAATTCATTGCAGGCAATCTTGATTGTTGACATGGTAAAATCAGACAACGTGGCACTTTTTTTTTGGTATACAAGATCGATCGAGGCTCGCGTAAGAGCTAGAGCATTAATCACAAAAAAACAAACGGACACATAACACATGTAATAAAGGGAGCGGGAGACAAGATGGGGAAAGAGGGGGAAGCACACAAGTATAACATTTGAGAGCAGGGATATCGGGAGATCTGTGGGAGGGAGAGGGCTTGGGGGGAGGAGGCGTGAGAAGGGGTGAAGGGGGTGGGAGAGGTATAAAATACATGGGCTGTATTTCAAAAAGTGGATCTGGGGTGAATTAACAGGGGTAGAAAAGATCAAGGTTTTGGATGGGGGAAGATAAGACATGGTGGTGAACAGCTGTTTTAAAGACCTGGAGGGAGGAGTGGGATTGAAGAGAGTGAGGGAGTTTGTTCCAGAGGTGGGAGAAAAGGGAAATGAAAGAGTGAAGGTGAGCAGAGAGTCTTGATTTTGGCAGTTTCACCAGAAGAGGGTTGCTCGCAGATCTTGTGCAACCTCTAGGAATATTTGGGGGACAGAGCTGGGGTAGCTAGGCCGGAGAGGAGTCGGTAGAAGACAGAAAGACCACCAACCTGCCTGCGGTGAGTGAGTGAAAGGCCCTCACAATCGGCTTCATCGTGGGAGATTCCAATGATTCTGAAAGCTTTGGTTTCAACAGCGTGAAGATGAGCTAGGTGTAAAGCAGGAGCACCAACCCAGAGAGGAGAGCAGTATTCCATTGAGCTGCAGATGAAAGCCTTGTATTTGGTGAGGAGCTCAGGTGTGCCAAGGAAGGACTTCACACTACAGATGATGCCCAGTGGCGACTGGCTTTGGAGGCCAGCTTGGAAATGTGGTTTTCCCAGGAAAGATCATGGCTGCCTGCGGTGAGTGATAGTGAGATCCAAGAGCTTGAGCGACAGAACTTCATGGAGAGGATTGTTGAGAAAGTATATGGGAGGGTTGTCCAGACGGTCTTTTCAGAGAGACATAGTGAGAGTGTGAGATTTGTCAGGATTGAAAGACATGTTCCACTTGTTTGACCAGTCTGTGATTTTGTCCAGGTCTGCAGAGAGTGAGGAGGCTGCAGACTGCCAATCTGAGGGATGAGGTATGGAGTGGCAGAGAGTGGAGTCATCAGCAAAGAGATAGAGAGAATTTTCCAGAGAGTCGGAGAGATCATTGATGAAGACCAGAAAAAGCACAGGGCCCAGAACACAACCTTGGGGAACTCCAGCCGGAACAGGAAGGGGAGATGAGAGAAATCCATTCAGGGCCACACGTTGACTACGACCAGAGAGGACGTCCGCAAGCCAAGCGTGGAGATTTCCATTGATTCCATAGGAGGAAAGTTTGGTGAGCAGAGCGGGGTGCCAGACCGTATCGAAGGCACATGATATGTCAAGGGAGACAGCTCTGATTTCCTGTTTGACATTGAGGACCTCCATCCATTGTAGAGACAGCAGAAGCAACATGTTCAGAGTAGAATGACCTGATCTGAAACCAAATTGATGATCAGAGATCAAGCCATTGGAGAAGAGGAAGGATTTGGTCTCCGAAGCAATGATGGATTCCATGACTTTGCTGATAATTGGGAGCAGGCTGTTTGGTCTGTCGTTGCAGGATATGTTTTTTCCGTTTTTTTGTGTAAAGCGGTGATGTTGGCTGATTTCTACTGATGTGGCACTTGGAACACAAAATATATGTAGTTCTTTTATTCCTGGCAGGCAATATAGCTTATTAAACCATTTTTTGGTTTTCTTGGCTTCATCGTATTGAACTTAAAAGGAATACTCTACCCGCACACATAGACAGTTCTGTACGCTCACACATAGACAATTGGTCTCAAAAAAGCATTGTACACCTGAAATGGATATAATTCCCCTAATTGGTGCATCATACTTGTAAAATAGGTAACAGTTTGCTGAGTGGATCATCATAATGCTCCTTATCTATGTGGTCTGGCCGAGACTGGCCACAAGGTAATGGCTCGTCTGTCCCAGCCCTGAGTTGCTTTCCTATTTTGAAATCTACCCTAAAAACACAATATTAATTACTCCCGCCAGGGAGTAATTGCATTCGCAATGCATTCGATCGTGTCCGTCCGTGTGTGTGTGTTCGTGAACAAGATATCTGGAAAAGTTCTGAACGGATTTGGATGAAAGTTGGTGGGATGATTGCCCTTGGGATAAGGAAGAATTGATTAGTTTTTGGTGAAGCTCAGGATATTTAGTTTGTGTGTTTGTACAGATGTCTGTCCCTCTTCATAAGGGTAGCTTTTAAAGGCCAACCTGTTAACAAAAAAGTGTGTTCACTACAGTCTATTTTTGAGGATAAAACAAACTCGAAAAACATTTTCCATAAAAGAGTAATTACAGACTTCGCATTTAATATGGAATATATTTTTTCTCTTGACTTGGGTTTACTTTCTTAACTCAGTATATCAATCTGGTGAGTTTCTTTTACACTTTGGTGATTTATTTGTTAAAAGAACCATGTCACTGATTGTCTGTCACAGCAAGAAGTCAACAACAGGATTATATCACAGGTGGCGTGGCAAAATGTACGGACAGGTGCATTTGATGATTGGCTTCACAGTCGGGTATACAAGGGTTGTTGCGTTCTGTATTAGTGGAAAACAACTGCTGCACGTCTCCAAAAGTTATTGCCGCTTCCTCTGGAGATGGTCCGTCAACTCGACAATGCTGTCTGTCATGGAGTGGTGGCTTTACGAAATTACGGCATGAAACAGCGTGCTATTGCTCGGCAGTTTGGCATTACTCAAGGTCAGGTGTCAAAGATCCTGAAACGAAATGCTCAGAGGGGTGTCCCTACTCCAATACCGAGGCCAGGACGTCCCCGCAGAACCACAAGGAGGGATGATCGCCAGCTGCACCGGTTAGTCCGCAATGGCCGTACCAAGTCAGCTAATCGGCTTAGGGCTGCGTGGCAGCAACTGGCAAATGTGCCTGTATCCAGAAGGCTAGTCAACCAATGACTGGTTCAAGCAGGCTATCGTGCCAGGCGTCCCCTGAGAAAGCCACGCCTGACCAGACAACACCGCCAGCGCCGATTGCAGTGGGCCAGAGAGCACCGTCAATGGCAGCCAGGACACTGGAATCACGTGATCTTCAGTGACGAGTCCAGATTTCTGGTCTATCGTCAAGATGGCCGCGTCCGAGTGCGCAGACAAGTGCATGAAGCCTACAACAAAGATTGTATAGTGCCAAGAGTCCAAGCTGGAGGTGGTGGGGTGACCGTTTGGGCTGCTTTTCATTAAAAAAAAAAAAACCACATTTAGAGGCCATTTTTCCCCGCAAAGCGGGGGTTGGCCTTTTTCGGGAACCGTGGTTGTTGTTGTTTTTTTGGTCCCCTTTTTTTTGAAGCAATGTTTTACGGCCGGATGCCCTTCCTGACGCCAACCCTTTTTGCCGCCTTTAACGACAAACAGGGAATTACCAGTGAACTGGTACTCAACAGGATCGGAACAGGCTGCTTTTCATGCAGGCGGCAAAACTGACCTGGTTATTCTGAATGGAAAGCTGAACCAGTTCAAGTACAGGGCCATTCTGGAAGAAACATTGCTTCCATTTGCTCGTGCAGTCTTTCGAGGAAACTTTGTCTTCCAAGATGACAATGCACGGCCTCATCGACCTCGCATGATCCAACACTTTCTTGCTGACCGTGGTGGAGAGCATATGGCTGCGATGTGCATATGGCAGCATATCGCTGCAGAGAGCCTGCCATGTCCCCGGATATGAATCCGATAGAGAACTTGTGGGCAGAATTAACGCGTCAAATCGACCACTTGGACCAGCAGCCGACCTCTGTGAGTGAATTGCAGCAGGCTATTGTCACTGCATGGCAAGCGATTCCTGTCCAAACCTTGTCAAATCTCGTGAACAGCATGCCTCGACGTGTACGTGCTCTCCTGAATGCTCGTGGGGGTTACACAAAGTACTGAACTGTAATTTTACTGTCCATAATCCCAGTCGTAATTTAACTTTTAAAATTTGGCTAATGTGCAAAATAAAGAGATACTTCTGGAAAACGTACAGAAGTTTAACATAGTACTGTCCATGAATTGAGTTCGATATCAGTTTACATCGCTTTCAAGGATCAATTTATTTGTGTCGAAATGTCAAATGTGGTTTTTGTTTCTTTTAAAGGTCACATTAACAAAATCTAGAATAATTTCAACATAATACCAATGAACTTTTGGTTCTAAGACATCTTGAAAAGTAAGTTCATCCCCACAAAAAAAATATTCCATATTAAATGCCAAGTCTGTATGTGTCTTCTATTGGAATTGTAGACGATGGCTTGCAAACCAAGCCTCAAGGGTGGTGTACAGAAGCGTTCTTTTAATAACAATAAATAGGAGGTGCAGGGAGGTGAAATTCGCTGCACATGATATGCAATGCGTGAAGAGCAAAACGCGTGTTCATTTACATCTGTAGTATGTCTAATAAATAAGGAAGATATAAGCACACCTGACACTAGGCCAAGGCTTCAGACTTTGGCATGCTCACGAGGCTGCACCGTTGAATAAACTGTGTGAAAAAAGAGGAACGAATGTGTGGGGTTGAGCAGTGATCCTGTATTTAGATAGTTTCACCAGAAGGGGATTGATGGCAAACCATGTGCGCCCTGCAGAAACCCGGGGGGAGTGCAGGAGGGAGGTATGAAGCTAGGAAAGAGCAGAGGGTGCAAGACCATAAAGAAGGTGGTAGAAGACAGAGATGCCACTGATCTGTGTGCAATGGGAAAGGCCCATAGATTCAGCTTCGGAGTGGGAGATTCCAATAATCTTGAATGCCTTGGTTTCCATGTCGTCAAGCTGATCAAGGTGTGAGGCAGGGGAGCCAGTCCAGAGAGGAGAGCATTACTCCATAAAGCTTCAGATTGAGACATTGTAGGTAGATAGGAGTTCAGATGTGCCAAGGAATGATTTTGTTTGGTGGAGGATACCCTGTCGGTCTAAGGCAACTGTTTTGGGCGACCAACTTTTAAAATGCAGTTTGCCAAGAAAGATTGTGACTGGTTGTGAGACCCAGGAGTTTGAGTGGCTGAACTTCCCCAAGAGTCTTCGGGGTCTTAAGAGTCGTAGTGGTGTTGAAGGTTCTAAATGGTCTTGGGGTTCTAAAGGGTTCACAGTTTGAAAGGGTTGAAAGGTTATCGAGGGCCTACATTATCAAAAGGGGTTTAAAGTATATAGGAGTTGAAGGGGTCTCAAGGATGTAAATGTCCAACGTCATATAAAGTGTCTAAAATGACTAAAATGTCTAAATAGTCTTAAAGTGTCTTCAAAGGTCCAAGCCCTAAGGGGTCTCAGCAGTATATTGGGTCCAAAGGTTTAAAAGGTAGGTTACAAATCGTGTGTACAGTAATTAATAGACGTAGTCATGGTGCAACTGATGTTCAAGCATTATATAATTAAGAGACATGTAGTCACGTTCGTTGACCGAAGTGTCACTCACAGCCATACCGTGTTTTTCGTTTGTAGCTTACCTGGACTTTAGTCTGGTGAACGTACACAATCGAACAGTGTCTGTCGGTAAGTGAGTGAGTGAGTCTGTAAACACTTCAGTCATTATTGCTTGAACCAAAGACATGATTTTGATGAAACTTGGCCACAAGCTTCATATCTGATGCTTCATATCTTCATATCTGAAGGTGTATTGACCGCATGAAAATATGCGCTCATTACGAGTGTCTATGCGGGAGGGAGGTTGACCACCCCAAAATACATATTTGCTTTATTCTCTGAAACTACCCACACGATTTTGGTGAAACTTGACCACAACCGTCATCAACTGTGATGTACTAAAGGTTGTTCACAACATTAAAAAAAAATCTGGAGGTAGCCCCTCGAAATAGGTATTTGCTTTCTTCTCCGGCACATATTTTGTGGGCCATCCACACTCATCAGTGGTTCCCTGGTTCTACCAGGTGAGCCCAAAGGCATTGCATATATATATATATATATATATATGAAAAACAAAGACCCATCTCACATGTGAATGGAGGGAATAATCAAGCAGCTTTCACCAAATCAATTACCCCAGGTGGCTAAGATTAAATAAATAAATTGACTCCTCCCATGCTCTTCTAGCCAAAGAAAGCTGCATAACTGCAACCATGAAAAGCTACGCAAGGTGAGCCCTTTGTCTGTTTCAAACTCTTCCCAGAGCCCCTCCACAGCTGTAACGACATCTACAGATAGTACACACAAGAGAAACCCAATGCTACACAGACCCTCAGCCGCAACACTTATTGGCAAATCATCAGCGATAGTGCAGACCAAAACGTGTACCATCATCAGAGACAGCACAGACAGAAATGCGTACCCTCCATTTACATGTGAGAGATGTGGGTGGGTTTTTATTTTTCGTTTGTAGGTTGACTGCTGAACGTTTTCATGTGGAACATGTTTGGGAGCCTTGATCAAGCCGATTAGATTTTGGTTAAGGTTCGGATGCAGATCCGGCCCATCAGTGGCTTACAAATCATAAACTGTTCAGCCTGGTGGAGGTATGCGCTGCCGTTCTAGTTGCAGATGTTTCGACATTGTGCCGTGCAGTACCTTTTCCCTCTGGTTGGTAAGCAACCACTGCGCCTCTCTCTGCTGATCTGGAAATGATCACAGAAAGTGGTCTGATAAATTGAGCGTGTCCTTCAATCCTGGAAAATCTCACAGTTTCACCCTTTCACTCCAGAAATATCGTCAAATGAACCCACCGATGTATTTCCTTGGTCATCCACTGGAAGAGGTTAAGTCGCTTTAACTTAAAGCCATCACCAATAGCAATGATTTTATTTGGGACAACCACAAAGGTTCTGTCCATCCTCTTGAAATATATGTCTGTAGACTTCAACAAGATCCTTTTGATGCAAGAGCTACCAGAAGAGTGTTGTGATAATGAAAAATAAAGTGCAGGACATGAGATCGAAACTTTAAACTGTTCTCTCCTTTCAAGAGAGAGGGTTAAACGGTTCAGCCAGTCAGCCATCTAGGTTACTTTGCTTTTGGTTTGGACACTCACCTGAAGGAGTCATTGGCTACTTTTATGGATTTGGTCCTAAGATTCAGTCCTAAGACTTAGATAATACAGTATTTAGAAAATAGGTAATACGAGGCCCTCACCTTTTCCTTTTTCTTTTCTTCCGTCATCACTTTTAAATTTGTTTTCTCCGCAACCGTGTGAACGATTAACACGAAACTCAATGTACGAGCATGGGACAAATTTGTAACACATGGATTGTCCTGCACTTTACTTTAAATAAATTGTCCATGACAATTGTGGATTGTCCTGATTGTCCATGACACATGGACAAATTTGTTTTAACAAGGATTCCATGATTATTGGATGGAAAATGCTGCATGTGTTCCAAAAAGTCTGTTTTCTGTAGGCATGGGTTGCAGGGCGTTTCACGCATCAGGAATAAATGGACTCGACAACGGCTTCGCTCGGCCTCGGCCGAATTAATGTTACAGTTGTGCGTCTACATATTGTCTGTATTGTCGAAGTAGATGTATATCTGATATCACAGGCAGGTAGACTAGCAAATGTCCAAAACTGATATTTGCTCTACTTAGCGTCGAGATATTTTTTAGCATTTTTACAACACGCAATTTTTCCTGAGCCATGCAGCAAATTATATATCTGGTGATACACCAATGACAACAACCACCGCCATCTTAAGCCATAGACGCACGTACAGCATTAATTGTGAGATGCATAATCTGGGAAAACTTCACATTTCTTATTTTCAGGAGATGTTCTCAGCATGAATTAGACATGATGTACTTGTACAGACGATGCTGTTATTATGACTAGTCTTGGCTTCATTTCATCAAATGCCAATGCACGTACAGCTCCTCTCAAGACAATGCATGAAGTGTAAAAACCGAGCACACAAACGAGTGTTAACAACCATTGTGAAATCACATTCTTGTTTCCTACAATGTCCTAGTCTTGTGTATATAATTTGTGAAAAAGTTTTTTCATGAAACTTAGTCAGTAGAATGAATTGCTCATTTGAACGTTGAGTAAGTCAATATATGTACTTTTAATCACCGTCATGAAAGTCCAATCATTCCAGCCAAACTTTAGAGTCATAATCATGACCAAGTGGACTAATAAGAGATTGACCGACATAGCTCAACAAGCTCTATCTATTTCCCAGATAAAGTGTACGCTTCTGTTAAAGTCAACTTTACCCAATGAACACTTGACACGCCTTTTCCCTCGAGTCCAAGCTGTTGAGAGCCGACCAAATCCAAAGGGTACATCTATATTATCAACTGGTCTAGCGGGGTAGTCTAGTAGGAAGACTAGGTCCCCCTGCACCCCCCGGAGATATACTTCTAATCAGTGTTTCTAGATTGGAAAAAATGTGTAGAAAATGACTAGCTATGGCCCCAAGCTGAAAAAATGTCCCACATACCATTTTTATGCAAATTACTGCTGCAAATTTTATGCAAAATTATGCAAATTTTATGCAAATTTTTGATGAGGAGTAGAGTTGAGGGGTCTTTGAGGGCTTCATCGAGGTGCTCTCGGTTGCAAGACTGGGTCATTCTGAGAAGCACAGCAGGGTCAGAGATCATGATGTTCTCCTCCTCAGTGAATCTCTCCATCAACAGCCTCTCCATTGCCTCACACACTGTTTTGAGGCAAAAGAGGGACTTTGCGTAGGCCTTTCCACTGAGAACACCTTTGAGAGATCCACTTGTTACTAGTTGTGCCTCAAAGAGAATCTCTGCATATCCAGAACCACGCATCTTGTGTCCAGTGAGCATCCCGATGTAGTTCATGGATGTGTGGAAGGGTCCAATCGTTACTACATGACTAGCAAATTCATTTGGCCAGCGCCAGATGATGGGAAGGGCTTTCATGCAGACACCCAGATTAAATGTATTCAGGACCCATCTCTGACCCACCTCAGCAGTTGCTGCCTCGGAACGCTTCAGTAGCTCACGAACAACTGCGTTGTCTGTGATCGGTTGGTGGATAGGCGTGCAGTAGTCGACTGTTGATTTGCTGGGTGGGGGAGAACCAGTTGCAGAGGTGAAACCCCCTAGCCCAGGCACAGGCTGCAGGCCATTGCCATGCCATGCAGGCACCAGGCACAGACCGATCACAGACAACGCAGTTGTTCGTGAGCTACTGAAGCGTTCCGAGGCAGCAACTGCTGAGGTGGGTCAGAGATGGGTCCTGAATACATTTGATCTGGGTGTCTGCATGAAAGCCCTTCCCATCATCTGGCGCTGGCCAAATGAATTTGCTAGTCATGTAGTAACGATTGGACCCTTCCACACATCCATGAACTACATCGGGATGCTCACTGGACACAAGATGCGTGGTTCTGGATATGCAGAGATTCTCTTTGAGGCACAACTAGTAACAAGTGGATCTCTCAAAGGTGTTCTCAGTGGAAAGGCCTACGCAAAGTCCCTCTTTTGCCTCAAAACAGTGTGTGAGGCAATGGAGAGGCTGTTGATGGAGAGATTCACTGAGGAGGAGAACATCATGATCTCTGACCCTGCTGTGCTTCTCAGAATGACCCAGTCTTGCAACCGAGAGCACCTCGATGAAGCCCTCAAAGACCCCTCAACTCTACTCCTCATCAAAAATTTGCATAAAATTTGCATAATTTTGCATAAAATTTGCAGCAGTAATTTGCATAAAAATGGTATGTGGGACATGTTTTCAGCTTGGGGCCATAGCTAGTCATTTTCTACACATTTTTTCCAATCTAGAAACACTGATTAGAAGTATATCTCCGGGGGGTGCAGGGGGACCTAGTCTTCCTACTAGACTAGGGTGTTTTGTACAGTCAGACCTTACTATCTCCCTTATACGAGGTACGATCATCGCCTTGCATGGAGAGGAAGAGCCATTTAAGATGGTTGGCGGCATCATGATGTCACCTGTCACATTTTGTTTCATGTTTGATGATAAAACAGATCGATTCCGTTGTATGCATTTGCATTGGGGTCAGTTTGTCCACTGTTTGTTACTCGCGAAAATCGAAGATGGTAGAGTTCGTGGTCCGACAAAATCGTATATATTTTTGAGGTCAAAAGGTCAACATAGGCCAAAGATCAACCACTTTTTTTCAAATTAATAAAATCCTCAATTTTCATCCGATTGATTTGAAATTTGAATAACATTTTCATATCGGCAAACTGAATTCATTCACCAACTATTTTGCAGATCAACATCGGCCAAAAGATCAACATAAGCCAAAAGGTCAACCACTTATATTCAAATTTCTAAAATCCTCAATTTTCATCCGATTGACTTGAAATTCGAATAAGATTTACATATCAGCAAACTGAATTCAACCACCAACTATTTTGCAGATCAACATAGGCCAAAAGATCAACCACCTATTTCAAATTTCTAAAATCCTCAATTTTTATCCGATTGACTTGAAATTTGAATAAGATTTACATATCAGCGAACTGAATTCAACCGCCAACTATTTTGCAGATCAACATCGGCCAAAAGATACACATAGGCCAAAAGGTCAACCACTTATATTCAAATTTCTAAAATCCTCAAACTTCATCCGATTTACTTGAAATTTGAATAGCATGTTCATATCAGCGAACTGAATTCAACCACCAACTATTTTTGAGATCATCATAGGCCAAAAGGTCAACATAGGCCAAAAGGTCAACATCCTTTTCTAATTTCTAAAATCCTCAATTTTCATCTGATTGACTTGAAATTTGAATACGATGGCATACACAGTCACGTGAAAAAGTAAGTACACCCCATGTAAAGTTTTGACTTTTTCAACATATTTCAACATACAGCTATTTGATCTTCATTTCAACAATATTGATAGATAAAGGTGATATAATATAACAAATATCATGAAACATTTACATTTTCTCGTCGATTGAATAATTTAAATAAACATAAATGCAAATTTCGCATGTGGAAAAAGTAAGTACAACCTTACATTTTCACTACTTCAAATACCTAAAATTCGAATCAGGTGCACCAGCTCAGGTGCAAATGATTAGAACATCGTTAGAGAGGATCTTGGAGGAACCTGTCTTATTTAAAACTCAGACATTTAGTTTGGTTTGCTCTTTGTTGTTGAAGTGTGCGGCGTCACCATGCCGAGATCAAAAGAGCTCCCTGAGGCCTTCAGAAAGAAGGTTATAGATGCCTACGAGTCTGAGAAGGGATTTAAAAAGATCTCCAAACAATTTGAAATCAATCATTCGACTGTCCGGAAGATCATCTACAAGTGGAGAAGATTCCAAACAACTGCCAAATTGTTCAGGCCAGGCCGCCCCAGCAAGTTCAGCCCGAGAGCAGACCGCAAGATGCTGAAAGAAGTCTCAAAGAACCCCAGAATGTCATCACGGGACCTACAGGTAGCTGTTGCCACTGTTGATGTCAAAGTGCACGAGTCTACCATTAGAAAGAGGCTGCACAAATTTGATCTACATGGGAGGTGTGCCAAGAGGAAACCTTTGCTGTCCAGAAAGATCAGGGCAAGACTAAAGTTTGCCAAAGAACACCGAGGCAAAGACCAGCACTTCTGGAACAATGTGCTCTGGACAGATGAGTCAAAGGCAGAGCTATTTGGCCACAGTACCAGAAGACATGATTGGCGAAAACCAAAGACAGCATTTGACCTCAAGAACCTGATACCAACTGTCAAGCATGGTGGTGGAAATATTATGGTTTGGGGCAGCTTTGCTGCGTCAGGGCCTGGGCAGCTCACCATCATATAATCCACTATGAATTCTTCATTGTACCAGAGGGTGCTTGAGGATAATGTGAGGCCATCTGTCGGCAAGTTGAAGCTCAACCGAAGGTGGACCTTGCAACATGACAATGACCCTAAACATACCAGTAAATCCACCAAGGAATGGCTGAAAAGAAAGAAATGGAGGGTTCTGGAATGGCCAAGTCAAAGCCCGGATCTAATGCCCATTGAGGTGTGTGGGGGGATTTGAAACGAGCTGTGCATAGAAGAAACCCCTCAAACATTGCACAGCTGAAAGAATTCTGCATGGAGGAGTGGGCAAAAATTTCTCCCAGTCGATGTCAGAGACTGGTAGACAGTTATAAGAAACGCCTACTTGAGGTTGTTTCTGCCAAAGGGGGCAATACCACCAATTGGAGCCAAGGGTGCACTTACTTTTTCCACATGCGAAATTTGCATTTATGTTTATTTAAATTATACAATGAACGACAAAATGTAAATGTTTCATGATATTTGTGATATTATATCACCTTTACCTATCAATATTGTTGAAATGAAGATCAAATAGCTGTATGTTGAAATATGATGAAAAGTCAAAACTTTACATGGGGTGTACTTACTTTTTCAGGTGACTGCACAGTGCATTCAGAAAGTATTCAGACCCCTTCACTTTTTCACATTTTGTTATGTTGCAGCCTTATGCTGAAATCGTTTAAATTATTTTTTTTCCCTCATCAATCGACACTCAATACCCCATAATGACAAAGAGAAAACAGGATTTTCGAAAGTTTTGCAAATTTATTAAAAAGAAAAAATTGAAATATCACATTGACATAAGTATGCCTCTCCTCAGTGAAATACACATGAAAGCCCGCTTGGAGTTCACAAAAAATCACCTAAAGATCTCTCAGACTGTGAGAAAGAAGATTCTGTGGTCTGATGAAACCAAAATTGAACTGTTTGGCTTCCGTCTGGCCACTCTGCCATAAAGCCCAGATCGGTGGAGTGTTGCAGTGATGGTTGTCCTTCTGTAAGTTTCTCCCATCTCCACACAGGATCTCTGGAGCTCAGCCAGAGTGACCATCGGGTTCTTGGTCACCTCTCTTACCAAGGCCCTTCTCCCCCGATTACTCAGTTTTGCCGGGCGGCCAGCTCTAGGAAGAGTCCTGGTTGTTCCAAACTTCTTCCATTTAAGAATTATGGAGGCCACGATGCTCTTGGGAACCTTCAATGCAACAGAATATTTTTTGTAGGCTTCCCCAGATCTGTGCCTCGACACAATCCTGCCTCTGAGCTCTGCAGGCAGTTCCTTCGACCTCATGACTTGGTTTTTGCTCTGATATGCATTGTCAGCTGTGAGACCTTATATAGACAGGTGTGTGCCTTTCCAAATCATGTCCAATCAATTGTATTTACCACAAGTGGACTACAATAAAGGTGTAGAAACATCTCAAAGATGATCAGGAGAAATGGGAGGCACCTCAGCTAAATTTCAAGTGTCATAGCAAAGGGTCTGAATACTTATGTCAATGTGATATTTCAGTTTTTTCTTTTAAATAAATTTGCAAAACTTTCTAAAATTCTTTTTTCTCTTTGTCATTATGGGGTATTGAGTGTAGATTGATGAGGGAAAAAAATGAATTTAAACGATTTCAGCATAAGGCTGCAACAAAACAAAATGTGAAACAAGTACAGATACATTCAAAGTACACCGCCCCCATGCCAAATAATTAAATATCCTACAGCGCGGCATTGCCGGGGCGCCTCTGGCGCCCGGGAATACCGCAGTGCAGCTCATAGAGGCTGCATTGGGAGGGAGAGGTGTATACTAATTGATTGATTAATTGTATAATTAAAATCAATAAAAGATTATCACAAAATGTTTTCTTAATCAATTGGCCAATAGCATAACTAAACCACTCGTGCTTCATCCGAAAATGTATCTTTTAGAAATTTAATTAAATAAGTCATTTATAAAAAATTCAATAATTAATCGATTAATCAACAAATTAATTAATCGATTAAATGATTAATCAATAAATCAAAAATATCCTTGATAGCCACATCACTTGGTCACTGTCATGTCCAAATATTAGCTTCCCAGCTCAAAAGGTGCCTGAGATATTGGCCAAATGAGAAAGAAAATAAATAAATGATTAATAATGAAAATAAATAAATAATAATCATTAAAAAATTAAGTTATTAATCAATTCGGTCATAGAACACATAAACCACCACCATTTCATCAGAATCTGCAACTTTAAAAAAAAAATGTTTTTGTCATTCGTCGAATTATTAAATAATTAATCGATTACTTGATTAATTAATAAATCAAAAATAGCCTTTGTAGCCAAATCACCTGGTCATTGGCATGTCCAAATATCAGCTTCCTAACTCAAAAGGTGCCTGAGTTAATGGTCAGAAGAGAAAGGAAATTTGATTAATTAAATAAGTACTTAATTAATCGCTAATAATTAAATAACTCCTCAATTTATTGATTAATCAAAAAACAAAAATATATACTTTTTGAGAAAGGACTTGCTCACTATTGTGCCGAAATTTCAGCTTCCTAGCTCAAAGGATGGCTGAGATATCGCCCGAACAAACAAACAAACAAGAAAGAAAACAAGAAAGCAAGAAAACAAACAACCAGAGTGAAAACTGAGAACTCCCTTTCAGCGTGCGTCACTGCCGAGCCCCCTTCTGTGCCCAGCAATGACTAACACATCCGCCAAACAAACACATGCGCCAAACTAAGACATCCGCCAAACGAACACATCCGCCAAACAAACAAACACAGGCACCAAACTAAGACGTCCGCCAAACTAACACATCTGCCAAACAAACACATGCACCAAACTAAGACATCCGCCAAACTAACACATCCGCCAAACTAACACATCCGCCAAACAAACACATGCGCCAAACTAAGACATCCGCCAAACAAACACATGCGCCAAACTCAGACCTCCGACACACAAAGACATCCGCCAAACAAACACATGCGCCAAACTAAGACCTCCACCAAACTAACACATCCGCCAAACAAACACATGCACCAAACTAAGACATCCGCCAAACAAACACATGCGCCAAACTAAGACCTCCGCCAAACTAAGCCCTCCGTCACACTAACACATCCGCCAAACAAACACATGCGCCAAACGAACACATCCGCCAAAACAAACACATGCGCCAAACTAAGACATCCGCCAAACAAACACATGCGCCAAACAAACACATGCGCCAAACTAAGACATCCACCAATCTAACACATCCGCCAAACGAACACATCCGCCAAATTAACACATCCGCCAAACAAACACATACGCCAAACTAAGACATCCACCAAACAAACACATGCGCCATAGTAAGACATCCGCCAAACTAAGACATCCGCCAAACAAACACATGCGCCAAACTAACACATCCGCCAAACAAACACATGCGCCAAACTAAGACATCCACCAAACAAACACATGCGCCAAACTAAGGCATCCACCAAACAAACACATGCGCCAAACTAAGGCATCCGCCAAACTAACACTTCCGCCAAACTAAGACATCCGCCAAACTAACACATCCACCATAAAAAACACGTGCGCCAAACTAAGCCCTCCGCCAAACTAACACATCGGCCAAAGAAACACATGCGCCAAACTAAGACATCCGCCAAACTAACACATCTGCCAAACAAACACATGCGCCAAACTAAGACCTCTGCCAAACTAACATATCCGCCAAAGAAACACATGCGCCAAACTAAGACATCTGCCAAACTAACACATCCGCCAAACTAACACATCTGCCAAACAAACACATGCGCCAAACTAACACATCCGCCAAACAAACACATGCGCCAAACTAACACATCCGCCAAACAAACACATGCGCCAAACGAACACATGCGCCAAACAAACACATGTGCCAAACTAAGACATCCGCCAAACAAACACATGCGCCAAACTAAAACATCCGCCAAACTAACACATCCGCCAAAATAAGACATCCGCCAAACTAACACATCCGCCAAACAAACACATGCGCCAAACTAAGACCTCCACCAAACTAACACATGCGCCAAACTAAGACATCCGCCAAACAAACACATGCGCCAAACTAAGACATCCACCAATCTAACACATCCGCCAAACTAACACATCCGCCAAACTAACACGTCCACCAAACTAACACATCCGCCAAACTAACACATCCGCCAAACAAACACATGCGCCAAACGAACACATCCGCCAAACAAACACATGCGCCAAACTAAGACATCTGCCAAACAAACACATGCGCCAAACTAAGGCATTCGCCAAACAAACACATGCGCCAAACTAAGACATCCGCCAAACTAACACATCCGCAAAAACAAACACATGCGCCAAACTAAGACCTCAGCCAAACTAACATATCCGCCAAAGAAACACATGCGCCAAACTAAGACATCCGCCAAACTAAGACATCCGCCAAACTAACACATCCGCCAAACAAACACATGCGCCAAACTAACACATCCGCCAAACAAACACATGCGCCAAACTAACACATCCGCCAAAGAAACACATGCGCCAAACTAAGATATCCGCCAAACTAACACATCCGCCAAACAAACACAGGCGCCAAACTAAGACATCCGCCAAACAAACACATGCGCCAAACTGAGACCTCCGCCAAACTAACACATCCGCCAAACAAACACATGCACCAAGCGAAGACATCCACCAAACAAACACATGCGCCAAACTAAGACCCCGCCAAACTAAGACATCCACCAATCTCACACATCCGCCAAACTAACACATCCGCCAAACAAAGACATCCGCCAAACTAACACATGCGCCAAACAAACACATCCACCAAACAAACACATGCGCCAAACTAAGACATCCGCCAAACAAACACATGCGCCAAAATAAGACATCCGCCAAACTAACACATCCGCCAAACAAACACATGCGCCAAACTAAGACCTCCGCCAAACAAACACATGCGCCAAACTAACACATCCGCCAAACAAACACATGCGCCAAACTAACACATCCGCCAAACAAACACATGCGCCAAACGAACACATGCGCCAAACAAACACATGTGCCAAACTAAGACATCCGCCAAACAAACACATGCGCCAAACTAAAACATCCGCCAAACTAACACATCCGCCAAAATAAGACATCCGCCAAACTAACACATCCACCAAACAAACACATGCACCAAACTAAGCCCTCTGCCAAACTAACACATCCGCCAAACAAACACATGCACCAAACTAAGACCTCCACCAAACTAACACATGCGCCAAACTAAGACATCCGCCAAACAAACACATGCGCCAAACTAAGACATCCACCAATCTAACACATCCGCCAAACTAACACATCCGCCAAACTAACACGTCCGCCAAACTAACACATCCGCCAAACTAACACATCCGCCAAACAAACACATGCGCCAAACGAACACATCCGCCAAACAAACACATGCGCCAAACTAAGACATCTGCCAAACAAACACATGCGCCAAACTAAGGCATTCGCCAAACAAACACATGCGCCAAACTAAGACATCCGCCAAACTAACACATCCGCAAAAACAAACACATGCGCCAAACTAAGACCTCAGCCAAACTAACATATCCGCCAAAGAAACACATGCGCCAAACTAAGACATCCGCCAAACTAAGACATCCGCCAAACAAACACATGCGCCAAACTAACACATCCGCCAAACAAACACATGCGCCAAACTAACACATCCGCCAAAGAAACACATGCGCCAAACTAAGATATCCGCCAAACTAACACATCCGCCAAACAAACACAGGCGCCAAACTAAGACATCCGCCAAACAAACACATGCGCCAAACTGAGACCTCCGCCAAACTAACACATCCGCCAAACAAACACATGCACCAAGCGAAGCCATCCACCAAACAAACACATGCGCCAAACTAAGACCCCCGCCAAACTAAGACATCCACCAATCTCACACATCCGCCAAACTAACACATCCGCCAAACAAACACATCCGCCAAACTAACACATGCGCCAAACAAACACATCCACCAAACAAACACATGCGCCAAACTAAGACATCCGCCAAACAAACACATGCGCCAAAATAAGACATCCGCCAAACTAACACATCCGCCAAACAAACACATGCGCCAAACTAAGACCTCCGCCAAACAAACACATGCGCCAAACGAACACATCCGCCAAACAAACACATGCGCCAGACAAACACATGTGCCAAACTAAGCCTTCTGCCAAACTAACACATCCGCCAAACAAACACTTGCGCCAAACGAACACATCCGCCAAACAAACACATGCGCCAAACTAAGACATCCGCCAAACAAACACATGCGCCAAACAAACACATACGCCAAACTAAGACATCCACCAATCTAACACATCCGCCAAAATAAGACATCCGCCAAACAAACACATGGGCCAAACTCAGACCTCCGCCAAACAAAGACATCCGCCAAACAAACATATGTGCCAAACTAATACTCCGCCAAACTAACACATCCGCCAAACAAACACACGCACCAAACTAAGACATCCGCCAAACAAACACATGCGCCAAACTAAGACCTCCGCCAAACTAAGATATCCGCCAAACGAACACATCTGCCAAACAAACACATGTGCCAAACTAAGACATCCGCCAAACAAACACATGCTCCAGACTAAGACCTCCGCCAAACAAACACGTGCACCAAGCTAAGGCATCCGCCAAACAAACACATGCGCTAAACTAAGCCATCCGCCAAACTAAGACATTGGCCAAACTAACACATCCGCCAAACAAACATATTTGCCAAACTAAGATATCCGCCAAACTAACACATCCACCAAACAAACACATGCGTCAAACTAAGACATCCGCCAAACTAAGACATCGGCCAAACTAACACATCCGCCAAACAAACACATACGCCAAACAAACACATGCGTCAAACTAAGACATCTGCCAAACCACGACATCCGCCAAACTAACACATCCGCCAAACAAACACATGCGTCAAACTAAGACATCCACCAAACTAAGACATCCGCCAAACTAACACATCCGCCAAACTAAGACATCCGCCAAACAAACACATGCGCCAAACTAAGACATCCGCCAAACAAACACATGCGCCAGACAAACACATGTGCCAAACTAAGCCTTCTGCCAAACTAACACATCCGCCAAACAAACACATGCGCCAAACGAACACATCCGCCAAACAAACACATGCGCCAAACTAAGACATCCGCCAAACAAACACATGCGCCAAACAAACACATACGCCAAACTAAGACATCCACCAATCTAACACATCCGCCAAAATAAGACATCCGCCAAACAAACACATGGGCCAAACTCAGACCTCCGCCAAACAAAGACATCCGCCAAACAAACATATGTGCCAAACTAATACTCCGCCAAACTAACACATCCGCCAAACAAACACACGCACCAAACTAAGACATCCGCCAAACAAACACATGCGCCAAACTAAGACCTCCGCCAAACTAAGATATCCGCCAAACGAACACATCTGCCAAACAAACACATGTGCCAAACTAAGACATCCGCCAAACAAACACATGCTCCAGACTAAGACCTCCGCCAAACAAACACGTGCACCAAGCTAAGGCATCCGCCAAACAAACACATGCGCTAAACTAAGCCATCCGCCAAACTAAGACATTGGCCAAACTAACACATCCGCCAAACAAACATATTTGCCAAACTAAGATATCCGCCAAACTAACACATCCACCAAACAAACACATGCGTCAAACTAAGACATCCGCCAAACTAAGACATCGGCCAAACTAACACATCCGCCAAACAAACACATACGCCAAACAAACACATGCGTCAAACTAAGACATCTGCCAAACCACGACATCCGCCAAACTAACACATCCGCCAAACAAACACATGCGTCAAACTAAGACATCCACCAAACTAAGACATCCGCCAAACTAACACATCCGCCAAACTAAGACATCCGCCAAACAAACACATGCGCCAAACTAAGACATCCATCAATCTAACACATCCGCCAAACGAACACATCTGCCAAACAAACACATGCGACAAACTAAGACATCCGCCAAACTAACACATGCGCCAAACTAAGACATCTGCCAAACGAACACATGCGCCAAACTAAGACATCTGCCAAACTAACACATCTGCCAAACAAACATATGCGCCAAACTAAGACATCCGCCAAACGAACACATCTGCCAAACAAACACAGGCGCCAAACTAAGACATCTGCCAAACTAAGACATCGGCCAAACTAACACATCCGCCAAACAAACACATGCACCAAACTAAGACATCCGCCAAACAAACACATGCGCCAAACTAAGACCCCCGCCAAACTAAGACATCCGCCAAACGAACACATCTGCCAAACAAACACATGCGCCAAACTAAGACATCCGCCAAACAAACACATGCGCCAGACTAAGACCTCCGCCAAACAAACACATGCACCAAGCTAAGGCATCCGCCAAACAAACACATGCGCCAAACTAAGACATCCGCCAAACTAAGACATTGGCCAAACTAACACATCTGCCAAACTAACACATCCGCCAAACAAACACATGCATCAAACTAAGACATCCGCCAAACTAAGACATCGGCCAAACGAACACATCTGCCAAACAAACACATGGGCCAAATCAAGACATCCGCCAAACTAACACATCCGCCAAACAAACACATGCGCCAAACTAAGACATCCGCCAAACAAACACATGCGCCAAACTGAGACCTCCGCCAAACTAACACATCGGCCAAACAAACACATGCACCAAGCTAAGACATCCGCCAAACAAACGCATGTGCCAAACTAATACCCCCGCCAAACTAAGACATCCACCAATCTCACACATCCGCCAAACTAACACATCCGCCAAACTAACACATCTGCCAAACAAACACATGCGCCAAACAAACACATCCACCAAACAAACACATGCGCCAAACTAAGACCTCCGCCAAACTAACACATCCGCCAAACAAACACATGCGCCAAACGAACACATCCGCCAAACAAACACATTCGCCAAACTAAGACATCCGCCAAACAAACACATGCGTCAAAGAAACACATGCGCCAAACAAACACATGTGCCAAACTAAGACATCCGCCAAACAAACACATGCGCCAATCTAAGGCCTCCGCCAAACTAACACATCCGCCAAACAAACACATTCACCAAGCTAAGACATCCGCCAAACAAACACATGCGCCAAACTAAGACCTCCGCCAAACTAACACATCCGCCAAACAAACACATGCACCAGGCTAAGACATCCGCCAAACAAACACATGCGCCAAACTAAGACATTCGCCAAACTAACACATCCGCCAAACTAAGACATCCACCAAACAAACACATGCGCCAAACTAACACATCCGCCAAACAAACACATGCGCCAAACTAAGACATCCACCAAACAAACACATGCGCCAAACTAAGGCATCCGCCAAACTAACACATCCGCCAAACTAAGACATCCGCCAAACTAACACATCCACCATAAAAAACATGTGCGCCAAACTAAGCCCTCCGCCAAACTAACACATCGGCCAAAGAAACACATGCGCCAAACTAAGACATCCACCAAACAAACACATGCGCCATAGTAAGACATCCGCCAAACTAAGACATCCGCCAAACAAACACATGCGCCAAACTAACACATCCGCCAAACAAACACATGCGCCAAACTAAGACATCCACCAAACAAACACATGCGCCAAACTAAGGCATCCGCCAAACTAACACATCCGCCAAACTAAGACATCCGCCAAACTAACATCCACCATAAAAAACACGTGCGCCAAACTAAGCCCTCCGCCAAACTAACACATCGGCCAAAGAAACACATGCGCCAAACTAAGACATCCGCCAAACTAACACATCTGCCAAACAAACACATGCGCCAAACTAAGACCTCTGCCAAACTAACATATCCGCCAAAGAAACACATGCGCCAAACTAAGACATCCACCAAACAAACACATGCGCCATAGTAAGACATCCGCCAAACTAAGACATCTGCCAAACTAACACATCCGCCAAACTAAGACATCCGCCAAACAAACACATGCGCCAAACTAACACATCCGCCAAACAAACACATGCGCCAAACTAAGACATCCACCAAACAAACACATGCGCCAAACTAAGGCATCCGCCAAACTAACACATCCGCCAAACTAAGACATCCGCCAAACAAACACATGCGCCAAACTAACACATCCGCCAAACAAACACATGCGCCAAACTAAGACATCCACCAAACAAACACATGCGCCAAACTAAGGCATCCGCCAAACTAACACATCCACCATAAAAACACGTGCGCCAAACTAAGCCCTCCGCCAACTAACACATCGGCCAAAGAAACACATGCGCCAAACTAAGACATCCACCAAACAAACACATGCGCCATAGTAAGACATCCGCCAAACTAAGACATCCGCCAAACAAACACATGCACCAAACTAACACATCCGCCAAACAAACACATGCGCCAAACTAAGACATCCACCAAACAAACACATGCGCCATAGTAAGACATCCGCCAAACTAAGACATCCGCCAAACAAACACATGCGCCAAACTAACACATCCGCCAAACAAACACATGCGCCAAACTAAGACATCCACCAAACAAACACATGCGCCAAATTAAGGCATCCGCCAAACTAACACATCCGCCAAACTAAGACATCCGCCAAACTAACACATCCACCATAAAAAACATGTGCGCCAAACTAAGCCCTTCGCCAAACTAACACATCGGCCAAAGAAACACATGCGCCAAACTAAGACCTCTGCCAAACTAACATATCCGCCAAAGAAACACATGCGCCAAACTAAGACATCTGCCAAACTAACACATCCGCCAAACTAACACATCTGCCAAACAAACACATGCGCCAAACTAACACATCCGCCAAACAAACACATGCGCCAAACTAACACATCCGCCAAACAAACACATGCGCCAAACGAACACATGCGCCAAACAAACACATGTGCCAAACTAAGACATCCGCCAAACAAACACATGCGCCAAACTAAAACATCCGCCAAACTAACACATCCGCCAAACTAACACATCTGCCAAACAAACACATGTGCCAAACTAACACATCCGCCAAACAAACACATGCGCCAAACTAACACATCCGCCAAACAAACACATGCGCCAAACGAACACATGCGCCAAACAAACACATGTGCCAAACTAAGACATCCGCCAAACAAACACATGCGCCAAACTAAAACTTCCGCCAAACTAACACATCCGCCAAAATAAGACATCCGCCAAACTAACACATCCACCAAACAAACACATGCACCAAACTAAGCCCTCTGCCAAACTAACACATCTGCCAAACAAACACATGCGCCAAACTAAGACCCTCCACCAAACTAACACATGCGCCAAACTAAGACATCCGCCAAACAAACACATGCGCCAAACTAAGACATCCACCAATCTAACACATCCGCCAAACTAACACATCCGCCAAACTAACACGTCCGCCAAACTAACACATCCGCCAAACTAACACATCCGCCAAACAAACACATGCGCCAAACGAACACATCCGCCAAACAAACACATGCGCCAAACTAAGACATCTGCCAAACAAACACATGCGCCAAACTAAGGCATTCGCCAAACAAACACATGCGCCAAACTAAGACATCCGCCAAACTAACACATCCGCAAAAACAAACACATGCGCCAAATTAAGGCATCCGCCAAACTAACACATCCGCCAAACTAAGACATCCGCCAAACTAACACATCCACCATAAAAAACATGTGCGCCAAACTAAGCCCTTCGCCAAACTAACACATCGGCCAAAGAAACACATGCGCCAAACTAAGACCTCTGCCAAACTAACATATCCGCCAAAGAAACACATGCGCCAAACTAAGACATCTGCCAAACTAACACATCCGCCAAACTAACACATCTGCCAAACAAACACATGCGCCAAACTAACACATCCGCCAAACAAACACATGCGCCAAACTAACACATCCGCCAAACAAACACATGCGCCAAACGAACACATGCGCCAAACAAACACATGTGCCAAACTAAGACATCCGCCAAACAAACACATGCGCCAAACTAAAACATCCGCCAAACTAACACATCCGCCAAACTAACACATCTGCCAAACAAACACATGTGCCAAACTAACACATCCGCCAAACAAACACATGCGCCAAACTAACACATCCGCCAAACAAACACATGCGCCAAACGAACACATGCGCCAAACAAACACATGTGCCAAACTAAGACATCCGCCAAACAAACACATGCGCCAAACTAAAACTTCCGCCAAACTAACACATCCGCCAAAATAAGACATCCGCCAAACTAACACATCCACCAAACAAACACATGCACCAAACTAAGCCCTCTGCCAAACTAACACATCTGCCAAACAAACACATGCGCCAAACTAAGACCCTCCACCAAACTAACACATGCGCCAAACTAAGACATCCGCCAAACAAACACATGCGCCAAACTAAGACATCCACCAATCTAACACATCCGCCAAACTAACACATCCGCCAAACTAACACGTCCGCCAAACTAACACATCCGCCAAACTAACACAT
This sequence comes from Myxine glutinosa, assembly GCF_964187855.1. Classification (NCBI taxonomy): domain Eukaryota; kingdom Metazoa; phylum Chordata; class Myxini; order Myxiniformes; family Myxinidae; genus Myxine; species Myxine glutinosa. The sequence goes on along the minus strand of NC_136261.1, from coordinate 238,233,987 downwards.
CCGCCAAACAAACACATGCGCCAAACGAACACATCCGCCAAACAAACACATGCGCCAAACTAAGACATCTGCCAAACAAACACATGCGCCAAACTAAGGCATTCGCCAAACAAACACATGCGCCAAACTAAGACATCCGCCAAACTAACACATCCGCAAAAACAAACACATGCGCCAAACTAAGACCTCAGCCAAACTAACATATCCGCCAAAGAAACACATGCGCCAAACTAAGACATCCGCCAAACTAAGACATCCGCCAAACTAACACATCCGCCAAACAAACACATGCGCCAAACTAACACATCCGCCAAACAAACACATGCGCCAAACTAACACATCCGCCAAAGAAACACATGCGCCAAACTAAGATATCCGCCAAACTAACACATCCGCCAAACAAACACAGGCGCCAAACTAAGACATCCGCCAAACAAACACATGCGTCAAACTGAGACCTCCGCCAAACTAACACATCCACCAAACAAACACATGCACCAAGCGAAGACATCCACCAAACAAACACATGCGCCAAACTAAGACCCCCGCCAAACTAAGACATCCACCAATCTCACACATCCGCCAAACTAACACATCCGCCAAACAAACACATCCGCCAAACTAACACATGCGCCAAACAAACACATCCACCAAACAAACACATGCGCCAAACTAAGACATCCGCCAAACAAACACATGCACCAAAATAAGACATCCGCCAAACTAACACATCCGCCAAACAAACACATGCGCCAAACTAAGACCTCCGCCAAACAAACACATGCGCCAAACGAACACATCCGCCAAACAAACACATGCGCCAAACAAACACATGTGCCAAACTAAGCCTTCCGCCAAACTAACACATCCGCCAAACAAACACATGCGCCAAACGAACACATCCGCCAAACAAACACATGCGCCAAACTAAGACATCCGCCAAACAAACACATGCGCCAAACAAACACATACGCCAAACTAAGACATCCACCAATCTAACACATCCGCCAAAATAAGACATCCGCCAAACAAACACATGAGTAGTGTAATAATGTTGCTTCTGGGACACCTCCGTTTAACATGGGAAATCCCTATCTAATGTCATTTACCCCCTTGTCTTTTTCAAAAATCATAAACACCTCTATTTCTCCCACCCTCATCTTTATGAACCTTTTGTCTGTAGTACCTATCCTTAATGTTGTTCATTAGACCACTCAAACACTACAAATATTTGTTTTCTCTTATAGACCTATCATCCTTCTTCTACATATCATCTGGCAGATTAATCTTTGACCCACTCAAACATTGACCCATTCACTTCCATATTAATTCTTTCCCTCCCTCATTGCCCCTAAACACCTATATTTCTCTCACCCTGTTCTTTACGAACCTTCTAACCTTTTGACATGTTATCCTTATTCATTAGACCACTTAAACACCTGTGATCCTTCTGACCTCATGGACCTTTTAACCTTTTACTCTTAATATCATCTGGTGAATATAACCCACTCAAACAACGACCCTACAAATATTTGTTTATGCGTGGGAAATAATTTAATTCTCCTACAACTCTCTTCACCATCTAATATATTAACAAAAAATATGTTTGAGTTTGGTTCTTTATTAAGATATTTTAACTGAGCTAAGATAAAATGGTAAACCTCCCTCAATGTTCTTGCTTGAGCGCCTCCAGTGCCACATACCATTTTTTGGTAAGCTCCGCCCACTTTTTGGTAAACCACGCCCATTTTTTACTAAGCCCCGCCCACTTTTTGTTAAGCCACGCCCACTTTTTACTAAGCCTCGCCCACTTTTGCTAAGCTCCTCCCACTTTTGCTAAGTCCCACCCACTTTATAAACTCTTCAGCATTGTATCATTTCCAGGTAATACATTACATCATTTTCAGGGAATTTCCATCACATCATTTCCAGTTAAGACACGCCCAGGGAATTTCCACAGGAAGACACACCCAGTCCTTATAAAAGGCACCGACCACACAGGCTTTTTCAAACACGCTTTCTGCTTCACTTGAGAATGGACTACTATGCCGAAATGGAATGGGATAACTTTGCTATTCCATGGAGTCCTACTACCTGTGTAGAACTCAACCTTCAGATTGATGAACTGGACTCGAACCTCTTATCAATGGAGGTAAGTTTGTTTATTTATTTATTTATTTATTTAATTTTTTTTTTTTTTTTTTTTTTTTTTTTTAAGATGAGACTCGTGTAAGAGTTAACAAAGTTTATTTTAATATTCATAGAGCTTGATTTATACAAATAAAAAATATTGTATTAAATTAATACATTGTTATTTTCTTTCACAGGAAATTGTATCTGAGATACGAAATGAAAATTCTGCTTTTAACACAACTTGGGATGAAGTTATTTTTTTGTTTGAAGACATTTTGAACAACCAAGACCCCCAGAACGAGTTCTACCTTGATGACCCAGCCAAAGAGTTATACCTTGGAGATCCACAAAATCCTGAAAAAGAGTTTTACCATGATGATACTTGTTGTGAGTTATCAAAACAAAACCCACTGAACAAGTTCTACCTTGATGAGCCAGAATACAAGTCATACATTGGAGACCCACAAATTTCTGAAAATTGGGAAAGGAGAGTTCTCCCTGATGGTCCGCAGTTATACTATGTGAGACACATCATAGAAACCCTAAAAAATTGGGCAAGGAGAGTTCTCCCTGATGGTCCGCAGTTATACTATGTGAGACACATCATAGAAACCCTAAAAAATTGGGCAAGGAGAGTTCTCCCTGATGGTCCGCAGTTATACTATGTGAGACACATCATAGAAACCCTAAAAAATTGGGCAAGGAGAGTTCTCCCTGATGGTCCGCAGTTATACTATGTGAGACACATCATAGAAACCCTAAAAAATTGGGCAAGGAGAGTTCTCCCTGATGGTCCGCAGTTATACTATGTGAGACACATCATAGAAACCCTAAAAAATTGTGAAATGGGAATTCTCCCTGATGGTCCGCAGTTATACTATGTGAGACACATCATAGAAACCCTAAAAAATTGGGAAAGGGAAGTTTTCCCTGATGGTCCACAGTTATACTATGTGAGACTTATCACGGAAACCCCCAATATTTCTGAAAATTGTGGTTTTACCTTGGGGACTTGGAAAGATGGTTATATTTTTGGAGACTCGGAATGGGGGTTTTGTTTTGATGACTCGGAATGTGATACCTATCTTGGAGGCTCAACAGGAATGTGGTTATACCTTGGGAACTTGGAAAGTTGGTTTTATTTTGGAGACTCTACCTGTGGGGTTCCTCTTGGAGACTCTTTGGATTCTAAAGCAATGAACAATGTTCTTTATTTAATGACGCTTGATTTAAGCAATATCAAGAAAGTTCGAGGAAGAAAATGCTGGAAAATTCTTTCTTCCCATTTCTACTTCTTCAAACTTAAAAGCCTTGAAAGACAGAATTGGAGGAAGAGGAAAAAAAAAAAAAAAATACGTATTTAAAAAAGAAGAAAAGAAAGATTATGTTAGGGTTTGGGTGGGATTTTGAATGTGAGGGTTAGGGATGGGGCTGGGTTAGGGTTGGGATTTTGAATGTGAGGGTTAGGGTTGGGGTTGGGTTAGGGATGGGGTTGGGTTAGGGATGGGGTTGGGTTAGGGATGGGTTGGGTTAGGGTTGGGATTTTGAATGTGAGGGTTAGGGTTGGGGTTGGGTTAGGGATGGGATTGGGTTAGGGTTGGGATTTTGAATGTGAGGGTTAGGGATGGGTTGGGTTAGGGATGGGGTTTGGGTTAGGGATGGGGTTGGGTTAGGGTTGGGGTTGGGTTAGGGATGGGGTTGGGTTAGGGATGGGGTTGGGTTAGGGATGGGGTTGGGTTAGGGATGGGGTTGGGTTAGGGATGGGGTTGGGTTAGGGATGGGTTGGGTTAGGGATGGGTTTGGGTTAGGGATGGGGTTGGGTTAGGGCTTGGGTTGGGTTAGGGTTTGTATATTATTATGACTCACTCGCACATACACACACACACAAAAGTTAAGCCCCAACTATAAAGTTGTGGGATTCTGTGTTTGGGGTTCACAGATTTAAAAACGTATCCCCATTATACACACACAAAAGTTAAGCCCCAACTAAAAAGTTGTGGGATTCTGTGTTTGGGGTTCACAGATTTAAAAACGTATCCCCATTATACACACACAAAAGTTAAGCCCCAACTAAAAAGTTGTGGGATTCTGTGTTTGGGGTTCACAGATTTAAAAACGTATCCCCATTATACACACACAAAAGTTAAGCCCCAACTAAAAAGTTGTGGGATTCTGTGTTTGGGGTTCACAGATTTAAAAACGTATCCCCATTATACACACACAAAAGTTAAGCCCCAACTAAAAAGTTGTGGGATTCTGTGTTTGGGGTTCACAGATTTAAAAACGTATCCCCATTACATTTTATTTATTTATTTATTATTTTCAAGGGTATTATCTGCTTACTTGTGTTTTTTGTAATTCTTGTGAGTAAAATGAACCCAAGATTTCTTCTCCATTTAAATCATATAATTTGTAGGTCCAAGGGACTGTATCCATTACATCAATGATTTTAAATAATTCACGAGTCCATTTTTGTGTATAACCTTTCTCAAAATGACTTTTCCATTTGTATATTCTTACAATATCACCAACTTTAAACTTGGGCTTTCTCAAATTAATCTCCTTTTCATATTCTAATTTTGTAAATGTTTCTGATGGTTTTGATTGTGTTGATGAATGAACTGTATTATTGTAATTATCTACAATATCCTGAATTAAATACACCCATTTTTGAGAACCGAGTTGTGTGAATTTTTTATATAATTTCTCTTTTAAAGTACGATTAAAACGCTCAATAACAACTGCCTTTCCTTCATTAAAGGTGCTGTATAATTTAATACCCTTCCCCTTAAGAAATTTCATGAATATTTTGTTATAGAACTCTGTTCCCTCATCAGTCCATAACTTCTTTGGTTTCCTTTTATCCCGATCAAATATTAGCTTAAAGGCTAACATTAAAGTATCACCCCTTTTATTTTTTAAAGGGACAACCCAGGCAAATCTACTCCTCAAATCAATAACGGTTAAAGCATACCTGTATCCCCTGTCATTATTCAATTCAATTAAATCAGCGGACCATATGTGGTCAGTGTATTTAGAATAAACCTTCCTTCTTTTAAACTTTGTGATTATAGGTTTGTGTAATTCTTCAGCCAAAAGCTCCTCAGTCTTGATGGCATCATTAGAGCCTAATAGTTTTTTGAGGAATAACCAAGACCAAGTTTCAATTTAGCATTTATCAAATTTCTCACAATAAACCTATCAACTTTCTCTCTCAACGTTGGATTTTGTATCAAAGACAAATTATACAACATTTCGCTGTCGGCTTTATGTTTTTCAGTCAACGTAGTGGTTTTCCCATAAGCAATATCATGCTTCATACACACTTCGTCAACCCAATTGTAGGTTTAGACCAAGGTTTAGGATTGTCAGCCTCATCTAATCTTTTATCCAAGTTTGTTCCTGGACCACAGAAAGAATACCCTGGAAGGTGTAATTCCCCTGGAATTCCAGTTGTTGTAAATTTACTTCCTGACAGAAACTTTTGTATGTCTCCTCCTCTTTTAGGAGAGATGAATTGGCACTTTTTAGAGCCACATACTTGACATATTCCTTTTTGATAAACTCTATTATTTTTAGCTTTAACATAAGAGATATTTTTAGATTTAGTTTTCTTTTTACATTTGAGACAATAACTCATATTTATTTATCAGAAAAATTCCGACAGAGTATCAAAACCTTTTTGGTTTTCAACATATACATTTCAATCTTTATTTTTAAAACATAAAGAATCCTAAGGAATGCCTTCACTCTCTCCTCCATTTATTTACAAATAAAAACTAACTAAAGTCAATGACACCAACATCATCAATCACATAATCTTTTCCTTCTTCTTCTTCTTCTTCTTCTTCACCACTTTCTCGTTTAAATCTCCTCCCTGAAATTGAAGACATTGACGTTCTTATTTTTGAAACCATTATCTTCATAAGAGTTGTTAATTCTTTAATTTCCTCTTCGGTGCGTTGAGATTGATTTATTTGCTTTAATACACTCAATCTTTTATGAATCTCACTGATTTCCATCTTTTTATATTTTTCCTCCCTCTCTCTTTGCTCCCTCTCCTCCTCCTCCATTTTCTCCCTCTCCTCCTTCTCCTTTTTCTCCCTTTTCTCCCTTTCCTCCTTCTCCCTTTTCTCCCTTTCCTCCTTCTCCTTTTTCTCCCTCTCCTCCTTCTCCTCCTTTTTCTCCCTCTCCTCCTTCTCCTCCCTCTCCCTTTCCTCCTTCTCCTTTTTCTCTCTTTCCTCCTTCTCTTCTTCAACTCCTTCCTCATCCCTTGCTACCCTTGAGTTTGAACCCCAAAGAATATTATACATATACTCATCTGGATTTTGAGATATTCTTGTATCTATAATTATTTTTCTCATAATAGGATACCAATAAGATTTGTTGACGATTTCTAAAAGAGTTTTATATTTCATAACTTTGAGAAGTTCATTTTTATTTAATATTTTAAACAAGTCTCTATTTGTGGGTTTAACAATATCAGTATAAGGCCAGTTTTTTATGACAAAATTCCCATGTATATGCTCCAAATCATAAGGTATGTAATACCGAGCACCCTTTTCTTGTAGGTATCCTTGAATACAAAAATTATAATTCTCTTGTAGTCTTCTTCCTGCCATTTATGTATCAGAAATATATGTGAGATTAATATTATGACAGGTAATACCACCCCATCTTCCCACTACCAAATCGGTTTGTATTCCTCGGCTTTCTATCCTTATCTCATTACCTTCCTTCTTTGTCATGCGAACCATCGCTATACTATCATATATTTTTATTTTCTTAAAATCACGTATTTGTTGTTTACTAATTGTACTTCCACATAAATCCTTATCTTCACCAAGTGGATAATATTCTTCTTTACGAGACTGATTTAAATCATGTAGGTCTTCTATATTTATTGAAAAAGACCAATTATACCCTAAATCAGGCATATCATACCCCCATTTATTAATTCGCATATTAACTAAATGTCCTTCTTTATAAAATTTAATTGTAAGCAGGTAGTTAAATTCAATGAGGAAAGGTGTATGGTCAGTATAACCAGGTGTTGTGGTTGTAAATTTTACTTGTTTCACAAAACGTGCTGTTTTCTTTAAAGATATATATTGTGATAAATCACTGAATCTAATCAAGTCATTCGCATCTGTAGGGTTTGGATAATTGATTAATTTATAAGTATTCTTCATATTAATATTTTTACTTACACTATATTTTTGTCGTTCAGCCTGTGCCTTTGTATAATAATTTGATAAATCAATATCCTGAGAGGATTTTCCAAAGATAGAACCATCTTTTCCAACATAGGTCATTTATATTAGATAAAAAATGATATCATAAAAATTTTCATTATTGTTGAGTTGAAATAATACATATAAACATAATTGGCCACAACATTTAGAATTAATTTCTTGAACTTGGAATGTTTGATAAACACCATTCTGTAAGAATTGTATTACTTCAACAGGTGGTGGCATACCATAACTATCAAAATAATATTTATCCTGACTATTATGAATACAAACCCAATGAGAACCATTCTGTGTGTCTAAATTCATAATAATATTCTTTGTATTCTTATTTATATGTATTAATTCATCTCTCATACAGATTACCACATTATCAATTTTTAGTGTTTTACAATACTTGGCTAGTTCTATATTTGACGTTGTATTCTTTCCAAATTGTTTAAACCATTTATCCATTTATTTATGAGAAAGATACAATCCATTACCCCGTTTAGTTAGTTTAACACCCGCTTGAGCGATAGAGGAAAGCATATCACCAACCAACAATCTAGCTTTATCAGGTAGACTTTCAAGTTTTTGAGCAAAATCTACAATTACACCACTTCCACTAATTTGTTTCTCCAACTCCTTGTTATGTCTTTCCAATTCTTTTTGAGCTTTTAGTTGTGCCTTCCTTTCGTTAGCAGTTTTTACCGCTGCTGAAATACCACCAGTCAATGCTCCCGCCGCACTTAAACCAGCAAATAAAGGAATTAGAAACGGGAGAAATCCTCCTCTTGACTCGTCTATTGAATATTTCTTTAACATAGGTTTCGTCATTTTAATTTTAAGTGATCCAACATCATTTAGTGTTTTTACTTGTGTGTGTGTGAGTAAAACATCAATTCTTACAGCTCCTTTTCTTTGAATTGTATTAACATTAATAATACAAGGCTTTTGATTTTGAATACAAGATGTTAATTTATTAAGATTGATTTGATTAACATATACCCCAACCATTTATTTATGAGAAAAAACCTATGTGATATTAATCATAACACCATTATCTGTATTAATCTGTAATTCTGTTTCCTCCAAAAGCAAACAATAAGCATCAACTTCTTCATTCTCCCCTCTTTCAATGTATAGAGAAGTATCCACTCGATTAGACTTTATAGTTTCCTTTTGAGAACTCAGGTCAATTGCGTAGATTGTATATAAACCTTTAAATGCAACCATATCCAAAATAGGATCATTATTACCATTACTTTCACACACTTTTTGGTAGGACTTGTAGGCTTCCGCATAATCATTTTTTTCCCAATCAATTTCCAATCTATCTCGCGGATAAAATGTGCCATCAAGAGAAACCCGAAGTTGTTTCACCTTAGCATTATCACTCAGCGCATTATTCTTATTAGTACCCTCCTCTCCATCTGGTTTTTTTAAAATGAGCCAGAGGTATCGTGGCTTTCCTTGAAGAACACCTAAATTCCAAGTGTAGGTAGTGTTACATATTTAGGTGAATGTATGTAAATTACCATTCAGGTTGCTTATCCGTGTGTATTATATTAAGGGTTGTTGTGATGGGAGGGTCAGGAGCCCTTCGGAACCAGTGGCCGGAAACGGAAGTGGCCGGAAACGGAAGAAGAAAAGACACGAGGAGAGAAAAGGACGGTGCTTCTTCTTCCTCGCCCCGCGACGACGAGAAGGTGGAATCGACCTTACGCTGCGCGGAAAACGCGCCGTTGCGAAACGTCTGGCGAGAGGAGTTACCTGGGCGGTAAATACCTTTGGACACGTCCAGTCACTGTGAGTTCGTGCACGAATCCAAGCGTCCGGGACAGTTTGCCCCGTCTACAAAGACGCGTACGGGTCCGCACGTTGGGCCTCGCTCGCGTCGGAAGCCGCGCTGGGTTTTGCCCCGTCTACAAAGACGCGTACGGGTCCGCACGTTGGGCCTCGCTCGCGTCGGAAGCCGCGCTGGGTTTTTGCCCATCTACAAGGACGCGTAAGAGTCGCACTTGGGGCCTCGCGCACGTTGGACGCCGCGCTGGGTTTGCCCCGTGGCTTGGCAAGGAGGTGCGCTGCAGCCGCGGCCCCTGTCCGAGACGGCACGTTTAGAGCACGTCCGCCCGGGGCTCGTTCAACCGCCCGTGTGCGGAGAGGAGAGACATTGACCACGGAGGGAGTCAGGAGTGGGGCTCACGTGAGGAATGTATAAGATTAAGATGGCCATCTTAGAGTTTGTGTAGATGAGTTCACATGGTTGTAATATTGATTGTGCATGGTTGATGGTTGTTGATTGCTCAGTGAATATATTATTGATTATTCCGGATCCTTGGTGTGGGGTTTCTTCTTGACCGGAATTCATATTGATTGCGTTACGAAAGCGTATAAACCATATATCTTTCTGGCGGGGTCCCTCCCACGGTCCGGGGGTCACCAAGACCAGGTAGTTACCGGGAGGACCACGTAACAGAATTGGGGGCTCGTCCAAATTACGATTTGCGGTTTCGCAATTGGGTCTACGTCCGGGATCTAAAAGTGTATAAAATAATAAATAATAATATTTTTGGTAATTAAAATTTATTAATTAATTATTAATTGGTAATATTTTTTGTTGAGAAATTGGGGAAAGTCTTGGGGTGAAGGTTAACAGGTGTTAACGATAGGCACCATGGCGTTTGTGGCACAGAACTTTGGGGTAACCCCGAGTGAGGCACAGTTCCGAGCGTTGCTAAAGTCGGATCTCTTGAAATTGGCCAAACATTTTAACTTGGAGGTCCGAACTAATTTGAGGAAGGCAGAGTTGCAGGCCACGGTGATACAATCTATGGTGGGATTAGGAACATGGGACGAGTTAGCCTGGGAGTGGCTACCCGAAGAACCAGAAGACGTGGAGCTCCGGAAACTGGAGTTGCAATTACGGAGCCAGGAACGGATCAAAGAAGAAGAAAGGAAAGCAGAAGAGAGAAGAGAAGAGAAGCAAGCAGAGGAAAGGAGAGTGGAACGAGAACTCCAGGAAAGGTTAAAAGAAGAAGAAAGGAAAGCAGAAGAGAGGAGAGAAGAGAAACAAGCAGAGGAAAGGAGAGTGGAACGAGAACTCCAGGAAAGGTTAGCAGAAGAAGAAAGGAAAGCAGAAAAGGAAAGAGCAGAAGAAGAAAGGAAAGCAGAGGAGAGGAGAGAAGAGAAACAAGCAGAGGAAAGGAGAGTGGAAAGAGAACTCCAGGAAAGAAGAGAAAAGGAACAAGCAGAGGAAAGGAGAGCTGCAAGGGACCTCGAAGCAGAGGAGAGAAAAGCGGAAAGGGAATTAAAGGAACGTGACATGCAGCTTCAGCAAGAAATCAAATTCAAGGAGCTGGAGTTAATGAGAGAACGGGGAGAGGCACCACCCTTGCTGACGGGGTCGACACCTAACCAGAAAACCTGGGATGTGGGCAGACATGTGAGGCTGGTTCCACCGTTCAGTGAAAAAGAAGTCGCGAAATTTTTTCCACACTTTGAGAAAGTGGCTCGACAATTAAACTGGCCGGAGGAGGCATGGACCATACTCGTGCAAAGTGTGCTGGTGGGGAAAGCTCAGGAAATTTATTCGGCGCTACCAATGGACCAATGTGCAGATTATGAGGTACTGAAGAAGCACATCCTCAAAGCCTATGAGTTGGTTCCGGAAGCTTACAGGCAAAAATTCAGGAATGCCAGGAAGAGGGAGAGTGAGACCCATGTGGAGTTTGCCAGAGTGAAAGAAAACATGTTTGATCGGTGGTGTGAGTCAAAAGGAGTCGGGAAAGACTTCGAAACATTGCGGGACTTGATCCTGGTGGAGGAATTCCAGCAGTGTGTCCACGAGGACATCAAAGTGTACCTGCAGGAAAAGAAGGTACCAAAGTTGTGGGACGCAGCCACCATGGCAGATGATTATGCCTTAACCCACCGAATAGGGGTCCACGAACCTAACTCCTCGCCTAGATCTCCGCAGGGGAGGTGGGGAACAGCAGGTGCGGAGAACGACCATACATGGCGGCGGCCTCGAGATGATTATGGGGACAACTATGATACCCCACCGGTTCGAAATCAGAGGGATGCGGGCCCAAGACAAACTTATAGTTCGGGGGGCCCGAGGCAGACCCCGAGTTTTTCCTCCGGGCCTACTTGCGCGTTTTGCAAAAAACCTGGACACTTGATGTCCAGTTGTTACCTCATGAAAAGGGACAACCCAGAGCGGAGTCCGACTATTACAACTCCGAATGCGATGGCTAGCGTAAGAAATCGCCATCAAGAGGGTTACCAACCATTTATTTCCGAGGGGTTTGTGTCACTGGATGGAGCCTCGACTAACCGGAGACCGGTTAGGATATTGAGAGACACAGGGGCCCATCAATCTTTAATGCTTGAAGGCATTTTGCCATGGTCCGAGGAGACGGCAACGGGGGATAGTGTTCGTTTACAGGGGATCGGGGGCGGTGTTAGTGCTCCCCTTCAGGTCATCCAGTTGGAGTCCGATTTGGTGTCAGGACCGGTCACCGTCGGTTTACAAGCCACGTTTCCTGTAGAGGGTGTATCTGTGGTTCTCGGGAATGATTTGGCCGGGGGTCAAGTTTATGGTAACCTGAGGGTTGATAAAGAGCCCAGCAGGGAAAATAACACCACACCAGCTCGGGATGGTGACAAAAGTGCCAAGTTATTTGTAGGGGGACTGAACTTCAAAACAGAGGAAGAAGTTCTGACCTCTGTCTTCAACAGATATGGGCCGCTGGTGGAAGTGCGGTTGGTAAGAGACTGGGAAACGCAACAGTCAAGAGGGTTCGGCTTTGTCACGTTTGCCAGCACAAAAGACGCCAGAGAGGCAGAGAAGAATTGGAATGGCAAGGATTTGGAGGGTCGGACCATAACAGTAGGGAAGGCATTTCGTAGGCGTCGAGAGGTCTACAGGAGAGGACAACTGGGCGGTAGTTTTGGTGGTGGCCGCAGTCAATATTATTATGGAGGCTCCCTGAGTTACGGCCGCTCCCGAAGGAAGAATTGGCAAAGTAGTGGCCGAGAAGAAGACCGGTATTCAGGGGACTACAGGGACCAGTGGTCCCACCCTAATTATTAGGGACGTTCTGAGAAGTTGAAGCACTGAAGGCGGCGGAGCCGCCGAGCCAAGATTCCTACACGAATTAACCGTGAACGCCGTTCCTAAAGGCGTCCATGTAGTGAACTTTCCTGCACGGACTAACCGTGAACTCCACGTTCCTCAAGGCGCCCATGTAGAGAACTTTCCTGCACGGACTAACCGTGAACTCCACGTTCCTCAAGGCGCCCATGTAGAGAACTTTCCTGCACGGACTAACCGTGAACTCCGCGTTCCTAAAGGCATCCATGTAGTGAATACTCGGCTTGGCCTCCCGGAAAAGTGCTATCGAGTGGCTTAACTGGCTTTATTTTTAAGTGATAACTGTGCCCAGGGGGAACTGATAATGTGGGGGGGTTGAGTGATCTGGTTTGTTTCTCCAAATTGGCCGGCAAAGAAAGTTTTCGCTGGGTTCAAACTTTCTTTCTTGAAGGGGGGGAGTGTTACATATTTAGGTGAATGTATGTAAATTACCATTCAGGTTGCTTATCCGTGTGTATTATATTAAGGGTTGTTGTGATGGGAGGGTCAGGAGCCCTTCGGAACCAGTGGCCGGAAACGGAAGTGGCCGGAAACGGAAGAAGAAAAGACACGAGGAGAGAAAAGGACGGTGCTTCTTCTTCCTCGCCCCGCGACGACGAGAAGGTGGAATCGACCTTACGCTGCGCGGAAAACGCGCCGTTGCGAAACGTCTGGCGAGAGGAGTTACCTGGGCGGTAAATACCTTTGGACACGTCCAGTCACTGTGAGTTCGTGCACGAATCCAAGCGTCCGGGACAGTTTGCCCCGTCTACAAAGACGCGTACGGGTCCGCACGTTGGGCCTCGCTCGCGTCGGAAGCCGCGCTGGGTTTTGCCCCGTCTACAAAGACGCGTACGGGTCCGCACGTTGGGCCTCGCTCGCGTCGGAAGCCGCGCTGGGTTTTTGCCCATCTACAAGGACGCGTAAGAGTCGCACTTGGGGCCTCGCGCACGTTGGACGCCGCGCTGGGTTTGCCCCGTGGCTTGGCAAGGAGGTGCGCTGCAGCCGCGGCCCCTGTCCGAGACGGCACGTTTAGAGCACGTCCGCCCGGGGCTCGTTCAACCGCCCGTGTGCGGAGAGGAGAGACATTGACCACGGAGGGAGTCAGGAGTGGGGCTCACGTGAGGAATGTATAAGATTAAGATGGCCATCTTAGAGTTTGTGTAGATGAGTTCACATGGTTGTAATATTGATTGTGCATGGTTGATGGTTGTTGATTGCTCAGTGAATATATTATTGATTATTCCGGATCCTTGGTGTGGGGTTTCTTCTTGACCGGAATTCATATTGATTGCGTTACGAAAGCGTATAAACCATATATCTTTCTGGCGGGGTCCCTCCCACGGTCCGGGGGTCACCAAGACCAGGTAGTTACCGGGAGGACCACGTAACAGTAGTGTGTTCCAGTTTAACGTGTTGACATCTTCTTTTAAGGTATGATACATTTAGCGGTTTCTTTGAGTTAAGTCTTCTATTTAACATCTCTTCCGTTTTAAGATTAGGAGTATATTCACTGATATACCAACACAAATCATTAATAACAAATTTATTATTTTCTCCAAAAGCATTTTCATCCCCAAAAAGCAATCTATTTACATTATCATTCCTTTGTAGTTGAAATCTAATTTTAAGACCATACAAAACTTTATCATAATCACAAAATCCAAATATACCTTTAAGAGGTACTGCTACGGTAAAACTATTCTCAGCTTTTGCGTCATCATTATACATTGACTTCCTTTGACTATAACCAGGGTCTGTGTTTGTTCCCGTTGACATATCAGGAATAAAGCCTTCAACAGCTCCCTTACCCATTCTATCACCAAACGAATATAGTGTAAATTTCATCATTTCAGATGTAGCAGAGACATAATCAACCGCTTCAACCTCTTGTGTTCCAATATACAGGCGAACACTGTCAAACATTTTCCAGAAGAAATCATTTACGAGTGTAGCATTAGTATTATTCGCAGCCTTAGTGAATTTAAATTTACACAGCAAGAAACTATCAGCTATATTCAAGTAAGTTTGTTGATTATTTATTTCAAAACTTTTTGTTCCGTTTGAATTCCAGTCGGTTCCTGTAATAGCATTTACCTTAAAATAGTCTTCCTTTTTAGTAGAGTTTGAAATGATAATCGTATCATCCAAATCATAGATACTATCAATCGCTTCCATACTTGTATTTATATAGTATTAAAATTGTTGAAACCCTGACCCAAGTATTTTAATGATTTTTTGTCGTTCTTGTGAAGATAGTTGAGTTTTACCTTTTTTAATTTCTTTGATTGCTTGTAATTTATGGGACTCCTTTTGAGCATCTTTTATACTCTTTACAACACCTGCTACATTTCCCATGAGAGAAGCAGTTGAACCAATTAGGTCTTTATGTTTAAGAATGGTTGAACCAATACCCATTAGAGTATCAATTATCCCATCTCCTTTATTTCGAAATTGATGACCCACACCCCGTTGTCTCTTAGGTTTATAGTATCCTTTACCCACATACCTTGTATAGTCTGGTGAAAGGAACATGCCCTCCCCTGTAATTATTTTATATTTTCCCAACTCGTGTTTTCTTACAATAACCATTATTTATTTATTGAAAAACTTCACGTAGGTGAATTCTGATGGATATAATTTCATCATTAAAGGATATCATACGATTATCTTGGTCGGTTATCCTAAAATTTACTCTGTATATGGTTTTTCCTGACACAGGTAAATAGACAAGATTTTTTGGTTCCATATTAAATTTATAACCAATCGGGGTTGAGTATGCACTGAATGAAAATATTGTATTTGTTCTTATTCCATCGTTATAAGCACCATCAATCAAATCACAATGAATTAATACTGAATTTATACCGGAGGATATTTGGATAACATTATCACTGTAAAACGTCCCGTTATTTTCAATCTTTTTTGAAGAGAAACCCAATAGCTCTCTGAACGAATTTTCAATCGTGAAATCAACTTTATAATTATTTTTCAGTTTAATAGTTGATTTTGAAGTGTGTGTTTGAATATCTATTACAATATTTTTTGGTTCATCACCTTTTTCTTTCATAAGGCGAGAGACTTCTGAAGATATTTGAGAAATCTCGTAAGCTCCAGGTGAAACAGTTATAGTTTTGTAGGCAGTGCCTGGATTATAACTAAACTTGTTGTTTTTCTCTGTGATATTAAAAAGGGTATTGTAAGTTTCCATTGACAACAAAGATGCCTCATATGAGGTAAGGGGGTCAAGTTGTAGTGGGTAAGGGAATGAAGCTGTGTAATCGCTCGTTGTGAAATTAAAACTAAGAATTGTGCTTCTCATCTTATTTAATATCTAATAAAATATCTTTGTATTGACATTTATTAATTATTTTCATGTTCATCAACTGATCTAAAATGGCTGAGGATTCATTAAAACAATTGTTGTTTCCAGCCTTCTTACTACCTAATAACAATAATAGCCTATTAACTAATTGTGATGGGTCATTTGGAAGAAAACTAACACCCGAACCAAGCTTACTTAAAGCATCAATAATATGTTTCTCCTTCTCATTCTTCTTACTTTTACCAGCAACAGAAACTCCATAATCAAGTGTATTTAACAACTCAATATATACCCTATCTTCCTCTCTTTCCATATCAAGTGGTTCCTCAAAATATTTTGAACCGCTGAATCCGGGGTTTGTTAGAAGAAACATTAATCTTGGAGTTAATTTAACATTTGGTTGAGTAGAACTCAAGAACATCAATTCATCATTAAATATCAATACCTTTTCTTCCACAAGATGAAACACTGCTGGTTCTTCTGTTGGAATGAGACCTGCTCTGGTTTTTGAACCCGCAGAATATTCATTGTTTTGAAGAGCTTCCACAACATAATTAGGGGGTTGATTTACCTGCTCAAGTTTCCGAAATAATCCCTCGTCATCATATTCTAATTCACCAAGTTCTTGTTTTGTTATCTGACTAAAATCTTTGAGCATTTGAAGTTTTTTCGGAGTAAATTCTACCGTGGGAACTGTAGGGTGTTGAGTTTTCAAAAGTGGTTTAAAGAATTTCTCTTGTTTTCTTTCAAAGGCTTCTTCACCAGTTAGTTTCTGTCTCCGTTTCTTCTTTATCTCTTCCTGTTGTTTAACAACTTTTGAAACTAATTGTTGATGTTCCTTAAACTTTCTTTCTCTTTCTTCAGTATTCATTTTCTGTATTTATTTATTGAAAAATATCATTTAGTATCTCATCTTGTTTCACAACAATATATTTATATTTTCCAATCGTGTGTTTCATATAATTTTCAAATTCTTTTTTACTACATAACGTAGAGCAATTATCTCTCCAAAAATTATTTACATCTATTGAATTTAACTTAAATAAAATAAAAGTATTGGCATTGTTTCTTATTGAGCGTCGAGGGAGTTGAAAATATGATTGACTAAGATATATACAATTACAAGAAGAATGTCTCCCTCTTGTATAGTAGCTATCCATTACTGTTTGGTTTCTCTCATTAACACAATCATCAAAGATGACAAGGTTCTTTTTTGATTTATCTAAATCTTGAGGTGAAGGTATATCATCCGTATTATCACTGAGAATACAAGTTATGGGTTTCGATTTTGATTTCTGTGTATCACAAAATAATTGTATTATATCATCAATATTATAATCATTTAGTTTGTTTTGAAGTTTAAATAAACCGATAATGTCTTCCTTTTTAAGACCCGCATTAAAACCCTGTGAGAGTAGTTGATACTCGGGTTGAAAACTTGACTTTGTAAAAATTATTAAATTATCATAATCTAAAAAATTAGAACCAAGGAGCATCTTTAAAAGTAAACAGGTTTTTCCACATCCGCTTGAACCAACTATTAGACATCTCAATGAATTTGGAATGTTTTTATGGTTATTAAATTTTATCTTATTTTCCCAAACGGGTAAAAAATCATTCATTTATATATTTGGAAAACAAGTTATCCAACTTTTTTTGAGCTATTTGAGAAACTCTATATTTTATCCTGAGTTCGGGTTTAATTTCAAAATAATCCATTATTTTATTTATATAGTATCTTGTATTAACATTTCCATTAAAATTATTTTGAATAATAAATATCATTAAACCCTTATACATTTCCTCAATACAATTAGTCTCTTCCCTTGAAAGAAATGGTGTATTATCATCACAATACTTAACATTCATCTCTCTTATTAATCTTGTAAAGTAATTCATTTTTGGTTCTAATTTAAAAGAGTTATATATTTTTTTATATTTCTTATTATCATTAATTAAAATTAAATCACAGAAAATACATTGTTTATATGAATCCTCATCATTAAGCCCCACTCTATCACAAGCCGGACAATTCTCTAATTTATCATATGGAGAGTCTGGAAATTCTAAATATCCTTCAGAACTTATCATATTTATGTGGTAAATTTTTACTTAAACTAAACGCAAGTTTATTCATTAATAAATACAATGTTTCAAAGCACAAAAGACAAATTTCAATCAATCTCTACTTCGGTGGAAGATATAGAAAAATATGTCAAAGATGTTAAATTGAACAAAGATAAATATGGAAATTTTTGGGTAAAACCAGTTATGGAAAATAACATGAGCCCCTCTATTTCATTTAAAGGAAGAGCTCTAACTATACCTGGAAAGACATCCATTAAAGTAAATCTAACAAAAGTTTCTCCTCTACTCCTGGCAATTTATTCAAAGCTTGAAAAAGTGATTGACCACGATACTTTGAAAAAGAATGATAAGACCATTAATAATTCTAGAGGAGACATTTGTATTTTCTTTAATAATCCAAAGGGTGTAGATCTAAGTAAAATGAATGATGTTAATATTTCTGGTGAAATGTCATTTCGTTCTATGATAGTTAGAGATTATTTAAAGATAACTTTTGATATAAAAATTGTAGAGATTGAATCTGTTAATGAAAGAAAGTATATAGATATTGATGGGAATATTTTTCTTGCTAATTAAATATGAGTCAATACAGCAGTGAAGATTTTACTATTTCATTGAACTCAGACGATAGTGATGATAGTATTTCATTGAACTTGGACGATGGTGATGATAGTATTTCATTGAACACAGATGATAGTTATGATACTAATAGTTTGTGCTCAAATGATAGTTATGAGAGTAGCTTTATTGATGACTCTGAGTATGATTCTGAGTATTCATGTGATAGTTATGACTTAGATGATTCTGAGTGAAAAAGTGTTTTAGTTTAAGCACAGCGATATATATAAAACGGAGCTGTAAAGCTCAAAAGTGTTTTATTTTAAGCACAGTGATATATATAAAACACCACGTTTTCTCACGCTATAAATATGGTTTATTGTGATACTTGCGAGAAGGAAGTAAAATATTATAAACAACATATTCTCACCGCAAAACATACATACAACATTTTAAACAAACTTTCCCCTCTTCCACCTGAAACAAAACACTGTTCTACATGTAATAAAAATATCCTCAAGAAAGGCTTCAAAATACATCTTAAAACAAATCTACATTTATCAAATTTTATCACAACTAAAAAC
Organism: Myxine glutinosa; assembly: GCF_964187855.1. NCBI lineage: Eukaryota > Metazoa > Chordata > Myxini > Myxiniformes > Myxinidae > Myxine > Myxine glutinosa. Next base: position 238,214,928 of record NC_136261.1, on the reverse strand, counting down.
TCTGATGGAGCATTCAAAGGACATATTAAAATAAGAGTCTTTAACTTCAAACCTCCTGAACCAGAGTCTATAGTTGATGCTGTAGAAATAGTTAAACCTGCTGTTCAAACGTTGATTGAAAAAACACTAAAGGAAATGAAACCACTTAAATTTTATATGGGAGTAAAATTAGAAATGACAAAGGATGAAGGAGTTATAGATGCACCATACATGAGAACTGAGCCACACTTTATATCTTCATATCAAGATTTTAAAACATCAGGAGTCTATGATGAACTTATTAAACAAGAGCAAGATGTGGATAATTCAATCGTAGGAAGTGGATTCAATATAGGAAAAATTATTTACATAGACATTCATATTCTTAAATCAGATCCTCTAAAAGCTTCTTCTTACATTGATTTACCCAGTGTTATCAAAAATAGAAAAGCAGTTATCAATATCAAAAATAAAGACAATAAATGTTTTCTCTGGTCTATTTTAGCACACTTACATCCTCCACATTTTCATGATGAAAGAGTATCTCATTATAAAAAATATGAGAATACATTAAATACGAAAGATCTAAAGTTTCCGATGACTTTAAATGATATTCCTAAATTTGAAAAGATGAATAATTTATCAGTTAATGTTTATGGTCTAACAGAAACAAACAACATTCAGGTTTTAAAGCTTTCTGACAATTGTAAACAAACTCATATTAATCTTCTATATTTTAATTCAGACGAAAATTCACATTATACATACATCAAAGATATTGCTAAATTAATAAAACCACAAGTCTGTAAGAGAACAAATAAAATATATATTTGTTTGCGTTGTCTTAACTTCTTCAATTCACAAGAAAGATTAGATAAACATTCAAATTATTGTGGCGAACATAAATCAACGGTAATCAATATGCCTAAAGAAGGCTCAAAGATCACATTCAAAGATGAAAATAAAAAGATCAAACATCCATTTGTTATATATGCTGATTTTGAAAGTATTTTAGAAAAAATTGATACTGCTTCTCAAGATCCAAAAGAATCATACACAAATAAATATCAAAAACATACTCCTTGTGGTTTTTGTTATTATATCAAATCATCCGTTGGTGATAAATATAACAAGTTAGAGATGTATAGAGGCTCAAATACCCCAGAGGAGTTTGTGAAACGACTAGAAAAAGACTGTGTTCGATTAACCAAGATAATGAGAGAAACCAATAAACCAATGTCCTTAACAAGTAAAGAAAAAAGGGAATTTATAAAAAACAATGTCTGTCATATTTGTGAGGAGAAAATTGGTAAAGGTCTAAAGGTTAGAGACCATTGTCATCTCACTGGTAAATATAGAGGTCCGGCTCATCAAAGTTGTAATATTAATTATCAACTCCCCTCTTTCATTCCTGTCTTTCTTCATAACAACGCTCATTATGATACACATCTATTTATCAAGGAACTCTCAAAGACTTCTGGAAGTATCTCAGCAATTCCAAACACGGATCAGAAATACATTTCATTCACAAAAACAATTCACACATCTCCTATTACTCATATCAGATTTCTTGATACATTTAAATTCATGGCAAGTCCATTGGTTAACTTGGTTCAAAATCTAAAAGAGTTTCCATGTCTTTCAGAGTATTTTTTAGATAAAGATTTTCTAACACAAAAGGGAATTTACCCCTATGACTATATGGACTCATTTGAGAGATTCAATGAAACACAACTTCCTTCAAAAGAAAATTTCTATAACAAATTAAATAATAGTCATATATCTGATAAAGATTATGTACACGCACAAAATGTTTGGGAAAAATATAACATCAAGAATCTTGGCGAGTATCACGATTTGTATCTCAAAACTGATGTGCTTTTATTGGCCGATGTATTTGAAGCCTTTAGATCTGTTTGTCGCACTGGATATGGATTGGATCCTGCTCACTACTACACAGCACCTGGATTGGCCTGGAGTGCGATGTTGAAAATGACAAAACAAGATTTGGATTTGATAACCGATGTTGATATGCTTTTGATGATTGAAAAGGCAAAAAGAGGTGGAATTTCACAAGTCTGCTCGAGTAGATACGCAAAAGCAAATAACAAATATCTTCCAAATTATGATCCAACGAAAGAGAGTTCTTACTTGATGTACTATGACGCGAACAACCTGTATGGCTGGGCAATGTCTCAGGCTCTTCCTTATGGAAAACTTAGATGGGTAAAGGAAAAAGACTACAAAAACGTTTTACAAGATGTATGTATCTCTACACAAAAAGAATTGGATGAAGAAAAAGTTGGTTATTATTTTGAAATTGATTTAAAATATCCAGAGGAACTCCATAACCTACACAAAGATCTCCCATTTGCTTGTGAGAAAGCAAGTCCAAAGAAAGAATGGTTGAGTGATTATCAACGATCGTTTGATATAGGTGAATCAACAGAAAAATTACTTACTACATTATATAACAAGAAAAATTATGTTCTACACCAAAGAAATTTGCGACAATATTTATCAAAAGGTCTAAGAGTAGAGAAGATCCATAGGGTTCTAAAGTTCAATCAAAGTCATTGGTTAAAGGGGTACATTGATTTTAATACACAAAGAAGAACAGAGTCAAAAACAGATTTTGAGAAAGACTTTTATAAATTGATGAATAATGCGGTCTTTGGTAAGACTATGGAGAATGTGAGGAAAAGACAAAATATCAGACTATCAACATCTTGGGAACAAGCATCAAAATTAATTAATAGACCGAGTTTTACTCGAGCTGAGGTCTTTACTGAGAACTTTTGTGCGATCCATTTGATTAAAGAGAGTATTGAAATGAACAAACCTATTTATATTGGAACAACAATTCTTGATTTATCAAAGTCATTAATGTATGATTACTTTTATAATAACTTGAGGAAGAAATATCAAAATGATGTTAATCTACTTTATATGGATACAGATAGTTTTATTTTGAAAATTAATACCAACGATGTTTATTCAGACATGAAAAGAGACATTAATATCTATGACACGAGTAATTACAGTCCAGAGAGTGAGTTGTTCTCTTCTAAAAATAAAAAGGTGATTGGAAAGTTCAAGGATGAATTAGGAGGAAATGTTATGAGTGAATTTGTGGGATTGAGGTCAAAGGCTTATGCTTATAAATACATTGTGAATAACGTTGAAAAGACTGATAAGAAGTTAAAAGGTGTAAAGAAAAATGTTATTAAAGAAACAATAAACTTTAAGGATTATTATAACTGTTTAACAACAAAGAAAGAAGAGTTTAGAAAGATTAATGGAATAAGAAGTTATAAACATCAATTATATTCAGAAGAGATAAATAAGAAAGCATTGGGGGCTTTTGATGATAAGAGGTTTATTTTAGAAAATGGAATTGATAGTCTCCCTTATGGTTATATAAGTATATAAGTGATAAGATATATATATAAGTGATAAGATATATATAAGTGATAAGATATACATAAGTGATAAGATATATATAAGTGATAAGATATATATAAGTGATAAGTTAAAAAGGGGGGGGGTTGGGGATTTTAACGGGCTACCGCCGCCTTTTTTACTATTATATAAATGATAGAACCAAGTATCAACCAGACTAAAGAGTGGAGGTGTAATCAACCTTGGTATATAAATGGAAAACATAATGAATGTGAAAAATATCAAATAGGTATAATTGAAAAGGCAACTGGTAAAAAAGTTCACAAAACAAATAAGAGAATTAATTTAAATACCGGTGAATTGGGTAAAAAAGATGGAAATATTTTTGAGTGGACGGAAAACTTTGATGGTTGTCAGGAAAATATATACTTTAATTTAAAAATGGTATGTGGCACTGGAGGCGCTCAAGCAAGAACATTGAGGGAGGTTTACCATTTTATCTTAGCTCAGTTAAAATATCTTAATAAAGAACCAAACTCAAACATATTTTTTGTTAATATATTAGATGGTGAAGAGAGTTGTAGGAGAATTAAATTATTTCCCACGCATAAACAAATATTTGTAGGGTCGTTGTTTGAGTGGGTTATATTCACCAGATGATATTAAGAGTAAAAGGTTAAAAGGTCCATGAGGTCAGAAGGATCACAGGTGTTTAAGTGGTCTAATGAATAAGGATAACATGTCAAAAGGTTAGAAGGTTCGTAAAGAACAGGGTGAGAGAAATATAGGTGTTTAGGGGCAATGAGGGAGGGAAAGAATTAATATGGAAGTGAATGGGTCAATGTTTGAGTGGGTCAAAGATTAATCTGCCAGATGATATGTAGAAGAAGGATGATAGGTCTATAAGAGAAAACAAATATTTGTAGTGTTTGAGTGGTCTAATGAACAACATTAAGGATAGGTACTACAGACAAAAGGTTCATAAAGATGAGGGTGGGAGAAATAGAGGTGTTTATGATTTTTGAAAAAGACAAGGGGGTAAATGACATTAGATAGGGATTTCCCATGTTAAACGGAGGTGTCCCAGAAGCAACATTATTACACTACTCACATGGGCCAAACTCAGACCTCCACCAAACAAAGACATCCGCCAAACAAACATATGTGCCAAACTAATACTCCGCCAAACTAACACATCCGCCAAACAAACACACGCACCAAACTAAGACATCCGCCAAACAAACACATGCGCCAAACTAAGACCTCCGCCAAACTAAGATATCCGCCAAACGAACACATCTGCCAAACAAACACATGTGCCAAACTAAGACATCCGCCAAACAAACACGTGCACCAAGCTAAGGCATCCGCCAAACAAACACATGCGCCAAACTAAGCCATCCGCCAAACTAAGACATTGGCCAAACTAACACATCCGCCAAACAAACATATTTGCCAAACTAAGATATCCGCCAAACTAACACATCCGCCAAACAAACACATGCGTCAAACTAAGAAATCCGCCAAACTAAGACATCGGCCAAACTAACACATCCGCCAAACAAACACATACGCCAAACAAACACATGCGTCAAACTAAGACATCCGCCAAACCACGACATCCGCCAAACTAACACATCCGCCAAACAAACACATGCGTCAAACTAAGACATCCACCAAACTAAGACATCCGCCAAACTAACACATCCGCCAAACTAAGACATCCGCCAAACAAACACATGCGCCAAACAAACACATGCGCCAAACTAAGACATCCATCAATCTAACACATCCGCCAAACGAACACATCTGCCAAACAAACACATGCACCAAACTAAGACATCCGCCAAACTAACACATGCGCCAAACTAAGACATCCGCCAAATGAACACATGCGCCAAACTAAGACATCTGCCAAACTAACACATCTGCCAAACAAACACATGCGCCAAACTAAGACATCCGCCAAACGAACACATCTGCCAAACAAACACAGGCGCCAAACTAAGACATCTGCCAAACTAAGACATCGGCCAAACTAACACATCCGCCAAACAAACACATGCACCAAACTAAGACATCCGCCAAACAAACACATGCGCCAAACTAAGACCCCCGCCAAACTAAGACATCCGCCAAACGAACACATCTGCCAAACAAACACATGCGCCAAACTAAGACATCCGCCAAACAAACACATGCGCCAGACTAAGACCTCCGCCAAACAAACACATGCACCAAGCTAAGGCATCCGCCAAACAAACACATGCGCCAAACTAAGACATCCGCCAAACTAAGACATTGGCCAAACTAACACATCCGCCAAACTAACACATCCGCCAAACAAACACATGCGTCAAACTAAGACATCCGCCAAACTAAGACATCGGCCAAACGAACACATCCGCCAAACAAACACATGGGCCAAACCAAGACATCCGCCAAACTAACACATCCGCCAAACAAACACATGCGCCAAACTAAGACATCTGCCAAACAAACACATGCGCCAAACTGAGACCTCCGCCAAACTAACACATCGGCCAAACAAACACATGCACCAAGCTAAGACATCCGCCAAACAAACGCATGCGCCAAACTAATACCCCCGCCAAACTAAGACATCCACCAATCTCACACATCCGCCAAACTAACACATCCGCCAAACTAACACATCCGCCAAACAAACACATGCGCCAAACAAACACATCCACCAAACAAACACATGCGCCAAACTAAGACGTCCGCCAAACTAACACATCCGCCAAACAAACACATGCGCCAAACGAACACATCCGCCAAACAAACACATTCGCCAAACTAAGACATCCGCCAAACAAACACATGCGTCAAAGAAACACATGCGCCAAACAAACACATGTGCCAAACTAAGACATCCGCCAAACAAGCACATGCGCCAATCTAAGGCCTCCGCCAAACTAACACATCCGCCAAACAAACACATTCACCAAGCTAAGACATCCGCCAAACAAACACATGCGCCAAACTAAGACCTCCGCCAAACTAACACATCCGCCAAACAAACACATGCACCAAGCTAAGACATCCGCCAAACAAACACATGCGCCAAACTAAGACATTCGCCAAACTAACACATCCGCCAAACAAACACATGCACCAAACTAAGACATCCGCCAAACAAACACATGCGCCAAACTAACACATCCGCCAAACTAACACATCCGCCAAACAAACACATGCGCCAAACTAAGACATCCGCCAAACGAACACATCAGCCAAACTAACACATCCGCCAAACTAACACATCCGCCAAACAAACACATGCGCCAAACAAACACATGCGCCAAACTAAGACATCCGCCAAACTAACACATCTGCCAAACAAACACATGCGCCAAACAAACACATGCGCCAAACTAAGACATCCACCAAACTAACACATCCGCCAAACGAACACATCCGCCAAACTAACCCATCCGCCAAACTAACCCATCCGCCAAACAAACACATGCGCCAAACTAAGACATCCGCCAAACTAACACATCTGCCAAACAAACACATGCGCCAAACTAAGACATCCGCCAAACTAACACATCCGCCAAACAAACACATGCGCCAAACAAAGACATCCGCCAAACGAACAACTCCGCCAAACAAACACAGGCGCCAAACTAAGACATCCGCCAAACTAAGACATCGGCCAAACTAACACATCCGCCAAACAAACACATGCTCCAAACTAAGACATCCGCCAAACTAACACATCCGCCAAACAAACACATGCACCATACTCAGACCTCCGCCACACAAAGACATCCGCCAAAACAAACACATGTGCCAAACTAAGCCTCCGCCAAACTAACACATCCGCCAAACAAACACATGCACCAAACTAAGACATCCGCCAAACAAACACATGCGCCAAACTAAGACCTCCGCCAAACTAAGACATCCGCCAAACGAACACATCTGCCAAACAAACACATGCGCCAAACAAACACATGTGCCAAACAAACACATGTGCCAAACAAACACATGCGCCAAACTAAGCCATCCGCCAAACTAAGACATCCACCAAACTAAGACATCCGCCAAACTAAGACATCCGCCAAACTAACACATGCGCCAAACTAAGACATCCGCCAAACTAAACATCCGCCAAACGAACACATACCAGTTAGACCCCTTACACCATTCAGACATGTTAGACAGATTGGACCCATGACGTTTTAGAGCTTTAGACCTTGTTACCTGCTTAAGTGATGAGACTCTTTCAACCCCTGAGACCCTAACTACTATTGCATCGTGCTCATCAGACTTTCGGCCATCTGGAACCTTTTAGGCGCACACCACACAAACATCTATAGTGAGTTGACACACTCATGGACCTCTATACTTCTTAGACCTTTTAAGACCCTTTAGAGCTTAAATATGCTCTTATACATTCACAAAAACACATCCACATATTGTTAGATTATTAAGGAAACATAGACTATCTTTCTTTCAGCAAGTAATGTGCCAACCTGACCCACACAGATTGTTGGTATTCTGCTGGTGTGTGTGTATATATATATATATATATATATATATATATATATATATATATATATATATGTGTGTGTGTGTGTGTGTGTGTGTGTGTGTGTACTCGTATATGTACTCGTATATATACATATATAAAGAACGATACCTGCAACAAACAACTAAGTTTATTCTTGTTCTTTGGTGCAAAACAAAGCATGATTACTCGTTAAACAGTCTAATCAGTCTAATGCACATGAAACAGATCAGTTCACATTTTCAAACTGCTTTCCTTCATTGTCTATGCACAGCTGTAGCCGTGACGAAACACTCTGACACACAGATTTGCATGTTTCAGTCGTTAAGGCAGCAGTCTCATTACGGATGAATTGTTTCAAGTCTCTAAGGGTAGTAGGATTCCTCACAGACTCTGTGTTTGAGGAAACCCCAAAGGAGGATATCACAGGGTGTTAAATCACACGACCACAGCGGCCATTCAACCGGACCACGACGGCCAATCCATTTGTCTGTAAAGTTCAAATCAAGGGTCTGGTGTACACTGGCAGCAAAATGAGTAGGCGCACCATCATGCATGAACCACATTTGGCCATCATTGAGTGGAAATACATGCTGCTCCAACATTAGAAGGTAATTTGCAGCATTCACATTTTCTTCAAAAAATATTGGTCCAACAATTCCTCCAGAAGAAATGCCTGCCCAGATGGACACACTAGCTTTATACTGGACGTTGTGCTCAATAAGTAAATCCTGGGTTGTCTACTGCCTGTATCATGCTGTTATGACGATTCACAGAACCAGATAAAGTAAACTTGGATTCATCTGACCACAATATCCTGTTGTGCAAATCATTGTCCACATCCATTAATCCAAGCAATTTCTCACATGCCTCAACTCGCCTGTCAAAATCATCCTCAGATAGTTGGTGAATGAATCTGGGTATGTATGGTTTCGCATTCAGGTCTTTTAGTATTCTTCAAATTGATGATCGGCTTATGTTGGTGATGTTTGATAAACGACGAGTTGATAATGGTGTGTTACTGTCGAGTTCTTGTTGAATGACCGCTTTGCTTTCCTCAGTTCAGACAGTATGAGGCCTACCTGGTGACTGTTTTGGATGAATGCTGCCGGTTTCATCAAACTGCTTGTTTATTCTGCTGATGGTTCTTCTGTCATTTGCGTTGGTGCCACATTCTTTGACAAGTTGTCTGTGACCTTCAGCCGAATTTCCAGATACAGAATATAAGCGTTCAGCGAGAATTTTCTGTCTCTCGATATCCCCCATCATATTAGGGCGTCTAATTCACAATGAACTGAACTAATGCAAAGACAAAGGCGTGTAGCACAGTGAGCAAAGCTCACCCTGATCCATATCACGTGATGCACCTCACTCTGTTGCATATCACGTAATGCCTGTCCATGTTGAGGTGGTCACATTCATTTACGAGTAATCATGTTTTGTTTTGCACCAAAGAACAATAATAAACTTAGTTGTTTGTTGCAGGTATTGTTCTTCAAAATGTTCCCAGGGTTTCTGGACCACCCTTATATATACTAGCAAATGTACCCGTCAATGATGGGGGGGGGGGGGTGGTGCATAAATGTCTCACCTGAATGGAGCAATTTCCTTTGGAGTGTGTATTGATAGAAATGGGAATTCAGTGTAAATATTCAGTGAGCAAATGTCGCAATGGGTGCAGCTGGTAATCTCTACAACTTCGTTCCATTTTACCAGCTAAGATTTCCAATCCATACTTGTTGTACCTCCGAAGTACTGCTCAGGAGTGAGGGTGATACTATGAAAGCTCCGCTGGGACATGGGTCTCGGCATGTTTTGGGCCTTCAGCCTGATGGAAGATCACCAAAATTCTTTCCATACCAACTGACTACCTCCAGGCACCTATCCCTCCTCACATCGTTTTTTCAGCTCCGACCTTCCACGTCTCTCTATATGCCCCATAGTTTTGCTTTCAGCAATTTCCCATCGCATTTCATTCTGGTTTCCCATTCGATGATCCATAGATCAGTAGTTTCAGTTTCACGTTTCAACATCAGTTTCACTTTGAGATATCAGTTTAAATTCATCATCACAACTTGTGATGCAATGCGAATAGTGCACGGTAAAGGGCGTCAAAACCGATTTTGGGAGGAAATTTTTTCGAATTATCTAAGGGGTCTAAAGTTTTTTTGGGGGGTGGGGGGGGTCATAAAGGGGTCTAAAGGTGTCTAAGGACGGAAGAGCAAAAGGGGTAAAAAGTGTCCAAATGGTCTTAAATTGGCTAAAGTGTCTTAAAAAGTAAATAGGTCTGAAAGTGTCAAAAGGTGTATGTCTCAAAAGGGTCGAAATAGGTATGAAAGGGTATAAAGGGTGTAAACGTCGAAGGGGTGTAAAATGTCGAAGGGGTGTAAAATGTCGAAGGGGTTTAAAGGGGTGTAAAGGGTCAAAAGGGGTCTAAGGGGTGTAAAGGGTCTAAGGAGTGTAAGGGGTCTAAAGATGTGTAAATGGTCAAAGGGGACTAAGGGATGTAAAGGGTCTCAAGGGATCTAAGCAGTGTAAAAGGTCTAAGGAGTGTTAGGGGTCAAAAGGGGTGTAAATGGTCAAAGGGGTGGGTCTAAGGGGTGTAAATGGTCAAAGGAATCTCAGGGATGTAAAGGGTCTAGAGGGGTGTAAAGGGTCTAATGAGTGTTAGGGGTCTAATGGGGTGTAAACGGTCGAAGAGGTCTAAGGGGTGTAAATGGTCAAAGGGGTCTAAGGGATGTGAAGTGTCTAGAGGGGTCCTAGGGGTGTAAAGGGTCTAATGAGTGTTAGGGGTATAATGGGGGTGTAAACGGTCGAAGAGGTCTAAGGGGTGTAAATGGTCAAAGGGGTCTAAGGGATGTGAAGGGTCTAAAGGGGTCCTAGGGGTGTAAAGGGTCTAATGAGTGTTAGGGGTCTAATGGGGGTGTAAACGGTCGAATAGATTTAAGGGGTGTAAATGGTCAAAAAGGTCTAAGGGGATGTAAAGGGTCTAAAGGGGTCTAAGGGGTGTAAAGGGTCGAATTGAGTCTAAGGGGTTTAGAGGGTCTAAGGGGTGGGGTAAAAGAGTCTAAATATGTCTAAGGCGTTTAAAGCGTCGAAGCGGTGTAAAGGGTCTAAAGAGGTCTTAGGGGTGTAAAGGGTTAAAAGAGGTCTAAGGGGTCTAAAGATGATCTAAGGGGTGTAAAGGGTCTAAGGGGTGTAAAGGGTCAAAGGGGTCTAAAGGAGTGTAAATGATCAAAGGGATCTAAGGGGGCGTAAAGGGTCAAAGGGTCTAAGGGGTGGAAGGGTATAAGGGATGTAAAGGGTCTAGTGGGGTCTAAGGGGTGGAAATGGTCTAAAAGGGTTTAAGGGGTGGAAAGGGTCTAAAGTGTGTAAAGGAGTGAAGGTGTAGTATAGACATTACCTCGGGTTAGTAAATAAATCAACTCGGGAGTGCAACACGACAATAACGGGCCAAATGACCTCCGCATCACGGTATAAAACCCATATTCAGGTACATCGTGGTTAAAAATCTGACAGTATAAAGTTTCGTTGTGATTAACCTTGGGAGCTCAAAGCAGTATGATCACAAACAAACAGCAAAACAACAACTCACCTTGTTGTGACGATAAGGTAATAATTGGAGGTTCTTCACCCATTGTCAAGTGGTTGTTTGGAGTTGGCGTCACGTGGGTCCTTTTTTTCTACAAACTATTTTTTCACACTTGAGAGTGATGTTAGATGAGCAGTAAAATTACCTTTAAAACGATGTATATGTTGCGCTTGTACTATTTTTGGTTTTTGAATAATTAGTGCATTTGAGAGGTCACGTGACTCATTTTTGCCGAACTTACCGATCATGGTAACGTCTTAATTAAGAGTTGTTTCTCACATATGACAACATATTTGATGATGGAGCTCACCATCCAACTAATTATATCGATATCCGTGTTGAATCCGATAAAAATTGGGCTTTTTATAAAGAAAGATTTGAATTTATGAATTGTGAGAACATAACTATTTTAAAACCCCTATTTTTGTGCAGCGTGGTAAAAGATGTTATCCGGTAACGTTTCGTGCTGATTAACGGTGGGAGCTCAGAGGAGTAGGTTCACAAACAAACAAGCGGACATTTCGCTTTTATACAGTGCATTCAGAAAGTATTCAGACCCCTTACCTTTTTTTCACATTTTGTTATGTTGCAGCCTTATGCTGAAATCGTTTAAATTCATTTTTTCCCTCATCAATCTACACTCAATACCCCATAATGATAAAGAGAAAACAGGATTTTAGAAAGTTTTGCAAATTTATTAAAAAGAAAAAACTGAAATATCACATTGACATAAGTATTCACACCCTTTGCTATGACACTTGAAATTTAGCTCAGGTGCCTCTCATTTCTCTTGATCATCTTTGAGATGTTTCGACACCTTGATTGGAGTCTACCTATGGTAAATTAAATTGATTGGACATGATTTGGAAAGGCACACACCTGTCTATATAAGGTCTCACAGCTGACAATGCATATCAGAGCAAAAACCAAGCCATGAGGTCGAAGGAACTGCCTGCAGAGCTCAGAGACAGGATTGTATCGAGGCAAAGATCTGGAGAAGCCTACAAAAAAATTTCTGCTGCATTGAAGGTTCCCAAGAGCACAGTGGCCTACATAATTCTTAAATGGAAGAAGTTTGGAACAACCAGGACTCTTCCTAGAGCTGGCCGCCCGGCCAAACTGAGCAATCGGGGGAGAAGGGCCTTGGTAAGAAAGGTGACCAAGAACCCGATGGTCACTCTGGCTGAGCTCCAGATATCCTGTGTGGAGATGGGAGAAACTTCCAGAAGGACAACCATCACTGCAACACTCCACCGATCTGGGCTTTATGGCAGAGTGGTCAGACGGAAGCCTCTCCTCAGTGAAAAACACATGAAAGCCCGCTTGGAGTTCGCAAAAAAGCACCTGAAGGACTCTCAGACTGTGAGAAACAAGATTCTGTGGTCTGATGAAACCAAGATTGAACTGTTTAGCTTCCGTCTGGCCAAACTTGCTAATCCGGAAATCTTGCTATCCGACCAAAACATCCAGGAAGAGGAACAAATTTTCGCCATTCATTTTATCCCTCCAATCCGCAAAATCGTTTGTCCAACAATCTCGCTAATCCGACATTGTGTGCTGGGAACAAAGTAGTCCAGACTAACGAGGGTTGATTCTATATAAATGTATCACTATAATACTCTGCTCCAGTCTCTTTGTCTATTCATGGGTGAGGCTTTCCCCGTTGAGGGAGGAGCTACACCCGTTCTGAGAGGGGTTTCCAATACAAATCTCCACCATTTGTTTGCTCCGCATATTTCTGACTCTCCATAGGCCTCTGGTGTCCATTTTAAGGATGAATCAACACGTCTTCTATTATACCAATTTACCTATTGAAGAAACAAAGGTACATTTTGATGACAACTCATGCAAAGGAAACAAGGTAATTGCATGTTTCGTTCGGAGCGATCGCGGCAGTGATCTATTTATACACAGGCCAAAGAAGATGCGTTTTCATAATGCAGAGGAAATAACATCGTGAAGTCTTTAATCTATCTATAATTCCAGTAATCTCTGTGTGTATGTGTGTGTGTCTGTGTGTGTGTGTGTGTGTGTGTGTGTGTGTTTGTCTGTGACCGCTGTTTCTCGACAACCACGGGTCCGATCTAATTGAAACTTGCCAGATATATTGCTGGGGACCCGAGGATGTGCCTTTTTAAGGTTTGAAATTAATCGGACAAGTGGTTCCCAAGGTATGGTCACCGTACTCGCAAGCCGTTCGCTTTGGCTTTGCGAATGGACCAAACCATTTCATGTAAATAGAGGGGGGGGGGGTTCTACCGTACTCGCAAGCCGTTCGCTTTGGCTTTGCGAATGGACCAAACCATTTCATGTAAATAGAGGGGGGGGGGTTCTGTGGTCGTTACTGCCACGTGGTTTCAAAGTTTTTTTTTGTTGTTGTTGTTTGCACGCATGTTTTTTTGCACCCACGTACGGGCACGCCCTAGTAAAATTAACTTTTGGTTTTCGCACGAGTTGTCAGGGCTGAATCGTGTGCAAGTACAGGATTAATAAACAAACTGTATTTCATGTGTGCATCGGCATGTAATCCACATATGTGAAATAAATAAATAAACACAGAGGGGAAATTGCCAAGACATGTTTTTTAATTCTTATTTTAGAAGTTATGTACACATACACTTTAAAGAAGTTTATTTGAAGTCTTTAATTTAAAAAATGTCATTTTGTTTGCTGTAACGAAGAGGAATTTTGTTTTTTGCTGGACAGAAGGGTGTCACATACTGCCCTTATACATCGCCCATACGAGTTTTCCTCGGGACTTTGATATTTGGGCTGTATTCTTCAGATCATCGTTACAATAAAAATTGCGATTCTTAAACACTCTGCACGTGGGGAGAAGGGTGGAGCTTCATTTACGTGTCGCCACACATGGGAAATTGCCGAGATATCATACTAAAATACACAATTTGGTGTCTGTCTGTCTGTCTGTCTGATGATTTTTTTGACCACGATACATTCCGTCAATACTTATTCAATCTCAACCAAACGTGACAGGATGACAAATGGTTACACATTGAAGGTTGGAGTGCAATCATTTGCCCCTCTCCCCAAGGGGGTTTTCTCCCCTGAGCGGGTTTTCCCCACCATTGCGGTCAATGGGGTTGTGTGTTGAGGTGTATATCCGTGTTAAGTTAGCTTTATCGTGGCGTTTTTCCAATGCCGCTTCTTATAACAAAACTAACGATAATAGCCGGTGAAGCCGGTGTTGTCAATAAACGCGTACGTATTATGTCGAAAACCAGATTATGCCTGGGCTTGAGAATTCCGAAGCTCAATGGAGGCCACCATCTTGCGGATGCGGAGGTATGCATAACAAATTGAAAAACGTTCAATAGGAGTTTCTTTCGCCTGTCTTTGTTTGACTCACAATCTTATGCACCTCCAATTTATTATTAAAATACTTTAAGACCAACCTCGGCCCGCACGGGCCTGGTTGTCTTCAACGAAAAGCGTCACCAAACACCGGAACCAATGAGATTCGAACATTTGAAAAAATATTTCTAAAACCAAATCACGCAATGGAGGCTCCCATCGACCGGATGCGGAAGTTTGCATAAAACAATTGCGAAAAAGTTCAATAGGAGTTTGTTTCACCCGTCTTTCTTTGATTCACAATCTAATGCACCTCTAATTTGTAATTAAAATACGTTAAGACCAACCTCGTTATCTTCAACGAAAATCGTCACCAAACACCGGAACCAATGAGATTCGAGCATTTGAAAAATATTTTTTTAAAGCTTATTACGCGTTTCGGAGGCTGAAATCGGCGTCAAATATTCTAAAATTGACGAAGAATTATTTTTTAGAAATCTCGCGGCTGTAGGGGATAGTTTTTCACAGCCAGAAATACGGTATAAGCGGTTTACATAAAGAAAGAAAGCTCGGTTTGATTAACGACAGTCACACATTGCCATTGAAACGGTGCTATCGTCTGATCTGTCGGCACTGATCTTACTGCAAGCTAACTTCTTCTGGTGGAGGAAGCTGCCGTGCCCGGAGAGAACCAGCCCTGTCAGCGACTGAAGATAGAAGACGACACACATACTGTGAAAACGTATGTTAAGCCCAGTTAAAATTTCTTAAAATAGGCCTTAAGCTAGCACATCGTATAGTTACTTCCTTAAGCTTCTTGTGACATTTATTGTATGTAGGTATTGGGGAGGACTGTCTGCTCTTCTCTTTTACCAAATCTTACCAGGTACGGTACCTACACCGACCTACTATCAACTACCTAAACTACTGATGCCATCATGATGGGTAAAATAGTGGCAAGAGGCTTTGGCTTCGCCGGCTCATTGCGGCTTTGCAGTCAGGTACTAGTAGCCGGCGAAGCCGGTGTTGTCAATGAACGCGTACGTATTATGTTGAAAAAAACAGATTCTGCTGGATCCCTTGGCTTGAGAATTTCGAAGCTTTGACGCACCAAATCGCTCAATGGAGGCCGCCATCTTGCGGATGCTGAAGTATGCATAACAAATTTGAAAAAGTTCCATCGGAATTTGTTTCACCCGTCTTTGTTTGATTCACAATCTTATGCACCTCTAATTTGTAATTAAAATACTTTAAGACCAACCTCGGCCCGCACGGGCCTGGTTATCTTAAACGAAAATCGTCACCAAACACCGGAACCAATGAGATTCGAGCATTTGAAAAAATATTTCAAAAACCAAATCACTCAATGGAGGCCGCCATCTTCCGGATGCAGAAGTATGCATAACAAAATTGCGAAAAAGTTCAATAGGAGTTTGTTTCACCCGTCTCTGTTTGATTCACAATCTAATGCACCTCTAATTTGTAATTAAAATACTTTAAGACCAACCTTGTTATGTTCAACGAAAATCGTCACCAAACACCGGAACCAATGAGATTCGAGCATTTGAAAAAATACTTCAAAAAAGCTTATTACGCATTTCGGAGGCTGAAAACGGCGTCAAATATTCTAAAATTGACAAAGAATGATTTTTTAGAAATCTCGCGGCCGTAGGGGATAGTTTTTCACTGCCGGAAATATCCGAAGTTGAGACGGAATTCACCGAATTAATCAAGAAGTAAATTTTATCAATTTTAATCTCATCCAGAATGCAAATGGTGTCATTTTAGGTCTGGATTTGCGAAATTTTGTGAGGTGACCAATCAGCGATCAGCTTAGGTCAGCCAATCAGCGCCGTCGACACGGTTTGATTAACGACCGTCAAACATTGCCGTTGAAACGGTGCTATCGTCTGATCTGTCGGCACTGATCTTACTGCAAGCTAACTTCTTCTGGTGGAGGAAGCCGCAGTGCCCGGAGAGAACCAGTCCTGACAGTGACTGAAGTTAGAAGACTACACACATACTGTGAAAACGTATATTAAGCCCAGTTAAATTTTCTTAAAATAGGCCCTAAGCGAGCACATCGTATAGTTGCTTCCTTAAGCTTCTTGTGACATTTATTGTATGTAGGTATTGGGGAGGACTGTCTGCTCTTCTCTTTTACCAAGTCTTACCAGGTACGGTACCTACTACACCTACCTACTACCAACTACCTAACCCACTGATGCCATCGTGATGGGTAAAAAAAGTGGCAAGAGGCTTTGGCTTCGCCGGCTCATTGCGGCTTTGCAGTCGGGTACTAGTAGCATAATATTCATGTTATTACAAAACAATATTAATACCAATAATATCCCACCTTCCCAAGGGTTTTTTCCTCCTTGAACAAACGTCGAGTCAATGTTTATAAATAGCATATCATGGCTATCGTGGGAGCAAAGGCCTCTACTGGAAGTAAAAATATTATATACCACAAACACGTATGATTAGCTTTTTAAACAGTCGCTAATGCTGTTTATAACACTAAATGAAGAAATTTGGAGGAATCCCAACATCCGTGAGGTACGTTTTACTTACAGAACTGAGCGAAGATCTATGGTACTCTACATACCCCACAACGGTTTAGTTAATAACATGGCCCTTCCTGCTGCTACCGTGGCGGATTTCGTAACAAACTTTAGAAAATCGCTCCTGCTGTTTAACACGAAACTGGAAGGGAGGAAGACCGGGGTGTTCAACATTTACCAAGCAGTTAGCTAGCGCTTGCCAAGCCAGCCATTCCTTAACGGTTTTGAATGGAATGCTTGCTCGAATGCTTTAACCACTTGGAGATCTCTCCACAAGAAACTTGGTAAATGAACATACACCCAATGTTATTGAGACCCCACCATAGATCGTCTTTAATCTATATACTCAAAAGAGGAATGACCCTTCTTGCCACTCCCCTTGTGAGGGGGTGTACTCGTATTAAAAATTAACGGCACAGTATATCATACACCGCCCAAATAACACAGATGGGAAATTGCCGAGAGATATGTTTTCATTCTTATTTTGTAAGTTAAGTGCATGTACTACTTAAATAAGTTTATTTGAAATCTTTAATTTAAAAATTGTCATTTTGTCTGCTGTAACAAAAAGACTAATTTTGTTTTTCGCTGGAAAGAAGGGTGTAATGTAATGCCCTTATACATAGTCAGGTTCACTATGTTTTTTCGTTCAAAATCATGGTAGATTAGCAAACCTATACAATGTATACATTTTTGGAAACGTTATTACATGGAAAATCTGAAAATCAATGTTTACATTTGCCAATTCCGACCAATTCGATTCGACCAATTCGACCAATCGACCAATTCCATTCGACCAATTCGACCATTCGACCAATCGCTTTGATCGACCATTCGACCAATTCGATCGATTCGATTCGATTCATCGAATTCGATTCGATCGACCATTCGACCAATTCGATTTGCCAATCAATTTGACCGACCTTTGCTTGTGTGGAACGGACTGTGAAAACGATGCGGACTATATTGTCGGATACGACACACAGGACAGTGATGACGAACTCTAAATGGCATATTCTGTAATCGTGTATGTTTGATGCCATTGACTGCCTGTGTATATTTTGTCATTGACTGCCTGTGTAGATGTGAAGTTATACTGACTGCATGTGTATATATGATTTTGCTGACTGCCTGTGTATGTTTGGTGATATGAATTATTGTGACACATTTTGATGTTATTAACTGCCTGTACAAAATGATAACATGTATTTGATTATGCAACTTATCGCGAATATAAAGACAGTATTTTGCAATTCAAAACCTTTGATTCGTGTCTTACCATTCCCCATAGCACTAATTTGATACTTTCATTGGATTCCTTGTCCCTGAAAATATAGGTTCAGTATATTTTTTAAAGTTTTTAGGGTAGAGGCAGAAATAGAACAAAATATGTATTTTACAGTGGCCATTTTGAAAATCCAAAATGGCCGCCATACAGGTATCTCTCCAAATTTAAACATTGATTTTTAGTTTCCTTATGCTATACCCTTTCCAAAAATGTATAGGTTTGCTAATCTACCATGATTTTGAACGAAATATAATTTATTGAAATAGTGAACCTGACTAACACTGCCCATAATACTTTTTGTCCCAGGGACTTTTCCTTTCGAGCTGTATTCTTTATACAGTGGTCAAAATAAAATGCTTCATTCTTTCGATGTCGTCACAATAAAAAATTTCAATTCTTTAGTACTCGGCACATGGCAAGAGGGATGGGGCTATTATCATTAGTGGTCTCAGCATAATAATATTATGCTATTTTCATTAGTGGTGTTATTACCTTTGCCAGAGGAGAGGGTATTGTATTTGAGTCCGTATGTTTGTCTGTCTATTTGTCCGCACAGAATAAATGTGATTTTCTCTGCAACCGTTGGTCCGATTGACAGGAAATTTTCATAGGCGCACCTCCACCTGTAGAAATTTTTAATTATAATTATGACGTTATGACGTCATAGGTAATGTGGTATGGGCGCCATCTTGGGAAAACCGAAAAAAATTGCACCTCTATATCTCGTAAAGCGCTGAAAAGAAAAAATTGAGACATGGCTCATTGTTCTCTCCATGCAGAAAGAACTCTCCATGCAGAATAAAATATGTTAATGATGATGTCATAGGTGCCTCCATTATGACATCATAATTCGACAAGTACAAAACTTCATCCGATTAAGATGACATTTCTTGAGCATCATCTCGGGATAAATTGGTGAAGAAAAAATAATGATTCAGTTCGGCCGCCATATTTGTTTTAACACAAAAGCCTTAAAAACCACTGAAAACACATCCTGGCGAGGTTCTGCGATGTCTGATTGCTCTTTCTCGTTACTTTTTTTTATTTGAAGCGGCCTTGGAAAACGCCACGATAAAGAGAGAGTGGGGACACCTTAAAGAGACACCTTAACATGATTTTCACCCAAGACAGAAAACCCCTTTGAAGAGTCAAAAAAATCGTAGTTAAAAAACAGACAGACACCAAATTGCTTATTTTGGTTTGAGGATGACAACACAAGGAATCTGGCATTTATTTAAAATAAAGAAAAACTCGCGAACAGACTCTCGACATACCGTCTCATTAGCTACGATCAATGTTATTTTGTTATTGTTAGTTTTCTTTGTTGGTAATAGCTTGCATACCTTGCTCTAAACATTTCCTGTACCATTTGGAAGGGTATTTTAGTCGCCAAAGTCCAAAGGTTTTTTTGAAAAATCCTGAAAGTCGTTTTTCAAAGGCAAAAACATTAGGTTTATTCCAAATGCATGAAGAATAGCACCCACCGCTAAGAGAAAGAAAATGTGTGACACAGGCTGGAAACCACACAGAAAAAGGGCGAACATCTGTGCTGAGTCGCAATTAATGGTCAGAGCAATCATTTTTGACTCACGCGCCACCCCTCATATTTCAAAGGCCATGTTGTGCGAGGCCCATTCATAATACTGCGGTACATTTCCCGAAAATAAAAGGAAAAGGAGATGCCAGTGACATTTTCCTGTAACTTCAGGAATTCTGGGACCATTTTTTTTTCAACCCAGCCGTTTTACAATGACATCATAATTAACTCCTTGCTAAAATCAGTCAACATTTTTGTTATAATGGAAACATCCACATCTCCCACATAAAACACAATGTCAGTTTGTGTGTTTGTACAGATGCCCGTCACCCTTCATAAGGGTAGGTTTTAAAGACCAATTTTTTTTTTTACCACGAATGTGTGTTCACTACGATCTATTATGTGGATAAAACAAACTTATTGATGTCAATTCCCCTGTATTCATTACCCTGCGCTCGCGAAGGGAAAACGGGGTGAAGCAATTGGTTGCATGCATACGTGTGGCGTAATACGTGTCTGCATTTTTAAAATTCATTTTCTCGGCAACTGGTGGTCCGATTGACACAAATTTTTTTACCAGAGGAGTGTCTCCTCCTGTATAAATTTATAACAATAATTACGACGTCATAGGTCACGTGGTGCAGGTGCCATCTTGGAAAAACTGAAAAATGTTGCACCTCTCGATCTATCTCTGAAACCGCTCCATAAAAAAAATTGAAACATAGTGCTTTGTCAAGTACTCCACATGGGAAAAAAAAAAACAACAAAAAAAAACCTTTAGAGGCCATTTTTTCCCCGCAAGCGGGGGTTGGCCTTTTTCGGGGACCGTGGTTGTTGTTGTTTTTTGGTCCCCTTTTTGAAGCAATGTTTTACGGCCGGATGCCCTTCCTGCCGCCAACCCTTTTTGTCGCCTTTTTACGACAAACAGGGAATTACCAGTGAACTGGTACTCAATTTGCCGACCTCGGAAGGCATGGAAACAGGCTGAGTCAACCCCCCTGGCGTTGATTCAGCGATTGACCGGGATTTGAACCCAGGATTCTAGGATCCGAAGCTCGCACCCTAGCCGCTAGCCCAACACCAGGGCTCAAATAAGATATGTTATGGGGAATAAGATATGTTAATGATTTTGTCATCGGTACCTTCATTGTGATGTCATATGTAATTCAACAAGTACAACGCTTGATCCGATCAGTATGAATTTGTTTCCCTGCAACTGTTGGTCTCATTGGCATGAAATTTTCAACAGAGGAGCGTCTCCTCCTGTATAATTTTTAATTATAATTACGACGTCATAGGTCACGTGGTACAGGTGCCATCTTGGAAAAACTGAAAAATGTTGCACCTCTCCATCTCCGAAACCGCTACATAGAAAAAATTGAAACATAGTGCTTTGTCAAGTACACCACATGGGGAATAAGATATGTTAATGATTGTGTCATCGGTACCTTCATTATGATGTCATATGTAATTCAACAAGTTCAACGCTTGATCCGATCAGTATGAATTTTTTCCCCCTGCAACTGTTGATCTGATTGGCATGAAATTTTCACTATAGGAGCACCTCCTCCTCCTGTATAATTATTCATGATAATTATGATGTCATAGGTCACGTGGTATGAGACCCATCTTGGAAAAAACTTTGCACCTCTTTATCTCCGAAACCGCTCCATGGAAAAAATTGAAACATGGCTCATTGTAAAGAACTCTGCATGGGGAATAAATGTTGTTAATGATGACGTCATTGGTGCCTTAATTATGATGTCATAATTCGACAGGGACAATTCTTAGTCTGATCAGTTTGAAAATGATTGAGCATGTTCTATGCAGCAATTATATTAGAGGATGTAAACTTATGATGTCATCTTTTACGTGGTCTGGCAGCCATATTGGATCAAATAAAAAAAACCCTTCAAAAACACAAGAGTTGGCTCACACCTAGTTGACTGCACAGGGTAAGTATTCTATGAATACCATCTAGTTTGCTAAAATGAACAAAAATTCTAATTCATTATGGAATAATTTGATGGAGCTTAATGCTCCCGGTTCACTGGTGAGAGTCACGAAACACAAGTTTATGCTCAACCTCTCATACTCAGCTTCATGAGAAAGAACAGTATGGTATTTAACATGTAGTTAGTCGATGATTGGGGTGTTTAGATGTAGTAGTTAAGGTATCTTGCTATTACCAATTCCATTAGCTTGCTATCATTGGGCAGATATTTATTTTCCGGTAGTGAAGTCCCCATGAATTTTTGTAACATGCTCCTCCACAGGCATTTGTTCAAGCCTAAGAACACTTAGTGCACCACATGATATTTGCCTTAGCTTTGCCATGATGGCCTCAGCTCAGATGAGAAATGCAAACTTGTATTCGAATCTCAGCACTTTCTTTGTCTCCTGTGATGATTTCAACTGTTGTCAAACTGAACATCTTGGAGGTGTATCTTTGATGTCCAGGCAGTACAAGGCAGAAAATATTATTGATGAACTGCAGGCCTAACGTATTCTGTAAATTAATTTATTCCATTTCCACCCCCTCCCCTACCCCCCAAAAAGAGAACACCAGGTGGAGTGGAGTGCCTTCAGAAAGTATTTACACCTCTTGACTTTTTCACATTTTGTTGTTACAGCCTGAATTTTTAAAATGGATTGAATTGCGATTTTTTTTGTTACTGATCCACATAAAACAACCCATAATGTCAAAGTGAATTTTTTTTTAGAAATCTTCACAAAATAATTTCAAATGAAACACAAAAATATCTAATTTGCATAAGTATTCAACCCACTGAGTGAATACTTCGTAGAAGAGCTATTGGCAGTGATTACAGATTCGAGTCTTCTTGGATATGTCTGTATCAGCTTTGCACATCCGGATTTGGGGAGTTTCTCCCATTCGTCCTTGCACATTTGCTCGAGCTCTGTCAAGGTGTGTCCATGAACAGCAATCTTCAAGTGTTTCCACATATTCTCAATGGGTTTCAAATCTGGGCTTTGGCTGGGCCACTCAAGGACTTTCACGTTGTTGTTCTGAAGTCATTCCAGTGTTGCTTTGGCTGTATGTTTTGGGTCAATGCCCTGTTAGAACAAAATCTTCACTGCAGTATAAGATCTTTTGTATTCTGAAACAGGTTCTCCTCAAGGATTTGCCTGTATTTGGCTCAATTTATTGTTTCCTCTCTCCTTACAAGCTTCATAGTCCCTGCCGCTGAAAAGCATACCCATAGTATGTTGCTGAAACCTCCATGCTTTATTGTAGGGATGGCGTTAAATGGATGATGAGGTGTGCTCAGTTTCCATCAGACATAGCGCTTTGCATTCAGGCCAAAGAGTTAAATTTTTGTCTCGTCAAACCACAAAATCTTTTGCCTCATGCTCTCAGCGTCTTTCATGTGCCTTTTTACAAACTCCAGGTGTACTGTCATGTGCCTCTTTCTCAGGAGTGGCTTCCGTCTGGTCACTCTCCCACAAAGTCTCGATTTGTGAAGTGCTGCAGAGACTGTTGTCCTTCCGGCAGGTTCTCTCATCTCAGCCAACGAACCATATAGTTCTATCTGAGTGGTCATTGGCTTATTGGTCACCTTCCTGACAAATGTCCTTCTGGTTGCTCAGTTTGGTCCGACAACAAACTCTAGGAAGAGTCTCTGTCGTTTAATATTCTTTCCATTTCCTAATGAAGGAGCGCACTGTGTGCTTGGGAACTTTCAACACTCTAAATATTTTTTAATACCCTTCCTCCGATCAATGCCTCCTCACAATTCTCTCTTGGAGTTCTACGGACAGTTCCTTGGACTTCATGGTAGAGTTTCTGCTCTGACATGCACTGTCAACTGTGAGACCTTATATAAAAAGGTGTGTTTCTTTCTAAATCATGTGCAATCAATTGAATTGGTTACAGGTTGGCTCCAATCAAGTTGTAGAGACAACTCAAGGCAGATGAAACGATATTTGATACGCCTAAGCTCAATTTGGAGTGTCATAGCAAAGGTGTTGAATACTTTCGTGTGATTCCCCTCAGTGAAGACCAGGAAATCATGGATGGCAATTCGAGCGTTAATATGAGGCGACGACCAAATACGGACTTACCTTTTCACGTGACTGTATAGTAAGTACACCCCATGTAAAGTTTTGACTTTTTCAACATATTTCAACATACAGCTATTTGATCTTCATTTCAACAATATTGACAGATAAAGGTGATATAATATAACAAATATCATGAAACATTTACATTTTGTAGTCCATTGTAGAACTTAAATAAACATAAATTCAAATTTTGCATGTGGAAAAAGTAAGTACACCCTTGGCTCTAATAGGTGGTATTGCCCCCTTTGGCAGAAACAACCTCAAGTAGGCGTTTCTTATAACTGTCTACCAGTCTCTGGGAACGACTGGGAGAAATTTTTGCCCAATCCTCTATGTCTATGCAGAATTCTTTCAGCTGTGCGATTTTTGAGGGGTCTCTTGCATGCACAGCTTGTTTCAAACCCCCCACAACATCTTGATGGGATTTAGATCCGGGCTTTGACTTGGCTATTCCAGAACCCTCCATTTCTTTCTTTTCAGCCATTCCTTGGTGGATTTACTGGTATGTTTAGGGTCATTGTCATGTTGCAAGGTCCACCTTCGGTTGAGCTTCAACTTGCCGACAGATGGCCTCAAATTATCCTCAAGCACCCTCTGGTACAATGAAGAATTCATAGAGGACTCTATGATGGTGAGCTGCCCAGGTCCTGATGCAGCAAAGCTGCCCCAAACCATAATATTTCCACCACCATGCTTTACAGTTGGTATCAGGTTGTTTTTTTGTTTTTTGTTTTTTTTTGTATACTGAATCGAGGCTCGTGAAAGAGCTGACATTTACTTCACAAACAAATCAACCAGACAAACAAAATATATAAAAAGAGGGAGCGGAAGACAAGAGAATGGGAAGCACACAAACACTTGAGAGCACACAACATTTAAGAGCAGGGAGATGTGTGGGAGGGAGAGGGCTTGGGGGGAGGAGGCGTGGGAAGGGGGGGGGGGGGAGAAGTATAAAACACAAGGACACCAAGGACTTCCAGGACAGAAGTTGCTATTTCAAAGTGGAATTGGGGTGAAATTAGCGGGGGCAGAAAAGATCAAGGTTTTGGATGGGGGAAGATAAGAGATGGTGGTGAACAGCTGTTTTAAAGACCTGGAGGGTGGAGTGGGATTGAAGAGAGTGAGGGAGTTTGTTCCAGAGGCGGGAGAAAAGGGGAATGAAGCAGTGAAGGTGAGCAGAGAGTCTTGATTTTGGCAGATTAACCATAAGAGGGTTGCAGGCAGATCTTGTGCGACCTGTAGGAATATTTGCGGGACAGAGCCCAGAGAGAGCTGGGGGGGGGCAAGGCCAGAGAGGAGTCGGTAGAAAACGGAAAGACCACCAACCTGCCTGCGGTGAGTGAGTGAGAGGCCCTTGGAGTTTGCTTCATCGCGGGAGATTCCAATGATTCTGAATGCTTTGCTTTCAACAGCGTGAAGACAAGCTAGGTGTGAGGCAGGAGCACCAGCCCAGAGGGGAGAGCAGTATTCCATTGAGCTGCGGATGAAAGCCTTGTACGTGGTGAGGAGCTCAGGTGTGCCAAGGAAGGACTTCGCACGACGGAGGATGCCCAGTCGGCGAATGGCTTTGGAGGCCAGATTTGAAATGTGGTTTTCCCAGGAAAGATCATGGCAGATAGTGAGACCCAAAAGTTTGAGTGACATAACTTCTTGGAGAGGATTATTCAGAAAGTAGATGGGAGGGTTGTCCAGTCGGTCTTTTCGGACAGACATCGTAAGAGTGTGAGATTTGTCAGGATTGAAAGACATGTTCCACTTGTTTACCCATTCTGTGATTTTGTCCAGGTCTGCAGAGACTGAGGAGGCTGCAGACTGCCGATCTGAGGGATGAAGAATGGAGCGACAGAGAGTAGAGTCATCAGCAAAGAGATAGAGAGGATTTTCAAGAGAGTCGGAGAGATCATTGATGAAGACCAGAAAAAGCACAGGGCCCAGAACACTGCCTTGGGGAACTCCAGCCTGAACAGGAAGAGTAGATGAGAGAAACCCATTCAGGGCCACACGTTGACTACGCCTAGAGATGAAGTCCGCCAGCCATGCGTGGAGATTTCCATGGATACCAACAGAGGAGAGTTTGGTGAGCAGAGCGGGGTGCCAGACCGTATCGAAGGCACGTGATATGTCAAGGGAGACAGCTCTAATTTCCTGTTTGACATTGAGGACCTCCATCCATTGCTGAGAAAGCAGTAGCAGCATGTCCAGAGTAGAGTGACCAGGTCTGAAACCAAATTGATGATCAGAGATCAAGCCATTGGAGAAGAGGAAAGATTTCATATCTGAAGCAATGATGGATTCCATGACTTTACTGATAATTGAGAGAAGGCTGATTGGTCTGTAGTTGCTGGGATCTGTTTTTGCACCTTTTTTGTGCAAAGCTGTGATGTTGGCAGATTTCCAAGCAGATGGCAGATGACCTTGAGCAAAAGAGAGTGTGAAGAGAACAGAGAGAGGGAGTGAAAGAGCAGAAGAACAGGATTTTAGGACCCGTGGGCTGATGCCGTCAGGTCCAGTTGCAGAATCAGAGTCGAGGGTTGACAGAAACTTTTCCACCTTGTCAGGAGGAAAGGACACAGAGTCCAGGAGCAGCTGGGTACGACTGGGTACGGTGGGTACAGAGAGGGATGGGTTTGGGACACAAGAAGGTTCTTGGTTCTTGTGGTCAAAGGTTCTTGTGGTTCTTGGTTCTTGTGGTCAAATGCTGTCTTTGGTTTTTGCCAAACATGTCTTCTGGCACTGTGGCCAAATAGCTCTACCTTTGACTCATCTGTCCAGAGCACATTGTTCCAGAAGTGCTGGTCTTTGCCGAGGTGTTCATTGGCAAACTTTAGTCTTGTCCTGATGTTCTTTCTGGACAGCAAAGGTTTCCTCCTGGCACACCTCCCATGTAGATCAAATTTGTGCAGCCTCTTTCTAATGGTAGACTCATGCACTTTGACATCAACAGTGGCAAGAGCTACCTGTAGGTCCCGTGATGACATTCTGGGGTTCTTAGAGACTTCTTTCAGCATCTTGCGGTCTGCTCTTGGGCTGATCTTGCTGGGGCGGCCTGGCCTGAACAAGTTGGCAGTTGTTTGGAATCTTCTCCACTTGTAGATGATCTTCCGGACAGTCGAATGATTGATTTCAAATTGTTTGGAGATCTTTTTAAATCCCTTCCCAGACTCGTAGGCATCTATAACCTTCTTTCTGAAGGCCTCAGAGAGTTATTTTGATCTAGGCATGGTGACGCCACACACTTCAACAACAAAGAGCAAACCAAACTAAATGTCTGAGGTTTAAATAAGACAGGTTCCTCCAAGATCCTCTCTAACGATGCTCTAATCATTTGCACCTGAGCTGGTGCACCTGATTCTAATTTTAGGTATTTGAAGAAGTGATAAATGGAGGGGTGTACTTACTTTTTCCACATCCGAAATTTGCATTTATGTTTATTTAAATTATACAATGGACAACAAAATGTAAATGTTTCATATTTGTTATATTATATCACCTTTATCTATCAATATTGTTGAAATGAAGATCAAATAGCTGTATGTTGAAATATGTTGAAAAAGTCAAAACTTTACATGGGGTGTACTTACTTTTTCACTTGACTGTATATGCACGGGAGGAAGAGAGAGGAAGAAGAAGCGGCAACTTTTACCTAGCGCGTTCTGAGCAGTCTTCGATCCTGCAGGAAAGAAACTCACAAAAACGGATGATAACGTTTATAAAAATAAACAGATTTATTAAACGGAGCCCGATAACAAGACCGCGCCGGTAAATAAATGTTCTAAAGTGAGATCCCTCACACCAGACTTAACACAAACACAAGGGAGAATTTACAAAAAGAACCGCGTCGTGTGGTGTGAGCTTGGCTTATCCCAATGGCTGCAGTGTGTCAGGGATCGTCAGGCCCCGAGCTCGTCGTCCGAACGTGGCTCCGGTTGGCAGGAAGAAGGCTTCGCCGCACCCTTGTTCGCGCGCTGCTAGGCCAATGTATGCTGCAGAGTGGCAAGCCTCGCCCCTGCTTCTCCATGCTGCAGTGGCAAGCTGTCTTGCGTTTTATTGGCCGTCTCTTAACGTCAGCTCTCTCTCTCTCTCTCTCTCTCTCTCTCTCTCTCGCTCTCGCTCTCTCTCTCTCTATCAGTGTGTTTCGTCTTGCCCCTCGCGTCCACCAATCCGAGGGAAGCTTCTTGCCCCTCCCCCGGCCAATCACCAGTCCCTCCACACTCTGCCAATCAGCGGCCTTCATCCTGCCTTGTGTCTTCCTTCCACCAATCAGTGGCCAGCTTCTTGCCCCTGCCTTGACCAATCACAAGCTTCATCCTGCCTCATCTCCCTATTGGTTGTGCCTTGTCCAATCGCTGCCCCTCTGGGCGTGGCTCTCGGGCTGCCTGACCGATGAGTGTTGCTATGCAAGTTGGTGTTGTAGCTGGCTGCGGCTCCATCCTCAGTGCTCCAAACTGGCTTCTGGTGAATTTTATTATTAGGGGGGAATTAATTAGTGTGTGCGCTAATGGGAATTGATTCCTAACTAGTGTCTATGTGCGTTGCCATACGGGACACAGGGATGATCACAGAGGGAACGACGTACAAGGGAATTTTACCCTTATTCCCTAATCTAGTTAACAAGCCCGCCCCCTTGTGACGGGGACGAATATACACTTAATCCGAACAAACCGCCTAAACAGACTTATTACATGTGGGGTTCCCTATCACGACAACCGGAGCATGATACCTACACAGATCTACCTGATCTATATATCACTACCCCAAAATTCATAACAATACTGATTGACTCAAGACATTTCAGCTTTTTTATTTTAATTGATTTGTAAAAGAATTCTCAAAAAAAAAATTCTACTTTGATATTATGGGGTATTAATGTGTAGATCAGTGAAAAAAAATTCTTAATTGCCAATGTTGCCTGTACAATAAGTCAACCACAATGTGTAGACTGGCATCATATGTAAGCTAGTCTGTGCAAGGGAAGCAGATTATCCCTTCTCTAGATTAGAAGACTGGACTTTAACAATCTTGTAGTAATTTAGCAAATCTCCTGAGATTAACTCAATTCCTGGAAGTTGACACCCCAAATCATGAATACTGTTTCTTTCAGCTGATTTTGAAACCTATAACCTCAGAGATTTCAATCTAGTTTCCTTGAAATGCACGTTCTGAAATGCACAGCTTGAAATGCACGCAACATTGTTGTCCCCCTCCCCAACCTTAAAATGAACTCTGTCTGACCGACCGATTGATCATCTGTAGATGTACTTTTAGTTATACGATATTTCAAAAACCGTCGAACATTTAGCTTCCATATGGCAGGTGTCTATTCCTCATGACATGATCTCAACCGGATTTAGATCTCGACGGTGATTGGCTGAAATATGTTGCCATGGCAACAATCTCAGTAACTTGGCTTGTGTACACGATATTTCAAAAACTTTTCAAGATTTAGCTTTCGTATGACACAGATATATTCCTCATACCACCCAAAAGGCCATGGATCGAGGGTATCAGTTCCTTGTTCCATTTTGACCTCCATCCATCCCACACCACATTATGTATCACTTTCTTTGTAACCTAACCCGTTTCATTTGCTCCTGTGGGTTCCTCCAATCACATATTGAGGAAGACTTGCATCTCCTTAGGCATTTTCGAAAAGAATTCCAAGAATCAACAAGCTCAGCTTTCAAAGAAAGGTCTTGCTTCTGATTGGTTGGAGATATTGACATATTTTGAACCTATTCGATAAAGATTTGTACCGTATACTCATTCTTTTATATCTACTCATCTCTTCCCTCTTGAAACTTTCTTTCCCGTCTTCCAAGACTTTGTACTTTGATGCATGTCTGGAGAAAGTGAGCTTAACTAGTAACTTACATCACCATCTTGTAAAGCCAATCTTACCGAGGGCACTTTGCAAGACTAATAAAAGTGTGTCCTAGGGAAAGGTAGACCCCAAATATAGCTTGCCTGCGAGCAGATTTCTCACTCCTCTCTCCAGCCTAAATATTGTCGTGTTCCCGGGGGGGGTGGATTAAGATCGTTCAGTCAGACAATGGCGGCTCTTCTTTATACACGTGAGGAGTAGCGAAGCTCTTACCTGCACGGATTCCACTGGAGCATCCTTGAACCACGATAATCAACTCAAACCTACACGGAATTAAAATGCAACAATCAATGGATTTAATAAAAATAATTCCAGTAACAAAAAAATGCACGGTATAACCAAAATCCTAAATGGAGCGCTCCCACACAGACTCGTAAAACAACACAAGAGGAAAAATAACTGGAAAACAATTGCGTGTTTGTGTACTCAGCTTTCAGCAGCTATTGAACCCCATTGGTCCTCGAACGGGTCCCCACATCCGTGCACGGGAAAACACATGCGTTGGCGCAAAGTCCATTCACCGCCAGCCGCTGAGCGCGAAGCGAGCAGGCCGAGCTCCATCCTCGTCGTCCGCTCCACACAGCAACGTGGTGTCTCAGGCGCACCCAGCCACCACAAAGTCAGCACCAACGAACCATGAAAAGAAGATGCGTCCGCTCGCACAGGCAGCCAGGGCGTGCGAACCGCGACTGCCTGTATTGAATGTCCCGACCAGGAGAGTATATGCGAAATGTGACTGTTCGTCACGAAAATTCCAGCGCAAGAAGTATAGCGTCGACTACATGCTATCGATGTCCCAACGCAAGAGCGTATAAACTGTGACTGCTCATGATGACGGCCCCAACGCAAGAGAGCAAAATGCCGGGACTCAAATCTTTTGTTCCCCGGCTTCCCACGTCATCCGATGATGTCCGCGCATGCTCCAATTAAAGAGTCCATCTCATCGCTCCATGGGACCGGACCAATCACCACCTTGTGGGGTGGGGCCTCACGCCCCTACTGTGCCCTTGTGATGGCCCAGCTGGCGGAATAGTGTTCTATGTCTTGGTTCTGGTTACTTTTATTTCGTGTTTTTAGTACGCAATGATTGCTTAGCGGGTAGTGTGTGTGTAGTGCAGTGTCATAAGGAACAAAGGGAAAAAAATTAGAGGCATTTACATACAGGGAATTAATTACCCTTAAACCTTACTTAATTAACATACCCCACCCCTCGCCATGTGGACAAATATACGACTTTACACGACATCCGGTCTAACGGATTCCCTACTTAGGTACATTGAGGTTTCTTCTTCTTCATGACAGTCGGTGCACACTACCTATACAATCCTTCCTGGCCCTAAGGTATTTATTTCATTGCCTATCTCCCATAAACGTAACAATATTATGCTAACACCTGATTAAGATAACACCTTCAGTAATATGCTTTTCTTCTGGAGCTTTCACTTATCAGGGATGGAAGTCACATTGAACAATCTGTGACAAGATGGTGTACTCCCTTTACTATCTAGGTATTTGTTTTCCTTAAAGCTTTTACCTTGGACAGGTAAGCTTGCTCCCTGCAAACGTAGAGACAGAGACAGTTCCTTTGGCAAATATCATAAGTCACCTAGCTACATACTGGTTGTGGTGGCATCAGTACCCTAATCTCAACATCTGTGCGCTTGTTCTAGCTTCTCTTTCTTCTAGTGTTGTATAGAAATCCTTCTCAGAGGTGCTCCTCTTTTGTGGAAAGTGGGAAATGTAACCTTTATTCCTTAAAATAATGTCAAGACTAATTTTCTGGACTACAAATAAATCAGTCTTTTACCCATCACCAGTATGTCTAGGAATTGATCATTGTTATCTTGTCTTATCTTATCTCATCTCCAACTATATTGTCTACTATATTGTCTACTCCAACTATATTGTCTTATCTCATCTCCAACTCTTCAAGCATATAATTCCAGCTTGTTTGCAATCCTGACTATCTCCACTCTACCATACACAGTATCCTTTTGCCACTTGCCAATGTATATTTTTCACCTGAACGAATTATGCCAAAACAGATTTGAGATCGTGGTGGCATTATTGCACATTTAATGAGCCTTTTTGTCTGGCATCAATCTCTAGTCTATCCAAACGACCCATGTTACTCAGAGTCCTCTGACCGAGTAATGGATTTCTCTCATTACCACACTAGTTATGATTTGAATGGCATTCATTCTCATGCTCACTCGCTTTCCGTACATTATCGCTTTCATTTTTATTTTTGGCTTCCTGCATCATGTGTCAAATTATGATTTATCGAAATTCATCCATTATTGCGTCGATGATTGTTTATGCTTGTATTGCTTTCAGAAATATTCTTCCACACATTTATAACTTGGACGATAGCCTTCATGGAATCACGGCAAGACTATTTTCACGGTTACATTTTTCAATTTGATTATCATGCTCTTTTATTGTCTTTAAACCACACTTTAAATTGACATTCAGAGATGAAAACAAATATATCGAGAGGAACAATATCTTTTGCAAACCCAGGTCGAAAATCCCATAGAAACCAATAGAGACCAGCAGGATATTTATATGGGTCTTGTTGTGAAAATCAAGCTCAGACACGACTTGACCCTTGGGTAGGTTTAATATCATTTAGATCTGTGGTGACATCCTGTAAAATACATTCATGCAATAGACATTAGAATCAGAGTATTACATGGGCAATGTCCGATGTCAATAGGTAAAACAAGACAAGCGCAGCATATAGGGGC
The DNA here is from genome assembly GCF_964187855.1 of Myxine glutinosa. Taxonomy (NCBI): domain Eukaryota; kingdom Metazoa; phylum Chordata; class Myxini; order Myxiniformes; family Myxinidae; genus Myxine; species Myxine glutinosa. The sequence goes on along the minus strand of NC_136261.1, from coordinate 238,181,997 downwards.
GTACATACCATTCAAGCTACAGGACTATGTCACAGTAAGTGCCGCTGGAGTGTCCTTGCGCCGCGGTTGTCCCGGGTCTTATAGACGCCCCCTTTAGTGGGATAAGCGAGCACTCCCTGGGTTCACCTTCGGTATAATTTCACTACATTCTCCCCGCCGTTAGAACTATACTGCCGCTCGTCAGGTTGCAAGCAAGCGTCAGCAATAATCTAATGGGGCACGTCAATCCACGTCAGTCGGTCCACCCGTAGCGGTCGGGGCGGCGAACTACCCTGCCAGTTCGTGTTCGGAAACTACCGGGTACGGCGTCCCCAAGCCCGGAGTCCCCCGCGTCGGAATAGCTGCCAGAGGTGGGTGTCGGAGGGGGCGCCCCAGCGCCTTCTGGCAAGGGAGTGGGTGACGACGGAAGTGACGGTAGTAGTTCCATAGTGGAAACTTCGGTAGAGTCCATAGACTCGTAGATGGGTTCGTCGATATCCCTGTCGTCGTCCCCACAAGGTGCGAGATGGCGTACGGAGACAGTAGACTCGCGGCCGTCCGCCGTTAACACTCGAGCATGCTCGGGATTAGCCTGGAGGACCCGCACCTTATCAACAAGGGGGTCGTACTTGCTAGCGTGAACCGCTCGTTTGAGATAGGCGGGCCCCGGCTCAGCGAGCCAGCTGGGTAAAGATTGGATACTACCCGAGCTTCTAGGGTGGTGGAACAGTCTTTCGTGAGGAGTCTGGTTGGTGGCGGTACATAGGAGAGCCCGGATCGAGTTTAGAGCTGCAGGTAGCGACGACGCCCATTTATCGAGGCCTCGGCCGAGGGTCCGGAGGCTTAGCATGACGGCCCTCCATATAATCCCATTAAAGCGTTCGATCTGCCCATTCGCCTGGGGCCGGTACGGGGTGGTGTAGCTCGAAGCGACATTATTCTGGAGCAAGTAGCCCCTCACCTCCTGAGACAGGAACACCGCACCCCGATCGGTATGTACGTAGGCCGGATACCCAAACATAGAAAACAAATTCTGCAGGCACCGTATAACCGTGGCAGCCGACATATCCCCGCACGTATAAGCAAAGGGGAATCGCGAATACTCATCAACGATAGTGAGCAGATAACGAGAGTTACTCGACACCGGCAGCGGCCCTTTGAAGTCCATCGCTAAGCGCTCCCACGGTCTCGTAGCCCTAACCAGCGTCCCCATAGGAGGGTTGTAAAAACGCGGTTTGAGCTCCGCACAGATAGTGCAATCACGGCAGATCCGGCGGATGTCCTCAATCGAGTAAGGCAGATTACCACTGCGCACAAAATGCGTGAAACGCGCCACCCCGGGATGACACATAGTGCCGTCCAAAACGCGCAGTCCCTCCAAAGTTACAACCCCCGCGCAAGTGGCCGGCCTCGATAAGGCGTCGGCGACCAGGTTATCCTTCCCCGGGCAGTATTTGATGGTGTAGCAGAAGTCGGCGAGTTCGATACGCCAACGGGTGATTTTCTCATTCTTAATGCATTGAGCATGTAAGGTGTCATACATAAATGCAACGCTTTGTTGGTCCGTGACGATTTGGAAACACCGCCCAAGCAGGTACGGCCGCCATCGCCGAATTGATTCGACGATCGCGTACGCTTCCTTTTCGACAGACGAATGCCTCCGCTCGGCGGAGGTGAGAGTCCGCGAAAAGAAAGCCACAGGGCATCCCCCTTGGGAGAGAGTCGCCGCTATCGCATGATCCGAGGCATCACTTTCCAAGACGAAAGAGGCACTCTCGTCAATCGTCGCTACAGCGGCGCCAGCGATGTCGGCTTTAAGGCCCTCGAAGGCCGCCATGGTGGCCGGGCCCATGGGGAACGTGTCGCAGGCCACGAGGGGGCGGAGCTTCATGGAGAAATTCTGCACCCACTTTGAATAGTGGGCGAACAGTCCAAGAGTGCGTTTCAGCGAAGCCCGATCGCTAGGCGGAGCCATATCGAGTAAAGGTCGCAGACGCTCCTTATCCGGAGAGAGAGCCATGGGTCACGGTGTACCCTAAAAGATCTACCGTGCGTAGAGAGTAACGACACTTAGCCGCATTCATGGTTAGGCGATATTTCCGCGCGACCTCGAGGAAGCGCTTCAGATTAGCGTCGTGATGCCCATGGTCGGCTCTCCTATGTACCACCACCAACCAGACTCCTCCTGAAAGACTGTTCCACCACCCTAGAAGCTCGGGTAGGATCCAATCTTTACCCAGCTGGCTCGCTGAGCCGGGGCCCGCCTATCTCAAACGAGCGGTTCGCGCTAGCAAGTACGACCCCCTTGTTGATAAGGTGCGGGTCCTCCAGGCTAATCCCGAGAATGCTCGAGTGTTAACGGCGGACGGCCGCGAGTCTACTGTCTCCGTATGCCATCTCGCCCCTTGTGGGGACGACGACAGGGATATCGACGAACCCATCTACGAGTCTATGGACTCTACCGAAGCTTCCACTATGGAACTACTACCGTCACTTCCGTCATCACCCACTCCCTTGCCAGAAGGCGCTGGGGCGCCCCCTCCGACGCCCACCTCCGGCAGCTATTCCGACGCGGGGGACTCCGGGCTTGGGGACGCCGTACCCGGTAGTTTCCGAACACGAACTGGCAGGGTAGTTCGCCGCCCCGACCGCTACGGGTGGACCGACTGACGTGGATTGACGTGCCCCCATTCGATTATTGCTGACGCTTGCTTGCAACCTGCCGAACGGCAGTATAGTTCTAACGGCGGGGAGAATGTAGTGAAATTATACCGAAGGTGAACCCAGGGAGTGCTCGCTTATCCCACTAAAGGGGGCGTCTATAAGACCCGGGACAACCGCGGCGTAAGAACACTCCAGCGGCACTTACTGTGACATAGTCCTGTAGCTTGAATGGTATGTACACCCCTATATGCTGCGCTTGTCTTGTTTTACCTATTGACATCGGACATTGCCCATGTAATACTCTGATTCTAATGTCTATTGCATGAATGTATTTTACAGGATGTCACCACAGATCTAAATGATATTAAATGTCGTGAAAATCAAGCTCAGACATGACTTGACCCTTGGGTAGGTTTAATATCATTTAGATCTGTGGTGACATCCTGTAAAATACATTCATGCAATAGACATTAGAATCAGAGTATTACATGGGCAATGTCCGATGTCAATAGGTAAAACAAGACAAGTGCAGCATATAGGGGCGTACATACCATTCAAGCTACAGGACTAAGACACAGTAAGTGCCGCTGGAGTGTCCTTGCGCCGCGGTTGTCCCGGGTCTAATAGACGCCCCCTTTAGTGGGATAAGCGAGCACTCCCTGGGTTCACCTTCGGTATAATTTCACTACAGATCTCAATTGCAAGTCACGGTTTCAATTGGTTTCTACAGAAAAGTAGAGTTTCCGGAAGAAACCAAACCAGATTCAGTTGAAACAAATAGAATTCATGCGATGCAACTGGTTTGAAACCCATATAAACCAAATGTCACTTTTAGGTTCAACTGGTCTTGTAGAAACCATTAGAGTTAACTGGTCTGAAAACCCATAGACCAACCAAAATACTTTAATTATATTTTGTTATAATTCCCAGTACTGGCGGTAATTACATGTATACATCCAGGAGCCAGATCGGTCAGATGGCGGAGCACTGGTACAGTTCACCAAAGAACTTGGATTCAATTCCCAGTCTGGGCATCAATTGCTTATTTTCAATCCTGTTCATTTATATATTGATATTCTATTGGTCTCCAATTGGTCCCATTGAACTACTGGTTTTTATTGGCATTTTCTTCTGGTCCAGTATTTCACTTTCCTTATTTAAACCAGTAGATTCTACTGTTCTAATTTACATTGGCACATTTATGGAATTTGGCCTATAGGTTTTCCATGGGATTTTCGACCTGGGAATGTCAGTGAATTTGTTTTTAAAGTGGATGTACAACAAATTAAAACATTTATGAAGAAGTTTCACTTTCCAAAAGCATATATGTACCATATATATTTGATCCACTGCATCATTTTAATGTTATCAATAAAATGCTCGTTTTCTAAAAACAAAACAAAAATAAAGGAGTGATGCAGAGTCTAAATTTATATTGACATTGTATAAATCAAAGGAAAGAGCACGTACGAAAAAGAAAGGGCATGCAAAAATGAAATGCAGTGCAAACTTATAACTGCCCAATACATTAAATAAGATATTTCTGCCTTTGGTGAGTGGATTACACAACATGATTGGACAGATGTTGCCACCAATTGTGACGTCGAAGACAAATGTGTGCAGTTTTATAAACAGTACTGTGTTGAATTCTACAATTAACATTCACTTCGCACCCAACACATTCAGACTTAATGCGAGATCAGATCAACTAAGTTAACTACAACAACAATGGGGAGAGTGCACACCTTCTCCAGGCTCCGCAGTTTACGTTTTGTATCCCACTGATAGGTCGGATCTGGATTCGGACCTGAGCCAAAATTTAATCGGCTTGCTGAACTCATGCACTCATTTTGTCATAATCCAGTAACACAGTTTTGAAATATCATGCCAAATATATATAGTTTTTGAGCCCATGTCTCAATGGTGGCAAATCACTTAAAAACTCAACAGATCTGGATTTTCACCAAAATCGAATCAATTCATCATTGTAACACAGAGAACCGGTCCACCAAATTTAGTCAGAATCCGTCCATAGCTTTTTGAGATATCCTGCTATATATCGTTTTTGGCCCTATCTCCCAATGGTGAAGAATCACTTTAAAAATTAAATAATCATCATAAACATAAACGAATCCATATTCAGATCTTCACCAAAATCGAATCAAATCGTCCTGGTCAGACACCCAACCTCTCCACAAAGTTTCGGCCAAATCCGTCCATAACTATTTGAGATATCCTGTTATGTATCGATTTTGGCCCGATCTCCCAATGGTGAAGAATTACTTTAAAAATTAAATAATTTTAAGAGATATCCTGCTCACAGACAGACAGACAAACAGGGGTGAAATCATAATGTCCGTCCACCTTCAGTTGTGGAGGTAATTAAAGAAAGATCATCCATGACATCACAAATGCTTCACTTGAACAAGCTGTTGTCCGCAGTCATGGAGACACTCAATAGTCTTGCATTTACCTAAAGAAACGCCACAAATGATTGATAACCTGAGACCAATTCCGTAAACTGATAATTTTGTAAACCTTGCGGAGTTATACGTGTATCAGTGGCTCATGGCTGACATGAATTCTAACATTGACACTGCAATTTGCGAACCATGCAGGTATCTCATCAACCCAGTATCTTCTCTAACTGTTAAATTCCTGTATCCTTGTGCTGACAAAGCTGGTTTTAACCCTATACTATTTAACTCCCGTTGGACTTAGTCCGAAACGGTGGCTTAAGGATTGGGTTTCGTCCATCTGTCCGTGCATCCGAGTGTCAGTGCGTCCACCCACAACCATATCTTGGAAATGGATCGACCGATTTTGTTCATACTTGGCACAAAGACACAATTTTTTGTTTCACGATGCGATCAAAGATGGCCGATTGGCGGCCATTTTAGTTGTAAAAACACGAAGTTGAACACGTCCTCAACCATTTTTCGGATATGCATTTACCGATCTCTTGGAAACTTGGCACAGGTATATCGAATCATGTCGGACACATGCACGTTCTTTTGTTTCGAGATCAGATTCAAGATGGCTGACTGGCGGCCATTTTGTTACTTAAACGTGTCCCTAACAATTTCTTCAACATGCTTGGTCCGATTTTGTTCAAACTTGGCACAAGCACAGCACGTGATGGCATACACGTGCGCCTCACTTTATTTTGCAATCTGATCAAATATGGCCGACTTGTAGACAGGTGGCCATTTTAGTTATAAAGAATCAGTTATTGAACATGTACTCAACCATTTCTCGGACATGCATTTACTGATGTTGTTCAAACTTGGCACACAGATGATGGATGATGGGTTACATATGCACATCTTTTTTTTAGATCAGCTCCAAGATGGCGACTTGCAGCCATTTTGTTACTCAAACGTATCCCCAAGCATTTCTCAGACATCTATGGATCGATTTTGTTGAAACTTGGCACAAAGACAACACATGACATCATATGCAGAACATACATATGCAGAAGATTTTGTTTGGCAATCCAGTCAAAGATGACCGACTGGCGGCCTTTAACTCCATACAGCAAAATTACTAAAACCACGGGGCTATGACGTTTTATGTGTTTTTCTCCTTGTTTTGACCTATTTTGAAAGAGCCTGACTCGGTGGATCAAACAGTAGCAACAAACAAACTGTGTACTATGGGAGCAAGACCTTCTTTGATCCACTGGGTGTGCAGCTTCTTTTTGCACCACGTTCAGAAAGTACAGTAGAAGGGGCAACTTTCTATACCTTTTAACAGCAACAGGTAGTGCTGCAAGGAATGTATCTGGAGCCAATCATTTTTTGGTTGTCATCAACGATGCTCTTCGATCATCTGACATCAAGAGATGGAAATACGTGGATGACTTAATGTTGGCAGGGTTACCTCAAATAAGTTATCCATGTATCCTCCAGCCAGTCATCATGGAATGTCAACAGTGGTGTACAGATCCGAGATGAAACTTAACCATACCAAATATGTCAGGTCATGCAGATGTCTTTCACCAGTTCCTTCTATCGTGGATCCAACTAAATAATTATGTCCAATTAGAGGAAAGTCATCAGGTTAAACTACAAGATGCTGCAATTAGCAATGACTTCGTCGGCTAATTACGTAAATCATAGGCTTCAAGAAAGTTGTACGCACTTTGATCATTGAAGAAGAAGAGCCAACATGGCAACGTCTACCATATAAAACACAATATTAGTTTGTGTGTTTGTACAGATGTCTGTGCCCCTTCATAAGGGTAGGTTTTAAAGGCCAATCTTTTCACATGAATGTGTGTTCACTCCGGTTTATTTTTGAGGATAAAACAAACGCGAAAACATTTTCTATAAAAGAGTAATTATGTCTCTTCTATTGGAAATGTAGACGTTGGCTTGCAAATCGAGCCTCAAGGGTGGTGTACAGAAGCGTTTTTTAAAATAAGAATAAATTCAAGGTGCAGGGAGGTGAAATTCGCTGCACGTGATGTGTAACACACCCAGAGTAAAACGAGTGTTCATTTACATCTGTAGGATGTCTAATAAATAAAGAAGATATAAGTACACCTGACACTAGGCCGAGGCTTCAGACTTTGACACGCTCACGTGGCTGCACCGTTGAATAAACGATTCCAACCTGTAATTTTTGACGGCCTTTTATGCTAGTTGTTAAAAATGTGAACAGCAGGTATCTTTGATTGCAGCGTTATAAAAATGTGGACTGAGGATTATCTTGGCTACCAGATATCAATCCTACGATCATGCTACCAGAGTACCTGCCAGCGGAACTCTCTACGGGAATGGCGTGAACAACTTTGGAATAACTTTTCATCTTCTTTGAATAGTAGATTTCCAGACTGGTGCCTTGAAAAACAATCACCATGCAGACAACTGTGTCGTAGTGATAGATTCTGTGAAATGAAATGTAGAACTGAATACAGAAAAAGTTCAATGTCCTATATTGAACTGAGCGCTGGATTGTTGAATGATGACATGAGTGCTCTTTTAGTTTTATTCATATATTGTTCTCTTATGGTGGTATTATAATCCTTAGTTGTTTTTTACTTTGTAAATCATTCACAATTCAGATTTTGTGGCTGCAATTTTTTGAAAATAAAACCATGAACCATGAAGCGATAATGGATATCTAGACGGGTCAATATACTGCCTGACCCCAAAAAAATTGCAAATTTTTGTTTTATGCTTATTTCTAGTAGTTTATGAAGTGGAAGACAACATATTAAAAGTTGGACAATTTTGACGCATGGGAAAGTCCCTCAGTGACGTCAGAAAACAAGATGGCTGCCGGCAGATAAAACGTAAAAAAATTGACTGATAATCATCAGACCACTAACAATTTAAAGTTAATTTTGCACCAATATTTGTATTATGATCGTTGCTGGTAGTTTATGCAGTGCTAATCCTGAGACCATTCGCAATTTAAAGTAAATATTTGCACAAATATATGTTCTTTGATTGTTTCTGCCAGTCTATGACATGGAAAGCAACATATAAAAAATTGGACAATTTTGACACATGTGGAAGTACCATATGCCTTCTAGTCTTAGATTCCAGTTTCATCGTCCTCCTCCTCCTCCTCTATGTCTGGTTCAACACTCATATTGTCACAGTTGCTGTCCTGGCAATGTCCACATGCACTGGTGCACTCTAATCCATGCTTCCTACATGAACACCTTAGTGTTTTGCACCCCCCTGAACAGTTGCAGTGAATCATCTGAAGTAGTATGTCTGGAGCAGGGCTTTTGTCTGTCATCACTGGAACAAGTTTTCCTCCTTCTACCTTCCATCCCCACTCCGTTGGCTCCATTCCACAACAAAGGCCCATCCATTCCATTACCTGGTAATAGGTCCGCAGAGAATGAAACTTGCAGGCAGCGGATGTGGGTGGCAGTCTTTCAGGAGTGACAAATGCCTTAGCCCTTGCAACCTTTTTGCAGAGAATGTTGTATCTGATCGATGCCAATGAGTCGTTCTGATTTGCTTTAAACAATGCCACCATTGCTCTGCAGCCTGCAGTTTCAATAACATCCTGACTCTGCTGTGGTTTACAGAACACCTTTGAGCTGTCTATCAGTTCCTTTTCTTTCTTGATGATTCTTTGAAACCCTGACTTCTTTCCAATCCCAAAGACACGAGACGTTGCGTCACAGCCAGTTAATGTATGAAGGAACAATATATCTCTGCAGGCTGCATTTCCAAGTATCTGCTGAAGGACTTTGATATTGTAGACATTTGATTTTGCCTTGTCAGAACGGAAATAGAGTTCAATGCAGTTTGTCTCCACCATATAGAAGAGCAGGAGGAGAAGGAGATCTGTATCTTCTCCAATGAGGGTTGTAGATCTGGAAGCCGCATTTGCGACGGCCGCTTTTGCAATCTCAACATCAGCATCTCCCTCTGCTTGGATCACCTCACAGCCTTCCTTGTGCAACACCTCTATAATCAACAGTATCATTGCCTGCTTGTTTGACTCATTCGACAGAAAGTCCTCCTTTTTCCCAACAAATTTTGTTGACTCCGTAATGTTAACCTTGGTGGCATTCTTGTTTCTATTCCGACGTTGATGAGAACAGTCCTTTGTGCTTGGCCCAGCCTCATAACCATCAAACACAACAGTAGCTTTGCCATAGTGTCGTACTGTAAATGAGGCATATTCATCTGCAATGGAACTGTAGGTGAATCCCTCTGTCCACTTTAAGCGGTGAATAAGTGATCCCCCGTCAAGAACATAGTGATCTGTTCCTGGAACTGTCTGGTTGACAGCATTGTCAGATTTGGTTGTAGCATAATTCCTTATTGCCTCCGCCAACTGTGGTTTATCTGGCTGGCGCAGGATGTTTTTTGCCTCAAAAAGAGACATTGGGTATGGGCAGAGTTCATATTTCATCACTTCACCTATCTGGAGATCTCCCGTCTGTGACACCACTAAGAACCTCTGGAATAGTAACGCTGGATCTATTGTGCGGTCCTCAGCAACTTTGACTGCCCTGCTGAATGCAAGTGTCTTGGCTTTAGAACTCCTTTTGTGTGAATAGGAGTAAGCTGGGTGATCATCCATCTTCTTGACAATGTCACTACCTACTTTGAATAGGTCATGAACATTGACATCCTCATTTGCAGTAACCCCTGTGATGATATTGCGCAATGACTTGTCATCAGAAAATGGTGTGAAGCTGTCCAGTTTTTCGGCAACTTTGCCACGATCAGCTTCATCTCGACTCACCCTGGATGTTGTCAACTCCTTATGTTGTTCACTTGTTGAGTAGCTACTCGAGGTCAGTTCTTGCATAGCAAGGTTGTAGGAGGACGATATGGTTGAAGACAGAGTCCAAACTGCTCTCTGGTGCTCTGACATCCCACTTCCTCGAGTCAGCCCCCCTTGGCTTTTCAGTGAGCGCATTAATGTCTGTTCTATCACAAGATCAGAGCCTAGGCCAGCCCAGTATTGGTCACTGTGCCGGATTACATGATAACCAGATTGGAACTTCTGATGAACCTCAGGGTTGTCATCCTCTAACGCAAGCATCTTCTCGAGATAGAGTCGAGCTGACTTCAGGTAATTGGGATGGCCAGCAGCTGCAAATATCGGCAAGCAAGCTGATATGGCTTGGAGATGCATCTCCCAGGACCCCGTCCGATCAGCTGCCACAAGTGCCCTTGCAATTCCCAACATACGCTGGTAGTTGATCCAAAGTGCACTGGTTTTCGAGTCCTTTGCAAGTTTATTCCTTTCCTGATTCAATCTATTGTCAATGAAATGAATGCACTCTGATTGCAACACAGACTCTATAGTGTCACTTTCGACAGTCTCCAGGGAAATGTACAGTCGCTCCAGTTCTGCCACTTGTTCTTGAAACCCAGGGTCAACTTCCACAATCTTGCCAACAACCTGACGTGTAAGACACTGATCCACAAGCAAATGGCCACGAAAAGCATGTTGCACCGCCTTCCCACTCAGCATGTGCACAACAGCATTTTGACCATACACTGTTTCCAGGATCTCTTTCAGTCCACTTCCATCCATCAAACTTCCAATGGCACCCAACAAATTCATTAATGTGTGGAAGCTCCCAAGCAGTAGCACTGCATTATGGATTGGGTTATCAGCAGGAAGAGCATTCACTATCTCAGAGGCGTATCTCAGCGTTTTCGACGTAGTGAATCGTGCATGGTTTTGTGACATTTTTATCATGTCAAAAATTTTTACTTTCCCATGGTCCATTTCTGTCCAACTTTTGATATGTTCCTAAGTAAGTCTTAAAATATAAGGAAATGCAATAAAACTAAAATTTGTAATTTTTTTGGGGTACGGCTGTTCTGGTTGTATATTGACCCGTCTAATCCCTTTTGATAACACCAGCATTGAACCCATCGCTTTGCTGAGGCATTGAACAACATAACCTATCTATATATTATTATAATCGAGCAAACGTATATATGGTTATGTCTTTATTTATGTTTATATGCGACTAAAACGTCTTCTTCTTCTTCAAATAAAATTAACACCCTCTTTAACAATCCTCTTAATTACGTTGAGACTGCTGAGACCCCTCAGACCTTTGACTACGATTTAATTCCCCCAAGACCCTTAAGACCACCAAGACCCCTGAAGACCCAAAATACCCTGAAAGACTCAAAAGACCATGAAGACCCCAAAGACCAAAAACACACCAAAGACCCAAAATACCCTTGAAGGCCCTGAGGCTCAAAAGACCTAAATGGCCCCGAAGACCCAAAAGACCCTGAAGACCCCAAAGACCAAAAATACCCAAAAGACCAAAAATACCCAAAATACCCCAAAGACCAAAAATACCCAAAACACCCCGAAGACCCAAAACACCCCAAAGACACAAAACACCCGGGAAGCCCAAAAGACCCCAAAGACACAAAACACCCGGAAACCCAAAAGACCCTGAAGACACAAAACACCCTGAAGACACAAAACACCCTGAAGACCCAAAACACCCTGAAGACCACAAAGACCCTTAAATACCCAAAAGACCCTGGAGACCCCAAAGACCCCAAAGACACCCCAAATATCCAAATTACACTTAAAGACCCTGAAGACCCAAAATACCACAAAGACCCAAAAGACCCCAAAGACCCAAAACACCCCGAAGGTCCAAAATACCCTGAAGATCCAAAACACCCTGAAGACCCATAACACCCTGAAGACCCCAAAGACCTTTAAAGACCCTTTAGACCCAAAAGATTCTTAAATACCCTGAAGAACCAAAATACCCCAAAGACTCTTAAAGACCCAGAGGAACCAAAAGACCCTTAAAACCCAAAAGCCCCTGAAGAAACCAAAGACCTAAAAGACCTAAAAGACTCCAAATACCCTGAAGACCCAAAAGACACCGAAGACCCAAAAGACCCCGACGACCCTGAAGACCCAAAATACCCTGAAGACCCGAAATACCCCGAAGACACAAAATACCCCGAAGACCCAGAAGACCCTGAAGACCCAAAACACCCTGAAGACCCAAAACACCCTGAAGACCCAAAACACCCTGAAGCCCCAAAACACCCTGAAGACCCAAAACACCCTGAAGACCCAAAACACCCTGAAGACCCAAAACACCCTGAAGACCCAAAACACCCTGAAGACCCAAAACACCCTGAAGACCCAAAACACCCCAAAGACCCTTTAGACCCAAAGGACCCTTAAATATACTGAAAAACCAAAATACCCCAAAGACTCTCAAAGACCAAACTCTCTTAAAGACTCAGAGGAAACTAGAACGCCACTCAGTAGAGCGCATACTCCCGCCATGGGTCAAGTTGGAATAGTACGATTTCACAAAAGTTTGAGGGAGTAGTTCAGTGACAACACAAGACAAGACAACACAAGACAGACACTGCACAGATATATATATATTTAGAATATATAGAAGATAATGTAAAAAAAAAACAATGCAATTTCACTTACATTTTCGGATTCAGCGTTCAATTCCATATAGATGTGTAATGTATCAGGCTGGGAAGGCAGTTTAGTCCTGCAGCGTAGTCTGATATTTCAGATCAATTGTTCAAATTTGCATAAAAGCACCAAAATCGGCACACATGTAGAATAATGTATTCCGAACATTCTAGATATGGAGCCACCCGAGACTGTGCCTTGGACAGCTACGGCGGCCATTTTCCAAAATGGCCGCCATTCTACTTTAGCGAAATGGGCTATATACTCTTATTTTCTTATTGTATTGGTGGTAGATATAAGGAACGTGTAAAATTCAGTAAACTGACCATGAAAAAGGCGTATTCAAATATTATGAGCCAGTATTTTCGATAAAAAAGCCATTATTTGATTTGTAAATGGCTGCTTTCCTGAAACTTTTCGCTGAAAAGTACCCATTATTGGACATCTCGTCCTTTGCTCTGTGCCCGTAGGCCTGTGAGCTGGGCTAGTAGGCGTTCTTTCAACCTTGTCGTATTCACTCTCGTGTCCAAGGGAACTTCAAGATGCTCCATTCTGGTCACGTACAGGTTTGCTAGGTCGGCAAGTCTGAATACAGGAGATGTGTCCTCTTCCAGGTGAGTATCTTCAATGTAAAGGGCAGGTTCTGCCAGCACAATTCCGGAGACCACACTTTCATGGCCAGTTTTGTCTTCAGCATTGACAGAGGCCTTTGCGTGATTGTAGAGAGACATTAAACACTTGGAATGATACTTGGCATCAAGAGCCCGCATATCACCCATGCTGAGCCATGCCAGCAGTTCGTGGTCTCCAATTTGTGTTGCACACTGCCGCACACGCTGATCAATCTTGAAGGTGGTGGCTTCATGTAAGTCCACACCAGACAGTCTGCAGAAGAAGCATGAGGGTTGACTAGAGGTACTTGATTCTGCACTGCGTGATCTGGTGCGCTTTCCTGGCACGGCATTGCCTTCACCAGATGAGCTGCCTCCTGCTGGCCTCTTCTGTGCTCTTTGCAACTTTGTAGTATTAAAACGAAGCATGCATCGTTTATGATAGACAGCTTTGTGGGCAACCAATGCGGCCTCGATGCCCTCTCCTTCATCAAGTCTAGCAAACTGCAGCGTTCTGGGTAGTAAGCCCAGCTCTCCAAACTGCATCAGATTCCCGGCCAGTGTCTTGTACCCACTCCCTGTGTTTGGGCGTTTTGAATTTGCTGGGCAAACAAGGGACTCTGCTGTATCCTCCTGGCATATGGCACACAGTTCCCAGTTTGTGTTGGACGGGCCAACAGACGCACGGTCCATGCAAGAATGCGCTAGCTGGATCTTCTTTGACATGGTCATGATTATCACACAATATTCTGCAAAGACACAAAACACCTTGTTACCACACTAATACTACTACTACTACACCACTATTACCAATTACAACACCACTTCCACCACTACCACCACCACAACAAAATACTTCTGAACCTGTCACCGATGCTGTGTGCGAAAATGGATTTTCCCATAAAAATGACCATTTTTTCCCCCAATACAATGGTTGGAACTATATTAAATCAACACAAATGACATGTGTATTGTTTTTATTTGTAATTGCACATCACATGGAGTATTTATCACCTCTAAGAAACCTGCAAAGCGAATAACAATGACAGATATCCCATGTTGTTAAAGTAGAATGGCGGCCATTTTGAAAAATGGCCGCCAAAGCTGACCAAGGCACAATCTCGAGTGGCTCCATATCCAGAATTGTTCAGAATACATTAGTCAACATGTGTACCAGTTTTGGTGCTTTTATGAAAAGTTGAACAATTGGTTCGCTATGCTGCAGTACTAGTTTGAGTGCACCATCGGTCGTTTATTGCGAGCCGGGAAAACCACAAGCGCCCAGCGTAGGCCCAGCTTCCTCTCCAAGCCGTATGCCCCACCTCCTTTATATCCGTCTTCCGGTTTAATCCCATGCAATACATAACATCTCCCCCCCCCCCCCCTCCCGTTAGCAGTGAAAATACCAATGTGAAAAGCATACCAATGCATACAAAAATACAGACATACAAAATTGCGAAATTGCAAATGCAAAATTGAATGCGAAAATTGAATTGAAATTGAAAATCAAATGCAAAATGCATGCAAGAATATTAGCTACAAGTCAAGGCGTGTCAAGGCCTTTCGAACTCTGGATGATCGTCGGGGTGAAAAACCGCCACACGGCTCCACTGGTGGTGCTGCAACAGCGTTATGGGGTTCAGCCTCAGGGAGTGGTGCAGTACTATCTGCGGCAACAATGTCGCTGTTCACAGGTTCAGGAAGTGGCGAGATATCATTTGTGAAAATGACAGGATCACAGGACCGATACCGGACATGATCAAGGTGCCTCTGGACGACTCGATTGTCCTCTAGTTTGATAACGTAGGACAATGGTCCCTCATTTTTGTGAACCCGCCCTGGTAACCAAACCATTCCGCGACCAAAGTTTGTCACAAACACCGGGTCCCTGACCTTTATAGAGCGCTGAACAGCATGTTTGTCATGGTGAAGTCTCTGTTTCCACTGATTTTGATACGCAACCGACACCACGTCTGGTCTTAGACAATCCAGTCATGTACGCAAACGTCGTTTCATCAGCAGCTCAGCTGGTGTCACCCCTGTCGTTGTGTGGGGAGTGATGTGGTGAGCGAAAAGCACACGTGATAGTCTGGTCTGAAGGCTTCCGCCGGGTATCTTACTTAGACCAGACTTGACAAAACTCACAGAGCTTTCAGATAGTCCATTTGAAGCTTGATGGTGTGGGCTCACAAACTTGTGAATTATACCATTCAGGCGGGTGAATTCAGTAAATTCAGAACTTGCGAAACAGGTTCCATTGTCAGTGACTATCAAGCGTGGCAAACCATGAGTGGCAAAGCACTGGCGCAGCCTCTCTATGGTAACGTGTGAGGTTGCTGTATGTGTTACATAGGCGTCGATCCATTTAGTGTGAGCGTCCGTAACAACAAGGATCATCCGGCCTTCGATGGGTCCAGCATAGTCAAGCTGAATCCTCTGCTATGGTTCAGTGGGCCATTCCCAGGGGTGTAATGGTGCCTTAGCAGGGGCGTTTCGACTGTTTTGGCATGGATAACAATGTTTCACACACTGTTCGATGTCAGAGTCGAGGTGAGGCCACCAGACATAGTTCCGTGCCAGCGATTTCATTCTTATAATGCCTGGATGACAATCGTGAAGCTGGTCCAAAATCTTTGTGCGCAAGTTTGGGGGAATGACCACTCGGCATCCCCACAGCAAGCAGCCGTTCTCGACACTTAGTTCATTTTGTCCATGTGTGTGTCCATGTGTGCCATGTGTGTCCGTGTGTGTGCCACCTCAGCCATTGACAAATCTGGAATTATAATTTTATTTGAGGTTCAAATTAACCCCGGACATTGTGTCAAACGATGCCTGCAAGTCTGTGCATGTGATAAATAATAATTAATCGTCCAGAGTCGAAGACTCTTCTTCTTCACGCAATAACAACTTCCAGCTTCCAGACCGTACATCCAATCATCTTCAAATTTTGTACAATTGTTAGTCTTCATGACTTCTACTACAGTATGAAGTTTCACATCGATCAATGAAGTGGTTCAAGAGATATAAATGTTTTTATTATTTGCGTTTAATTAACGATATCTGCCAAACCACATGACCTATCGCAAATTCCAAAAGGGCAAAAGGGCACCTTGTAAGAATTCAATTCAGGGTCAGCATCGCGTAGAAGGCCCCACCCATGCCCAGTAGCACGAATGACCTTGGAAAGAAGTGGGTCACGCCTGGTGTAGGTCATTATCTGGTTGGCATCAATTGGGTTGTCATTCAAAAAGTCCATCAGAGATATCACGCTGCAAGGTACAGGGTGGTCAAACACTGTGTCTGTAAGTGGTAGGCGACTCATGGCGTCTGCATTTGAAATTGTGGAGCCAGGTCTGTACGTAATATCGTAATCATAAGCCGAGAGTGAATGTCACCAGCATATGATCCGAGGCGGTAAGACCTCTGAGGTAGCCTTTGATGGACCAAACAAACTAATCAGTGGCTTGTGGTCAGTGTAAATCGTGAAATGCCGACCGAAAACGTACTGGTGAAACTTCTTAACTCCAAATACAATGCCGAGTCCTTCTTTGTCCAACTGACTGTAGTTCTTCTCAGCAGGAGACAGTGTACGAGATGCGAATGCTATTGGTCTCTCTCTGCGATCTGGCATGATGTGTGGCAGAACACACCAACCCCGTACTGACTCGCATCACACGACAGGACCATGTCTTTGTCTGGGTCGTAGTGAACTAGCACATTTGAAGACCGCAGCATGTCTTTTGACTTCCGGAAGGCTGCTGACTCCAGAATGTCCCATTTCCAGCTGATGCCTTTTTTTAACAGGCAATACAGTGGGCCCAGCATGGTAGCAATGTTTGGGATATACCTGCTGTAGTACTGCAGCATGCCAATGTAAGCCTTGAGTTCAGTAATTTTTGTCGGAGCAGGGGCGTCTTTGATTGCTCTGATCTTCTCTTCTGTGGGATGCAAGCCTTCAGCATCGATACGATGGCCCAAATAGGTCACCGACGGAACCATGAACTCGCACTTGTCTCTCCGCAGGCATAGTCCAGAGTCAGAAATAATACGTAGCACACGTTCGAGGTTGTCCAGATAATGAAGCTCTGAGCGGCCAGTGACTAGGATGTCGTCTTGGTAAACAACAACGTGTGGTTCAGCAGCGAACAGGCTGTCCATACAGCGTTGGTAGATTCCTGGCGCCGATTTGACACCAAAACTCAGGCGGTTGTATCTGTAGAGCCCCCGATGCCTGTTGATGGTGAGATATTCTTTGGAATCCTCATCCAGAATGACTTGTAGGTAGGCCGATCTCATGTCGAGCTTGGTAAAGGACTGTCCTCCGCCCAGTTTTGCGTATAAGTCATCGATCCTTGGTATGGGATATTTGTCCAAGGTGGAACATTTGTTGATCGACATTTTGTAATCCCCACAAAGGCATATCGACCTGTCTGCCTTCACAACAGGAACAACTGGAGCAGCCCAATTTGAGTACTGAACGGACTCAATGATACCTAACTTTTCCAGTCTGGCTAATTCTGTGCTAACCTTTTCTTGCAATGCGAGAGGGACGGGGCGTGCTTTGCAGAAAATTGGCTTCACATCTTTCTCAACGTTGAGCTTGGCAGTGAAGCCCTTCAATGTCCCGAGTTCATCCTTGAAGATGTCCGGGTATCTCCCGAGGAGGTGCTGCAGTACAGTTGCTGGCTTGGAAGCCTGTAGTTGGTGGATGTGTTCCCAATTGAGTTTGACAACATCGAGCCAGTTTCCCCCGAGAAGTGTGGGTCCATCCCCAGGGACGACCAAGAGTTGTAATTGGTGAGTGTTGTTTCCGTAGGTTACTGTGATATCACACGACCCGCGGGCTTGTATTGACTCAGCAGTATACGTGGTGAGTTGGATCGGGGACCAATGGAGGCTGGGTTGTTCACAATTCCCCCACAGGTTACGGTAAGCTGCTTCGCTCATGAGTGAGACGGCAGCACCCGTATCTATCTCCATTTCTACATTCCGTCCGTCTATATCTACTATAACCAGTATTGGAGTAGACTGTCTGCCAGACTTTGTGTGGAGAAGGTCATACGACTGAACTCTGTGGCTAGGGCTGTCTCCATCAGTCACATCTTCTTGGTTAGGCTCTGAGTCAAGGAGGTGGGTTTTGCATTCCTCTCTCCTTGCCCTCCGTTTTCGAGACCAGCACGCAGAGGCGATATGACCCACCTTGTGCCAGTAGTAGCAAGCAGCATTCTTCAAACGGCACGTAGTGGGAGAATACTCCCCATTGCAGGGGAAACATTTTCCAGCAACAGTTGCTAAGCAGTTTCCAGGTGTTTTGGCGTCGGATTTTCGGGTTGGATGTTGTCCCACCCGGTTGACAGATGACAGGTCAGCACGAGGCTGGTAAGTGATGGAGCGTGCAATATCTGCAGCATTTTTGTCTGCACACTCCATTGCGATAGCAGTGTCCTTTGCACTGGAAAATGTCAGAGTCCGTTCAGCAAGTAGGCGCCAGCGAATTCGATCTTGCTCCACTCCCACTACGAGCAAGTCCCTTAGTATGTCGTCGAATGTAGCACCAAACTGGCAATGCTGGGCAAGGTGTTTCAGGTGAGCTATGAATGCCGAAATGGACTGCGTTGAGGTTTGGCGACACATGTAAAAATTGAATCGACTCATAATAACTGAAGGTGTAGGTTCGCAGTGCTCCTTCATAGCTGCCACAAGCTCAGCGTGTGTTAAATCCATCGTGGTCCTGGGCATGGCGAGATTCTTCAGAATAGTAAACGTCTCGCTGCCGCATACCGACATCAGGATTGCTTTCTTCCTGGCATCATCCTCAATGCCGTTAGCTTGGTAGTAATACTGTAGACGCTCAATGTACGCCTCCCAGCTTCCTTTGCGCGGGTTGAACTCGTCAATCCGGCCATAGGACATGGTGCTCAAGTAGCGTATGCCGTGAAATAACGAGTTGGTAGGCCAATAGCTAACTGCAATAGCTCAGCTTGCTTTGCATGCGCTCACCAGAATCCGATCCTCATCGCCATGTAATGTATCAGGCTGGGAAGACAGTTTGAGTGCACCATCGGTCGTTTATTGCGCAGCCGGAAAAACCACAAGCACCCAGCTTCCTCTGCCAAGCCGTATGCCCCGCCTCCTTTATATCCGCCTTCCGGTTTAATCCCATGCAATACATAACAAGATGAGTGTATTTTGAGGCATGTGTGACTTCAAATAAAATTGTAAGCCAGGCAAAAACGTTCCTTTCATTCCTTAGGGATACAACATGTAAAACTGGCCCAAACGTCAAAACAACACTCGCTCATTTTAAGATTTACAAGCTAATGTGACCACTCATTCTTCTGGGAAGAATCCCGTGCACATGCTTGTCACACTTATAAGTCACCTAAGTCTTTATAAGTTCATCAAATACTGACACCGCAATTGACATTCGCTGAGGTAAATGTTGATATCTCTTCTGAGGTAAAAAAAAAAAAAAAAAAACCAAAAAAAAAACAGTTTTAAAGCATTATACGTATCAAACGATACATTTTATGAAACGGGGAAACCTAATACACACTTTGGTGGTTTTAAAATGACAGAATATGTCTTTATGAGAAGGAAAAAAATGAACATTGTAGACGACGCTGCTAAAAAAAATACACCGCTCTAACGCATAACCACGAGTTTAAACTACATTTACAACAAATATGAAAACTATTTTCATATTACAATGTTAATTAAAAACACCTCACAGCGACGTGATTTAAAAACACCTCACCACCATGTCATTTTACACATCACCACCACATAATTCAAAATACCTCACCACCACGTGATTCAAAACCACACCACGTTATTAAAAACACTTCACAACCATGGAAACAAAAGTTTCAGGGAGTAGTTCAGTGACAACACACACTGCCCAGATATGTAGATATATAGATAAATAAACCTGAAAATCGCAGAGCCAGAATTATTTTGTGGTCTGGGAAGCCCATGCGAGGTTTCTTCTTCTTCAGTCTCTCACAACCCTGGGTGAATATGCGATCTTTTTTTTTTAAGTTAGAATTTTGCCAAATCTGTTTTATTCGTTTGTTAATATACCTCAGCCATTGACAAATCTGGAATTACTAGTACCGACTGCAAAGCCGCAATGAGTCGGCGAAGCCAAAGCCTCTTGCCACTATTTTACCCATCACTATGGTATCAGTAGGTTAGGTAGTTGGTAGTAGGTAGGTGTAGTAGGTACCGTACCTGGTAAGACTTGGTAAAAGAGAAGAGCAGACAGTCCTCCCCAATACCTGCATACCTCTTGCCACTATTTTACCCATCACCATGGCATCAGTAGGTTAGGTAGTTGGTAGTAGGTAGGTAGGTAGTTCGTAGTAGGTAGGTGTAGTAGGTACCGTACCTGGTAAGACTTGGTAAAAGAAAAGAGCAGACAGTCCTCCCCAATACCTGCATACAATAAATGTCACAAGAAGCTTAAGGAAGTAACGATACGATGTGCTAGCTTAAGGCCTATTTTAAGAAATTTTAACTGGGCTTAACATACGTTTTCACAGTATGTGTGTAGTCTTCTAACTTCAGTCGCTGGCAGGACTGGTTCTCTCCGGGCACTGCAGCTTCGTCCACGTCCACCAGAAGACGTTGGCTTGCAGTGATTAATTCGGTGAATTCCGTCTCAACTTTGGATATTTCCGGCCGTGAAAAACTATCCGTATTTCTAAACTAAATATGTAAACCGCTTATACCATATTTCTGGCCGTGAAAAACTATCCCATACGGCCACGAGATTTCTAAAAAATAATTCTTCGTCAATGTTAGAATATTTGACGCCGTTTTCACCGTCCGAAACGCGTAATAATATTTTTTCAAATGCTCGAATCTCATTGGTTCTGGTGTTTGATGACGATTTTCGTTGAAGATAATGAGGTTGGTCTTAACGTATTTTAATTACTAATGAGAGGTTTCATTAGATTGTGAATCAAAGAACGACGGGTGAAACAAACTCCTATTGAACTTTTTCACAATTGTTTTATGCAAACTTCCGCATCCGGTCGATGGCGCCCACCATTGAGCACTTTCATTTTAGAAATATTTTTGCAAATGCTCGACTCTCATTGGGTCCGGTGTTTGGTGACGCGTTTTGTTGAAGATAACCAGGCCCGTGCGGGCCGATGTTGGTCTTAAATTATTTTATTAATACATCGGAGGTGCATAAGATTGTGAATCAAACGACGACAGGTGAAAGAAACTCCTAATGAACGTTTTTAATTTGTTATGCATACTTCCGCCTCCGCAAGATGGCTGCCTCCACTGCACTTCGGATTCTCGAGCCAAGGCATAATCAGGTTTTCAACATAATACGTACTCGTTTATTGACAACACCAGCTTCGCCAGCTATAATTTTATTTGTAGTTCAAATTAACCCAGGAGATTGTGTCAAACGATGCCTGCAAGTCTGTGATTGTGATAAATCTATATAATAATAGCGTAAGCACTCGACTTTGTTATCCCTTTTACGCCGCACCCAGTGACCCGATGCCCACGGCACTAATGGATTTACGATCTACGAACCACGCTCTTTGTTTCTCACGTACAGCCATACTCGAAAAATCTGAATTAGCTGACGTTGGGGCCCAAAAGCATCCGATTAACTGCCGATACGACGCCATCTTACGACGCCATCGTATTGGCGTCTGCTGGGCGAAGGCGAAGCAAGCCATCCGCTGATTGGACAGGCGAAGGCGAAAGCAAGCCGTCCACTGAGTGGACAATCCAGAGCATGCATTTGTGACGGTGTCGGCGATCGTTGTTCATATACGCACTCTTCATTCTCATCTTTCTTCCTAACTCTTACTCGGACAAGCAAATCCCCTATGCCATCCATAATGGTACACTCTACCCATACACCACATCCTCCCTTCCGTGGATGTTCCACGGGTTTCAGCTAGTAATAATTAATCATCCAGGGTCGAAGACTCTTCTTCTTCACTCAATAACAACTTCCAGCTTCCAGATCGTACATCCAAACATCTTCAAATTTTGCACACTTGTTACTCTTGATGACGTCTACTACAGTATGAAGTTTCACGTCGACCAATGAAGTGGTCCAAGAGATATAAATGTTTTTATTATTTGCGTTTAATTAACGATATCTGCCAAACCACGTGACCTATCGCAAATTCCAAAAGGACATTTTAGTAGACTGATATGCTGAACAGATTTGTGAAGTTTCCCTCGATTGGATCACAAATGACGGAGGAGCTAGGTTTTAAATGTTTGTGTTTAAAAACGTCATAACTCTGAAACCATGTGATGCATGACGTCATGCTCGATGACTTTTTTGTTCGTCATGGGTATGCAATTCCGCCTGCAAAGTTTGGCCTCGATCTGTTCAGGCGTTTTGGAGAAAATTGGATTTTAGTGTTTTTCACTCAAAACAATATGGCGGCTGAACCACGTGACCTGGGACGTCATAATTACCATTAAAATATTCTGCAGACCGAGTCCCTCCTATGGTAAAAATTTGCTCCCAATCGCTCCAATTATTGCAGAGAAAATGGTTTTTAAAGGAAAACAGAAAAAAAAATTCCCCAAAAAATTCCCAAAAAAACTTCCTGGATCCGGAATAATTTCCTGAGCTTCACCAAAAACTAATCAATTCTTCCTTATCCCAAGGGCAATCATCCCACCAACTTTCATCCAAATCCGTTCAGAACTTTTCCAGATATCTTCCAGTTCACAAACACACGAACACACACACGCACACACACACGCACACAGGGACACGATCAAATGCATTACTCCCTGGCGGGAGTAACAAAAGACCCTTAGGAACCAAAAGCCCCTGAAAACACCGAAGACCCAAAACACCCCAAACACCCCGAAGACCCAAAACACCCCAAAGACCCAAAGCACCCCAAAGGCCCAAAATACACTAAAAGGCCCAGATGATCCAAAAGACCCTGAAGACCCAAAACAACATGAAGACCCAAAAGACACCAAAATGGCCTATCCCTCTGAAACGACGTGTGGTTAGGCGCGTGGAGCACGCCGAGTTCGCTAGTATGTTACAATACAGCAATACCGTTTATTGATATTCAATATTTGCAAAAAAAAAATATTCCAGAAACATTTTGTTTATCGCTACGAACCTAGAGTTCATTTTAGTAATACGCACACTTATTCGACAAAAAACAATATTACGAATTTGTTTTATGTTCCCAGGGATCAGACTTTACGTCGTTTTCTTTTTCAAGTTGCAAAACGCAAATCGTATTGAGTCATACACAATACAGCACTATAGAGGCCTAGTCAAGCGCTAGACGTTATGCCTTAATGACGTCCCAGACGTAAGGCCATCTTACTACACCGCCGTCTTACTAAATCCTTCATCCCGAAGCCTAGTGTCTGGCATTCAGACCGTCGCCTACGGACATCAAATAGTCAGATATATGGGTTATGATGTTCAACTGCCATCAGCGAAGCGACGGGATGGGTTGAATGCTGGATGCTGGGATGAAGTGCGCGTTTATAGAGGCCTAGCCTAGCGCTAGACATAATATGCCATCATGACTCCCAGTGAAAAGAGTATGATAGACCCCTCCCCACCCTCCCCCCGCCTCCTTGATTTTTTTTTCTGTGGGGATTTGTCAAAGATGTTGTCCACAACACAAATGTGGAAAACCTGGAGGATCTTCGCTCTCGAATCACAGCTGAATGCGCACTTGTGGACGCAAACATACTGGGCCGAACATGGCAAGAACTCATGTACCGCCTTGATGTCCTGCGCATGACAAACGTGACAAAGAGTCTGTATCATATAAACCAAATGGTATCATTGTACCATTTGTGCTTCTAAATAGATTTACAACCAAAGTTCTCTGAGTTGTTTTGAAACACCATATACAGATGAAGGTAGGTCTCAGTACGGGCTTTTTATTTTACTTCCTTAAAATGGACACAAAGCTTAAACAGTGTCAAGGACATTAGGATAGCTTGGTTGTCCTTTGTAAAACCCCCCTCACACCGGCCTTACGGGGTCGTTACGACGTTTACGGCGGCGTTGCGGCGAAAAAATCGTGCACAACCGGGAGCATTCCTTGTGGCACCTGGGACATCCTCAACGCTTCCTGGAGCATTCGTATGGATCCTTAAGCGTCCGGGAGGGGTCGTAATTTCTTACGAGAGTTTTGGTCCAGACCAAAACTCTCGTAAGAATTGCAGCAGTGCTATGGAAATCTAGACCGCAACGCTTCCTCAACGCCTCCTCACGCTTCCGCAACTGCCGTAACACCACCGTAAGACTCCGTAAGGCCATCTTAACCATCCGCAAGGATTCTCCCTCTCCTTGGACTCTCTGAGCAGCGGGTGCTCCGTCCATGGCTCTCCTGGATAGGTCTTGCCCCCTTGGAAGTCAGCAGCAGAATGAGGGGAGAGCGGGGGGGGGGGGGGCGTTTTTATATTCTGGGCCGGGAACCGTAAGGAATCGCAAGCAAATGTAGAGGCACCGTATCTCCGCCATGTATCCGCAACGAAGCCGTAGCAGTCCGTACTAAACCGTAATAAACCGCTGTGAATCGGTCACGGTCAAGCAAAATCCTCTCCCGAGTGTTCACGATTTTGCTCAAAAAATCGCAACGCTGCCGTAGAAAGAACATCCGTGGACGTCCGTAAAAACCATTTTTTGGTGTGAGGTACCCTTAAGGAGGTAACCTAAGCATGAATTATAATCCCTTAATTCCTAGAGAAGCTTTTTTTTAAATTTCTCCAGAGTTTGTACATGTTCGGGTAAAACTGTTGTATCCATATAAACATTCCATCGGTATGTTCACAATATGTAGCAGGGCCAAAATAAAACTAAAATTATTTACACTCGGAAGGTACCCGACTGTTCAACAATGTATGGTACTCCTCATTCGTCCCCTACCGGTGTACACCGGAGGGGACTATAGGTTTGCACTCCGTCCCTCCCTCCCTCCCTCCCTCCGTCCGTCAGTCCGTCAGTCTGTCAGTCTGTCAGTCCGTCACACAAAGAACAGTTTTCCGGACTTTTTTTCTAAACGCTTAATGCTAATGATTTCAAACTCGGCACATGGTTTCCTCATGACAGGTTACAGATCAAGTTCGAACTTCACGACGTTTCGATCATTTTTGACAAAGTTATGGCACTTTGAACTTTGGGTATTCTGATAATTCTGATGATCCTTAACTCAGTGCCATTTTAAGTTTTAATTTCCTTTAAAAACCAATTTCTCTGCAATAATAGGACCGATTGAGATAACATTTTCACCATATGATGGACTCGGTCTGTAGAATATTTCAATGGTAATTATCACGTCACAGGTCACGTGGTTCGGCCGTCATTTTGTTTTTCGTGAAAACACGAAAGCCCCTTTTTCTCTGCAACAGCTGAACAGATCGAGGCCAAACTTTGCAGGCAGAATCGCATACCCATGACGTACAAAAAAGTCAGCGAGCATGACGTCATGCGTCACATGGTTTCAGAGTTATGACGTTTTTAAGCATGAACCTTTAAAACTGAGTTCCTCCCTCATTTTTGCTCCAATTGAGGGGAAACTTCACAGATCTGTTCAGCACTAAAATGTCCTTTTGGAATTTGCGATAGAGCACGTGGTTTGGCAGATATCGTTAATTAAACGAAAATATTTTTTTTAAATGGATATCTCTTGTTTATTCTGGAGTTCTCCTCAAGCCGCACTGTGCGTCCTCAGCCTCGTCTCGCGAACGTCAACAGCGCGACACAGCGCGCGCTTTCAGGAGGGGTGGAGCCAAGCCGAGCAACATATATATACACATCGATCATTGATCGTGAACCTGAAAATATAATAAATTACACATGGTTTCAGAGTTATGACGTTTTTAAGCATGAACCTTTGAAACCGAGCTCCTCCCTCATTTTTTATCCAATCGAGGGGAAACTTCACAAATCTGTTCAGCATGTCAGTCTACTAAAATGTCCTTTTGGAATTTGCGATAGGGCACGTGGTTTGGCAGATATCGTTAATTAAACGAAAATATTTTTTTTAATGGATATCTCTTGAATCGCTAGTACCTCAGACCATGAGTTGGTAATAATTTATATAATTCACACAGTGCAATACGTGCAGGCCGCTCAACGGAGCGACCTTGCGGGCTTATCAACGAGGCGAGGCGTGACACACACGTGTCTCAGCATACCTCAGATCAAGTTTGAAAACCAGCATCAACCGTGCATAAATTTGCATATTCGATCATTTTTGACAAAGTTATGGCACTTTGAACTTTGGTAGGGGACATGTATTGCAGCGCAATACTCAGAATGCTTGTTTGTTCTGGTTTATCTAGGTCTCGTGGCTTTTCTTTTGTCGTTGGTGGTCATTATGGAATTTCTGTAAATGGATTATTACAATACCAGTGGGGTCGCCCGTGGGAATCCCACGGGCATGGACGGCTTCATTTAGATGCTGCACATTCAGTTTTACAAAATGGTTACTGCCAATTTATCAGATCCACAAATGATGTAATCTACACAATGTATTTACTTCTGATAACATGTGAATGTATGTGTATGCACATGGGAAATACAGTTTGAAATGTGTCATAACATCCCATGTAAAATGTGACTTCAAGAGCTCAAATCCTCTCCCTCCCTGCCCCCACCCCTCCCACATCACGCACACTGCACCAGGGTGTGGATCACACACAGGGGAGTGGGTTACACACACACACGGGGGCGTGGGTCACACACACACACAGGGGAGTGGGTCACACACACACACACCTGGAGGAGTGGGTCACACACACACACCTGGAGGAGTGGGTCACACACACACCTGGGGGAGTGGGTCACACACGCACCTGGGGGAGTGGGTTACACACACACGGTGGAGTGGGTCACACACACACACACACCTGGAGGAGTGGGTCACACACACACACACCTGGAGGAGTGGGTCACACACACCTGGGGTAGTGGGTCACACATACACCTGGGGGAGTGGGTCACACACACACACACACACACACACACACACGGGATGGGGGGGGGAGTGGGTCACACACACACACACACACACACACACACATGCACACACACGGGAGTTGGTCACACACACACGGGGGAGTGGGTCACACACACACACCTGGGGGTGTGGGTCACACACACATGGGAGAGTGAGTCGCACACACACACAGGGGAGTGGGTCACACACACACACACACACACACATGGGAGTTGGGGGGGAGTGGGTCACACACACACACACACACACACATGGGGGGGACTTGGTCACACACACACACGGGGGAGTGGGTCACACACACACACCTGGGGGAGTGGGTCACACACACACACATATACACGGGGGGGGGAGAGGAATGGGTCACACACACAAATGGGGGGAGGGGGAAGTGGGTCACGCACACAAACACACCCAGGAGTGGGTCACACACATCTCGTTTTTTCATTTCTGTCCCTCACAATTCTGTGTCTCTCTCATTCACACAGACACACACACGGGAGAGTAAGTCACACACACACACACACACACACACACACACAGACGGGGGGGGGGGGAGTGGGTCACACACACACGGGAAGGGGGGGGTCATACACACATGGGGGGGGGGGGTCTCACACACACACACACACATGGGGGGGACTTGGTCACACACACACACGGGGGAGTGGGTCACACACACACACCTGGGGGAGTGGGTCACACACACACACACACACACACACACACGGGGGGGGGGGGGGGGAGAGGAGTGGGTCACACACACAAATGGGGGGAGGGGGAAGTCGGTCATGCACACAAACACACCCAGGAGTGGGTCACACACATCTCGTTTTTTCATTTCTGTCCCTCACAATTCTGTGTCTCTCTCATTCACACAGACACACACATGGGAGAGTAAGTCACACACACACACACACACACACACACACACACACAGACGGGGGGGGGGGGGAGTGGGTCACACACACGGGAAGGGGGGGTCATACACACATGGGGGGGGTGGGTCTCACACATACATGGGGGGGGTGGGGGGGAGTGGGTCACACACACACACTCATGGGCAATATACAATATTATAAATTAATATATAATGCAATTCTATACAATATCAAATATATCTCACACTCTTACGATGTCTCTCCGAAAAGACCGACTGGACAACCCTCCCATCCACTTTCTGAATAATCCTCTCCAAGAAGTTCTGTCACTCAAGCTTTTGGGTCTTACTATCTGCCATGATCTTTCCTGGGAAAACCACATTTCAAATCTGGCCTCCAAAGCCAGTCGCCGACTGGGCATCCTCCGTCGTGCGAAGTCCTTCCTCGGCACACCTGAGCTCCTCACCACATACAAGGCTTTCATCCGCAGCTCAATGGAATACTGCTCTCCCCTCTGGGCTGGTGCACCTGCCTCACACCTAGCTCGTCTTCATGCTGTTGAAACCAAAGCATTCAGAATCATTGGAATCTCCCGCGATGAAGCTAACTCCAAGGGCCTTTCACTCACTCACCGCAGGCAGTTTGGTGGTCTTTCCGTCTTCTACCGACTCCTCTCTGGCCTTGCCCCCCCCCCCCCCCCCCCCAGCTCTCTCTGGGCTCTGTTCAGCAAATATTCCTACAGGTCGCACAAGATCTGCCTGCAATCCTCTTATGGTTAAACTGCCAAAATCAAGACTCTCTGCTCACCTTCACTCCTTCATTCCTCTTTTCTCCCGCCTCTGGAACAAACTCCCTCACTCTCTTCAATCCCACTCCACCCTCCAGGTCTTTAAAACAGCTGTTCACCACCATCTCTTATCTTCCCCCATCCAAAACATTGATCTTTTCTATCCCCGCTAATTTCACCCCAATTCTACTTTTTTGAAATACCAACTTCTGTCCTGGAAGTCCTTGGTGTCCTTGTGTTTGATACTTCTGCCACCCCCCTCCCCCCAAGCCGTCTCCCTCCCACACATCTCCCTGCTCTTAAAAGTTGTGTGCCCTCAAGTGTTTGTGTGCTTCGCCTTCTCTTGTCTTCCGCTCCCTCTTTTTATATATTTTGTTTGTCTGGTTCATTTGTTTGTGAAATAAATGTCAGCTCTTTCACGAGCCTCGATTCAGTATGCAAAAAAAATTTAAAAAAATACCATTGTAAGTTTGTTGGCAGAGGTATGATAGGCCAAACAGCCGATCCATGCCTGAATTTCTGGGAATTTCTCAAGTCAGGGAACCATTGATTACTTACCTTCATTACATCACGATGTGTCGGCCTGGGTCGCACTGCGGACAGTATTATCACTCCTTTGCAGGAACAACTGCAACTCTCATATATCTACCAAGGCAACCACTTGCGCAAGAGGGGGGTACACGATCGATAGTGGATCATTGGACGTGCTCACATGGACGAGAACATGAATCGAGTGAGATAGTCAATTCAGCCAATAGCAGGACAAGTAGTTGTGCAAACATTTTGTGGTTTGATGCTTATGTCGATTTCTGCTGTTTTTCTACTTTGTCGTGATGCATTATCTTTGTTCTGAGAACTATGCCACACTTATTCTGCGTAAAGTAAACCACATTTACTATAGAGCACGGACTGCGTAATTTCTGCGTAAACGAAAAGAACTGCGAAAGGAAATCACATTTAGATTTAGGCATAAGAGTTAGAGCATCGATCCGACTCTGGGAGTTAGAGCAGTCTGACTCTTTATCCTTATTAAGGATTTTGGAGTCATACAAATGACTTAAAAACAACATTCCATGATACTTACTTGCTTGACTCTACATTTAAAACTATAGCGCACGGACAAGCAACCATAAGTTGGCAATCATTTGGACCTCATGGCTAATATCTCCGGTGTTCTTCTTCCTCAATGTGCAACACAGGGCTGCGGGGTAGCATCATTGGCCGAGGGTGTGGCTGTGCTGCTGATGCCCTCTGCTGGGTGGGGCAGGAATTTGGAATGAAGTAATGATGCCGCCGGTGGCTTGCTTACTCTTCGGAAAGGACACCATGGGATCTTCAACGTCAACCAACGAATGCCAACACACGGCCCGCCCGTTTAACATACATCCGAGCGATGGCACACACATTGATGATTCACCTTGCCTGTGAAGCACCAGGATGGCAGTGTTTAGCTGGGTCGGGATTCAAACCCAGGCTATAAAGCCTGGGCGGGAGTGTGTACTTCAACACCATCCTGCCAGCCCTTCATCTTGGGTTCAGATTCCTTATAATGGAACATGAATTGAATTATTTTTATTAGCCCGTGCCCTGCGATTTTGTAATCACTTGCGTGTGTGTGTGTGTGTGTGTGTGTGTGTGTGTGTGTGTGTGTGTGTGTGTGTGTGTGCGTGCGTATGTGTGTGTCATTGTGTGTTTTTGTGTACGTGTGTATGTGTGTGCCTTTGTGTGTGTGTGTGTGTGTGTGTGTGTGTGTGTGTGTGTGTATGTGTGTGCCTTTGTGTGTGTGTGTGTGTGTGTGCCTTTGTGTGTGTGTGTGTGTGTGTGTGTGTGTACGTGTTTGTGTGTGTGTGTGTGTGTGTGTGTGTGTGTGTTTGTGTGTGTGTGTGTTTGTGCGTTTGTTTGTTTTTGTGTGTTTGTGTGTGTTTGTGTGTGTGTGTGTGTGTGTTTGTGTGTGTTTGTGTGTGTATGTGTGTTTTTTGTGTGTGTGTTTGTGTGTGTGTGTGTGTGTGTGTGTGTTTGTGTGTTTGTGTGTGTGTGTGTGTGTGTGTTTGTGTGTTTGTGTGTGTATGTGTGTTTTTTGTGTGTGTGTTTTTTGTGTGTGTGTTTGTGTGTGTGTGTGTGTGTTTGTGTGTTTGTGTGTGTGTGTGTGTGTGTGTGTTTGTGTGTTTATCGGTGTGTGTGTGTTTGTGTGTGTGTGTGTGTTTGTGTGTCTGTCCGGGCCCTAACTTTTTTACCATTTCATTTTTGTCATATTTTCACCAAAGCTTTATTATGATAATACTGAGAAGGCACATTCATAATTTGGTCAAAAGGTCAAAGGTCAGCATCACATAAAATCGTCAATTTTCACCCAATTGACATGATATTTAAAGAATTTGCTTTTTGGGCCACGAAATTGGTTCACCAATCAAAAGCTAGAAGCCAATTGTTTTTTTAAGACCACCAGGTCAAAGGTCAAGGTTGTATAAAATTGCCAATTTTCACCCAATTGACCTGAAATTTTAATAATTTGCATATTGGGTCACAAAATTGGTTCACCAATCAAAGGCTAAAAGGTGATTAAATTTTTTAGATCTAAAGCTCAAAGGTCAAGGCTGCATAAAATCATCAATTTTCATTTTGTATTTTTAAAACTGTTTTCGTTATTTTGAGCATACGGAAGAAGAAGAAGAAGAAGACATCTGAATACAAACTGACGCGGACGGGTTTCACATTTTCAGATGCTTTCTAGTAATTATATTATAACTATGGTGCATGTAACCAAAATCACACCCCCACATCACCACTATCTTCCCTTACCCACATGTTATTGCATGCGGTTTCCTTGTAAGTAACGAAATAAGTAAATAAATACAGTAATTGATTAAAGGCCAATTAAAGAACAATAAGATTTTAAAACATGGATTTTAAAATAAGGAAGATTTTGCCAGCACTGTTAAATGCATGAATATGTGGCATCCTATATGTTTGCTGATGTATATAAATTAGAACGAAAATCAGAGAAAGAAAAATAATATTTAAACACACGAGAGCAGTTCAACTTTCAATATGGACCTTTTATTCTAGAAAAACAAAACGGACTGGGTTGTTCATGAAACCTCACCTATTTCTCAACGTATTGCCTCCCCTGCCTCATGTGCACACCTGTTCCATCAATGCTGTGGCACCTCCTTGATGGCATGTCGATTGAAATATTTGGGATACGTACACAGCCATTGCGGGACAAGTGCCATGATGTCATGATCATTACTAAACATGATCGTTGAGTAGTCCAAATGAAGAGATGAAAATCACAAGGTTATAAGTCTGGACGGTATGGGGAATAGCAGTGGTCACGTTTTCCATGTCATGGAAGCAGAGTCATCATATACAGCCCAGAGACAACATACCTGGTGAGTGCCTATGTGGAATTATTTTCTCACTTCATTGTGTAACTCGACTCTTTAATTGCACTATGCATCGAGGGTTTCCCCACATTAAATAAATTCCATGTAAATTAAACAGTTCACATAACAAAACATTATTACCATAAACTTTCTGGCTGATGGTTGAACCTCAAAGTTTTTTGGTGATGAGGAGCAATGTCTCCACTTCATGCTGGCTTGGTTTAATTCTGGCACGAAATGACAGACCAAAGTCTAATCACATGTCACAATCTTTCTCAAGAAATAATCTCCCTCCCCTCTGGTAGCATTCCAGGAGCAATGTTTGCAATGACTACACGGGTTGCCTATTCATCAAACATGAGATCCTTTGGTACCCACCTTGCCATGCCCATTCGGAATTTCAAGTGAAAATGGATGATTGTTTCTACACTTGCAACATTGACAATCTTTTTCAACCTCAAATATAGTCATACCACGATTCTAAAAAATAGCTGTTCAACACATTAAATGTTTGCATGAGCGACAGCAGTTTGTTTGCCGTAAGACTTCTTAAGATCTCTCACCAATTCTCAACCAATGTTGAAGTTTCTGCAGAATTATTCAAACACAGATAAGAGAAAGACAAGCATAACCCAAATGTTCGGATGTCTTTCGTGAATTTTAGTTGTTTTAATGTTCTCCACAAGGAACTGAATGATGCATCTCTGCTTTCGTAATGATGCATCTCGACAGCACAAGCGACGTGCCAATCTTGATTTTACCCAGAATGCTTTGAGCAGTGCCAATGTGCCTTTCGGTATTACTTGCCCAGAGTAGACAATATAATTGCACTAATTATCCGCGATTAACTGTTACTTTTACAAGTTCTACAATAAAATGTCCGCATCACCCTTCATACAATGATCATAAAATAATCATGCTGAGCCTCTTGTTATCTGCTCATGTGGATGATGCATGTGAACGTGTTGACATCGTTAATGGTTAATCCATCCGTTTTTATCAGGATAAGTTATATTAGGGATATTTCGATATTATGAAGATATTTCGATATATTTTTTTCAATATTTTCGATATTTACAAAAGATATTTCGGTATTTTTTTTCGATATTTTCAAAAGATATTTCGATTGGATTTTCTGTTCTCCTACAGTTTTTAGTGCAAGCACCCGAGGAATGTGCAGTCTTGTCTCTACTCCTATTACGAAGGAAAAAGTCTTTGATAATAACTCAAAAGTTCCAATATTATTAGTAGCAACGGTACCTGCCCTATGGGCGGGGCTTCAATTGGGAGGCCCAAATGAAAAGGCAAAATGTCAGATATTGAAGGCTTTTTTATTTTAAACGATTTATATAAACATCTGTTAAATCATATCACATGCAAATCATCAAAATTTAAACAGTATTTGTAGAATTTCAATAAAAGCCACATCACTGTTCATAACGGTAAATATTATTCCATCATGTTTGGAAAAACTGGAAAATTGAAAAATTGGAAATGGAAAAATTGGAAAAACAATATAGCCTATTTTACTCCAGGGGGTCCCAGGATTAACCACCCAAAATTTCGTTGCGATCGGTTCAGCCGTTTTTGCGGTACCTGGGAACAGATGGACAGACAGACATTTGGTGAATTATAGTAAGACTAGCTGAAACCCGTGGAACATCCACGGAAGGGAGGATGTGGTGTATGGATAGAGTGTACCATTATGGATGGCATAGGGGATTTGCTTGTCCGAGTAAGAGTTAGGAAGAAAGATGAGAATGAAGAGTGCATATATGAACAACGATCGCTGACACTGGCACAAATGCATGCTCTGGATTGTCCACTCAGTGGACGGCTTGCTTTCGCCTTCGCCTGCCCAATCAGTGGACGGCTTGCTTCGCCTTCGCCCAGCAGACGCCAATACGATGGCGTCGTATCGGCAGTTAATCGGATGCTTTTGGGCCCCAACGACGGCTAATTCAAATTTTACGAGTATGGCTGTACGTGATAAACAAAGAGCGCAGTTCGTAGATCGTAAATCCATTAGTGCCGTGGGCATCGGGTAACTGGGTGCGGCGTAAAAGGGATAACAAAGTCGAGTCCTTACGCTATTATTATATAGATGACAACATCAGATGCCATTTGTGGTTGTGCGTAATGCTGCAACTTTCTCCGTTGCTTCCAATAAAAATTTACCGAGTGGTTCAGCATTGGCAGCCAGACTCTCAAGCAAGCCAGACTCTCAAGCAAGCCAGACTCGATTTGGAGGACATCTTCATACATTTGCGAATAGCAGCACTGCAGATGGTGATTAAAAAGCACTGGTCACTGCAGATGGTCACTAAAGTGATTTTTTTTTGTTTGTGAAATACCTTACAATGTCCAACCATGACATGGATACCTTGAGCGCAGCTTGAGGAATACGCAGTGATAAAATTGTCTTGACATAACATCAAGCTACTCAGATTGACTCTTTCACCTGCTGGCTGGGATTTATTTTATTTCAATGACAACAACAACAATTCCTTTCTCAGGCACAAGGGTTGAATGTTCATGGTGCAACTGTGATTAAAATGTTTACAGATT
This sequence comes from Myxine glutinosa, assembly GCF_964187855.1. Taxonomy (NCBI): domain Eukaryota; kingdom Metazoa; phylum Chordata; class Myxini; order Myxiniformes; family Myxinidae; genus Myxine; species Myxine glutinosa. Next base: position 238,147,191 of record NC_136261.1, on the reverse strand, counting down.
CTTTTGAAAGTTTTATTACTTCGTTGAGGTTTAATCTCCTACATTTTATCCTTTAAGTTTGCTGTTCCAGAACGTTATGTGCTGCCCCTACAGCAGTGTGCACGCCTGTTATGTAAACGTCTTTGCAAAGAAGAGTCTCCTTTAAAGCCGAGCTCCTTCAAACCTACATCTTCTGTGAAATCCAAGATCATAACATTTTTTTTCTTACTATCGCTGAGAAAAAATAACTGTGTCTTTTCAGCTTCTTCGGCTTTTCTAAATATGGTGAGCTTCTTTTTCCCAAAGAAGCCATCGGAACCTTCATTTAGGGGTTGTTAACAATCTCTGAGATGCAAAACAAGGAATCACTGACTATTTTTTGTTTTATAAGATTTTCTTTTAGAAAAAAAAACGAGACAAACTCATTTTCAATGGAAGTCTGTCTCAGGTCGAAATTCTCACGTGCTAGCTGAGGCCTTGAGTACAATATGCCAAAGAGATTTGCCAAACCAATAGGAGCGGCTTCCGGCCAACACTGGTCACTCAGCCAGGCCGTGCCTTTTCTTTGAGGCCTTTTGCATCCTCGGGAAAATACGTTGCGCATAGAGAGGAAAGAGAAAAGGCAATGTTCAAAAGGTCTTTATTTGTCTTTCGGAGAAATACTTGGCTTATATGAGGGAAAGTTCAACCAGAGAGGTGGGAGGGCGAGGACAAAGGCAGACATTGCGGAGTTGAGATCTGAAGGACTGCGAATGCAACCTTGGGACAACGTGGTACTGGTTACAAAGGTCAAGGTTCAAATAACAATCCAAACTGGTAACAAATCCAATATCATTTTTGAAAATCATTCTACGAGCCATCGTTTTTAACCACGGCATTGCGAGCAAGATGTAGACATGAATGCCGCCACATTTGCAAACGATCTTTATCACTTCCCTCCATATTCTGCTCAAATTATTCTCAGCTGCGTTTAAGCATCGTCAAGACTCAAGAAGCATGTGCATGTTATTACATGGAGAAACAGGAGAAAATCAACAAATCAACACAGGATATTGGGTTTGCACCTAAGATTACACGGTTTTGTAAGGCAAACGCTCAAACTGGAGCACCAAACAGGATGTTTAAAATACTTCTAGAATATCAAGTTTCATGCTTTTTTTGACCAATTCAAATGCCACTTTGAAACCACTGAAGTTACCAAATTGCACAACTCATGCCTTTACAGTACTCTGTTTTATATATGATTACATTTTTGCTCAATTCCACTCCCAAGGCCTTTAAAGACTCTGGCAAGGGTTGTTCTGTAGGCCATTCTCTGATGACAACTGGCCAGCCTGCCATCTGCCATTAATTTTCATGATTCCACAACCACCTGTTTCACATCCTCCTTCAATTTGCTGCAGGCTTTTTATAAACTGGAGTGGAGGCTCTGTGGCAAAGTCGTTTGCTGCCACAGAACTTGCTTTCTGATCCAAGATGAGAGAGGAGCAATTAATTACACTTCCTGATGTCGAGATTCCAAATGGAACTCAAGCCAAGCGAAGAGCCGTTTACTTCCTATTGACCTAAAACATAGAAAATAATTTTTTAAAGCCAATCTCAACATTATTATCACTGGTTCTGATGAACAAAATAGTTTTGTAACACTTGTTTATTTTCTTTTGGTGAGGTGAGGTAAACTAAACTTTTGGTGAGGACCACCTAACATGGGGAATAAAAACAAACAAAGCAAATATGACAACAAACACTAATAGCATGTGCATTGCCTCCAGTAATCCTGGTGTTATGAAAATATTTTGGCAATTACAATTTGGAAACTTACAAAATGAGCAAAACAAATTTAAAACAGCAAAAACAAGTGAGATTCATTATCATCGTGTACCATGTGGACCCTACCCTACCTAACATGCCCTATGCAGAGAGTTGGTGCTGCCAAAGCAGTTACGAGGTTACATTCCTGGTCGGATCGCCACTCCAACTCAGGAAGTTTGGGCAGGAACTTGGAATTTTTTTCTTTAGTCCAGGAACTAATGCCAGCAGCAGGACACCCACCCAGTTTAGCATCAATCCAAAGGACGGCACACAATGATGAATCAAACTGCCCTGTGAAACATGGGTTAACAAGTTATAGCAAGAGAGCTTAGAGGTGAATGTGCCTACTTCTAGGTCATCCTGCTAGCACAAGTAAGTTTAATAATGTGAATAAAATGAACAATAACTTTTATAATCAAAGTAGCCCAAGTTAAGGGAGAGAGCAGTGAGTGCATTTTGAGGAAATTGCCTGCAGTTGCGCAGTCACACATACCCAGACATTCTTGGCAGCGACAAAGTGGGAATTAACCACCTACCCCCTACCACTTTCCCCAGCTACATTCCAGATTGACCCTTCCAGCCATATTTCCAAAGTTTCTCTTTGGATAAAAAATTATACAGCCAGTTTGGCACAAATATCCTGATTTTGTTTCTAAGTCCACAGCCCTCTGATCCTCTTGAATCAGTAATCATCAAGATCTGTGGCCTGAAAGTATAGTTCAAAGGTAATGGACTTACCTTTGAGCGCTCTAGTCTGGGTTCAATTCCCAACCTGACTATTAAATAGCCATCATGGTGCTTTGCAGGCAGGGCGTTGCATCAACAATCAACCTTGAGAGGAACATTCATCTGAGAGTCCTGTACACTGGCATTTGCTGGTGGACGTCAAAGGCCCCATGGTGCCCTTAAAAAGGGTATTCAGTGTGAATCTATACATTAAAAAGAGTAGGACCTACTAAACCTATTTCAGAGCATAACTGTCCAGAGGTCCTAATGTGCGTCTCTGCATCAGTGGTAGTGCTCCCAGAAATGATGGAACCAGTGGGAGCCATATTGGTGATGGAATTCCACTGTAGTTTGTATTTGTAAGAACAATGCCTCGTGTAGTGAGGACTTCAATGAGGTTTTAAGAGTATTTTGTGGGTGTGACTGCCATACATTATCCTACCAAACAGCCAAGGAACATTCCATTTTCACCTGCTGACAGCCAAGGAACATTCCATTTTCACCTGCTGACAGTCAAGGAACATTCCATTTGTACCTGAGCATCAAGAAACATTCCATTTGATCTCGTGAAAACTGCCAAAGTTCATCATTTACATGAACGTGGACATCTTAAACATAATTCAGTAAACATATTGAGGTAGCAGTATAATTGTTCACAAGTGGGGTGGTTTATCAATGTGTGCCGTGGGACGGATGGTAAGCAGGCTTCCTTTCAACTGGTATTAGTTGGTGGACGATACAGATCCCACAACGTCCTTCGTCATGATCCCACCCTGAATAAATTACAAATTCCTACCCTAGCCTTAGTCAAACGTCAGGCCTGGCCAGGCGGTTCCTGAAAGACTTGGGCCAAGCTTCCCCCGGCCAATCCCACAAGAATAGGGGAATAATTGTGGTCGTTAAAGAAGACGACGACGTACAGTGCCTATTGAAAGTCTACACTCCTTTTCAAATTTTTCACCTTTTGGTGCCTCATAGCCTGGAATTAAAATGCATTATATCAGACTTTCTCCACCTTTATTTACACATCGCAACTTCCAAGTGAAAAACAAATTCTACAAATTCCAGAAAATTAATTAAGAATGTAAAACTACAATATCTTGCTTAGATAAGTGTCCACCACCCTTATACTAGCAATATTGTGAATTAGCTCAGGTGTAACCAATCCCCTTCAAAAACACACACCAAGTTAATTGGCCTCCACCTGTGTTTAATTATAGTGATGCTGATTCTGTCAGAATAAAATCAGCTGTTCCTGTATGTTTCCTCTGCTGGGTAGTGCATTTCACACCAAAGACTCAACCATGAGCACCAAGGAGTTTTCAAAAGACCTCTGGGCTAAAGTTGTGGAAAGGCACAGATCAGGGGATGGGTATAAAATATTTCAAAGGCCTTGAATATCCCTTGGAGCACAGTCAAGACAATCATTATGAAGTGGATGGTGTGTTGTACCACCAATACCCTGCCTAGATGAGGCCATCACTCCAAACTGGATGACGAAGCAAGGAGGAGACTGATCAGAGAGGCCATCAAGAGTCCAATGGCATATTTGAAGGACCTACAGGTCTTTATGGCAAAGCCTGGTCACTGTGTGCATGTGACAACCATATCCCAAACACTCCACAAATCTAGCCTGTATGGAAGGGTGGCAGGAAGGAAGCCATGACTCAAAAAAGCCAACCTTGAGTTCCGTTTGAGGTATGCAATAAGACACTGGGGATTTCTGATGCCATATGTCAGATCAGCTATAAAAGTACGGGAGAAAGAATGAAGGAGAAGAGGTGGCAAGCGCTTACCGAGAGCGAACCGACGGCAGCTCCGATCCTGCAGGGGATTAACTCAAACGAACACGGGTTTAACAAGGAATGGAAAATAATGCAAGGGTTTATTTTAAATAAAGGTTGGGACAGGGAAACGCGATGATAGATGTAATAATGATCCTAAATTGGGATCCCACACACCGACTTCCAAATACGAGACAGGGGAAAATGAATTAACAAAAGAACACGTTCGTCGTGGATTTGTGTAATGTGGTGTGAGCTTATCTGTCCATCGTCCAACGGGGCCCCATCCGGCTCCAATCTCCGGCATGAGGGAACCCTCCGTCCGCTCGCTCGCACGCTTCGCCAGGCCCCGCGCGGCCCACACCGCTCCAGGCTCCGAGTCGATCACACATGAGGCCCCAGCACCACTCCAAGCACCACGAAGATGGCGAATCCACGACCACCAGGACCTCTCAAGACGAAGAGCCAAGAGCCAAGGACGAACAACGACAAGCGAAGGGCCAGCACAACTCAATACCAAGAGTGAAGCTTCCAGCACAAAGAAGAGAATCGCAGAGACCAGAAGAAACCAAGAGCTTCAAGCACAGAGAGAGAGAGAGAGAGAGATCTCCAATATGAAGGGGTCCAGCGCAAAGAAGAGCTAAGAGAGAGAGAGACAAAATGTCATGCAGCACGTCCTTTTGTAACCTGGCCTGTGACATCAGTCCTGGCGCGCTACCAAGCAGAGCCTCGTAGCTTCCCGCCGTTTGCCGAACCTCCTCACACCTTCCGCTCTGATTCGCTCCAGGTTCGCGCCTTCCGCGCCAACCAATCACAGTCCTCCTGGGCATGGTTACAGCTTGTCTCACGCGATGTTGCTAGGCCAGCTGGTGGTGCGGCTGGCGGTGACCATGCGGCGGTGCCCCGATCTGGCTCCCTGCCGGTCTTCTTCCAAGGTCATTGTAAGGGAAGGGGAATTATTTAATGTTGCACTAAGGGACTATCTAAGTGTTTATATGGGTATGCATTGCCATAAGGGACAAAGGAATGATTACCAGGTCTGACACACAGGGGTCTCATCTTAATCCCTACAACAATTTAACACACGAACATCCTTGTTTGTTCACAGGTATACATTTACACCGACAAACCGCCTAAAAAACACAGAACTTATTACAAGGTAGATTCCCTATCGCGACAGTCGAAGCATGTTACCTATACAGATCTACCTGGCTCTAGACATTCCTCTAACAAAATTCATAACAATACATACATACATACATACATACATACATACATACATACATACAAAAACTTGCTCCATTAAAAATGGATTTTTGAAATTAGCAGATAGGCTCAATATGGCACCAGGTACCACCTGGTACCGTCCGGTTGCGGACCTGGTCGGGTCAACATCGCGTGAGAACCTGTCTTATTTAAACCTCAGACATTTAGTTTGGTTTGCTCTTTGTTGTTGAAGTGTGCGGCGTCACCATGCCGAGATCAAAAGAGCTCTCTGAGGCCTTCAGAAAGAAGGTTATATATGCCTACGAGTCTGGGAAGGGATTTAAAAAGATCTCCAAACATTTTGAAATCAACCATTCGACTGTCCGGAAGATCATCTACAAGTGGAGAAGATTCCAAACAACTGCCAACTTGTTCAGGCCAGGCCGCCCCAACAAGTTCAGCCCGAGAGCAAACCGCAAGATGCTGAAAGAAGTCTGTAAGAACCCCAGAATATCATCACGGGACCTACAGGTAGCTCTTGCCACTGTTGATGTCAAAGTGCACGAGTCGACCATTAGAAAGAGGCTGCACAAATTTGATCTACATGGGAGGTGTGCCAGAAGGAAACCTTTGCTGTCCAGAAAGAACATCAGGGCAAGACTAAAGTTTGCCAATGAACACCTAGGCAAAGACCAGCACTTCTGGAACAATGTGCTCTGGACAGATGAGTCAAAGGTAGAACTATTTGGCTGCAGTACCAGAAGACATGTTTGACCAAAACCAAAGACAGCATTTGACCACAAGAACCTAATACCACTGTAAAGCATGGTGTTGGAAATATTATGGTTTTGGCAGCTTTGCTGCATCAGGGCCTGGACAGCTCACCATCATATAATCCACTATGAATTCTTCATTGTACCAGAGGGTGCTTGAGGATAATGTGAGGCCATCTGTCAGAAAGTTGAAGCTCAACCGAAGGTGGACCTTGCAACATGACAATGACCTTAAACATACCAGTAAATCCACCAAGGAATGGCTGAAAAGAAAGAAATGGAGGGTTCTGGAATGGCCAAATCAAAGCCCGTATCTAAATCCCATCGAGATGTTGTGGGGGGATTTGAAACGACCTCTGCATACAAGAAACCCCTCAAACATCGCAAAGCTGAAAGAATTCTGCATGGAGGTGTGGGCAAAAATTTCTCCCAGTCGATGTCAGAGACTGGTAGACAGTTATAAGAAACGCCTACTTGAGGTTGTTTCTGCCAAAGGGGGCAATACCACCTATTAGAGCCAAGGGTGTACTTACTTTTTCCATGTGCGAAATTTGCATTTATGTTTATTTAAAATATACAATGGACAACAAAATGTAAATGTTTCATGATATTTGTTATGTTATATTGTAGCGGTTACCGCTGGATGCACACAATCGCCTTGCACCGGCCAGAACACGGCCAGACGCGCCTCTCCCGGGCATGCCCGGACTCACTGTTCCCGGGCACGCCCGAACCTCCCGGGCACGCCCGGTCTCGTCTTTCCCGGGCATGCCCGCTCTCGCCTTTCCAGGGCTCGCCCAGAGCATCCGGGCATGCCCGCTATCGCCTTTTCAGGGCTCGCCCAGAGCGTCCGGGCATGCCCGCTATCGCCTTTCCAGGGCTCGCCCAGAGCGTCCGGGCATGCCCGCTATCGCCTTTCCAGGGCTCGCCCAGAGCGTCCGGGCATGCCCGCTATCGCCTTTCCAGGGCTCGCCCAGAGCGCCCGGGCACGCCCAGCCTCGACTTGCCAGGCCGCAGCCAAACACGCCCGGGCAGGTCCAGACTCGCCTTTCCAAGGCTCGCCCTTGACACCCGGGCATGCCCGGTATAGCTTTTGCCGGGCAAACTTCCCGACATAAATGTGTATATATATTGCTGCCCGATAAACGGGCTTGTCAGAATACCTGAGCTGTTTTGTTTCAATAAAGCAACTCGGACGAATTCCGTCTTTGGTCGCGTCAATTCTTTCGACTCGCGTTGGAGCGCAGTTCCTTCAATATCACCTTTATCTATCAATATTATTGAAATGAAGATTAAATAGCTGTAGGTTGAAATATGTTGAAAAAGTCAAAACTTTACATGGGGTGTACTTACTTTTTCACGTGACTGTATCAGAATGCGTCGCCATAAGGGACAAAGGTTTGGCGACAGGGGGGAAACGACGAACGAGGGAACTTTATCCATAATCCCTGCCCCATTTAGCAAACGCCACCCCCCCCCCCCTCCCTCGCGGCGGGGACACCAATACAGCTTATACCGACAAACCGGACTAAACAATCATAGAACTTATTACAGGTAGATTCCCGATCACGACAGTCGGATACCTACCTATACAGATCTATCTGGCTCTAGATATTCCTCTACCAAAATTCATAACAATACATACATACACACATACATACATACATACATACATACATACATACAAAAACTTGCTCCATTAAAAATGGATTATTGAAATTAGCAGATAGGCTCAATATGGCACCTGGTACCTGGTGAAAAAGATTGATACAACTTTGACTTCCTGCTATTTATTTGTTTTTTGACCTACACCGTTTTCCCTTTTCAGTGTTTGGTGGTGTTATCGTGGTGTTTGTTCTCTGGTATTTATAGCTCCGTAGCTCAATGATGCCATTGACAATGGAGCAGAAGACAAAAGTGGTGGCTCTGTGGAATGTGACTTAAATCATATGTAGACACCCACCGGAGGTTCTGCCGGGAATACGACCTCAGAACACGTGATGGACCCACAAATTGTGCCATTCAACGTATTGTGAAACATTTTGAGCACAAGGATATAGTGCACAACCAGAGCAAGGGCAACAGTGGCAGGCCAGCATCATTAACCAAGAGTCAAGCCAACATCCACGCCATGCGGGATTCTGCAGTGGAGAGTCCCAAGAAGTCCCACCGCCGGCGCTCCCAGTAGCTGAGCATCAAACCAACATCAGGCTGGCATATCCTCACTAAGGAACTGAAGCTTTTCCCACACATCATCTCTATTAGGCATAAACTGAGTCAAGATGACAGATTAGGAGACTGGATATGTGCAATTGGCTCAGTGACAGGATGGAGCGGTACCCAAACTGGATCAATCTGATGTGGTTCATTTCCACTTGAATGGTGCCATCAACAACCACAACAACATTTTCTGGGGGCAGAACCACCTGAGACCTACAGGAAAGTTGGACAGAACTTTGGAGTCAGGATCAATGCTTGTCTGAACCGTGGAGGGGCACACATCGAGAACGTCAATTACAAAGATTTTGCGTAAATACCAATTTCAGACCTTGGGCTCTCACTAACTCCAGCAGTGACTTACTGCAATAGCAATCAGTGATAGAAAATACCATGTCATAAGCTTTCAAGAAATGTTTTGTTCACGTTCCTGAGGTTTCTGTTTCTTTGTAAATAAACGTTTAAAGTTGCCTTACTGTTTTTGAAACACCCTGTATATGTATATATGCCTTGTTGTGCTTTCTAAATAAATGTACCTGCTTTTGAACTGTTAAACATTTCCAACCTGCTTACGTTCATCTTTTCCTTCATTGGTCTGACTTGGTGCATAAGCATAGTTAGACAGGAAGTGCTTTCCCCACTAATTGGCTCTGTAATTAGCCAATTGCCATCCATGGCTCGCTCGACTGTACATAATAAATAGATGGGTGGCCGTTGAGGGTACAGTCCCCAAATGGGATCGTCATTAATCAAGCTGTGAGAACCATGCTCAGTTTGGTGGTTTTGATCGGCGTCCATGGTTGACTAGCAACCCGACGGGCCATGGTGTTATCTATCCGTGACTGGTGGCCTCAGGTCCAGAGGTCAGGGTGAAGATCTGCGAAGCGAAACCCCCTCATGGTAACCCCCTACTACTCTTTAATGATCCTAATTATTCCTACTTTCTTGTGTGAACAACTCTGGGGGGGGGGGGGGGGGGGGAGTTTTGGCCAAATCTTTTGCGACCCAGCTATAGCTGTGAAAACTTGGCACAAATCCTCCCATGAAAAGGTCGCGAAAGATTTGGCCAAGTGATATTGCCCCAAACACCATTCTGTAATGGTGTCAGAGGCAATATGGCATGACACTCCTGAAGCCACGCCCAGGAGAAATCACATATGTGGCATTAAGATATAAGTTATGCAGTCCACATACAATCTGATGGCAAGAAAAATCGGACAGGCAATGGGATAAATCATGCATGCGTGAAGACTCATTTAAGCACCTTTATTCGGTAAAGATCATTGTGACCGACAGAGATGTCTACTCACACGGAGATTAGATGCCTACTCATAGACAGAGATGCCTACTCATAGACAGAGATGCCTACTCATAGGCAGAGATGCCTACTCAAGGTGGCTCTGGTCTGTTAGTCTGTAGCGGATGCAGTAAGCATAGAATGCCTCAAGGACGTCGGGTTTCCTCCAAATTTATTTCAGTCTACTGTTAAACAACAGTAGCGACTGTTTAAAGAGATAATCACACATTGGATGGAATTTACTGAATTGTTTGAAGTCATAATAATTTTTACTTCTGGTAGGTGCGACCTTCAATATTGCGGCGATAAGCTATCTAAATGGCCTATATCTATACATCCACACTGCCTTTGTCCAAAGCTGAAAACCCCTTCAAGAAAAATGCTGTTGCAGTGAAAATTGAATGTCCAGGAGAGGGCGCAAGGGAACAAGACTCACGATGAAAGAAGTGGTTCGTTTTAGATGATTGCCAAGGTCTTGCAGTCTGCCAAGTACAAGATCTTGTGTCACTCATTGCCTTTTAAACAGAAGATACCAGAGTTGGCAACTGCTTGCCTTTATAAAGGTTACATTATACTTTAAAAAATTTAGCTGATTTCATTTCCAGTTCCTTTCTTTGATAAATTTTTTGTCTCAGGCTGACCGATGAATGGAATTTCCCCAATGTTCGTTATTAAATGCACATACCAAAGTTCTTTGGAGCAGCTTGGCAAGGAATTAATTTTTTCCATGGTTCGGCAACGCAAGGTGCATGGTTCATGGGGCCCGCAAGGCTAACCCCCGCTCTAGCGGGGGAAATGGCCTTAAAACGATCATTCATACATTTATTTTGTTCGGCAACAAGCTGGATGGTTTTTAAGGTTCCCCCATGCCAGTTAGTCGTGAATAGAATTCCCCATGGGTCCAAGTCCAACATGGCTAACATCCCATGTCCTTCCCCCATCCCGTACATGGAATCTTTTCCAACCCTATGAACCCAAACGATATATTCCCTCTCCCTTTCATTACTGTGTTCGTTCTGTCCTCAATTCTGTCTTATTTTCCTATTTGTTATTTTCCTTGTGTGTTGTGCCCAACTGTTGCCCCACCACTCCACTGTCAGTTTGTTGCCTTTTTACCTGTCACAAGACCCATCCATATGCTTTGATATCGTATGTAAAACACTTTTAAATCACATGAGCCTAGAAAGATACAAAAAAATTACTTTTACAGAAGAATGTTTTGTCTATATAATGCGATTAGTCTATTTGAAACATTAACAAAAATATGGCATAAAACACGAGGATGACAATGCTTACATTTGCAGTATTTGCAGGAAGCATAGCAAGCTATTATGCCAACAATGATGATAATGAACAGAACAGTTAAGATGCAACCAATCAGTGGAAATTTCTTTACACCTGAAACACAAATTAACACCAATATTACCGTCATCAACATCATCATTGGGTTTCCAGCTCCATTGTCTTTTGCTCAACATCATCAATCATTTGATCAAACAAAAATTGTCATTTGATGCAGAACCAGTTCGTAAAGAGCCCTTCACAGTATATATATATACAGTCACGTGAAAAAGTAAGTACACCCCATGTAAAGTTTTGACTTTTTCAACATATTTCAACATACAGCTATTTGATCTTCATTTCAACAATATTGATAGATAAAGGTGATATAATATAACAAATATCATGAAACATTTACATTTTGTAGTCCATTGTATAATTTAAATAAACATAAATGCAAATTTCGCATGTGGAAAAAGTAAGTACACCCTTACATTTATCACTACTTCAAATACCTAAAATTAGAATCAGGTGCACCAGCTCAGGTGCAAATGATTAGAACATCGTTAGAGAGGATCTTGGAGGAACCTGTCTTATTTAAACCTCAGACATTTAGGTTGGTTTGCTCTTTGTTGTTGAAGTGTGCGGCGTCACCATGCCTAGATTAAAAGAGCTCTCTGAAGCCTTAAGAAAGAAGGTTGTAGATGCCTACGAGTCTGGGATGGGATTTAAAAAGATCTCCAAACAATTTGAAATCGATCATTCGACTGTCCGGAAGATCACCTACAAGTGGGGAAGATTCCAAACAACTGCCAACTTGTTCAGGCCAGGCCGCCCCAGCAAGTTCAACCCGAGAGCAGACCGCAAGATGCTGAAAGAAGTCTCTAAGAACCCCAGAATGTCATCACGGGACCTACAGGTAGCTCTTGCCACTGTTGATGTCAAAGTGCACGAGTCTACCATTAGAAAGAGGCTGCACAAATTTGATCAACATGGGAGGTGTACCAGGAGGAAACCTTTGCTGTCCAGAAAGAACATCAGGGCAAGAATAAAGTTTGCCAACCGATGGTGGACCTTGCAACATGACAATGACCCTAAACATACCTGTAAATCCACCAAGGAATGGCTGAAAAGAAAGAAATGGAGGGTTCTGGAATGACCAAGTCAAAGCCCGGATCTAAATCCCATCGAGATGTTGTGGGGGATTTGAAACGAGCTGTGCATGCAATTGTGCATGCTGTGCAACAATTGTTTGTTGAATAAATTCTTGCAAAGTCAATTTTTCATTGTTTTTTGTTCAATTAGATCACCTTTATCAAAAGATACTGTTTAAATGAGGATCAAATATTGATATGTCCACATATGTTAAAAAGATTTTAAAAAACACACTTCATGGGGTGTACTTAATTTTTCCACATGCGAAATTTGCATTTATGTTTATTTAAATTACTAGGGCATTGCCCGTACTATATCTATATCTAAAATTATATCCCCCCCCCCCCTCTATTTACATGAAATGGTTTGGTCCAAAGCGAACGGCTTGCGAGTACGGTGACAATCCCCCCCCTCTATTTACATGCAATGGTTTGGTCCAAAGCGAACGGCTTCCGGAGTTTGGTAAAGAAATCGCCATCGCGTGCACAAACGCGCAGGAAAGCGAATGAATCGCAAATTCGGTTTTATTAGTTTTAAAACATAGTTTAACGCCAACATAGTTTGCAAACGTGAAATAAATGAATACGCTCTCAAATGTGCCATCCGAGGCAGAGTGTGTCCTCCACGTTCGGCACACGCGATCGTTCGCTGCTCTCTGATTGGTTGAATCGTTTTTACGTGGGTGCCCGTTCCTTGCCAAAAAAAAAAAAAAAAAAAAATTTGTGTAGGGGTGTGTGTGTGTGTAAACATCCTAGGGCGTGCCCGTACGTGGGTGCAAAAAAACATGCGTGCAAACAACAACAGCAAAAAAAAACTTTGAAACCACGTGGCAGTAACGACCACAGAACCCCCCCCCTCTATTTACATGAATGGTTTGGTCCATTCGCAACGACCACAGAACCCCCCCCTCTATTTACATGCAATGGTTTGGTCCATTCGCAACGCCAAAGCGAACGGCGAACGGCTAAATCGCCATAGCTCGGTAAGTACTTGTCCGATTAATTTCAAACCTTGAAAAGGCACATCCTCGGGTCCCCAGCAATATACCTGGCAAGTTTAAAGTATATCGGACCCGTGGTTGTCGAGAAACAGCGGTCACAGACAAACAAACGTACAAACGTACAAACGTACAGAGATTACTGGAATTATAGATAGATACAATGGACTACAAAATGTAAATGTTTCATGAATCATGATATTTGTTATATTATATCACCTTTATCTCCCAATATTGTTGAAATGAAGATCAAATAGCTGTATGTTGAAATATGTTGAAAAAGTCAAAACTTTACATGGGGTGTACTTACTTTTTCACGTGACTGTGTGTGTATATGTATATATGTATATATATATATATATATATATATATATATATATATATATATATATATATATATATATATACAGGGGTGAAATATATATATATATATATATACATATATTAGTATCTGTAATTTGGTGCTCCAACCTAATGAGCGAACGTCATGACGTCATCGCCAAGTCTGTCCACATTGCCTGCCAAGCTCTGGAGGAGCCATCTAGCAGTGCGTCATTATGGATGTTAAATTCCGATACTGTCAAAAGTGCATGCAAAACTCACAGTTACCGACCTGGTTTCGCCCTTGTTGGGGCTTCATCAGGGCAACGCAATGAGCCTTCCATACACTTGTGACTCTGAAAAACCTTGCATAATGACCGATTATGTATATATATATATATATATATATATATATATATATATATATATATATATATATATATATATATATATATATTGTTGCGGACGCGGTTAAAGATGTTATTTTACCGAGCGGTTGGTATTACCGCGTCCGAACAGTTACTCCCCGATTAGAACCCGATTCCACCCGACGTTGACCAGATCGCACCGCAGATATTCAATCGGGAAACCTCTAAAGCGACCGAAAGAGAAGGAAAAGAGAAGAAGACAGAGTACGGAGGAAGAACAGATTTATTATACACACACAAGCAAAAAGAAAGAGCGACCAAAATTATTTACAGCAATGGATGGAAGAAGCAGTCACACAGTGCATCGTTAGCTTATACTATTCATTTTATTTAACCCCAAGACAACGAGTAGGACAGACGACGTTCACACTTACACGGGGGATATTGCAGGCAGGTAGGGCTTGAGGTGGATTGCTGGAGAGGGAGGCAGGGTCGGAGGCAGCAGCTCTCAATTCCTCGCGGTTTTGGCGGGAAAACCCTCCGTCGCGTATCCGCTGCCGATGCTGTAGACGTCACGCGCTGGCTCGGTCACACCTGCTCCTCTCCTTCTGGTGGAGCCGTCTCCCTCCTCTCAGCGCGTCTCTCCAAAGCTGGTTTCCTCTCCTCTTTGGCTTGGAGCGTCTCGCATCTCACCGCTCACAGCTCAGCTCACAGCTCCTTTCGTATGTCACCTCTTTGCTCATCTCTCATCTCCCAGGTCATCTGGTGAAGCAGTCCCTTCCAGTCCCTTTTATTACTCCGGGCGGAATCAAGCTGCCGGCTGCGAGGGCACGCCTACCGGGTCGCTAACCGCGGTGCTGGTTGGCCAAGTGGGGTTGGCTCACTCCTCCCCTCTATGACGAGTTGGAGACACGCCTTTCTTCTCCGAGATTAGCACATGGGCAATGGCAGTTTGCAGGATTGAACACCACTCGCACCCCTTTTGAAAGGAACTTTGGAGAGCGGAGATGTTTGGGGAAATTGAAAGGGCCGACGCTTATTTCGTTTGATACAATGCAAAGTCAATCTAGTGGGAAACACATATTTAGCCTACATAGAATAAGGAAATACACTATTTAAAAAGATATATCGTGGCCTGCGTGTAAGTTTCATGGAATTAACTAGGAGGACGGCTGCGACCATTATTTACATTACGAGGGTGTTACACATAACAAAACCATACTTTTTACATTCGTTACACTTCCTCCAAAATTGTTACACTTCTCAAAAACCGTTACACTTCTCAAATTCGTTACACTTCTCAAAACCGTTACACTGCACCCTCCTTTCTTCAGGCCCGCTCTCGGGCCTACAAAACTTTAACTTAGTGTGACACGTAGGTGTAATTCCCTCTACAATTAACCTGACCCTGAGTGTGACAATCTTAAAACACAAATAAGTATGTCCCCCTATTGCATTGCACCCTGTCTAACAGACTCAAGCCCACAGCTAACCGAATTACGGAATTATTCTCAAACTATACATTTACGGTGGGGAGCATTATTTACAATGACGTTATTTCTTATTTACAACGCAACCCAGGACCTGTGTTTTTGTTTTTGTTTTCTTTTTAGGGAACAAGAAAAAGAAATCCCTGTTGGGAGGGAGGAGACAGCACGCATTGCATCGATGCACCAGTACCAATACCACCAAAGCACCCAAAAGCACCACAAAGCACCAAAAGCACCACAAAGCACCAAAAGCACCACAAAGCACCAAAAGCACCACAACGCACCAAAAGCACCACTCGGTGCACAGTCACCATGGTTCATAATAAACACAACAAAACAACTGGTGGTGGTCTTCTCTTTCTCTGCTGGGCCGATGTTCTTCCCGACGTCTTCTGGCTTCATGTGGCCTACTTGGAAATATAAAAAGCACCACTTGTGTTCGTTTTTTATTTAGGGCCTCAGGGGCCAACTAAGGGTGGTCCACCTGTTTGGCATAGGTGCCACCTTACCGAGGTCCGCAAGCAAGATTCCCTGGCCACTATGGCCGGTCTCCAACAGAGGTGCCCTGCCCCAGAACCTGGGGTCCATCAAGTGGTACTTGGCCGCAGAACAGCGGTCCATAAAGTGGTACATCAACGCAATGCATGCTGGTTCTGGGAATCTCGTGCGCACAATGGCCACCTCACGCACGCTCCCCTCGGCACCCAATGGCGCACAGGTCCTCAAGTGGGAGACAAAAGGGGGGAAGACAATTGAGCGAGGGGTAAGGTCACAAGGGTACACATCAATAAAGGCAATGCAGGGTGAAGTGCGTACCGAGAGCGAAGTGAGAAAAACTCGTCCCTACCATACGTCACCCCCCCCTGTCACCTACACTACCCTTGCCCTTACCCTTACCCCATATTTACAAGAATTTACACCTTTACAAATTCGTCACTACGTCTTGTCTTCCCCATCTTTCCCTTCTACACCAAATTCGTCTCCAATCCCTCTACTTCAAAATTTGCCATCACCAATTCATCATCAATCCTCATAAGGGGGGAGAGATGGAATTACGCACAATGTCACACCCACGTCATGATGCGTCTCACAATCCAAAACATTTGCATCAAAAATAATTAAACATGGCATGGTGCGGAGTACCTGTCACCTCAGGTGAGTGGATGCAGATGGTGCGAGGAGATCCTTCTTCCTAACTATCCTCTAAATGATTTTAACACACTTTACACTACCCGGGGTCTTTCCCTGCCAATCCATTGGCCACTTACACTATGGGTTCTAAAAACCAATTCCCATTGACCAAACTGTGGTGCTTCTCAATTTGGGGTCTCACTCCCCCGATTCATCTCCCGGTGCCCTCGCACAATTTCTGGGCTGCGACGTGTAGCTCTCCCAGCAGGTCTACCCACCTGCACACCTCCACCACTGTAGTTGCCACCCGAGCTTACCTAGCTCCTCACCCTAACCTAACTAACTGGGGAAGACCCCTCCTGGCTCTGTCACCCCTTGGTGCCCTCTGGCACTGGGCTACCCGGGTCCGTCCTCCGGATCCTCGGGCCCCATCCACAACAACTACCGGCTCCCAGAGCCCACCTGCGGCCTCACCTGGCCGACATCCTCACAGTGGTGGAGTGCCCAAACCAACTACACACACTAACAGGCTACACGCCCAGCCATTTCCACAACACTAATGCACCCATCCACAATACCAATCTTTCACCCGCACCACAGATGCCAATATCCAACCACAATTTACCTGTACCCTCTACCTAACACTTACACTACCCGCCCCGGGTATCCGTGATGGGGGTCCACTCTTCCCCCATTCACACCTTCGCACCATCCACTCCACTCCACAATTTCCACCATACTCACTCCACGACCATCCATTCCAATACTCCATACCATTTATTCCATACTCCTGTCCTTCATTCACCTGTCGTTGCACACCTGTGCAATCATACCTGGTGCCACCTGCACCCTCCTCCTCTTCCTAGACCATTTGGTCAGCACAATACACAATCACCTTCACTCACTCATACACTGCTCCACACACCTGTTCAGTTGCACACCTGTGCAATCACACCTGTTCAATCACACCTGTTCAATCCTCAAACACACGGCATCATCTCAGCTAACTACTCCCCTCTGAAACTTGCGCTTCCCAGTCGTCCCTTTAAACTATTGCGCTCCCACGTCATTATCATCCACACTAAACTACCTGCGTCCCCACTACAGGTATCAGTCACTAACTAACCTTAACGTTACCTAATGTCATCTTCGCTAGATCCCTACACACAATATAACCTAACCCACCCGGGCTAGTTTCCACTGCCATACACCCCATAATCTAGTGCTCCTTTGCCCCCCCATGGGAAGGATGGTGGATTGCCCATCCCACCACATCGGGCATCTCCCACTACCAATTTTGCTCATCCAAATTCCAACCAATTCAAAAATTTTCCATTTACTGCCAATTCTACCCACTATTATAAATTTCGTATCAAATCACTACCATCATCATCACAGTCCACTATATCCTAGCCTCGGTGCGTCGTGACATCATTAAACTCGGTTCGTAAAGCCGAGCAATGAATTCGGGTGGTTTGGTCGCCTGCAGGTTGAATCCGTCCGGCTTTCGGTTCAAGGGAGGTGGTTTGGTTGGACCGAGGTTCCACGCACCATCTCGGCGCGGCACCTTGCGGTCCCGGGCCCGATGGCTCAATCTCCCCCGGTCGGAACCCCATCCCCACGAGGGGGCACTGTACCGCTTCCTCCCACTCGCCCTTGAACCGGACCGGTCGCCTCGCCCGCCAAGGCCCGGACTCGACCGTGCGGGGCGGGGCCAAGCCCGAATCGGCAATGACGCTTCGAAGAGAAGCGACGCAGCATCGATCCGCGCCGGGCCTCGCACCCAACAAAGCACACCGCACCCCGAGTGCTCGCATCGGCTATCCGTCGCCCTAACCACTAACCCGGTTACCGTCGATGCTTTACTTGCATGCTCACACGCATACGCTACCCCTTTCACCCTCACAAAACCCGGCGTTCCAACGCCGTCCGTACATTCCACCAACGCTCTCCCTGTTACACACCACACCTCTCGCGCACACTCTTGCGCACACTTTGGTCCACACCTCTCCTCCGTTACGTCCTCCGTTACACTCACCATGGGCGTGCACTCTTGCATCCACCCACTAACGCGCTCACCTGGGCTCTCCCACACCCGCGCTACCACCAACCCAGGTGTGCTTCCTCGCACACCCTCTACCATTCCAAGCGTGCATTCTCGCACCCGCTCCACCACCAACTCACTCCTCGTGTCACTCTCACCCTCGCACGTACACTCCGTACACCCCGACGTGCATTCTCGCTCGCACTCGGTTTCACTCCCACACTTTATAACACACCCACTCGCCGACGCACACTTTTTCCTCCCACGCGTGCCATTTCCACTCACACGGGACCCTTCACCAACGCCCGGATGCTTCCTCGATCCCAAGCGCGCGAAAATTCTTTTGTCGCCAAACATCCTTTTACAAAATCTCCCCGCACAATACACAGCACGTCTCACCTTCGGGGTTCTTCTTCCTCCCTGCACCAAAACCTGCAAACTTCCATTTGGATTAGCGAGTACAGCATCAGGATGTGCATTTAGACTTTGAGCAATTTCCATTCCTTCCTCCGATTGTTGCTCTTTTAACTTTAAGTCCCCGGTCTCTCCAATTTCAACTATACCCATAATTTCTTTGTGCACCTCGACGACCGTTGGCTTTAATAAAATTCCCTCTACCTCATCGGTCGCCGGCTTTTCCAAACCCCGGGTCGCGATTTCTACCCCGGTCATTGTACCTGTGCTTTTCTCCGCTTCGTTCAACCAGTGCTTCTCGATCCGCGTTACCTCCTCGTGCACCCCTGGGACCCCCTCGCCCACCATGCGATCCATGGTCTCCCCACATTTTTGCATGCGGTCACCCATTCTGTTGGTTATTGCTTCAATTTGGTTTCCCAATCGCTCACTCTGAGCATCCATCCGGTTCCCCATTACCCCCATTTGCTCACTCTGAGCCCTCATTTGCTCACTCTGCAGGTTGAGGGACGCCTGCATTTGTACCATAAATTGCTCCATGAGGGCCTGCATTTGGGCCATCCCTCCTACTTGTGCAGCGGGTGCGGCCGCCGTAGCCATGTGCGAGGCGCCATTTTGCGCGCCCGCAACCTCGTGCGCGAGGACGCCATTTTGTGCGTCTGATACACCCTCAACCACCTCATTGCTCTCCTCCTCCCTTTCTTCCCCTAAGTCCTGGGTTACCCCTAACCCGTCTATCTCCCCACCGACATCCGATCGCCTTGATTGTCCATGGCGCGATCTCAAAATTCGGGTTTTGCTTTAAAACAAAACAAATTTCGTCCGCTACAAATTTTGACCAAATTTTTTTTTTTTGATGTTTTAAAAATTTGGTTCGGGCCCCGAATCTCACTCCTGACACCAATTGTTGCGGACGCGGTTAAAGATGTTATTTTACCGAGCGGTTGGTATTACCGCGTCCGAACAGTTACTCCCCGATTAGAACCCGATTCCACCCGACGTTGACCAGATCGCACCGCAGATATTCAATCGGGAAACCTCTAAAGCGACCGAAAGAGAAGGAAAAGAGAAGAAGACAGAGTACGGAGGAAGAACAGATTTATTATACACACACAAGCAAAAAGAAAGAGCGACCAAAATTATTTACAGCAATGGATGGAAGAAGCAGTCACACAGTGCATCGTTAGCTTAAACTATTCATTTTACTTAACCCCAAGACAACGAGTAGGACAGACGACGTTCACACTTACACGGGGGATATTGCAGGCAGGTAGGGCTTGAGGTGGATTGCTGGAGAGGGATGCAGGGTCGGAGGCAGCAGCTCTCAATTCCTCGCGGTTTTGGCGGGAAAACCCTCCGTCGCGTATCCGCTGCCGATGCTGTAGACGTCACGCGCTGGCTCGGTCACACCTGCTCCTCTCCTTCTGGTGGAGCCATCTCCCTCCTCTCAGCGCGTCTCTCCAAAGCTGGTTTCCTCTCCTCTTTGGCTTGGAGCGTCTCGCATCTCACCGCTCACAGCTCAGCTCACAGCTCCTTTCGTATGTCACCTCTTCGCTCATCTCTCATCTCCCTTTCTTCCCCTAAGTCCTGGGTTACCCCTAACCCGTCTATCTCCCCCACCGACATCCGATCGCCTTGATTGTCCATGGCGCGATCTCCAAAATTCGGGTTTTATAAAACAAAATAAATTTCGGCAGCTTGTAATTTTGAGCGCGTTAAGCGCGCTTCGGGTCTGATCCCACTCCTGACACCAATTGTTGCGGACGCGGTTAAAGATGTTATTTTACCGA
Source organism: Myxine glutinosa (assembly GCF_964187855.1). Taxonomy (NCBI): domain Eukaryota; kingdom Metazoa; phylum Chordata; class Myxini; order Myxiniformes; family Myxinidae; genus Myxine; species Myxine glutinosa. The sequence goes on along the minus strand of NC_136261.1, from coordinate 238,126,406 downwards.
GCGGTTGGTATTACCGCGTCCGAACAGTTACTCCCCGATTAGAACCCGATTCCACCCGACGTTGACCAGATCGCACCGCAGATATTCAATCGGGAAACCTCTAAAGCGACCGAAAGAGAAGGAAAAGAGAAGAAGACAGAGTACGGAGGAAGAACAGATTTATTATACACACACAAGCAAAAAGAAAGAGCGACCAAAATTATTTACAGCAATGGATGGAAGAAGCAGTCACACAGTGCATCGTTAGCTTATACTATTCATTTTACTTAACCCCAAGACAACGAGTAGGACAGACGACGTTCACACTTACACGGGGGATATTGCAGGCAGGTAGGGCTTGAGGTGGAATGCTGGAGAGGGAGGCAGGGTCGGAGGCAGCAGCTCTCAATTCCTCGCGGTTTTGGTGGGAAAACCCTCCGTCGCGTATCCGCTGCCGATGCTGTAGACGTCACGCGCTGGCTCGGTCACACATGCTCCTCTCCTTCTGGTGGAGCCGTCTCCCTCCTCTCAGCGCGTCTCTCCAAAGCTGGTTTCCTCTCCTCTTTGGCTTGGAGCGTCTCGCATCTCACCGCTCACAGCTCAGCTCACAGCTCCTTTCGTATGTCACCTCTTCGCTCATCTCTCATCTGCCAGGTCATCTGGTGAAGCAGTCCCTTCCAGTCCCTTTTATTACTCCGGGCGGAATCAAGCCGCCGGCTGCGAGGGCACGCCTACCGGGTCGCTAACCGCGGTGCTGGTTGGCCAAGTGGGGTTGGCTCACTCCTCCCCTCTATGACGAGGTGGAGACACGCCTTTCTTCTCCGAGATTAGCACATGGGCAATGGCGGTTTGCGGGATTGAACACCACTCGCACCCCTTTTGAAAGGAACTTTGGAGAGCGGAGATGTTTGGGGAAATTGAAAGGGCCTACGCTTATTTCGTTTGATACAATGCAAAGTCAATCTAGTGGGAAACACATATTTAGCCTACATAGAATAAGGAAATACACTATTTAAAAAGATATATCGTGGCCTGCGTGTAAGTTTCATGGAATTAACTAGGAGGACGGCTGCGACCATTATTTACATTATGAGGGTGTTACACATAACAAAACCATACTTTTTACATTCGTTACACTTCCTCCAAAATTGTTACACTTCTCAAAAACCGTTACACTTCTCAAATTCGTTACACTTCTCAAAACCGTTACAATATATATATATATATATATATACATATATATATATATATATATATATATATACATATATATATATATATATATATATATATATATATATATATATATATATATATATATATACATATATATATATATATATATATGTATATATATACACACAGGGTGTTTCAAAAAGAGCGATACAACTTTAAACGTTGATTTACAAAGAAACAGAAACCTCAGGAAAGTGTACCAAACATTTCTTGAAAGCGTAAGACATGGTATTTTCTATCACTGATTGCTAATGCAGTAAGTCACTGCTAGAGTTAGTGAGAGCCCAAGGTCTGAAATAGGTATTTACGCAAAATCCTTGTAATTGAAGTTTTTGATGTGTGCCCCTCCGCGGTTTAGACAGGCATTGATCCTGACTCCAAAGTTCTGTCCAACTTTCCTGTAGGTGTCATGTGGTTCTGCCCCCGAAAATGTTGTTGTGGTTGTTGGTGGCACCATTCAAGTGGAAATGGGCTTCATCACTGAACCACATCAGGTTGATCCAGTTTGCGTACCACTCCATCCTGTCACTGAGCCAATTGCACATATCAAGTCTCCTTTTCATGTCATCTTGAGTCAGTTTATGACTAATAGAGATGATGTATGGGAGAAGCTTCAGTTCCTTATTGTTGATGCCAAACTGATGTTGGTTTAATGCCCAGCTCCTGGGAGCGCTGGCGGTGGGACTTCTTGGGACTGCAATTCGATGTTGGCTTGACTCTTGGTTACTGATGCCGGCCTGCCACTGTTGCCCTTGCTCTGGTTGTGCACTATACCCTGGTGCTCAAAATGTTTCACAATACGTTGAATGGCACAATTTGTGGGTCCATTACGTGTTCTGAGGTCGTATTCCCGGTAGAACCTCCGGCGGGTGTCTACATATTATTTAGTCTCATACCACAGAGCCACGACTTTTGTCTTCTGCTCCACTGTCAATGGCATAGATGAGCTCCAGAGCTAGAAATCCCAGGGAACAAATAACACGATAACACCACCAAACCCTGAAAAGGATTTCAGAATCATTGGAATCTCCCGCGATGAAGCTAACTCCAAGGGCCTTTCACTCACTCACCGCAGGCAGGTTGGTGGTCTTTCCGTCTTCTACCGACCCGTCTACGGCCTTGCTCCTTCAGCTCTCTCTGGGCTCTGTCCCCCAAATATTCCTACAGGTCGCACAAGATCTGCCTGCAACCCTCTTATGGTTAAACTGCCAAAATCAAGACTCTCTGCTCACCTTCACTCTTTCATTCCTCTTTTCTCCCGCCTCTGGAACAAACTCCCTCACTCCCTTCAATCCCACTCCTCCCTCCAGGTCTTTAAAACAGCTGTTCACCACCATCTCTTATCTTCCCCCATCCAAAACCTTGATCTTTTCTACCCCCACTAATTTCACCCCAAATCCACTTTTTTGAAATACCAACTTCTTTCCTGGAAGTCCTTGGCGTCCTTGTGTTTTATACTTCTCCAACCCCCCCCCCCCCCCCCCTTCCCACGCCTCCTCCCCTCAAGCCCTCTCCCTCCCACACATCTCCCGATGTCCCTGCTCTCAAATGTTGTGTTTGTGTGGTTCCCCTTCTCTCCCCATCTTGTCTACCGCTCCCTCTTTTTATATATTTTGTTTGTCTGGTTGATTTGTTTGTGTGATAAATGTTAGCTCTTTCATGAGCCTCGATTCTGTATACTAAAAAAAAAAAAAAAATTTTTTTTAAATAAAGGAAAACGTTACATAACAGGTCAAAAAACAAAGAAATGGCAGGAAGTCAAATTTGTATCAATCTTTTTGAAACACCCTGTATTTATGTATATATATATATATATATATATATATATCATATATGTATGTGTCCAGAGTGCATACCCTGGTATTACAATGCAATTAAATATGGCATTAAAGACACTAATAAAGATATTGTGTCACCATCCTCATCAAGTTCCCACTTCTGGGTGGACCTGTTGACCACATTGCCTGATGAGAACCATCACATTTTTTGTTGTTGTTCCGTCACTGCCCCAGCAGCCCCATGAGGATCGTATAAATGGTGAATCTCTATTGGGAGTTTCCCATTTAAGAGATTGATTAAGACCTGAAAGTATTTTCCATTTTAAATTTGATGGTCTCTCAACCAGACCTGAAGCTGACTGCATTTTATAATGTAAATGTGCAAACCATGAAGGAGAAGGAAACTACCCCTCTCATGTAAATGACCCTTCTCTCCCTCATTCTTATTTATTTTGCACGAGATATATGACTAACGGACAAGCCGTCACACAATCATGCACACACGTGCAGACAGAGAGACAGGAGACAACACTGGACTTGACTTTTTTGATAGCAGACAAACGCAACCAGTCATCTTGGGGTTAAGTGACGGAACTTCACAGAACACTCTTTATGCTGGCAACACCATATTGTGAAGCCAAATTTATCTCAGCAAGTCATCGAGGCAATTCAGGAGAAATCGACCGTCCTCATGGGATGCTAACCCAGGGGGTTTTCCTTGTTCTCTAAATGCTGAGCATCAAGCGAGAAGGCAGCATGTACTTTTTGTAAGTATTTGGCGTGACTTGGCCAGGGTCAGAATTGACCCGCCGACATCCCAGACTCGGTGGATGCCTTAACCATAATGCCATTTGCATCTTTCTCCTCCCAATTTTATTTTGCTCCCCAACTCATCTTTCTGTCCTAGATCCAGCTTTCACTTTATTTTTTATGTCTCTGCCATGGCACCCTACCGCATCCAAACCCTTTGCCCCCAAAATAAAGTTTTAAGGAATTCTCACCAAAAGGTGATTTCTCATCACTTTTCTCTTCTTTTTGAATTTTTGAAGCATTCCTGATTTGAAGAACTGAAAAAGTGCGCAGACAATACATTTCAGATCACGCACAACATGATTATACAGTATTTGAAAAAATAGTGAAAGCCAAATCTCATTTAAGACATCAAAATGACAAGTTTGCCAATGGCTTACAAGAAGAATACTTGGGAATGTCCATGGAATTAATCGCTTTGCATTTCAGCACATCGTCCATTCCTCTTTCTTCGATTTGAAAAACCACAGGTGCAGGCAGATCTTGGTGAGACCTCTTTATAAAAGTCGAGTTTTTGAACAAAGAGTACGTTATTGGTAGGGAACCTTGTGCGGATTCACACGACACATTCAGTACAATTCCATTGGAGTCCCATTCCAAAGCTTTGATTGTTGGATTTGAAACTGCAAACAAACATCAGGGAAAAAGGGATGAAAAGTGAATATTGCATTGATAAATATTTATCGGTGAATAACGTCAAATCATCTATTCGGCAGTTTCGGAGATGAAGTTGTTGAAGGGTTTTGATAAACCCAAGATCGCAGCCAAATCACGTGACCAATGATGTCACAAAAATGATATGCGCAAAGTCACGTAAGCCTCGAACAGCTCCCAAAGTTTCAATTTCATCGGGATTGCCGTTTTTGAGAAACTCCCGGCTCAAAAAATTCACAGAACTAGAATAATAATAAACTTAACAATAACAATAGATTTCCAGGCCACTTGGCCCTGGAAGCCTAATAATAATATAATAATAATAATAATATAATATAATAATAATAATAATATAATAATAATAATAATATAATATAATAATAATAATAATATAATAATAATAATAATATAATATAATAATAATAATAATATAATAATAATAATAATATAATATAATAATAATAATAATATAATAATAATAATAATATAATATAATAATAATAATAATATAATATAATAATAATAATAATATAATAATAATAATAATAATATAATATAATAAGACAAAATTCCTTGTTGATCTAGTGGTAAAAAAGTTCTTTGCCTGACCCCATGGCATTATTATCACGAGTTTCCTTCCATTTCCGTTTTCATTTGATATCGTGAATGAAGAGGATGTCGTCTATATTTGGTAGCTGATAGCTCCCTCTGCTCCACTTCCCTTACAATCAATTGCGTTTGGTTTCAGTGAAATGGGGTTTTTGATGCTTGGTGTTTTGGGTTTTCCGATTATTATGATTGGATGCTTTTTTGGACGTCGGTTTTTGCAAAAAAGATCCACCAGTGATGAAACGGAGGTCCGTGATGCCCCTTTCCTTTCCACGTCTAACGGTGTGTCTTGGGTAGAAATTCCTGTTTCGTCATGTTACGTCATACTTGACTTGATGACTTTAGAAATATTGTTATAAAAAGAATTTGGCCGTGTTCGTCGCTTTCTGTCTCATTTAGTTCATTTTCTTTTGTGAAAACTTGAATAATTCGCAAACAAATCATGCGATAAGTTCCTGTCCCTATCACTGTCCGCATTCACAGTCGCCATTGTCATTGTAGTGCATACCGATCCATCTCATACGTCACAACATAGCAGACTGGATTCTGCTCCAGAAATAAGAGAAGAGTGTAGTCTGGGTCAGTTTGAAGCAATATGCCTGGGTTCGTTTTCAGAATTTTATCAGCAACAATATCAGAAAGGCATACACTTTCAGTTTATCATAAAAATTTGGGGAAGTAACTTTCCAAGACAGTGGCCTTTTAATTACATGCAATGACCTGAGGTAGATCAGCGACAATGAAGAAAATTTTTTTGTAATTCGCCAGATTGCCACCACAATATGAAAATGTAGTTCAATGTGTTGTGACAAATTCGTGAAATTGGCAAGAATCAGGCTCCAAGTTTCCTTCCACCACAAGAAACTTAATCCACGATTGTGCAAGTAATATTCATCAAGGTTTATATATATATATATATGAATGAATGATCGTTTTAAGGCCATTTTCCTTGCTAGAGCGGGAGTTAGCCTATATATATATATATATTATTTATAATAAATAAATAAAAATTTATATATATATATATATACTGGATATATGACATTCAGTTAAGGTGGGTGGGAAGTGGGATATCCATTGTATATACAAAATACTGTAGATAAGAGCAAAAAATCAGGAAGGGCATAGAACCTCATTCTGAAGTGAAGTCTGGTCTTTCCTGTTTTTTTCAGAATAAGTAGAGTCGTGCTCAGTACTATTGTTCAATTGGTTATGTCTTTGAAATTCAATATACGAGAGTAAATTCCCACATGGAGGTAATGGGAACAAGATTGAACGCACTGTTGTCACAACCTGGGACACAGACAAAATATTTCTTGGCTCATATGTCCACTCAACTCCCTCGTCCTTACTGTGGAAGGTGTCAAACAATTCATCTCCGATGGTCTTCACGATTTGGTTCAATATCGATAACGAATCTGATGGACGGTTGGGTCTGGTTTCAAGCAACGAATACACCCACCCCATACAGAAACGGCAGGGTCATGTTATCCTCTCTGGGGAATATAGATTATAGTAGATCTAGGATCGGGCCTCAAGAAAGTCAGGGTTGTATTCAGTTACCAAGGTTATTGTCGATCGCTTGCCAAGTGGTGGCCGAAGCATGAGAGCAAGCACTTCATTCAAAACAGTTGATAAGGAACGACCGGCTTGGCAAGCACGAGATAGCTGCTTATGTAACTGAACATACTCCCCAGGTTTGTTCCCTTTCAGGTTAGTGTTATTTCAGGCAATGAAAAAAAAAAACATCACCTGCAGCCTCAGCTTACATTCTCCAATCTGTCTCATTAACCTTGAGCCGTGTCTGTCCCGTGTCAAAATGCGAATGAATAAGATTAGAGAGCCGTGTGTGTCCCGTGTCCCCATGTGAATGAATAAGATTAGACAGAGCCGTGTGTGTCTCGTGTTCCCATTTGAATGAATAAGATTAGACAGAGCCATGTGTGTCTCGTGTTCCCATTTGAATGAATAAGATTAGACAGAGCCGTGTGTGTCCCGTGTTCCCATTTGAATGAATAACATTAGATAGAGTCGTGTGTGTCCCATGATCCCATTTGAATGAATAAGATTAGACAGAGCCGTGTGTGTCTCGTGTTCCCATTTGAATGAATAAGATTAGACAGAGCCGTGTGTGTCCCGTGTCCCCATGTGAATGAATAACATTAGACAGAGCCATGTGTGTCTCGTGTTCCCATTTGAATGAATAAGATTAGACAGAGCCATGTGTGTCCCGTGTTCCCATTGGAATGAATAACATTAGACAGAGCCATGTGTGTCCCGTGTTCCCATTTGAATGAATAACATCAGACAGAGCCATGTGTGTCTCGTGTTCCCATTTGAATGAATAAGATTAGACAGAGCCGTGTGTGTCCCGTGTTCCCATTTGAATGAATAACATTAGACAGAGCCATGTGTGTCTCGTGTTCCCATTTGAATGAATAACATTAGACAGAGCCATGTGTGTCCCGTGTTCCCATTTGAATGACTAACATTAGACAGAGCCATGTGTGTCTCGTGTTCCCATTTGAATGAATAAGATTAGACAGAGCCGTGTGTGTCCCGTGTCCCCATGTGAATGAATAAGATTAGACAGAGCCGTGTGTGTCTCGTGTTCCCATTTGAATGAATAAGATTAGACAGAGCCATGTGTGTCTCGTGTTCCCATTTGAATGAATAAGATTAGACAGAGCCCTGTGTGTCCCGTGATCCCATTTGAATGAATAAGATTAGACAGAGCCATATCTGTCCCGTGTTCCCATGTGAATGAATAACATTAGATAGAGCTATGTATGTTCAATGTTCCCATTTGACTGAATAACATTAGATAGAGCCATGTGTGTCCCGTGTTCACATGTGAATGAATAAGATTAGATAGAGCCATGTGTTTCCCATGTTCCCATGTGAATGCATAACATTAGATAAAGCCATGTATGTTCAATGCTCCCATTTGACTGAATAATATTAGATAGACCCATGTGCGTCTCGTGTTCCCATTTGAATGAATAAGATTAGACAGAGCCATGTGTGTCTCGTGTTCCCATTTGAATGAGTAAGATTAGACAGAGCCATGTGTGTCTCGTGTTCCCATTTGAATGAGTAAGATTAGACAGAGCCATGTGTGTCTCGTGTTCCCATGTGAATGCATAACATTAGATAAAGCCATGTATGTTCAATGTTCCCATTTGAATGAATAACATTAGATAGAGCCATGTGTGTCTCGTGTTCCCATTTGAATGAATAAGATTAGACAGAGCCATGTGTGTCCCGTGTTCCCATTTGAATGAGTAAGATTAGACAGAGCCATGTGTGTCTCGTGTTCCCATTTGAATGAATAACATTAGATAGAGCCATGTGTGTCTGGTGTTCCCATTTGAATGAATAAGATAAGACAGAGCCATGTGTGTCTCGTGTTCCCATTTGAATGAATAACATTAGATAGAGCCATGTGTGTCTGGTGTTGCCATTTGAATGAATAAGATTAGACAGAGCCATGTGTGTCTCGTGTTCCCATTTGAATGAGTAAGATTAGACAGAGCCATGTGTGTCTCGTTTTCCCATTTGAATGAGTAAGATTAGACAGAGCCATGTGTGTCTCGTGTTCCCATGTGAATGCATAACATTAGATAAAGCCATGTATGTTCAATGTTCCCATTTGAATGAATAACATTAGATAGAGCCATGTGTGTCTCGTGTTCCCATTTGAATGAATAAGATTAGACAGAGCCATGTGTGTCCCGTGTTCCCATTTGAATGAGTAAGATTAGACAGAGCCATGTGTGTCTCGTGTTCCCATTTGAATGAATAACATTAGATAGAGCCATGTGTGTCTGGTGTTCCCATTTGAATGAATAAGATAAGACAGAGCCATGTGTGTCTCGTGTTCCCAATTGAATGAATAACATTAGATAGAGCCGTGTGTGCCTCGTGTTCCCATTTGAATGAATAAGATTAGACAGAGCCATGTGTGTCTCGTGTTCCCATTTGACTGAATAATATTAGATAGACCCATGTGCGTCTCGTGTTCCCATTTGAATGAATAAGATTAGACAGAGCCATGTGTGTCTCGTGTTCCCATTTGAATGAGTAAGATTAGACAGAGCCATGTGTGTCTCGTGTTCCCATTTGAATGAGTAAGATTAGACAGAGCCATGTGTGTCTCGTGTTCCCATGTGAATGCATAACATTAGATAAAGCCATGTATGTTCAATGTTCCCATTTGAATGAATAACATTAGATAGAGCCATGTGTGTCTCGTGTTCCCATTTGAATGAATAAGATTAGACAGAGCCATGTGTGTCCCGTGTTCCCATTTGAATGAGTAAGATTAGACAGAGCCATGTGTGTCTCGTGTTCCCATTTGAATGAATAACATTGGATAGAGCCATGTGTGTCTGGTGTTCCCATTTGAATGAATAAGATTAGACAGAGCCATGTGTGTCCCGTGTTCCCATTTGAATGAGTAAGATTAGACAGAGCCATGTGTGTCTCGTGTTCCCATTTGAATGAATAACATTGGATAGAGCCATGTGTGTCTCGTGTTCCCATTTGAATGAATAACATTGGATAGAGCCATGTGTGTCTCGTGTTCCCATTTGAATGAATAAGATAAGACAGAGCCATGTGTGTCTCGTGTTCCCATTTGAATGAATAAGATAAGACAGAGCCATGTGGGTCTCGTGTTCCCATTTGAATGAATAACATTAGATAGAGCCGTGTGTGTCTCGTGTTCCCATTTGAATGAGTAAGATTAGACAGAGCCATGTGTGTCCCGTGTTCCCATTTGAATGAATAAGATTAGACAGAGCCGTGTGTGTCTCGTGTTCCCATTTGAATGAGTAAGATTAGACAGAGCCATGTGTGTCTCGTGTTCCCATTTGAATGAGTAAGATTAGACAGAGCCATGTGTGTCTCGTGTTCCCATTTGAATGAGTAAGATTAGGCAGAGCCATGTGTGTCTCGTGTTCCCATTTGAATGAGTAAGATTGGACAGAGCCATGTGTGTCTCGTGTTCCCATTTGAATGAATAAGATTAGACAGAGCCGTGTGTGTCTCGTGTTCCCATTTGAATGAGTAAGATTAGACAGAGCCATGTGTGTCTCGTGTTCCCATTTGAATGAGTAAGATTAGACAGAGCCGTGTGTGTCTCGTGTTCCCATTTGAATGAGTAAGATTAGACAGAGCCATGTGTGTCCCGTGTTCCCATTTGAATGAATAAGATTAGACAGAGCCATGTGTGTCTCGTGCTCCCATTTGAATGAATAAGATTAGACAGAGCCATGTGTGTCTCGTGTTCCCATTTGAATGAGTAAGATTAGACAGAGCCATGTGTGTCTCGTGGTCCCATTTGAATGAATAAGATTAGATCGAGCCATGTGTGTCTCGTGTTCCCATTTGAATGTATAAGATTAGACAGAGCCGTTTGTGTCTCGTGTTCCCATTTGAATGAGTAACATTAGACAGAGCCATGTTTGTCCCGTGTTCCCATTTGAATGAATAAGATTGGACAGAGCCGTGTGTGTCTCGTGTTCCCATTTGAATGAATAAGATTAGACAGAGCCATGTGTGTCTCGTGTTCCCATTTGAATGAATATGATTAGACAGAGCCGTGTGTGTCCCGTGTTCCCATTTGAATGAGTAAGATTAGACAGAGCCATGTGGGTCTCGTGTTCCCATTTGAATGAATAAGATTAGACAGAGCCATGTGTGTCTCGTGTTCCCATTTGAATGAATAAGATTAGACAGAGCCATGTGTGTCCCGTGTTCCCATTTGAATGAGTAAGATTGGACAGAGCCATGTGTGTCTCGTGTTCCCATTTGAATGAATAAGATTAGACAGAGCCATGTGTGTCTCGTGTTCCCATTTGAATGAGTAAGATTGGACAGAGCCGTGTGTGTCTCGTGTTCCCATTTGAATGAATAAGATTAGACAGAGCCATGTGTGTCTCGTGTTCCCATTTGAATGAATAAGATTAGACAGAGCCATGTGTGTCTCGTGTTCCCATGTGAATGAATAACATTAGATAGAGCTATGTATGTTCAATGTTCCCATTTGACTGAATAACATTAGATAGAGCCATGTGTGTCCCGTGTTCACATGTGAATGAATAAGATTAGATAGAGCCATGTGTTTCCCATGTTCCCATGTGAATGCATAACATTAGATAAAGCCATGTATGTTCAATGCTCCCATTTGACTGAATAATATTAGATAGACCCATGTGCGTCTCGTGTTCCCATTTGAATGAATAAGATTAGACAGAGCCATGTGTGTCTCGTGTTCCCATTTGAATGAGTAAGATTAGACAGAGCCATGTGTGTCTCGTGTTCCCATTTGAATGAGTAAGATTAGACAGAGCCATGTGTGTCTCGTGTTCCCATGTCAATGCATAACATTAGATAAAGCCATGTATGTTCAATGTTCCCATTTGAATGAATAACATTAGATAGAGCCATGTGTGTCTCGTGTTCCCATTTGAATGAATAAGATTAGACAGAGCCATGTGTGTCCCGTGTTCCCATTTGAATGAGTAAGATTAGACAGAGCCATGTGTGTCTCGTGTTCCCATTTGAATGAATAACATTAGATAGAGCCATGTGTGTCTGGTGTTCCCATTTGAATGAATAAGATAAGACAGAGCCATGTGTGTCTCGTGTTCCCATTTGAATGAATAACATTAGATAGAGCCATGTGTGTCTCGTGTTCCCATTTGAATGAATAAGATTAGACAGAGCCATGTGTGTCTCGTGTTCCCATTTGAATGAGTAAGATTAGACAGAGCCATGTGTGTCTCGTGTTCCCATTTGAATGAGTAAGATTAGACAGAGCCATGTGTGTCTCGTGTTCCCATGTGAATGCATAACATTAGATAAAGCCATGTATGTTCAATGTTCCCATTTGAATGAATAACATTAGATAGAGCCATGTGTGTCTCGTGTTCCCATTTGAATGAATAAGATTAGACAGAGCCATGTGTGTCCCGTGTTCCCATTTGAATGAGTAAGATTAGACAGAGCCATGTGTGTCTCGTGTTCCCATTTGAATGAATAACATTAGATAGAGCCATGTGTGTCTGGTGTTCCCATTTGAATGAATAAGATAAGACAGAGCCATGTGTGTCTCGTGTTCCCATTTGAATGAATAACATTAGATAGAGCCGTGTGTGCCTCGTGTTCCCATTTGAATGAATAAGATTAGACAGAGCCATGTGTGTCTCGTGTTCCCATTTGACTGAATAATATTAGATAGACCCATGTGCGTCTCGTGTTCCCATTTGAATGAATAAGATTAGACAGAGCCATGTGTGTCTCGTGTTCCCATTTGAATGAGTAAGATTAGACAGAGCCATGTGTGTCTCGTGTTCCCATTTGAATGAGTAAGATTAGACAGAGCCATGTGTGTCTCGTGTTCCCATGTGAATGCATAACATTAGATAAAGCCATGTATGTTCAATGTTCCCATTTGAATGAATAACATTAGACAGAGCCATGTGTGTCTCGTGTTCCCATTTGAATGAATAAGATTAGACAGAGCCATGTGTGTCCCGTGTTCCCATTTGAATGAGTAAGATTAGACAGAGCCATGTGTGTCTCGTGTTCCCATTTGAATGAATAACATTGGATAGAGCCATGTGTGTCTGGTGTTCTCATTTGAATGAATAAGATTAGACAGAGCCATGTGTGTCCCGTGTTCCCATTTGAATGAGTAAGATTAGACAGAGCCATGTGTGTCTCGTGTTCCCATTTGAATGAATAACATTGGATAGAGCCATGTGTGTCTCGTGTTCCCATTTGAATGAATAACATTGGATAGAGCCATGTGTGTCTCGTGTTCCCATTTGAATGAATAAGATAAGACAGAGCCATGTGTGTCTCGTGTTCCCATTTGAATGAATAAGATAAGACAGAGCCATGTGTGTCTCGTGTTCCCATTTGAATGAATAACATTAGATAGAGCCGTGTGTGTCTCGTGTTCCCATTTGAATGAGTAAGATTAGACAGAGCCATGTGTGTCCCGTGTTCCCATTTGAATGAATAAGATTAGACAGAGCCGTGTGTGTCTCGTGTTCCCATTTGAATGAGTAAGATTAGACAGAGCCATGTGTGTCTCGTGTTCCCATTTGAATGAGTAAGATTAGACAGAGCCATGTGTGTCTCGTGTTCCCATTTGAATGAGTAAGATTAGACAGAGCCATGTGTGTCTCGTGTTCCCATTTGAATGAGTAAGATTAGACAGAGCCATGTGTGTCTCGTGTTCCCATTTGAATGAATAAGATTAGACAGAGCCGTGTGTGTCTCGTGTTCCCATTTGAATGAGTAAGATTAGACAGAGCCATGTGTGTCTCGTGTTCCCATTTGAATGAGTAAGATTAGACAGAGCCGTTTGTGTCTCGTGTTCCCATTTGAATGAGTAAGATTAGACAGAGCCATGTGTGTCCCGTGTTCCCATTTGAATGAATAAGATTAGACAGAGCCATGTGTGTCTCGTGCTCCCATTTGAATGAATAAGATTAGACAGAGCCATGTGTGTCTCGTGTTCCCATTTGAATGAGTAAGATTAGACAGAGCCATGTGTGTCTCGTGGTCCCATTTGAATGAATAAGATTAGATCGAGCCATGTGTGTCTCGTGTTCCCATTTGAATGTATAAGATTAGACAGAGCCGTTTGTGTCTCGTGTTCCCATTTGAATGAGTAACATTAGACAGAGCCATGTTTGTCCCGTGTTCCCATTTGAATGAATAAGATTGGACAGAGCCGTGTGTGTCTCGTGTTCCCATTTGAATGAATAAGATTGGACAGAGCCGTGTGTGTCTCGTGTTCCCATTTGAATGAATAAGATTAGACAGAGCCATGTGTGTCTCGTGTTCCCATTTGAATGAATAAGATTAGACAGAGCCATGTGTGTCCCGTGTTCCCATTTGAATGAGTAAGATTGGACAGAGCCGTGTGTGTCTCGTGTTCCCATTTGAATGAATAAGATTAGACAGAGCCATGTGTGTCTCGTGTTCCCATTTGAATGAATAAGATTAGACAGAGCCATGTGGGTCTCGTGTTCCCATTTGAATGAGTAAGATTAGACAGAGCCATGTGTGTCCCGTGTTCCCATTTGAATGAGTAAGATTAGACAGAGCCATGTGTGTCTCGTGTTCCCATTTGAATGAATAACATTAGACAGAGCCGTGTGTGTCCCGTGTTCCCATTTGAATGAGTAAGATTAGACAGAGTCGTGTGTGTCCCGTGTTCCCATTTGAATGAATAAGATGAGACAGAGCCGTGTGTGTCTCGTGTTCCCATTTGAATGAGTAAGATTAGACCTAGCCGTGTGTGTCCCGTATTCCCATTTGAATGAATAAGATTAGGCCTAGCCGTGTGTGTCTCGTGTTCCCATGTGAATGAATAAGATTAGATAGAGCCATGTGTGTCTCGTGTTCCCATTTGAATGAATAAGATTAGACAGAGCCATGTGTGTCCCGTGTTCCCATTTGAATGAGTAAGATTAGACAGAGCCGTGTGTGTCCCGTGTTCCCATTTGAATGAATAAGATTAGACAGAGCCGTGTGTGTCCCGTGTTCCCATGTGAATGAGTAAGATTAGACAGAGCCTTGTGTGTCCCGTGTTCCCATTTGAATGAGTAAGATTAGACAGAGCCGTGTGTGTCCCGTGATCCCATTTGAATGAAAAACATTAGACAGAGCCATGTGTGTCCCGTGTTCCCATTTGAATGAATAACATTAGACAGAGCCATGTGTGTCCCGTGTTCCCATTTGAATGAATAAGATTAGACAGAGCCGTGTGTGTCTCGTGTTCCCATTTGAATGAGTAAGATTAGACCTAGCCGTGTGTATCCCGTATTCCCATTTGAATGAATAAGATTAGACCTAGCGTGTGTGTCTCGTGTTCCCATTTGAATGAATAAGATTAGACAGAGCCATGTGTGTCCCGTGTTCCCATTTGAATGAATAAGATTAGACAGAGCCATGTGTGTCCCGTGTTCCCATTTGAATGAGTAAGATTAGACAGAGCCGTGTGTGTCCCGTGTTCCCATTTGAATGAATAAGATTAGATAGAGCCATGTGTGTCTCGTGTTCCCATTTGAATGAATAAGATTAGACAGAGCCATGTGTGTCCCGTGTTCCCATTTGAATGAGTAAGATTAGACAGAGCCGTGTGTGTCCCGTGTTCCCATTTGAATGAATAAGATTAGACAGAGCCGTGTGTGTCCCGTGTTCCCATTTGAATGAGTAAGATTAGACAGAGTCGTGTGTGTCCCGTGTTCCCATTTGAATGAATAAAATTAGACAGAGCCATGTGTCTCGTGTTCCCATTTGAATGAGTAAGATTAGACAGAGCCGTGTGTGTCCCGTGTTCCCATTTGAATGAATAAGATTAGACAGAGCCGTGTGTGTCCCGTGTTCCCTTTTGAATGAATAACATTAGATAGAGTCGTGTGTGTCCCGTGATCCCATTTGAATGAATAAGATGAGACAGAACCATATCTGTCCCGTGTTCCCATGTGAATGAATAACATTACATAGAGCTATGTATGTTCAATGTTCGCATTTGACTGAATAACATTCGATAGAGCCATGTGTGTCCCGTGTTCTCATGTGAATGAATAAGATTAGACAGAGCGATGTGTTTCCCATGTTCCCATGTGAATGCATAACATTAGATAAAGCCATGTATCTTCAATGTTCCCATTTGACTGAATAATATAAAATAGAGCCATGTGCGTCTCGTGTTCCCATGTGAATGCATAACATTAGATAAAGCCATGTATCTTCAATGTTCCCATTTGACTGAATAATATTAGATAGAGCCATGTGTTTCCCATGTTCCCATGTGAATGCATAACATTAGATAAAGCCATGTATCTTCAATGTTCCCATTTGACTGAATAATATTAGATAGAGCCATGTGTGTCCCGTGTTCCCATTTGAATGAATAACATTAGACAGAGCCATGTGTGTCCCGTGTTCCCATTTGAATGAATAACATTAGATAGAGCCGTGTGTGTCTCGTGTTCCCATTTGAATGAATAAGATTAGACAGAGCCATGTGTGTCTCGTGTTCCCATTTGAATGAATAAGATAAGACAGAGCCATGTGTGTCTCGTGTTCCCATTTGAATGAATAACATTAGATAGAGCTGTGTGTGTCTCGTGTTCCCATTTGAATGAATAACATTAGATAGAGCCGTGTGTGTCTCGTGTTCCCATTTGAATGAATAAGATTAGACAGAGCCATGTGTGTCTCGTGTTCCCATTTGAATGAATAACATTAGATAGAGCCGTGTGTGTCTCGTGTTCCCATTTGAATGAATAACATTAGATAGAGTCGTGTGTGTCCCGTGATCCCATTTGAATGAATAAGATTAGACAGAACCATATCTGTCCCGTGTTCCCATGTGAATGAATAACATTACATAGAGCTATGTATGTTCAATGTTCCCATTTGACTGAATAACATTAGATAGAGCCATGTGTGTCCCGTGTTCACATGTGAATGAATAAGATTAGATAGAGCCATGTGTTTCCCATGTTCCCATATGAATGCATCACATTAGATAAAGCCATGTACGTTCAACGCTCCCATTTGACTGAATAATATTAGATAGACCCATGTGCGTCTCGTGTTCCCATTTGAATGAATAAGATTAGACAGAGCCATGTGTGTCTCGTGTTCCCATTTGAATGAGTAAGATTAGACAGAGCCATGTGTGTCTCGTGTTCCCATTTGAATGAGTAAGATTAAACAGAGCCATGTGTGTCTCGTGTTCCCATGTGAATGCATAACATTAGATAAAGCCATGTATGTTCAATGTTCCCATTTGAATGAATAACATTAGATAGAGCCATGTGTGTCTCGTTTCCCATTTGAATGAATAAGATTAGACAGAGCCATGTGTGTCCCGTGTTCCCATTTGAATGAGTAAGATTAGACAGAGCCATGTGTGTCTCGTGTTCCCATTTGAATGAATAACATTAGATAGAGCCATGTGTGTCTGGTGTTCCCATTTGAATGAATAAGATAATACAGAGCCATGTGTGTCTCGTGTTCCCATTTGAATGAATAACATTAGATAGAGCCGTGTGTGTCTCGTGTTCCCATTTGAATGAGTAAGATTAGACAGAGCCATGTGTGTTCCGTGTTCCCATTTGAATGAATAAGATTAGACAGAGCCGTGTGTGTCTCGTGTTCCCATTTGAATGAGTAAGATTAGACAGAGCCATGTGTGTCTCGTGTTCCCATTTGAATGAGTAAGATTAGACAGAGCCATGTGTGTCTCGTGTTCCCATTTGAATGAGTAAGATTAGACAGAGCCATGTGTGTCTCGTGTTCCCATTTGAATGAGTAAGATTATACAGAGCCATGTGTGTCTCGTGTTCCCATTTGAATGAATAAGATTAGACAGAGCCGTGTGTGTCTCGTGTTCCCATTTGAATGAGTAAGATTAGATAGAGCCGTGTGTGTCCCGTGATCCCATTTGAATGAGTAAGATTAGACAGAGCCGGGTGTGTCTCGTGTTCCCATTTGAATGAGTAAGATTAGACAGAGCCGTGTGTGTCTCGTGTTCCCATTTGAATGAGTAAGATTAGACAGAGCCATGTGTGTCCCGTGTTCCCATTTGAATGAATAAGATTGGACAGAGCCATGTGTGTCTCGTGTTCCCATTTGAATGAATAAGATTAGACAGAGCCATGTGTGTCTCGTGTTCCCATTTGAATGAGTAAGATTAGACAGAGCCATGTGTGTCTCGTGGTCCCATTTGAATGAATAAGTTTAGATCGAGCCATGTGTGTCTCGTGTTCCCATTTGAAGGTATAAGATTAGACAGAGCCGTGTGTGTCTCGTGTTCCCATTTTAATGAGTAAGATTAGACAGAGCCATGTGTGTTCCGTGTTCCCATTTGAATGAATAAGATTAGACAGAGTCGTGTGTGTCTCGTGTTCCCATTTGAATGTGTAAGATTAGACAGAGCCATGTGTGTCTCGTGTTCCCATTTGAATGAATAAGATTAGACAGAGCCATGTGTGTCTCGTGTTCCCATTTGAATGAATAAGATTAGACAGAGCCATGTGTGTCTCGTGTTCCCATTTGAATGAGTAAGATTAGACAGAGCCATGTTTGTCCCGTGTTCCCATTTGAATGAATAAGATTGGACAGAGCCGTGTGTGTCTCGTGTTCCCATTTGAATGAATAAGATTAGACAGAGCCATGTGTGTCTCGTGTTCCCATTTGAATGAATAAGATTAGACAGAGCCATGTGTGTCCCGTGTTCCCATTTGAATGAGTAAGATTGGACAGAGCCGTGTGTGTCTCGTGTTCCCATTTGAATGAATAAGATTAGACAGAGCCATGTGGGTCTCGTGTTCCCATTTGAATGAGTAAGATTAGACAGAGCCATGTGTGTCCCGTGTTCCCATTTGAATGAGTAAGATTAGACAGAGCCATGTGTGTCTCGTGTTCCCATTTGAATGAATAACATTAGACAGAGCCGTGTGTGTCCCGTGTTCCCATTTGAATGAGTAAGATTAGACAGAGTCGTGTGTGTCCCGTGTTCCCATTTGAATGAATAAGATTAGACAGAGCCATGTGTGACCCGTGTTCCCATTTGAATGAATAAGATTAGACAGAGCCATGTGTGTCCCGTGTTCCCATTTGAATGAATAAGATTAGAAAGAGCCATGTGTGTCTCGTGTTCCCATTTGAATGAATAAGATTAGACAGAGCCATCTGTGTCTCGTGTTCCCATTTGAATGAATAAGATTAGACAGAGCCATGTGTGTTTCGTGATCCCATTTGAATGAGTAAGATTAGACAGAGCCATGTGTGTCCCGTGTTCGCATTTGAATGAGTAAGATTAGACAGAGCCATGTGTGTCTCGTGTTCCCATTTGAATGAATAACATTAGACAGAGCCGTGTGTGTCCCGTGTTCCCATTTGAATGAGTAAGATTAGACAGAGCCGTATGTGTCTCGTGTTCCCATTTGAATGAGTAAGATTAGACAGAGCCATGTGTGTCCCGTGTTCCCATTTGAATGAATAAGATTAGACAGAGCCATGTGTGTCTCGTGTTCCCATTTGAATGAGTAAGATTAGACAGAGCCATGTGTGTCTCGTGTTCCCATTTGAATGAGTAAGATTAGACAGAGCCATGTGTGTCTCGTGTTCCCATTTGAATGAGTAAGATTAGACAGAGCCATGTGTGTCTCGTGTTCCCATTTGAATGAGTAAGATTAGACAGAGCCATGTGTGTCTCGTGTTCCCATTTGAATGAGTAAGATTAGACAGAGCCATGTGTGTCCCGTGTTCCCATTTGAATGAATAAGATTAGACAGAGCCATGTGTGTCTCGTGTTCCCATTTGAATGAGTAAGATTAGACAGAGCCATGTGTGTCCCGTGTTCCCATTTGAATGAATAAGATTAGACAGAGCCGTGTGTGTACCGTGTTCCCATTTGAATGAATAACATAAGACAGAGCCATGTGTGTCCCGTGTTCCCATTTGAATGAATAACATTAGACAGAGCCATGTGTGTCCCGTGTTCCCATTTGAATGAATAAGATGAGACAGAGCCGTGTGTGTCTCGTGTTCCCATTTGAATGAGTAAGATTAGACCTAGCCGTGTGTGTCCCGTATTCCCATTTGAATGAATATGATTAGACCTAGCCGTGTGTGTCTCGTGTTCCCATGTGAATGAATAAGATTAGATAGAGCCATGTGTGTCTCGTGTTCCCATTTGAATGAATAAGATTAGACAGAGCCATGTGTGTCCCGTGTTCCCATTTGAATGAGTAAGATTAGACAGAGCCGTGTGTGTCCCGTGTTCCCATTTGAATGAATAAGATTAGACAGAGCCGTGTGTGTCCCGTGTTCCCATTTGAATGAGTAAGATTAGACAGAGCCGTGTGTGTCCTGTGTTCCCATTTGAATGAGTAAGATTAGACAGAGCCGTGTGTGTCCCGTGATCCCATTTGAATGAATAACATTAGACAGAGCCATGTGTGTCCCGTGTTCCGATTTGAATGAATAACATTAGACAGAGCAGTGTGTGTCTCGTGTTCCCATTTGAATGAGTAAGATTAGACCTAGCCGTGTGTGTCCCGTATTCCCATTTGAATGAATAAGATTAGACCTAGCCGTGTGTGTCTCGTGTTCCCATGTGAATGAATAAGATTAGATAGAGCCATGTGTGTCTCGTGTTCCCATTTGAATGAATAAGATTAGACAGAGCCATGTGTGTCCCGTGTTCCCATTTGAATGAGTAAGATTAGACAGAGCCGTGTGTGTCCCGTGTTCCCATTTGAATGAATAAGATTAGACAGAGCCGTGTGTGTCCCGTGTTCCCATGTGAATGAGTAAGATTAGACAGAGCCTTGTGTGTCCCGTGTTCCCATTTGAATGAGTAAGATTAGACAGAGCCGTGTGTGTCCCGTGATCCCATTTGAATGAAAAACATTAGACAGAGCCATGTGTGTCCCGTGTTCCCATTTGAATGAATAACATTAGACAGAGCCATGTGTGTCCCGTGTTCCCATTTGAATGAATAAGATTAGACAGAGCCGTGTGTGTCTCGTGTTCCCATTTGAATGAGTAAGATTAGACCTAGCCGTGTGTATCCCGTATTCCCATTTGAATGAATAAGATTAGACCTAGCGTGTGTGTCTCGTGTTCCCATTTGAATGAATAAGATTAGACAGAGCCATGTGTGTCCCGTGTTCCCATTTGAATGAGTAAGATTAGACAGAGCCGTGTGTGTCCCGTGTTCCCATTTGAATGAATAAGATTAGATAGAGCCATGTGTGTCTCGTGTTCCCATTTGAATGAATAAGATTAGACAGAGCCATGTGTGTCCCGTGTTCCCATTTGAATGAGTAAGATTAGACAGAGCCGTGTGTGTCCCGTGTTCCCATTTGAATGAATAAGATTAGACAGAGCCGTGTGTGTCCCGTGTTCCCATTTGAATGAGTAAGATTAGACAGAGTCGTGTGTGTCCCGTGTTCCCATTTGAATGAATAAAATTAGACAGAGCCATGTGTCTCGTGTTCCCATTTGAATGAGTAAGATTAGACAGAGCCGTGTGTGTCCCGTGTTCCCATTTGAATGAATAAGATTAGACAGAGCCGTGTGTGTCCCGTGTTCCCTTTTGAATGAATAACATTAGATAGAGTCGTGTGTGTCCCGTGATCCCATTTGAATGAATAAGATGAGACAGAACCATATCTGTCCCGTGTTCCCATGTGAATGAATAACATTACATAGAGCTATGTATGTTCAATGTTCGCATTTGACTGAATAACATTCGATAGAGCCATGTGTGTCCCGTGTTCTCATGTGAATGAATAAGATTAGATAGAGCCATGTGTTTCCCATGTTCCCATGTGAATGCATAACATTAGATAAAGCCATGTATCTTCAATGTTCCCATTTGACTGAATAATATAAGATAGAGCCATGTGCGTCTCGTGTTCCCATGTGAATGCATAACATTAGATAAAGCCATGTATCTTCAATGTTCCCATTTGACTGAATAATATTAGATAGAGCCATGTGTTTCCCATGTTCCCATGTGAATGCATAACATTAGATAAAGCCATGTATCTTCAATGTTCCCATTTGACTGAATAATATTAGATAGAGCCATGTGTGTCCCGTGTTCCCATTTGAATGAATAACATTAGACAGAGCCATGTGTGTCCCGTGTTCCCATTTGAATGAATAACATTAGATAGAGCCGTGTGTGTCTCGTGTTCCCATTTGAATGAATAAGATTAGACAGAGCCATGTGTGTCTCGTGTTCCCATTTGAATGAATAAGATAAGACAGAGCCATGGGTGTCTCGTGTTCCCATTTGAATGAATAACATTAGATAGAGCTGTGTGTGTCTCGTGTTCCCATTTGAATGAATAACATTAGATAGAGCCGTGTGTGTCTCGTGTTCCCATTTGAATGAATAAGATTAGACAGAGCCATGTGTGTCTCGTGTTCCCATTTGAATGAATAACATTAGATAGAGCCGTGTGTGTCTCGTGTTCCCATTTGAATGAATAACATTAGATAGAGTCGTGTGTGTCCCGTGATCCCATTTGAATGAATAAGATTAGACAGAACCATATCTGTCCCGTGTTCCCATGTGAATGAATAACATTACATAGAGCTATGTATGTTCAATGTTCCCATTTGACTGAATAACATTAGATAGAGCCATGTGTGTCCCGTGTTCACATGTGAATGAATAAGATTAGATAGAGCCATGTGTTTCCCATGTTCCCATATGAATGCATCACATTAGATAAAGCCATGTACGTTCAATGCTCCCATTTGACTGAATAATATTAGATAGACCCATGTGCGTCTCGTGTTCCCATTTGAATGAATAAGATTAGACAGAGCCATGTGTGTCTCGTGTTCCCATTTGAATGAGTAAGATTAGACAGAGCCATGTGTGTCTCGTGTTCCCATTTGAATGAGTAAGATTAAACAGAGCCATGTGTGTCTCGTGTTCCCATGTGAATGCATAACATTAGATAAAGCCATGTATGTTCAATGTTCCCATTTGAATGAATAACATTAGATAGAGCCATGTGTGTCTCGTTTCCCATTTGAATGAATAAGATTAGACAGAGCCATGTGTGTCCCGTGTTCCCATTTGAATGAGTAAGATTAGACAGAGCCATGTGTGTCTCGTGTTCCCATTTGAATGAATAACATTAGATAGAGCCATGTGTGTCTGGTGTTCCCATTTGAATGAATAAGATAATACAGAGCCATGTGTGTCTCGTGTTCCCATTTGAATGAATAACATTAGATAGAGCCGTGTGTGTCTCGTGTTCCCATTTGAATGAGTAAGATTAGACAGAGCCATGTGTGTTCCGTGTTCCCATTTGAATGAATAAGATTAGACAGAGCCGTGTGTGTCTCGTGTTCCCATTTGAATGAGTAAGATTAGACAGAGCCATGTGTGTCTCGTGTTCCCATTTGAATGAGTAAGATTAGACAAAGCCATGTGTGTCTCGTGTTCCCATTTGAATGAGTAAGATTAGACAGAGCCATGTGTGTCTCGTGTTCCCATTTGAATGAGTAAGATTATACAGAGCCATGTGTGTCTCGTGTTCCCATTTGAATGAATAAGATTAGACAGAGCCGTGTGTGTCTCGTGTTCCCATTTGAATGAGTAAGATTAGATAGAGCCGTGTGTGTCCCGTGATCCCATTTGAATGAGTAAGATTAGACAGAGCCGTGTGTGTCTCGTGTTCCCATTTGAATGAGTAAGATTAGACAGAGCCGTGTGTGTCTCGTGTTCCCATTTGAATGAGTAAGATTAGACAGAGCCATGTGTGTCCCGTGTTCCCATTTGAATGAATAAGATTGGACAGAGCCATGTGTGTCTCGTGTTCCCATTTGAATGAATAAGATTAGACAGAGCCATGTGTGTCTCGTGTTCCCATTTGAATGAGTAAGATTAGACAGAGCCATGTGTGTCTCGTGGTCCCATTTGAATGAATAAGTTTAGATCGAGCCATGTGTGTCTCGTGTTCCCATTTGAAGGTATAAGATTAGACAGAGCCGTGTGTGTCTCGTGTTCCCATTTTAATGAGTAAGATTAGACAGAGCCATGTGTGTTCCGTGTTCCCATTTGAATGAATAAGATTAGACAGAGTCGTGTGTGTCTCGTGTTCCCATTTGAATGTGTAAGATTAGACAGAGCCATGTGTGTCTCGTGTTCCCATTTGAATGAATAAGATTAGACAGAGCCATGTGTGTCTCGTGTTCCCATTTGAATGAATAAGATTAGACAGAGCCATGTGTGTCTCGTGTTCCCATTTGAATGAGTAAGATTAGACAGAGCCATGTTTGTCCCGTGTTCCCATTTGAATGAATAAGATTGGACAGAGCCGTGTGTGTCTCGTGTTCCCATTTGAATGAATAAGATTAGACAGAGCCATGTGTGTCTCGTGTTCCCATTTGAATGAATAAGATTAGACAGAGCCATGTGTGTCCCGTGTTCCCATTTGAATGAGTAAGATTGGACAGAGCCGTGTGTGTCTCGTGTTCCCATTTGAATGAATAAGATTAGACAGAGCCATGTGTGTCTCGTGTTCCCATTTGAATGAATAAGATTAGACAGAGCCATGTGGGTCTCGTGTTCCCATTTGAATGAGTAAGATTAGACAGAGCCATGTGTGTCCCGTGTTCCCATTTGAATGAGTAAGATTAGACAGAGCCATGTGTGTCTCGTGTTCCCATTTGAATGAATAACATTAGACAGAGCCGTGTGTGTCCCGTGTTCCCATTTGAATGAGTAAGATTAGACAGAGTCGTGTGTGTCCCGTGTTCCCATTTGAATGAATAAGATTAGACAGAGCCATGTGTGACCCGTGTTCCCATTTGAATGAATAAGATTAGACAGAGCCATGTGTGTCCCGTGTTCCCATTTGAATGAATAAGATTAGAAAGAGCCATGTGTGTCTCGTGTTCCCATTTGAATGAATAAGATTAGACAGAGCCATCTGTGTCTCGTGTTCCCATTTGAATGAATAAGATTAGACAGAGCCATGTGTGTTTCGTGTTCCCATTTGAATGAGTAAGATTAGACAGAGCCATGTGTGTCCCGTGTTCGCATTTGAATGAGTAAGATTAGACAGAGCCATGTGTGTCTCGTGTTCCCATTTGAATGAATAAGATTAGACAGAGCCATGTGTGTCCCGTGTTCCCATTTGAATGAATAAGATTAGACAGAGTCGTGTGTGTCCCGTGTTCCCATTTGAATGAATAAGATTAGACAGAGCCATGTGTGA
This sequence comes from Myxine glutinosa, assembly GCF_964187855.1. Lineage (NCBI taxonomy): Eukaryota > Metazoa > Chordata > Myxini > Myxiniformes > Myxinidae > Myxine > Myxine glutinosa. The sequence goes on along the minus strand of NC_136261.1, from coordinate 238,101,541 downwards.
CCCGTGTTCCCATTTGAATGAATAAGATTAGACAGAGCCATGTGTGTCCCGTGTTCCCATTTGAATGAATAAGATTAGAAAGAGCCATGTGTGTCTCGTGTTCCCATTTGAATGAATAAGATTAGACAGAGCCATCTGTGTCTCGTGTTCCCATTTGAATGAATAAGATTAGACAGAGCCATGTGTGTTTCGTGTTCCCATTTGAATGAGTAAGATTAGACAGAGCCATGTGTGTCCCGTGTTCGCATTTGAATGAGTAAGATTAGACAGAGCCATGTGTGTCTCGTGTTCCCATTTGAATGAATAAGATTAGACAGAGCCATGTGTGTCCCGTGTTCCCATTTGAATGAATAAGATTAGACAGAGCCATGTGTGTCCCGTGTTCCCATTTGAATGAGTAAGATTAGACAGAGCCGTGTGTGTCCCGTGTTCCCATTTGAATGAATAAGATTAGATAGAGCCATGTGTGTCTCGTGTTCCCATTTGAATGAATAAGATTAGACAGAGCCATGTGTGTCCCGTGTTCCCATTTGAATGAGTAAGATTAGACAGAGCCGTGTGTGTCCCGTGTTCCCATTTGAATGAATAAGATTAGACAGAGCCGTGTGTGTCCCGTGTTCCCATTTGAATGAGTAAGATTAGACAGAGTCGTGTGTGTCCCGTGTTCCCATTTGAATGAATAAAATTAGACAGAGCCATGTGTCTCGTGTTCCCATTTGAATGAGTAAGATTAGACAGAGCCGTGTGTGTCCCGTGTTCCCATTTGAATGAATAAGATTAGACAGAGCCGTGTGTGTCCCGTGTTCCCTTTTGAATGAATAACATTAGATAGAGTCGTGTGTGTCCCGTGATCCCATTTGAATGAATAAGATGAGACAGAACCATATCTGTCCCGTGTTCCCATGTGAATGAATAACATTACATAGAGCTATGTATGTTCAATGTTCGCATTTGACTGAATAACATTCGATAGAGCCATGTGTGTCCCGTGTTCTCATGTGAATGAATAAGATTAGATAGAGCCATGTGTTTCCCATGTTCCCATGTGAATGCATAACATTAGATAAAGCCATGTATCTTCAATGTTCCCATTTGACTGAATAATATAAGATAGAGCCATGTGCGTCTCGTGTTCCCATGTGAATGCATAACATTAGATAAAGCCATGTATCTTCAATGTTCCCATTTGACTGAATAATATTAGATAGAGCCATGTGTTTCCCATGTTCCCATGTGAATGCATAACATTAGATAAAGCCATGTATCTTCAATGTTCCCATTTGACTGAATAATATTAGATAGAGCCATGTGTGTCCCGTGTTCCCATTTGAATGAATAACATTAGACAGAGCCATGTGTGTCCCGTGTTCCCATTTGAATGAATAACATTAGATAGAGCCGTGTGTGTCTCGTGTTCCCATTTGAATGAATAAGATTAGACAGAGCCATGTGTGTCTCGTGTTCCCATTTGAATGAATAAGATAAGACAGAGCCATGTGTGTCTCGTGTTCCCATTTGAATGAATAACATTAGATAGAGCTGTGTGTGTCTCGTGTTCCCATTTGAATGAATAACATTAGATAGAGCCGTGTGTGTCTCGTGTTCCCATTTGAATGAATAAGATTAGACAGAGCCATGTGTGTCTCGTGTTCCCATTTGAATGAATAACATTAGATAGAGCCGTGTGTGTCTCGTGTTCCCATTTGAATGAATAACATTAGATAGAGTCGTGTGTGTCCCGTGATCCCATTTGAATGAATAAGATTAGACAGAACCATATCTGTCCCGTGTTCCCATGTGAATGAATAACATTACATAGAGCTATGTATGTTCAATGTTCCCATTTGACTGAATAACATTAGATAGAGCCATGTGTGTCCCGTGTTCACATGTGAATGAATAAGATTAGATAGAGCCATGTGTTTCCCATGTTCCCATATGAATGCATCACATTAGATAAAGCCATGTACGTTCAATGCTCCCATTTGACTGAATAATATTAGATAGACCCATGTGCGTCTCGTGTTCCCATTTGAATGAATAAGATTAGACAGAGCCATGTGTGTCTCGTGTTCCCATTTGAATGAGTAAGATTAGACAGAGCCATGTGTGTCTCGTGTTCCCATTTGAATGAGTAAGATTAAACAGAGCCATGTGTGTCTCGTGTTCCCATGTGAATGCATAACATTAGATAAAGCCATGTATGTTCAATGTTCCCATTTGAATGAATAACATTAGATAGAGCCATGTGTGTCTCGTTTCCCATTTGAATGAATAAGATTAGACAGAGCCATGTGTGTCCCGTGTTCCCATTTGAATGAGTAAGATTAGACAGAGCCATGTGTGTCTCGTGTTCCCATTTGAATGAATAACATTAGATAGAGCCATGTGTGTCTGGTGTTCCCATTTGAATGAATAAGATAATACAGAGCCATGTGTGTCTCGTGTTCCCATTTGAATGAATAACATTAGATAGAGCCGTGTGTGTCTCGTGTTCCCATTTGAATGAGTAAGATTAGACAGAGCCATGTGTGTTCCGTGTTCCCATTTGAATGAATAAGATTAGACAGAGCCGTGTGTGTCTCGTGTTCCCATTTGAATGAGTAAGATTAGACAGAGCCATGTGTGTCTCGTGTTCCCATTTGAATGAGTAAGATTAGACAAAGCCATGTGTGTCTCGTGTTCCCATTTGAATGAGTAAGATTAGACAGAGCCATGTGTGTCTCGTGTTCCCATTTGAATGAGTAAGATTATACAGAGCCATGTGTGTCTCGTGTTCCCATTTGAATGAATAAGATTAGACAGAGCCGTGTGTGTCTCGTGTTCCCATTTGAATGAGTAAGATTAGATAGAGCCGTGTGTGTCCCGTGATCCCATTTGAATGAGTAAGATTAGACAGAGCCGTGTGTGTCTCGTGTTCCCATTTGAATGAGTAAGATTAGACAGAGCCGTGTGTGTCTCGTGTTCCCATTTGAATGAGTAAGATTAGACAGAGCCATGTGTGTCCCGTGTTCCCATTTGAATGAATAAGATTGGACAGAGCCATGTGTGTCTCGTGTTCCCATTTGAATGAATAAGATTAGACAGAGCCATGTGTGTCTCGTGTTCCCATTTGAATGAGTAAGATTAGACAGAGCCATGTGTGTCTCGTGGTCCCATTTGAATGAATAAGTTTAGATCGAGCCATGTGTGTCTCGTGTTCCCATTTGAAGGTATAAGATTAGACAGAGCCGTGTGTGTCTCGTGTTCCCATTTTAATGAGTAAGATTAGACAGAGCCATGTGTGTTCCGTGTTCCCATTTGAATGAATAAGATTAGACAGAGTCGTGTGTGTCTCGTGTTCCCATTTGAATGTGTAAGATTAGACAGAGCCATGTGTGTCTCGTGTTCCCATTTGAATGAATAAGATTAGACAGAGCCATGTGTGTCTCGTGTTCCCATTTGAATGAATAAGATTAGACAGAGCCATGTGTGTCTCGTGTTCCCATTTGAATGAGTAAGATTAGACAGAGCCATGTTTGTCCCGTGTTCCCATTTGAATGAATAAGATTGGACAGAGCCGTGTGTGTCTCGTGTTCCCATTTGAATGAATAAGATTAGACAGAGCCATGTGTGTCTCGTGTTCCCATTTGAATGAATAAGATTAGACAGAGCCATGTGTGTCCCGTGTTCCCATTTGAATGAGTAAGATTGGACAGAGCCGTGTGTGTCTCGTGTTCCCATTTGAATGAATAAGATTAGACAGAGCCATGTGTGTCTCGTGTTCCCATTTGAATGAATAAGATTAGACAGAGCCATGTGGGTCTCGTGTTCCCATTTGAATGAGTAAGATTAGACAGAGCCATGTGTGTCCCGTGTTCCCATTTGAATGAGTAAGATTAGACAGAGCCATGTGTGTCTCGTGTTCCCATTTGAATGAATAACATTAGACAGAGCCGTGTGTGTCCCGTGTTCCCATTTGAATGAGTAAGATTAGACAGAGTCGTGTGTGTCCCGTGTTCCCATTTGAATGAATAAGATTAGACAGAGCCATGTGTGACCCGTGTTCCCATTTGAATGAATAAGATTAGACAGAGCCATGTGTGTCCCGTGTTCCCATTTGAATGAATAAGATTAGAAAGAGCCATGTGTGTCTCGTGTTCCCATTTGAATGAATAAGATTAGACAGAGCCATCTGTGTCTCGTGTTCCCATTTGAATGAATAAGATTAGACAGAGCCATGTGTGTTTCGTGTTCCCATTTGAATGAGTAAGATTAGACAGAGCCATGTGTGTCCCGTGTTCGCATTTGAATGAGTAAGATTAGACAGAGCCATGTGTGTCTCGTGTTCCCATTTGAATGAATAACATTAGACAGAGCCGTGTGTGTCCCGTGTTCCCATTTGAATGAGTAAGATTAGACAGAGCCGTATGTGTCTCGTGTTCCCATTTGAATGAGTAAGATTAGACAGAGCCATGTGTGTCCCGTGTTCCCATTTGAATGAATAAGATTAGACAGAGCCATGTGTGTCTCGTGTTCCCATTTGAATGAGTAAGATTAGACAGAGCCATGTGTGTCTCGTGTTCCCATTTGAATGAGTAAGATTAGACAGAGCCATGTGTGTCTCGTGTTCCCATTTGAATGAGTAAGATTAGACAGAGCCATGTGTGTCTCGTGTTCCCATTTGAATGAGTAAGATTAGACAGAGCCATGTGTGTCTCGTGTTCCCATTTGAATGAGTAAGATTAGACAGAGCCATGTGTGTCCCGTGTTCCCATTTGAATGAATAAGATTAGACAGAGCCATGTGTGTCTCGTGTTCCCATTTGAATGAGTAAGATTAGACAGAGCCATGTGTGTCCCGTGTTCCCATTTGAATGAATAAGATTAGACAGAGCCGTGTGTGTACCGTGTTCCCATTTGAATGAATAACATAAGACAGAGCCATGTGTGTCCCGTGTTCCCATTTGAATGAATAACATTAGACAGAGCCATGTGTGTCCCGTGTTCCCATTTGAATGAATAAGATGAGACAGAGCCGTGTGTGTCTCGTGTTCCCATTTGAATGAGTAAGATTAGACCTAGCCGTGTGTGTCCCGTATTCCCATTTGAATGAATATGATTAGACCTAGCCGTGTGTGTCTCGTGTTCCCATGTGAATGAATAAGATTAGATAGAGCCATGTGTGTCTCGTGTTCCCATTTGAATGAATAAGATTAGACAGAGCCATGTGTGTCCCGTGTTCCCATTTGAATGAGTAAGATTAGACAGAGCCGTGTGTGTCCCGTGTTCCCATTTGAATGAATAAGATTAGACAGAGCCGTGTGTGTCCCGTGTTCCCATTTGAATGAGTAAGATTAGACAGAGCCGTGTGTGTCCTGTGTTCCCATTTGAATGAGTAAGATTAGACAGAGCCGTGTGTGTCCCGTGATCCCATTTGAATGAATAACATTAGACAGAGCCATGTGTGTCCCGTGTTCCGATTTGAATGAATAACATTAGACAGAGCCGTGTGTGTCTCGTGTTCCCATTTGAATGAGTAAGATTAGACCTAGCCGTGTGTGTCCCGTATTCCCATTTGAATGAATAAGATTAGACCTAGCCGTGTGTGTCTCGTGTTCCCATGTGAATGAATAAGATTAGATAGAGTCATGTGTGTCTCGTGTTCCCATTTGAATGAATAAGATTAGATAGAGCCATGTGTGTCTCGTGTTCCCATTTGAATGAATAAGATTAGACAGAGCCATGTGTGTCTCGTGTTCCCATTTGAATGAATAAGATTAGACAGAGCCATGTGTGTCTCATGTTCCCATTTGAATGAATAAGATTGGACAGAGCCGTGTGTGTCTCGTGTTCCCATTTGAATGAATAAGATTAGACAGAGCCATGTGTGTCTCGTGTTCCCATTTGAATGAATAAGATTAGACAGAGCCATGTGTGTCTCGTGTTCCCATTTGAATGAGTAAGATTAGACAGAGCCATGTGTGTCCCGTGTTCCCATTTGAATGAGTAAGATTAGACAGAGCCATGTGTGTCTCGTGTTCCCATTTGAATGAATAACATTAGACAGAGCCGTGTGTGTCCCGTGTTCCCATTTGAATGAGTAAGATTAGACAGAGTCGTGTGTGTCCCGTGTTCCCATTTGAATGAATAAGATTAGACAGAGCCATGTGTGTCCCGTGTTCCCATTTGAATGAATAAGATTCGACAGAGCCATGTGTGTCTCGTGTTCCCATTTGAATGAATAAGATTAGACAGAGCCATGTGTGTCTCGTGTTCCCATTTGAATGAGTAAGATTATACAGAGCCATGTGTGTCTCGTGTTCCCATTTGAATGAATAAGATTAGACAGAGCCGTGTGTGTCTCGTGTTCCCATTTGAATGAGTAAGATTAGATAGAGCCGTGTGTGTCCCGTGATCCCATTTGAATGAGTAAGATTAGACAGAGCCGTGTGTGTCTCGTGTTCCCATTTGAATGAGTAAGATTAGACAGAGCCGTGTGTGTCTCGTGTTCCCATTTGAATGAGTAAGATTAGACAGAGCCATGTGTGTCCCGTGTTCCCATTTGAATGAATAAGATTGGACAGGGCCATGTGTGTCTCGTGTTCCCATTTGAATGAATAAGATTAGACAGAGCCATGTGTGTCTCGTGTTCCCATTTGAATGAGTAAGATTAGACAGAGCCATGTGTGTCTCGTGGTCCCATTTGAATGAATAAGTTTAGATCGAGCCATGTGTGTCTCGTGTTCCCATTTGAAGGTATAAGATTAGACAGAGCCGTGTGTGTCTCGTGTTCCCATTTTAATGAGTAAGATTAGACAGAGCCATGTGTGTTCCGTGTTCCCATTTGAATGAATAAGATTAGACAGAGTCGTGTGTGTCTCGTGTTCCCATTTGAATGTGTAAGATTAGACAGAGCCATGTGTGTCTCGTGTTCCCATTTGAATGAATAAGATTAGACAGAGCCATGTGTGTCTCGTGTTCCCATTTGAATGAATAAGATTAGACAGAGCCATGTGTGTCTCGTGTTCCCATTTGAATGAGTAAGATTAGACAGAGCCATGTTTGTCCCGTGTTCCCATTTGAATGAATAAGATTGGACAGAGCCGTGTGTGTCTCGTGTTCCCATTTGAATGAATAAGATTAGACAGAGCCATGTGTGTCTCGTGTTCCCATTTGAATGAATAAGATTAGACAGAGCCATGTGTGTCCCGTGTTCCCATTTGAATGAGTAAGATTGGACAGAGCCGTGTGTGTCTCGTGTTCCCATTTGAATGAATAAGATTAGACAGAGCCATGTGTGTCTCGTGTTCCCATTTGAATGAATAAGATTAGACAGAGCCATGTGGGTCTCGTGTTCCCATTTGAATGAGTAAGATTAGACAGAGCCATGTGTGTCCCGTGTTCCCATTTGAATGAGTAAGATTAGACAGAGCCATGTGTGTCTCGTGTTCCCATTTGAATGAATAACATTAGACAGAGCCGTGTGTGTCCCGTGTTCCCATTTGAATGAGTAAGATTAGACAGAGTCGTGTGTGTCCCGTGTTCCCATTTGAATGAATAAGATTAGACAGAGCCATGTGTGACCCGTGTTCCCATTTGAATGAATAAGATTAGACAGAGCCATGTGTGTCCCGTGTTCCCATTTGAATGAATAAGATTAGAAAGAGCCATGTGTGTCTCGTGTTCCCATTTGAATGAATAAGATTAGACAGAGCCATCTGTGTCTCGTGTTCCCATTTGAATGAATAAGATTAGACAGAGCCATGTGTGTTTCGTGTTCCCATTTGAATGAGTAAGATTAGACAGAGCCATGTGTGTCCCGTGTTCGCATTTGAATGAGTAAGATAAGACAGAGCCATGTGTGTCTCGTGTTCCCATTTGAATGAATAACATTAGACAGAGCCGTGTGTGTCCCGTGTTCCCATTTGAATGAGTAAGATTAGACAGAGCCGTATGTGTCTCGTGTTCCCATTTGAATGAGTAAGATTAGACAGAGCCATGTGTGTCCCGTGTTCCCATTTGAATGAATAAGATTAGACAGAGCCATGTGTGTCTCGTGTTCCCATTTGAATGAGTAAGATTAGACAGAGCCATGTGTGTCTCGTGTTCCCATTTGAATGAGTAAGATTAGACAGAGCCATGTGTGTCTCGTGTTCCCATTTGAATGAGTAAGATTAGACAGAGCCATGTGTGTCTCGTGTTCCCATTTGAATGAGTAAGATTAGACAGAGCCATGTGTGTCTCGTGTTCCCATTTGAATGAGTAAGATTAGACAGAGCCATGTGTGTCCCGTGTTCCCATTTGAATGAATAAGATTAGACAGAGCCATGTGTGTCTCGTGTTCCCATTTGAATGAGTAAGATTAGACAGAGCCATGTGTGTCCCGTGTTCCCATTTGAATGAATAAGATTAGACAGAGCCGTGTGTGTACCGTGTTCCCATTTGAATGAATAACATAAGACAGAGCCATGTGTGTCCCGTGTTCCCATTTGAATGAATAACATTAGACAGAGCCATGTGTGTCCCGTGTTCCCATTTGAATGAATAAGATGAGACAGAGCCGTGTGTGTCTCGTGTTCCCATTTGAATGAGTAAGATTAGACCTAGCCGTGTGTGTCCCGTATTCCCATTTGAATGAATATGATTAGACCTAGCCGTGTGTGTCTCGTGTTCCCATGTGAATGAATAAGATTAGATAGAGCCATGTGTGTCTCGTGTTCCCATTTGAATGAATAAGATTAGACAGAGCCATGTGTGTCCCGTGTTCCCATTTGAATGAGTAAGATTAGACAGAGCCGTGTGTGACCCGTGTTCCCATTTGAATGAATAAGATTAGACAGAGCCGTGTGTGTCCCGTGTTCCCATTTGAATGAGTAAGATTAGACAGAGCCGTGTGTGTCCTGTGTTCCCATTTGAATGAGTAAGATTAGACAGAGCCGTGTGTGTCCCGTGATCCCATTTGAATGAATAACATTAGACAGAGCCATGTGTGTCCCGTGTTCCGATTTGAATGAATAACATTAGACAGAGCCGTGTGTGTCTCGTGTTCCCATTTGAATGAGTAAGATTAGACCTAGCCGTGTGTGTCCCGTATTCCCATTTGAATGAATAAGATTAGACCTAGCCGTGTGTGTCTCGTGTTCCCATGTGAATGAATAAGATTAGATAGAGCCATGTGTGTCTCGTGTTCCCATTTGAATGAATAAGATTAGACAGAGCCATGTGTGTCCCGTGTTCCCATTTGAATGAGTAAGATTAGACAGAGCCGTGTGTGTCCCGTGTTCCCATTTGAATGAATAAGATTAGACAGAGCCGTGTGTGTCCCGTGTTCCCATGTGAATGAGTAAGATTAGACAGAGCCTTGTGTGTCCCGTGTTCCCATTTGAATGAGTAAGATTAGACAGAGCCGTGTGTGTCCCGTGATCCCATTTGAATGAAAAACATTAGACAGAGCCATGTGTGTCCCGTGTTCCCATTTGAATGAATAACATTAGACAGAGCCATGTGTGTCCCGTGTTCCCATTTGAATGAATAAGATTAGACAGAGCCGTGTGTGTCTCGTGTTCCCATTTGAATGAGTAAGATTAGACCTAGCCGTGTGTATCCCGTATTCCCATTTGAATGAATAAGATTAGACCTAGCGTGTGTGTCTCGTGTTCCCATTTGAATGAATAAGATTAGACAGAGCCATGTGTGTCCCGTGTTCCCATTTGAATGAATAAGATTAGACAGAGCCATGTGTGTCCCGTGTTCCCATTTGAATGAGTAAGATTAGACAGAGCCGTGTGTGTCCCGTGTTCCCATTTGAATGAATAAGATTAGATAGAGCCATGTGTGTCTCGTGTTCCCATTTGAATGAATAAGATTAGACAGAGCCATGTGTGTCCCGTGTTCCCATTTGAATGAGTAAGATTAGACAGAGCCGTGTGTGTCCCGTGTTCCCATTTGAATGAATAAGATTAGACAGAGCCATGTGTGTTCCGTGTTCCCATTTGAATGAATAAGATTAGACAGAGCCGTGTGTGTCTCGTGTTCCCATTTGAATGAGTAAGATTAGACAGAGCCGTGTGTGTCCCGTGTTCCCATTTGAATGAGTAAGATTAGACAGAGTCGTGTGTGTCCCGTGTTCCCATTTGAATGAATAAAATTAGACAGAGCCATGTGTCTAGTGTTCCCATTTGAATGAGTAAGATTAGACAGAGCCGTGTGTGTCCCGTGTTCCCATTTGAATGAATAAGATTAGACAGAGCCGTGTGTGTCCCGTGTTCCCTTTTGAATGAATAACATTAGATAGAGTCGTGTGTGTCCCGTGATCCCATTTGAATGAATAAGATGAGACAGAACCATATCTGTCCCGTGTTCCCATGTGAATGAATAACATTACATAGAGCTATGTATGTTCAATGTTCGCATTTGACTGAATAACATTCGATAGAGCCATGTGTGTCCCGTGTTCTCATGTGAATGAATAAGATTAGATAGAGCCATGTGTTTCCCATGTTCCCATGTGAATGCATAACATTAGATAAAGCCATGTATCTTCAATGTTCCCATTTGACTGAATAATATAAGATAGAGCCATGTGCGTCTCGTGTTCCCATGTGAATGCATAACATTAGATAAAGCCATGTATCTTCAATGTTCCCATTTGACTGAATAATATTAGATAGAGCCATGTGTTTCCCATGTTCCCATGTGAATGCATAACATTAGATAAAGCCATGTATCTTCAATGTTCCCATTTGACTGAATAATATTAGATAGAGCCATGTGTGTCCCGTGTTCCCATTTGAATGAATAACATTAGACAGAGCCATGTGTGTCCCGTGTTCCCATTTGAATGAATAACATTAGATAGAGCCGTGTGTGTCTCGTGTTCCCATTTGAATGAATAAGATTAGACAGAGCCATGTGTGTCTCGTGTTCCCATTTGAATGAATAAGATAAGACAGAGCCATGTGTGTCTCGTGTTCCCATTTGAATGAATAACATTAGATAGAGCTGTGTGTGTCTCGTGTTCCCATTTGAATGAATAACATTAGATAGAGCCGTGTGTGTCTCGTGTTCCCATTTGAATGAATAAGATTAGACAGAGCCATGTGTGTCTCGTGTTCCCATTTGAATGAATAACATTAGATAGAGCCGTGTGTGTCTCGTGTTCCCATTTGAATGAATAACATTAGATAGAGTCGTGTGTGTCCCGTGATCCCATTTGAATGAATAAGATTAGACAGAACCATATCTGTCCCGTGTTCCCATGTGAATGAATAACATTACATAGAGCTATGTATGTTCAATGTTCCCATTTGACTGAATAACATTAGATAGAGCCATGTGTGTCCCGTGTTCACATGTGAATGAATAAGATTAGATAGAGCCATGTGTTTCCCATGTTCCCATATGAATGCATCACATTAGATAAAGCCATGTACGTTCAATGCTCCCATTTGACTGAATAATATTAGATAGACCCATGTGCGTCTCGTGTTCCCATTTGAATGAATAAGATTAGACAGAGCCATGTGTGTCTCGTGTTCCCATTTGAATGAGTAAGATTAGACAGAGCCATGTGTGTCTCGTGTTCCCATTTGAATGAGTAAGATTAAACAGAGCCATGTGTGTCTCGTGTTCCCATGTGAATGCATAACATTAGATAAAGCCATGTATGTTCAATGTTCCCATTTGAATGAATAACATTAGATAGAGCCATGTGTGTCTCGTTTCCCATTTGAATGAATAAGATTAGACAGAGCCATGTGTGTCCCGTGTTCCCATTTGAATGAGTAAGATTAGACAGAGCCATGTGTGTCTCGTGTTCCCATTTGAATGAATAACATTAGATAGAGCCATGTGTGTCTGGTGTTCCCATTTGAATGAATAAGATAATACAGAGCCATGTGTGTCTCGTGTTCCCATTTGAATGAATAACATTAGATAGAGCCGTGTGTGTCTCGTGTTCCCATTTGAATGAGTAAGATTAGACAGAGCCATGTGTGTTCCGTGTTCCCATTTGAATGAATAAGATTAGACAGAGCCGTGTGTGTCTCGTGTTCCCATTTGAATGAGTAAGATTAGACAGAGCCATGTGTGTCTCGTGTTCCCATTTGAATGAGTAAGATTAGACAGAGCCATGTGTGTCTCGTGTTCCCATTTGAATGAGTAAGATTAGACAGAGCCATGTGTGTCTCGTGTTCCCATTTGAATGAGTAAGATTATACAGAGCCATGTGTGTCTCGTGTTCCCATTTGAATGAATAAGATTAGACAGAGCCGTGTGTGTCTCGTGTTCCCATTTGAATGAGTAAGATTAGATAGAGCCGTGTGTGTCCCGTGATCCCATTTGAATGAGTAAGATTAGACAGAGCCGTGTGTGTCTCGTGTTCCCATTTGAATGAGTAAGATTAGACAGAGCCGTGTGTGTCTCGTGTTCCCATTTGAATGAGTAAGATTAGACAGAGCCATGTGTGTCCCGTGTTCCCATTTGAATGAATAAGATTGGACAGAGCCATGTGTGTCTCGTGTTCCCATTTGAATGAATAAGATTAGACAGAGCCATGTGTGTCTCGTGTTCCCATTTGAATGAGTAAGATTAGACAGAGCCATGTGTGTCTCGTGGTCCCATTTGAATGAATAAGTTTAGATCGAGCCATGTGTGTCTCGTGTTCCCATTTGAAGGTATAAGATTAGACAGAGCCGTGTGTGTCTCGTGTTCCCATTTTAATGAGTAAGATTAGACAGAGCCATGTGTGTTCCGTGTTCCCATTTGAATGAATAAGATTAGACAGAGTCGTGTGTGTCTCGTGTTCCCATTTGAATGTGTAAGATTAGACAGAGCCATGTGTGTCTCGTGTTCCCATTTGAATGAATAAGATTAGACAGAGCCATGTGTGTCTCGTGTTCCCATTTGAATGAATAAGATTAGACAGAGCCATGTGTGTCTCGTGTTCCCATTTGAATGAGTAAGATTAGACAGAGCCATGTTTGTCCCGTGTTCCCATTTGAATGAATAAGATTGGACAGAGCCGTGTGTGTCTCGTGTTCCCATTTGAATGAATAAGATTAGACAGAGCCATGTGTGTCTCGTGTTCCCATTTGAATGAATAAGATTAGACAGAGCCATGTGTGTCCCGTGTTCCCATTTGAATGAGTAAGATTGGACAGAGCCGTGTGTGTCTCGTGTTCCCATTTGAATGAATAAGATTAGACAGAGCCATGTGTGTCTCGTGTTCCCATTTGAATGAATAAGATTAGACAGAGCCATGTGGGTCTCGTGTTCCCATTTGAATGAGTAAGATTAGACAGAGCCATGTGTGTCCCGTGTTCCCATTTGAATGAGTAAGATTAGACAGAGCCATGTGTGTCTCGTGTTCCCATTTGAATGAATAACATTAGACAGAGCCGTGTGTGTCCCGTGTTCCCATTTGAATGAGTAAGATTAGACAGAGTCGTGTGTGTCCCGTGTTCCCATTTGAATGAATAAGATTAGACAGAGCCATGTGTGACCCGTGTTCCCATTTGAATGAATAAGATTAGACAGAGCCATGTGTGTCCCGTGTTCCCATTTGAATGAATAAGATTAGAAAGAGCCATGTGTGTCTCGTGTTCCCATTTGAATGAATAAGATTAGACAGAGCCATCTGTGTCTCGTGTTCCCATTTGAATGAATAAGATTAGACAGAGCCATGTGTGTTTCGTGTTCCCATTTGAATGAGTAAGATTAGACAGAGCCATGTGTGTCTCGTGTTCCCATTTGAATGAGTAAGATTAGACAGAGCCATGTGTGTCTCGTGTTCCCATTTGAATGAGTAAGATTAGACAGAGCCATGTGTGTCTCGTGTTCCCATTTGAATGAGTAAGATTAGACAGAGCCATGTGTGTCTCGTGTTCCCATTTGAATGAGTAAGATTAGACAGAGCCATGTGTGTCCCGTGTTCCCATTTGAATGAATAAGATTAGACAGAGCCATGTGTGTCTCGTGTTCCCATTTGAATGAGTAAGATTAGACAGAGCCATGTGTGTCCCGTGTTCCCATTTGAATGAATAAGATGAGACAGAGCCGTGTGTGTACCGTGTTCCCATTTGAATGAATAACATAAGACAGAGCCATGTGTGTCCCGTGTTCCCATTTGAATGAATAACATTAGACAGAGCCATGTGTGTCCCGTGTTCCCATTTGAATGAATAAGATGAGACAGAGCCGTGTGTGTCTCGTGTTCCCATTTGAATGAGTAAGATTAGACCTAGCCGTGTGTGTCCCGTATTCCCATTTGAATGAATATGATTAGACCTAGCCGTGTGTGTCTCGTGTTCCCATGTGAATGAATAAGATTAGATAGAGCCATGTGTGTCTCGTGTTCCCATTTGAATGAATAAGATTAGACAGAGCCATGTGTGTCCCGTGTTCCCATTTGAATGAGTAAGATTAGACAGAGCCGTGTGTGTCCCGTGTTCCCATTTGAATGAATAAGATTAGACAGAGCCATGTGTGTCTCGTGTTCCCATTTGAATGAGTAAGATTAGACAGAGCCATGTGTGTCCCGTGTTCCCATTTGAATGAATAAGATTAGACAGAGCCGTGTGTGTACCGTGTTCCCATTTGAATGAATAACATAAGACAGAGCCATGTGTGTCCCGTGTTCCCATTTGAATGAATAACATTAGACAGAGCCATGTGTGTCCCGTGTTCCCATTTGAATGAATAAGATGAGACAGAGCCGTGTGTGTCTCGTGTTCCCATTTGAATGAGTAAGATTAGACCTAGCCGTGTGTGTCCCGTATTCCCATTTGAATGAATATGATTAGACCTAGCCGTGTGTGTCTCGTGTTCCCATGTGAATGAATAAGATTAGATAGAGCCATGTGTGTCTCGTGTTCCCATTTGAATGAATAAGATTAGACAGAGCCATGTGTGTCCCGTGTTCCCATTTGAATGAGTAAGATTAGACAGAGCCGTGTGTGTCCCGTGTTCCCATTTGAATGAATAAGATTAGACAGAGCCGTGTGTGTCCCGTGTTCCCATTTGAATGAGTAAGATTAGACAGAGCCGTGTGTGTCCTGTGTTCCCATTTGAATGAGTAAGATTAGACAGAGCCGTGTGTGTCCCGTGATCCCATTTGAATGAATAACATTAGACAGAGCCATGTGTGTCCCGTGTTCCGATTTGAATGAATAACATTAGACAGAGCCGTGTGTGTCTCGTGTTCCCATTTGAATGAGTAAGATTAGACCTAGCCGTGTGTGTCCCGTTTTCCCATTTGAATGAATAAGATTAGACCTAGCCGTGTGTGTCTCGTGTTCCCATGTGAATGAATAAGATTAGATAGAGTCATGTGTGTCTCGTGTTCCCATTTGAATGAATAAGATTAGATAGAGCCATGTGTGTCTCGTGTTCCCATTTGAATGAATAAGATTAGACAGAGCCATGTGTGTCTCGTGTTCCCATTTGAATGAATAAGATTAGACAGAGCCATGTGTGTCTCATGTTCCCATTTGAATGAATAAGATTGGACAGAGCCGTGTGTGTCTCGTGTTCCCATTTGAATGAATAAGATTAGACAGAGCCATGTGTGTCTCGTGTTCCCATTTGAATGAATAAGATTAGACAGAGCCATGTGTGTCTCGTGTTCCCATTTGAATGAGTAAGATTAGACAGAGCCATGTGTGTCCCGTGTTCCCATTTGAATGAGTAAGATTAGACAGAGTCGTGTGTGTCCCGTGTTCCCATTTGAATGAATAAGATTAGACAGAGCCATGTGTGTCCCGTGTTCCCATTTGAATGAATAAGATTCGACAGAGCCATGTGTGTCTCGTGTTCCCATTTGAATGAATAAGATTAGACAGAGCCATGTGTGTCTCGTGTTCCCATTTGAATGAGTAAGATTATACAGAGCCATGTGTGTCTCGTGTTCCCATTTGAATGAATAAGATTAGACAGAGCCGTGTGTGTCTCGTGTTCCCATTTGAATGAGTAAGATTAGATAGAGCCGTGTGTGTCCCGTGATCCCATTTGAATGAGTAAGATTAGACAGAGCCGTGTGTGTCTCGTGTTCCCATTTGAATGAGTAAGATTAGACAGAGCCGTGTGTGTCTCGTGTTCCCATTTGAATGAGTAAGATTAGACAGAGCCATGTGTGTCCCGTGTTCCCATTTGAATGAATAAGATTGGACAGAGCCATGTGTGTCTCGTGTTCCCATTTGAATGAATAAGATTAGACAGAGCCATGTGTGTCTCGTGTTCCCATTTGAATGAGTAAGATTAGACAGAGCCATGTGTGTCTCGTGGTCCCATTTGAATGAATAAGTTTAGATCGAGCCATGTGTGTCTCGTGTTCCCATTTGAAGGTATAAGATTAGACAGAGCCGTGTGTGTCTCGTGTTCCCATTTTAATGAGTAAGATTAGACAGAGCCATGTGTGTTCCGTGTTCCCATTTGAATGAATAAGATTAGACAGAGTCGTGTGTGTCTCGTGTTCCCATTTGAATGTGTAAGATTAGACAGAGCCATGTGTGTCTCGTGTTCCCATTTGAATGAATAAGATTAGACAGAGCCATGTGTGTCTCGTGTTCCCATTTGAATGAATAAGATTAGACAGAGCCATGTGTGTCTCGTGTTCCCATTTGAATGAGTAAGATTAGACAGAGCCATGTTTGTCCCGTGTTCCCATTTGAATGAATAAGATTGGACAGAGCCGTGTGTGTCTCGTGTTCCCATTTGAATGAATAAGATTAGACAGAGCCATGTGTGTCTCGTGTTCCCATTTGAATGAATAAGATTAGACAGAGCCATGTGTGTCCCGTGTTCCCATTTGAATGAGTAAGATTGGACAGAGCCGTGTGTGTCTCGTGTTCCCATTTGAATGAATAAGATTAGACAGAGCCATGTGTGTCTCGTGTTCCCATTTGAATGAATAAGATTAGACAGAGCCATGTGGGTCTCGTGTTCCCATTTGAATGAGTAAGATTAGACAGAGCCATGTGTGTCCCGTGTTCCCATTTGAATGAGTAAGATTAGACAGAGCCATGTGTGTCTCGTGTTCCCATTTGAATGAATAACATTAGACAGAGCCGTGTGTGTCCCGTGTTCCCATTTGAATGAGTAAGATTAGACAGAGTCGTGTGTGTCCCGTGTTCCCATTTGAATGAATAAGATTAGACAGAGCCATGTGTGACCCGTGTTCCCATTTGAATGAATAAGATTAGACAGAGCCATGTGTGTCCCGTGTTCCCATTTGAATGAATAAGATTAGAAAGAGCCATGTGTGTCTCGTGTTCCCATTTGAATGAATAAGATTAGACAGAGCCATCTGTGTCTCGTGTTCCCATTTGAATGAATAAGATTAGACAGAGCCATGTGTGTTTCGTGTTCCCATTTGAATGAGTAAGATTAGACAGAGCCATGTGTGTCTCGTGTTCCCATTTGAATGAGTAAGATTAGACAGAGCCATGTGTGTCTCGTGTTCCCATTTGAATGAGTAAGATTAGACAGAGCCATGTGTGTCTCGTGTTCCCATTTGAATGAGTAAGATTAGACAGAGCCATGTGTGTCTCGTGTTCCCATTTGAATGAGTAAGATTAGACAGAGCCATGTGTGTCCCGTGTTCCCATTTGAATGAATAAGATTAGACAGAGCCATGTGTGTCTCGTGTTCCCATTTGAATGAGTAAGATTAGACAGAGCCATGTGTGTCCCGTGTTCCCATTTGAATGAATAAGATGAGACAGAGCCGTGTGTGTACCGTGTTCCCATTTGAATGAATAACATAAGACAGAGCCATGTGTGTCCCGTGTTCCCATTTGAATGAATAACATTAGACAGAGCCATGTGTGTCCCGTGTTCCCATTTGAATGAATAAGATGAGACAGAGCCGTGTGTGTCTCGTGTTCCCATTTGAATGAGTAAGATTAGACCTAGCCGTGTGTGTCCCGTATTCCCATTTGAATGAATATGATTAGACCTAGCCGTGTGTGTCTCGTGTTCCCATGTGAATGAATAAGATTAGATAGAGCCATGTGTGTCTCGTGTTCCCATTTGAATGAATAAGATTAGACAGAGCCATGTGTGTCCCGTGTTCCCATTTGAATGAGTAAGATTAGACAGAGCCGTGTGTGTCCCGTGTTCCCATTTGAATGAATAAGATTAGACAGAGCCATGTGTGTCTCGTGTTCCCATTTGAATGAGTAAGATTAGACAGAGCCATGTGTGTCCCGTGTTCCCATTTGAATGAATAAGATTAGACAGAGCCGTGTGTGTACCGTGTTCCCATTTGAATGAATAACATAAGACAGAGCCATGTGTGTCCCGTGTTCCCATTTGAATGAATAACATTAGACAGAGCCATGTGTGTCCCGTGTTCCCATTTGAATGAATAAGATGAGACAGAGCCGTGTGTGTCTCGTGTTCCCATTTGAATGAGTAAGATTAGACCTAGCCGTGTGTGTCCCGTATTCCCATTTGAATGAATATGATTAGACCTAGCCGTGTGTGTCTCGTGTTCCCATGTGAATGAATAAGATTAGATAGAGCCATGTGTGTCTCGTGTTCCCATTTGAATGAATAAGATTAGACAGAGCCATGTGTGTCCCGTGTTCCCATTTGAATGAGTAAGATTAGACAGAGCCGTGTGTGTCCCGTGTTCCCATTTGAATGAATAAGATTAGACAGAGCCGTGTGTGTCCCGTGTTCCCATTTGAATGAGTAAGATTAGACAGAGCCGTGTGTGTCCTGTGTTCCCATTTGAATGAGTAAGATTAGACAGAGCCGTGTGTGTCCCGTGATCCCATTTGAATGAATAACATTAGACAGAGCCATGTGTGTCCCGTGTTCCGATTTGAATGAATAACATTAGACAGAGCCGTGTGTGTCTCGTGTTCCCATTTGAATGAGTAAGATTAGACCTAGCCGTGTGTGTCCCGTATTCCCATTTGAATGAATAAGATTAGACCTAGCCGTGTGTGTCTCGTGTTCCCATGTGAATGAATAAGATTAGATAGAGTCATGTGTGTCTCGTGTTCCCATTTGAATGAATAAGATTAGATAGAGCCATGTGTGTCTCGTGTTCCCATTTGAATGAATAAGATTAGACAGAGCCATGTGTGTCTCGTGTTCCCATTTGAATGAATAAGATTAGACAGAGCCATGTGTGTCTCATGTTCCCATTTGAATGAATAAGATTGGACAGAGCCGTGTGTGTCTCGTGTTCCCATTTGAATGAATAAGATTAGACAGAGCCATGTGTGTCTCGTGTTCCCATTTGAATGAATAAGATTAGACAGAGCCATGTGTGTCTCGTGTTCCCATTTGAATGAGTAAGATTAGACAGAGCCATGTGTGTCCCGTGTTCCCATTTGAATGAGTAAGATTAGACAGAGTCGTGTGTGTCCCGTGTTCCCATTTGAATGAATAAGATTAGACAGAGCCATGTGTGTCCCGTGTTCCCATTTGAATGAATAAGATTCGACAGAGCCATGTGTGTCTCGTGTTCCCATTTGAATGAATAAGATTAGACAGAGCCATGTGTGTCTCGTGTTCCCATTTGAATGAGTAAGATTATACAGAGCCATGTGTGTCTCGTGTTCCCATTTGAATGAATAAGATTAGACAGAGCCGTGTGTGTCTCGTGTTCCCATTTGAATGAGTAAGATTAGATAGAGCCGTGTGTGTCCCGTGATCCCATTTGAATGAGTAAGATTAGACAGAGCCGTGTGTGTCTCGTGTTCCCATTTGAATGAGTAAGATTAGACAGAGCCGTGTGTGTCTCGTGTTCCCATTTGAATGAGTAAGATTAGACAGAGCCATGTGTGTCCCGTGTTCCCATTTGAATGAATAAGATTGGACAGAGCCATGTGTGTCTCGTGTTCCCATTTGAATGAATAAGATTAGACAGAGCCATGTGTGTCTCGTGTTCCCATTTGAATGAGTAAGATTAGACAGAGCCATGTGTGTCTCGTGGTCCCATTTGAATGAATAAGTTTAGATCGAGCCATGTGTGTCTCGTGTTCCCATTTGAAGGTATAAGATTAGACAGAGCCGTGTGTGTCTCGTGTTCCCATTTTAATGAGTAAGATTAGACAGAGCCATGTGTGTTCCGTGTTCCCATTTGAATGAATAAGATTAGACAGAGTCGTGTGTGTCTCGTGTTCCCATTTGAATGTGTAAGATTAGACAGAGCCATGTGTGTCTCGTGTTCCCATTTGAATGAATAAGATTAGACAGAGCCATGTGTGTCTCGTGTTCCCATTTGAATGAATAAGATTAGACAGAGCCATGTGTGTCTCGTGTTCCCATTTGAATGAGTAAGATTAGACAGAGCCATGTTTGTCCCGTGTTCCCATTTGAATGAATAAGATTGGACAGAGCCGTGTGTGTCTCGTGTTCCCATTTGAATGAATAAGATTAGACAGAGCCATGTGTGTCTCGTGTTCCCATTTGAATGAATAAGATTAGACAGAGCCATGTGTGTCCCGTGTTCCCATTTGAATGAGTAAGATTGGACAGAGCCGTGTGTGTCTCGTGTTCCCATTTGAATGAATAAGATTAGACAGAGCCATGTGTGTCTCGTGTTCCCATTTGAATGAATAAGATTAGACAGAGCCATGTGGGTCTCGTGTTCCCATTTGAATGAGTAAGATTAGACAGAGCCATGTGTGTCCCGTGTTCCCATTTGAATGATTAAGATTAGACAGAGCCATGTGTGTCTCGTGTTCCCATTTGAATGAATAACATTAGACAGAGCCGTGTGTGTCCCGTGTTCCCATTTGAATGAGTAAGATTAGACAGAGTCGTGTGTGTCCCGTGTTCCCATTTGAATGAATAAGATTAGACAGAGCCATGTGTGACCCGTGTTCCCATTTGAATGAATAAGATTAGACAGAGCCATGTGTGTCCCGTGTTCCCATTTGAATGAATAAGATTAGAAAGAGCCATGTGTGTCTCGTGTTCCCATTTGAATGAATAAGATTAGACAGAGCCATCTGTGTCTCGTGTTCCCATTTGAATGAATAAGATTAGACAGAGCCATGTGTGTTTCGTGTTCCCATTTGAATGAGTAAGATTAGACAGAGCCATGTGTGTCCCGTGTTCGCATTTGAATGAGTAAGATTAGACAGAGCCATGTGTGTCTCGTGTTCCCATTTGAATGAATAACATTAGACAGAGCCGTGTGTGTCCCGTGTTCCCATTTGAATGAGTAAGATTAGACAGAGCCGTATGTGTCTCGTGTTCCCATTTGAATGAGTAAGATTAGACAGAGCCATGTGTGTCCCGTGTTCCCATTTGAATGAATAAGATTAGACAGAGCCATGTGTGTCTCGTGTTCCCATTTGAATGAGTAAGATTAGACAGAGCCATGTGTGTCTCGTGTTCCCATTTGAATGAGTAAGATTAGACAGAGCCATGTGTGTCTCGTGTTCCCATTTGAATGAGTAAGATTAGACAGAGCCATGTGTGTCTCGTGTTCCCATTTGAATGAGTAAGATTAGACAGAGCCATGTGTGTCTCGTGTTCCCATTTGAATGAGTAAGATTAGACAGAGCCATGTGTGTCCCGTGTTCCCATTTGAATGAATAAGATTAGACAGAGCCATGTGTGTCTCGTGTTCCCATTTGAATGAGTAAGATTAGACAGAGCCATGTGTGTCCCGTGTTCCCATTTGAATGAATAAGATTAGACAGAGCCGTGTGTGTACCGTGTTCCCATTTGAATGAATAACATAAGACAGAGCCATGTGTGTCCCGTGTTCCCATTTGAATGAATAACATTAGACAGAGCCATGTGTGTCCCGTGTTCCCATTTGAATGAATAAGATGAGACAGAGCCGTGTGTGTCTCGTGTTCCCATTTGAATGAGTAAGATTAGACCTAGCCGTGTGTGTCCCGTATTCCCATTTGAATGAATATGATTAGACCTAGCCGTGTGTGTCTCGTGTTCCCATGTGAATGAATGAGATTAGATAGAGCCATGTGTGTCTCGTGTTCCCATTTGAATGAATAAGATTAGACAGAGCCATGTGTGTCCCGTGTTCCCATTTGAATGAGTAAGATTAGACAGAGCCGTGTGTGACCCGTGTTCCCATTTGAATGAATAAGATTAGACAGAGCCGTGTGTGTCCCGTGTTCCCATTTGAATGAGTAAGATTAGACAGAGCCGTGTGTGTCCTGTGTTCCCATTTGAATGAGTAAGATTAGACAGAGCCGTGTGTGTCCCGTGATCCCATTTGAATGAATAACATTAGACAGAGCCATGTGTGTCCCGTGTTCCGATTTGAATGAATAACATTAGACAGAGCCGTGTGTGTCTCGTGTTCCCATTTGAATGAGTAAGATTAGACCTAGCCGTGTGTGTCCCGTATTCCCATTTGAATGAATAAGATTAGACCTAGCCGTGTGTGTCTCGTGTTCCCATGTGAATGAATAAGATTAGATAGAGCCATGTGTGTCTCGTGTTCCCATTTGAATGAATAAGATTAGACAGAGCCATGTGTGTCCCGTGTTCCCATTTGAATGAGTAAGATTAGACAGAGCCGTGTGTGTCCCGTGTTCCCATTTGAATGAATAAGATTAGACAGAGCCGTGTGTGTCCCGTGTTCCCATGTGAATGAGTAAGATTAGACAGAGCCTTGTGTGTCCCGTGTTCCCATTTGAATGAGTAAGATTAGACAGAGCCGTGTGTGTCCCGTGATCTCATTTGAATGAAAAACATTAGACAGAGCCATGTGTGTCCCGTGTTCCCATTTGAATGAATAACATTAGACAGAGCCATGTGTGTCCCGTGTTCCCATTTGAATGAATAAGATTAGACAGAGCCGTGTGTGTCTCGTGTTCCCATTTGAATGAGTAAGATTAGACCTAGCCGTGTGTATCCCGTATTCCCATTTGAATGAATAAGATTAGACCTAGCGTGTGTGTCTCGTGTTCCCATTTGAATGAATAAGATTAGACAGAGCCATGTGTGTCCCGTGTTCCCATTTGAATGAATAAGATTAGACAGAGCCATGTGTGTCCCGTGTTCCCATTTGAATGAGTAAGATTAGACAGAGCCGTGTGTGTCCCGTGTTCCCATTTGAATGAATAAGATTAGATAGAGCCATGTGTGTCTCGTGTTCCCATTTGAATGAATAAGATTAGACAGAGCCATGTGTGTCCCGTGTTCCCATTTGAATGAGTAAGATTAGACAGAGCCGTGTGTGTCCCGTGTTCCCATTTGAATGAATAAGATTAGACAGAGCCGTGTGTGTCCCGTGTTCCCATTTGAATGAGTAAGATTAGACAGAGTCGTGTGTGTCCCGTGTTCCCATTTGAATGAATAAAATTAGACAGAGCCATGTGTCTAGTGTTCCCATTTGAATGAGTAAGATTAGACAGAGCCGTGTGTGTCCCGTGTTCCCATTTGAATGAATAAGATTAGACAGAGCCGTGTGTGTCCCGTGTTCCCTTTTGAATGAATAACATTAGATAGAGTCGTGTGTGTCCCGTGATCCCATTTGAATGAATAAGATGAGACAGAACCATATCTGTCCCGTGTTCCCATGTGAATGAATAACATTACATAGAGCTATGTATGTTCAATGTTCGCATTTGACTGAATAACATTCGATAGAGCCATGTGTGTCCCGTGTTCTCATGTGAATGAATAAGATTAGATAGAGCCATGTGTTTCCCATGTTCCCATGTGAATGCATAACATTAGATAAAGCCATGTATCTTCAATGTTCCCATTTGACTGAATAATATAAGATAGAGCCATGTGCGTCTCGTGTTCCCATGTGAATGCATAACATTAGATAAAGCCATGTATCTTCAATGTTCCCATTTGACTGAATAATATTAGATAGAGCCATGTGTTTCCCATGTTCCCATGTGAATGCATAACATTAGATAAAGCCATGTATCTTCAATGTTCCCATTTGACTGAATAATATTAGATAGAGCCATGTGTGTCCCGTGTTCCCATTTGAATGAATAACATTAGACAGAGCCATGTGTGTCCCGTGTTCCCATTTGAATGAATAACATTAGATAGAGCCGTGTGTGTCTCGTGTTCCCATTTGAATGAATAAGATTAGACAGAGCCATGTGTGTCTCGTGTTCCCATTTGAATGAATAAGATAAGACAGAGCCATGTGTGTCTCGTGTTCCCATTTGAATGAATAACATTAGATAGAGCTGTGTGTGTCTCGTGTTCCCATTTGAATGAATAACATTAGATAGAGCCGTGTGTGTCTCGTGTTCCCATTTGAATGAATAAGATTAGACAGAGCCATGTGTGTCTCGTGTTCCCATTTGAATGAATAACATTAGATAGAGCCGTGTGTGTCTCGTGTTCCCATTTGAATGAATAACATTAGATAGAGTCGTGTGTGTCCCGTGATCCCATTTGAATGAATAAGATTAGACAGAACCATATCTGTCCCGTGTTCCCATGTGAATGAATAACATTACATAGAGCTATGTATGTTCAATGTTCCCATTTGACTGAATAACATTAGATAGAGCCATGTGTGTCCCGTGTTCACATGTGAATGAATAAGATTAGATAGAGCCATGTGTTTCCCATGTTCCCATATGAATGCATCACATTAGATAAAGCCATGTACGTTCAATGCTCCCATTTGACTGAATAATATTAGATAGACCCATGTGCGTCTCGTGTTCCCATTTGAATGAATAAGATTAGACAGAGCCATGTGTGTCTCGTGTTCCCATTTGAATGAGTAAGATTAGACAGAGCCATGTGTGTCTCGTGTTCCCATTTGAATGAGTAAGATTAAACAGAGCCATGTGTGTCTCGTGTTCCCATGTGAATGCATAACATTAGATAAAGCCATGTATGTTCAATGTTCCCATTTGAATGAATAACATTAGATAGAGCCATGTGTGTCTCGTTTCCCATTTGAATGAATAAGATTAGACAGAGCCATGTGTGTCCCGTGTTCCCATTTGAATGAGTAAGATTAGACAGAGCCATGTGTGTCTCGTGTTCCCATTTGAATGAATAACATTAGATAGAGCCATGTGTGTCTGGTGTTCCCATTTGAATGAATAAGATAATACAGAGCCATGTGTGTCTCGTGTTCCCATTTGAATGAATAACATTAGATAGAGCCGTGTGTGTCTCGTGTTCCCATTTGAATGAGTAAGATTAGACAGAGCCATGTGTGTTCCGTGTTCCCATTTGAATGAATAAGATTAGACAGAGCCGTGTGTGTCTCGTGTTCCCATTTGAATGAGTAAGATTAGACAGAGCCATGTGTGTCTCGTGTTCCCATTTGAATGAGTAAGATTAGACAGAGCCATGTGTGTCTCGTGTTCCCATTTGAATGAGTAAGATTAGACAGAGCCATGTGTGTCTCGTGTTCCCATTTGAATGAGTAAGATTATACAGAGCCATGTGTGTCTCGTGTTCCCATTTGAATGAATAAGATTAGACAGAGCCGTGTGTGTCTCGTGTTCCCATTTGAATGAGTAAGATTAGATAGAGCCGTGTGTGTCCCGTGATCCCATTTGAATGAGTAAGATTAGACAGAGCCGTGTGTGTCTCGTGTTCCCATTTGAATGAGTAAGATTAGACAGAGCCGTGTGTGTCTCGTGTTCCCATTTGAATGAGTAAGATTAGACAGAGCCATGTGTGTCCCGTGTTCCCATTTGAATGAATAAGATTGGACAGAGCCATGTGTGTCTCGTGTTCCCATTTGAATGAATAAGATTAGACAGAGCCATGTGTGTCTCGTGTTCCCATTTGAATGAGTAAGATTAGACAGAGCCATGTGTGTCTCGTGGTCCCATTTGAATGAATAAGTTTAGATCGAGCCATGTGTGTCTCGTGTTCCCATTTGAAGGTATAAGATTAGACAGAGCCGTGTGTGTCTCGTGTTCCCATTTTAATGAGTAAGATTAGACAGAGCCATGTGTGTTCCGTGTTCCCATTTGAATGAATAAGATTAGACAGAGTCGTGTGTGTCTCGTGTTCCCATTTGAATGTGTAAGATTAGACAGAGCCATGTGTGTCTCGTGTTCCCATTTGAATGAATAAGATTAGACAGAGCCATGTGTGTCTCGTGTTCCCATTTGAATGAATAAGATTAGACAGAGCCATGTGTGTCTCGTGTTCCCATTTGAATGAGTAAGATTAGACAGAGCCATGTTTGTCCCGTGTTCCCATTTGAATGAATAAGATTGGACAGAGCCGTGTGTGTCTCGTGTTCCCATTTGAATGAATAAGATTAGACAGAGCCATGTGTGTCTCGTGTTCCCATTTGAATGAATAAGATTAGACAGAGCCATGTGTGTCCCGTGTTCCCATTTGAATGAGTAAGATTGGACAGAGCCGTGTGTGTCTCGTGTTCCCATTTGAATGAATAAGATTAGACAGAGCCATGTGTGTCTCGTGTTCCCATTTGAATGAATAAGATTAGACAGAGCCATGTGGGTCTCGTGTTCCCATTTGAATGAGTAAGATTAGACAGAGCCATGTGTGTCCCGTGTTCCCATTTGAATGAGTAAGATTAGACAGAGCCATGTGTGTCTCGTGTTCCCATTTGAATGAATAACATTAGACAGAGCCGTGTGTGTCCCGTGTTCCCATTTGAATGAGTAAGATTAGACAGAGTCGTGTGTGTCCCGTGTTCCCATTTGAATGAATAAGATTAGACAGAGCCATGTGTGACCCGTGTTCCCATTTGAATGAATAAGATTAGACAGAGCCATGTGTGTCCCGTGTTCCCATTTGAATGAATAAGATTAGAAAGAGCCATGTGTGTCTCGTGTTCCCATTTGAATGAATAAGATTAGACAGAGCCATCTGTGTCTCGTGTTCCCATTTGAATGAATAAGATTAGACAGAGCCATGTGTGTTTCGTGTTCCCATTTGAATGAGTAAGATTAGACAGAGCCATGTGTGTCTCGTGTTCCCATTTGAATGAGTAAGATTAGACAGA
Organism: Myxine glutinosa; assembly: GCF_964187855.1. Classification (NCBI taxonomy): domain Eukaryota; kingdom Metazoa; phylum Chordata; class Myxini; order Myxiniformes; family Myxinidae; genus Myxine; species Myxine glutinosa. Next base: position 238,074,632 of record NC_136261.1, on the reverse strand, counting down.
GCCATGTGTGTCTCGTGTTCCCATTTGAATGAGTAAGATTAGACAGAGCCATGTGTGTCTCGTGTTCCCATTTGAATGAGTAAGATTAGACAGAGCCATGTGTGTCTCGTGTTCCCATTTGAATGAGTAAGATTAGACAGAGCCATGTGTGTCCCGTGTTCCCATTTGAATGAATAAGATTAGACAGAGCCATGTGTGTCTCGTGTTCCCATTTGAATGAGTAAGATTAGACAGAGCCATGTGTGTCCCGTGTTCCCATTTGAATGAATAAGATTAGACAGAGCCGTGTGTGTACCGTGTTCCCATTTGAATGAATAACATAAGACAGAGCCATGTGTGTCCCGTGTTCCCATTTGAATGAATAACATTAGACAGAGCCATGTGTGTCCCGTGTTCCCATTTGAATGAATAAGATGAGACAGAGCCGTGTGTGTCTCGTGTTCCCATTTGAATGAGTAAGATTAGACCTAGCCGTGTGTGTCCCGTATTCCCATTTGAATGAATATGATTAGACCTAGCCGTGTGTGTCTCGTGTTCCCATGTGAATGAATAAGATTAGATAGAGCCATGTGTGTCTCGTGTTCCCATTTGAATGAATAAGATTAGACAGAGCCATGTGTGTCCCGTGTTCCCATTTGAATGAGTAAGATTAGACAGAGCCGTGTGTGTCCCGTGTTCCCATTTGAATGAATAAGATTAGACAGAGCCGTGTGTGTCCCGTGTTCCCATTTGAATGAGTAAGATTAGACAGAGCCGTGTGTGTCCTGTGTTCCCATTTGAATGAGTAAGATTAGACAGAGCCGTGTGTGTCCCGTGATCCCATTTGAATGAATAACATTAGACAGAGCCATGTGTGTCCCGTGTTCCGATTTGAATGAATAACATTAGACAGAGCCGTGTGTGTCTCGTGTTCCCATTTGAATGAGTAAGATTAGACCTAGCCGTGTGTGTCCCGTATTCCCATTTGAATGAATAAGATTAGACCTAGCCGTGTGTGTCTCGTGTTCCCATGTGAATGAATAAGATTAGATAGAGCCATGTGTGTCTCGTGTTCCCATTTGAATGAATAAGATTAGACAGAGCCATGTGTGTCCCGTGTTCCCATTTGAATGAGTAAGATTAGACAGAGCCGTGTGTGTCCCGTGTTCCCATTTGAATGAATAAGATTAGACAGAGCCGTGTGTGTCCCGTGTTCCCATGTGAATGAGTAAGATTAGACAGAGCCTTGTGTGTCCCGTGTTCCCATTTGAATGAGTAAGATTAGACAGAGCCGTGTGTGTCCCGTGATCCCATTTGAATGAAAAACATTAGACAGAGCCATGTGTGTCCCGTGTTCCCATTTGAATGAATAACATTAGACAGAGCCATGTGTGTCCCGTGTTCCCATTTGAATGAATAAGATTAGACAGAGCCGTGTGTGTCTCGTGTTCCCATTTGAATGAGTAAGATTAGACCTAGCCGTGTGTATCCCGTATTCCCATTTGAATGAATAAGATTAGACCTAGCGTGTGTGTCTCGTGTTCCCATTTGAATGAATAAGATTAGACAGAGCCATGTGTGTCCCGTGTTCCCATTTGAATGAATAAGATTAGACAGAGCCATGTGTGTCCCGTGTTCCCATTTGAATGAGTAAGATTAGACAGAGCCGTGTGTGTCCCGTGTTCCCATTTGAATGAATAAGATTAGATAGAGCCATGTGTGTCTCGTGTTCCCATTTGAATGAATAAGATTAGACAGAGCCATGTGTGTCCCGTGTTCCCATTTGAATGAGTAAGATTAGACAGAGCCGTGTGTGTCCCGTGTTCCCATTTGAATGAATAAGATTAGACAGAGCCGTGTGTGTCCCGTGTTCCCATTTGAATGAGTAAGATTAGACAGAGTCGTGTGTGTCCCGTGTTCCCATTTGAATGAATAAAATTAGACAGAGCCATGTGTCTCGTGTTCCCATTTGAATGAGTAAGATTAGACAGAGCCGTGTGTGTCCCGTGTTCCCATTTGAATGAATAAGATTAGACAGAGCCGTGTGTGTCCCGTGTTCCCTTTTGAATGAATAACATTAGATAGAGTCGTGTGTGTCCCGTGATCCCATTTGAATGAATAAGATGAGACAGAACCATATCTGTCCCGTGTTCCCATGTGAATGAATAACATTACATAGAGCTATGTATGTTCAATGTTCGCATTTGACTGAATAACATTCGATAGAGCCATGTGTGTCCCGTGTTCTCATGTGAATGAATAAGATTAGATAGAGCCATGTGTTTCCCATGTTCCCATGTGAATGCATAACATTAGATAAAGCCATGTATCTTCAATGTTCCCATTTGACTGAATAATATAAGATAGAGCCATGTGCGTCTCGTGTTCCCATGTGAATGCATAACATTAGATAAAGCCATGTATCTTCAATGTTCCCATTTGACTGAATAATATTAGATAGAGCCATGTGTTTCCCATGTTCCCATGTGAATGCATAACATTAGATAAAGCCATGTATCTTCAATGTTCCCATTTGACTGAATAATATTAGATAGAGCCATGTGTGTCCCGTGTTCCCATTTGAATGAATAACATTAGACAGAGCCATGTGTGTCCCGTGTTCCCATTTGAATGAATAACATTAGATAGAGCCGTGTGTGTCTCGTGTTCCCATTTGAATGAATAAGATTAGACAGAGCCATGTGTGTCTCGTGTTCCCATTTGAATGAATAAGATAAGACAGAGCCATGTGTGTCTCGTGTTCCCATTTGAATGAATAACATTAGATAGAGCTGTGTGTGTCTCGTGTTCCCATTTGAATGAATAACATTAGATAGAGCCGTGTGTGTCTCGTGTTCCCATTTGAATGAATAAGATTAGACAGAGCCATGTGTGTCTCGTGTTCCCATTTGAATGAATAACATTAGATAGAGCCGTGTGTGTCTCGTGTTCCCATTTGAATGAATAACATTAGATAGAGTCGTGTGTGTCCCGTGATCCCATTTGAATGAATAAGATTAGACAGAACCATATCTGTCCCGTGTTCCCATGTGAATGAATAACATTACATAGAGCTATGTATGTTCAATGTTCCCATTTGACTGAATAACATTAGATAGAGCCATGTGTGTCCCGTGTTCACATGTGAATGAATAAGATTAGATAGAGCCATGTGTTTCCCATGTTCCCATATGAATGCATCACATTAGATAAAGCCATGTACGTTCAATGCTCCCATTTGACTGAATAATATTAGATAGACCCATGTGCGTCTCGTGTTCCCATTTGAATGAATAAGATTAGACAGAGCCATGTGTGTCTCGTGTTCCCATTTGAATGAGTAAGATTAGACAGAGCCATGTGTGTCTCGTGTTCCCATTTGAATGAGTAAGATTAAACAGAGCCATGTGTGTCTCGTGTTCCCATGTGAATGCATAACATTAGATAAAGCCATGTATGTTCAATGTTCCCATTTGAATGAATAACATTAGATAGAGCCATGTGTGTCTCGTTTCCCATTTGAATGAATAAGATTAGACAGAGCCATGTGTGTCCCGTGTTCCCATTTGAATGAGTAAGATTAGACAGAGCCATGTGTGTCTCGTGTTCCCATTTGAATGAATAACATTAGATAGAGCCATGTGTGTCTGGTGTTCCCATTTGAATGAATAAGATAATACAGAGCCATGTGTGTCTCGTGTTCCCATTTGAATGAATAACATTAGATAGAGCCGTGTGTGTCTCGTGTTCCCATTTGAATGAGTAAGATTAGACAGAGCCATGTGTGTTCCGTGTTCCCATTTGAATGAATAAGATTAGACAGAGCCGTGTGTGTCTCGTGTTCCCATTTGAATGAGTAAGATTAGACAGAGCCATGTGTGTCTCGTGTTCCCATTTGAATGAGTAAGATTAGACAGAGCCATGTGTGTCTCGTGTTCCCATTTGAATGAGTAAGATTAGACAGAGCCATGTGTGTCTCGTGTTCCCATTTGAATGAGTAAGATTATACAGAGCCATGTGTGTCTCGTGTTCCCATTTGAATGAATAAGATTAGACAGAGCCGTGTGTGTCTCGTGTTCCCATTTGAATGAGTAAGATTAGATAGAGCCGTGTGTGTCCCGTGATCCCATTTGAATGAGTAAGATTAGACAGAGCCGTGTGTGTCTCGTGTTCCCATTTGAATGAGTAAGATTAGACAGAGCCGTGTGTGTCTCGTGTTCCCATTTGAATGAGTAAGATTAGACAGAGCCATGTGTGTCCCGTGTTCCCATTTGAATGAATAAGATTGGACAGAGCCATGTGTGTCTCGTGTTCCCATTTGAATGAATAAGATTAGACAGAGCCATGTGTGTCTCGTGTTCCCATTTGAATGAGTAAGATTAGACAGAGCCATGTGTGTCTCGTGGTCCCATTTGAATGAATAAGTTTAGATCGAGCCATGTGTGTCTCGTGTTCCCATTTGAAGGTATAAGATTAGACAGAGCCGTGTGTGTCTCGTGTTCCCATTTTAATGAGTAAGATTAGACAGAGCCATGTGTGTTCCGTGTTCCCATTTGAATGAATAAGATTAGACAGAGTCGTGTGTGTCTCGTGTTCCCATTTGAATGTGTAAGATTAGACAGAGCCATGTGTGTCTCGTGTTCCCATTTGAATGAATAAGATTAGACAGAGCCATGTGTGTCTCGTGTTCCCATTTGAATGAATAAGATTAGACAGAGCCATGTGTGTCTCGTGTTCCCATTTGAATGAGTAAGATTAGACAGAGCCATGTTTGTCCCGTGTTCCCATTTGAATGAATAAGATTGGACAGAGCCGTGTGTGTCTCGTGTTCCCATTTGAATGAATAAGATTAGACAGAGCCATGTGTGTCTCGTGTTCCCATTTGAATGAATAAGATTAGACAGAGCCATGTGTGTCCCGTGTTCCCATTTGAATGAGTAAGATTGGACAGAGCCGTGTGTGTCTCGTGTTCCCATTTGAATGAATAAGATTAGACAGAGCCATGTGTGTCTCGTGTTCCCATTTGAATGAATAAGATTAGACAGAGCCATGTGGGTCTCGTGTTCCCATTTGAATGAGTAAGATTAGACAGAGCCATGTGTGTCCCGTGTTCCCATTTGAATGAGTAAGATTAGACAGAGCCATGTGTGTCTCGTGTTCCCATTTGAATGAATAACATTAGACAGAGCCGTGTGTGTCCCGTGTTCCCATTTGAATGAGTAAGATTAGACAGAGTCGTGTGTGTCCCGTGTTCCCATTTGAATGAATAAGATTAGACAGAGCCATGTGTGACCCGTGTTCCCATTTGAATGAATAAGATTAGACAGAGCCATGTGTGTCCCGTGTTCCCATTTGAATGAATAAGATTAGAAAGAGCCATGTGTGTCTCGTGTTCCCATTTGAATGAATAAGATTAGACAGAGCCATCTGTGTCTCGTGTTCCCATTTGAATGAATAAGATTAGACAGAGCCATGTGTGTTTCGTGTTCCCATTTGAATGAGTAAGATTAGACAGAGCCATGTGTGTCCCGTGTTCGCATTTGAATGAGTAAGATTAGACAGAGCCATGTGTGTCTCGTGTTCCCATTTGAATGAATAACATTAGACAGAGCCGTGTGTGTCCCGTGTTCCCATTTGAATGAGTAAGATTAGACAGAGCCGTATGTGTCTCGTGTTCCCATTTGAATGAGTAAGATTAGACAGAGCCATGTGTGTCCCGTGTTCCCATTTGAATGAATAAGATTAGACAGAGCCATGTGTGTCTCGTGTTCCCATTTGAATGAGTAAGATTAGACAGAGCCATGTGTGTCTCGTGTTCCCATTTGAATGAGTAAGATTAGACAGAGCCATGTGTGTCTCGTGTTCCCATTTGAATGAGTAAGATTAGACAGAGCCATGTGTGTCTCGTGTTCCCATTTGAATGAGTAAGATTAGACAGAGCCATGTGTGTCTCGTGTTCCCATTTGAATGAGTAAGATTAGACAGAGCCATGTGTGTCCCGTGTTCCCATTTGAATGAATAAGATTAGACAGAGCCATGTGTGTCTCGTGTTCCCATTTGAATGAGTAAGATTAGACAGAGCCATGTGTGTCCCGTGTTCCCATTTGAATGAATAAGATTAGACAGAGCCGTGTGTGTACCGTGTTCCCATTTGAATGAATAACATAAGACAGAGCCATGTGTGTCCCGTGTTCCCATTTGAATGAATAACATTAGACAGAGCCATGTGTGTCCCGTGTTCCCATTTGAATGAATAAGATGAGACAGAGCCGTGTGTGTCTCGTGTTCCCATTTGAATGAGTAAGATTAGACCTAGCCGTGTGTGTCCCGTATTCCCATTTGAATGAATATGATTAGACCTAGCCGTGTGTGTCTCGTGTTCCCATGTGAATGAATAAGATTAGATAGAGCCATGTGTGTCTCGTGTTCCCATTTGAATGAATAAGATTAGACAGAGCCATGTGTGTCCCGTGTTCCCATTTGAATGAGTAAGATTAGACAGAGCCGTGTGTGTCCCGTGTTCCCATTTGAATGAATAAGATTAGACAGAGCCGTGTGTGTCCCGTGTTCCCATTTGAATGAGTAAGATTAGACAGAGCCGTGTGTGTCCTGTGTTCCCATTTGAATGAGTAAGATTAGACAGAGCCGTGTGTGTCCCGTGATCCCATTTGAATGAATAACATTAGACAGAGCCATGTGTGTCCCGTGTTCCGATTTGAATGAATAACATTAGACAGAGCCGTGTGTGTCTCGTGTTCCCATTTGAATGAGTAAGATTAGACCTAGCCGTGTGTGTCCCGTATTCCCATTTGAATGAATAAGATTAGACCTAGCCGTGTGTGTCTCGTGTTCCCATGTGAATGAATAAGATTAGATAGAGTCATGTGTGTCTCGTGTTCCCATTTGAATGAATAAGATTAGATAGAGCCATGTGTGTCTCGTGTTCCCATTTGAATGAATAAGATTAGACAGAGCCATGTGTGTCTCGTGTTCCCATTTGAATGAATAAGATTAGACAGAGCCATGTGTGTCTCATGTTCCCATTTGAATGAATAAGATTGGACAGAGCCGTGTGTGTCTCGTGTTCCCATTTGAATGAATAAGATTAGACAGAGCCATGTGTGTCTCGTGTTCCCATTTGAATGAATAAGATTAGACAGAGCCATGTGTGTCTCGTGTTCCCATTTGAATGAGTAAGATTAGACAGAGCCATGTGTGTCCCGTGTTCCCATTTGAATGAGTAAGATTAGACAGAGCCATGTGTGTCTCGTGTTCCCATTTGAATGAATAACATTAGACAGAGCCGTGTGTGTCCCGTGTTCCCATTTGAATGAGTAAGATTAGACAGAGTCGTGTGTGTCCCGTGTTCCCATTTGAATGAATAAGATTAGACAGAGCCATGTGTGTCCCGTGTTCCCATTTGAATGAATAAGATTCGACAGAGCCATGTGTGTCTCGTGTTCCCATTTGAATGAATAAGATTAGACAGAGCCATGTGTGTCTCGTGTTCCCATTTGAATGAGTAAGATTATACAGAGCCATGTGTGTCTCGTGTTCCCATTTGAATGAATAAGATTAGACAGAGCCGTGTGTGTCTCGTGTTCCCATTTGAATGAGTAAGATTAGATAGAGCCGTGTGTGTCCCGTGATCCCATTTGAATGAGTAAGATTAGACAGAGCCGTGTGTGTCTCGTGTTCCCATTTGAATGAGTAAGATTAGACAGAGCCGTGTGTGTCTCGTGTTCCCATTTGAATGAGTAAGATTAGACAGAGCCATGTGTGTCCCGTGTTCCCATTTGAATGAATAAGATTGGACAGAGCCATGTGTGTCTCGTGTTCCCATTTGAATGAATAAGATTAGACAGAGCCATGTGTGTCTCGTGTTCCCATTTGAATGAGTAAGATTAGACAGAGCCATGTGTGTCTCGTGGTCCCATTTGAATGAATAAGTTTAGATCGAGCCATGTGTGTCTCGTGTTCCCATTTGAAGGTATAAGATTAGACAGAGCCGTGTGTGTCTCGTGTTCCCATTTTAATGAGTAAGATTAGACAGAGCCATGTGTGTTCCGTGTTCCCATTTGAATGAATAAGATTAGACAGAGTCGTGTGTGTCTCGTGTTCCCATTTGAATGTGTAAGATTAGACAGAGCCATGTGTGTCTCGTGTTCCCATTTGAATGAATAAGATTAGACAGAGCCATGTGTGTCTCGTGTTCCCATTTGAATGAATAAGATTAGACAGAGCCATGTGTGTCTCGTGTTCCCATTTGAATGAGTAAGATTAGACAGAGCCATGTTTGTCCCGTGTTCCCATTTGAATGAATAAGATTGGACAGAGCCGTGTGTGTCTCGTGTTCCCATTTGAATGAATAAGATTAGACAGAGCCATGTGTGTCTCGTGTTCCCATTTGAATGAATAAGATTAGACAGAGCCATGTGTGTCCCGTGTTCCCATTTGAATGAGTAAGATTGGACAGAGCCGTGTGTGTCTCGTGTTCCCATTTGAATGAATAAGATTAGACAGAGCCATGTGTGTCTCGTGTTCCCATTTGAATGAATAAGATTAGACAGAGCCATGTGTGTCTCGTGTTCCCATTTGAATGAATAACATTAGACAGAGCCGTGTGTGTCCCGTGTTCCCATTTGAATGAGTAAGATTAGACAGAGTCGTGTGTGTCCCGTGTTCCCATTTGAATGAATAAGATTAGACAGAGCCATGTGTGACCCGTGTTCCCATTTGAATGAATAAGATTAGACAGAGCCATGTGTGTCCCGTGTTCCCATTTGAATGAATAAGATTAGAAAGAGCCATGTGTGTCTCGTGTTCCCATTTGAATGAGTAAGATTATACAGAGCCATGTGTGTCTCGTGTTCCCATTTGAATGAATAAGATTAGACAGAGCCGTGTGTGTCTCGTGTTCCCATTTGAATGAGTAAGATTAGATAGAGCCGTGTGTGTCCCGTGATCCCATTTGAATGAGTAAGATTAGACAGAGCCGTGTGTGTCTCGTGTTCCCATTTGAATGAGTAAGATTAGACAGAGCCATGTGTGTCCCGTGTTCCCATTTGAATGAATAAGATTGGACAGAGCCATGTGTGTCTCGTGTTCCCATTTGAATGAATAAGATTAGACAGAGCCATGTGTGTCTCGTGTTCCCATTTGAATGAGTAAGATTAGACAGAGCCATGTGTGTCTCGTGGTCCCATTTGAATGAATAAGTTTAGATCGAGCCATGTGTGTCTCGTGTTCCCATTTGAAGGTATAAGATTAGACAGAGCCGTGTGTGTCTCGTGTTCCCATTTTAATGAGTAAGATTAGACAGAGCCATGTGTGTTCCGTGTTCCCATTTGAATGAATAAGATTAGACAGAGTCGTGTGTGTCTCGTGTTCCCATTTGAATGTGTAAGATTAGACAGAGCCATGTGTGTCTCGTGTTCCCATTTGAATGAATAAGATTAGACAGAGCCATGTGTGTCTCGTGTTCCCATTTGAATGAATAAGATTAGACAGAGCCATGTGTGTCTCGTGTTCCCATTTGAATGAGTAAGATTAGACAGAGCCATGTTTGTCCCGTGTTCCCATTTGAATGAATAAGATTGGACAGAGCCGTGTGTGTCTCGTGTTCCCATTTGAATGAATAAGATTAGACAGAGCCATGTGTGTCTCGTGTTCCCATTTGAATGAATAAGATTAGACAGAGCCATGTGTGTCCCGTGTTCCCATTTGAATGAGTAAGATTGGACAGAGCCGTGTGTGTCTCGTGTTCCCATTTGAATGAATAAGATTAGACAGAGCCATGTGTGTCTCGTGTTCCCATTTGAATGAATAAGATTAGACAGAGCCATGTGTGTCTCGTGTTCCCATTTGAATGAATAACATTAGACAGAGCCGTGTGTGTCCCGTGTTCCCATTTGAATGAGTAAGATTAGACAGAGTCGTGTGTGTCCCGTGTTCCCATTTGAATGAATAAGATTAGACAGAGCCATGTGTGACCCGTGTTCCCATTTGAATGAATAAGATTAGACAGAGCCATGTGTGTCCCGTGTTCCCATTTGAATGAATAAGATTAGAAAGAGCCATGTGTGTCTCGTGTTCCCATTTGAATGAATAAGATTAGACAGAGCCATCTGTGTCTCGTGTTCCCATTTGAATGAATAAGATTAGACAGAGCCATGTGTGTTTCGTGTTCCCATTTGAATGAGTAAGATTAGACAGAGCCATGTGTGTCCCGTGTTCGCATTTGAATGAGTAAGATAAGACAGAGCCATGTGTGTCTCGTGTTCCCATTTGAATGAATAACATTAGACAGAGCCGTGTGTGTCCCGTGTTCCCATTTGAATGAGTAAGATTAGACAGAGCCGTATGTGTCTCGTGTTCCCATTTGAATGAGTAAGATTAGACAGAGCCATGTGTGTCCCGTGTTCCCATTTGAATGAATAAGATTAGACAGAGCCATGTGTGTCTCGTGTTCCCATTTGAATGAGTAAGATTAGACAGAGCCATGTGTGTCTCGTGTTCCCATTTGAATGAGTAAGATTAGACAGAGCCATGTGTGTCTCGTGTTCCCATTTGAATGAGTAAGATTAGACAGAGCCATGTGTGTCTCGTGTTCCCATTTGAATGAGTAAGATTAGACAGAGCCATGTGTGTCTCGTGTTCCCATTTGAATGAGTAAGATTAGACAGAGCCATGTGTGTCCCGTGTTCCCATTTGAATGAATAAGATTAGACAGAGCCATGTGTGTCTCGTGTTCCCATTTGAATGAGTAAGATTAGACAGAGCCATGTGTGTCCCGTGTTCCCATTTGAATGAATAAGATTAGACAGAGCCGTGTGTGTACCGTGTTCCCATTTGAATGAATAACATAAGACAGAGCCATGTGTGTCCCGTGTTCCCATTTGAATGAATAACATTAGACAGAGCCATGTGTGTCCCGTGTTCCCATTTGAATGAATAAGATGAGACAGAGCCGTGTGTGTCTCGTGTTCCCATTTGAATGAGTAAGATTAGACCTAGCCGTGTGTGTCCCGTATTCCCATTTGAATGAATATGATTAGACCTAGCCGTGTGTGTCTCGTGTTCCCATGTGAATGAATAAGATTAGATAGAGCCATGTGTGTCTCGTGTTCCCATTTGAATGAATAAGATTAGACAGAGCCATGTGTGTCCCGTGTTCCCATTTGAATGAGTAAGATTAGACAGAGCCGTGTGTGTCCCGTGTTCCCATTTGAATGAATAAGATTAGACAGAGCCGTGTGTGTCCCGTGTTCCCATTTGAATGAGTAAGATTAGACAGAGCCGTGTGTGTCCTGTGTTCCCATTTGAATGAGTAAGATTAGACAGAGCCGTGTGTGTCCCGTGATCCCATTTGAATGAATAACATTAGACAGAGCCATGTGTGTCCCGTGTTCCGATTTGAATGAATAACATTAGACAGAGCCGTGTGTGTCTCGTGTTCCCATTTGAATGAGTAAGATTAGACCTAGCCGTGTGTGTCCCGTATTCCCATTTGAATGAATAAGATTAGACCTAGCCGTGTGTGTCTCGTGTTCCCATGTGAATGAATAAGATTAGATAGAGCCATGTGTGTCTCGTGTTCCCATTTGAATGAATAAGATTAGACAGAGCCATGTGTGTCCCGTGTTCCCATTTGAATGAGTAAGATTAGACAGAGCCGTGTGTGTCCCGTGTTCCCATTTGAATGAATAAGATTAGACAGAGCCGTGTGTGTCCCGTGTTCCCATGTGAATGAGTAAGATTAGACAGAGCCTTGTGTGTCCCGTGTTCCCATTTGAATGAGTAAGATTAGACAGAGCCGTGTGTGTCCCGTGATCCCATTTGAATGAAAAACATTAGACAGAGCCATGTGTGTCCCGTGTTCCCATTTGAATGAATAACATTAGACAGAGCCATGTGTGTCCCGTGTTCCCATTTGAATGAATAAGATTAGACAGAGCCGTGTGTGTCTCGTGTTCCCATTTGAATGAGTAAGATTAGACCTAGCCGTGTGTATCCCGTATTCCCATTTGAATGAATAAGATTAGACCTAGCGTGTGTGTCTCGTGTTCCCATTTGAATGAATAAGATTAGACAGAGCCATGTGTGTCCCGTGTTCCCATTTGAATGAATAAGATTAGACAGAGCCATGTGTGTCCCTTGTTCCCATTTGAATGAGTAAGATTAGACAGAGCCGTGTGTGTCCCGTGTTCCCATTTGAATGAATAAGATTAGATAGAGCCATGTGTGTCTCGTGTTCCCATTTGAATGAATAAGATTAGACAGAGCCATGTGTGTCCCGTGTTCCCATTTGAATGAGTAAGATTAGACAGAGCCGTGTGTGTCCCGTGTTCCCATTTGAATGAATAAGATTAGACAGAGCCGTGTGTGTCCCGTGTTCCCATTTGAATGAGTAAGATTAGACAGAGTCGTGTGTGTCCCGTGTTCCCATTTGAATGAATAAAATTAGACAGAGCCATGTGTCTCGTGTTCCCATTTGAATGAGTAAGATTAGACAGAGCCGTGTGTGTCCCGTGTTCCCATTTGAATGAATAAGATTAGACAGAGCCGTGTGTGTCCCGTGTTCCCTTTTGAATGAATAACATTAGATAGAGTCGTGTGTGTCCCGTGATCCCATTTGAATGAATAAGATGAGACAGAACCATATCTGTCCCGTGTTCCCATGTGAATGAATAACATTACATAGAGCTATGTATGTTCAATGTTCGCATTTGACTGAATAACATTCGATAGAGCCATGTGTGTCCCGTGTTCTCATGTGAATGAATAAGATTAGATAGAGCCATGTGTTTCCCATGTTCCCATGTGAATGCATAACATTAGATAAAGCAATGTATCTTCAATGTTCCCATTTGACTGAATAATATAAGATAGAGCCATGTGCGTCTCGTGTTCCCATGTGAATGCATAACATTAGATAAAGCCATGTATCTTCAATGTTCCCATTTGACTGAATAATATTAGATAGAGCCATGTGTTTCCCATGTTCCCATGTGAATGCATAACATTAGATAAAGCCATGTATCTTCAATGTTCCCATTTGACTGAATAATATTAGATAGAGCCATGTGTGTCCCGTGTTCCCATTTGAATGAATAACATTAGACAGAGCCATGTGTGTCCCGTGTTCCCATTTGAATGAATAACATTAGATAGAGCCGTGTGTGTCTCGTGTTCCCATTTGAATGAATAAGATTAGACAGAGCCATGTGTGTCTCGTGTTCCCATTTGAATGAATAAGATAAGACAGAGCCATGTGTGTCTCGTGTTCCCATTTGAATGAATAACATTAGATAGAGCTGTGTGTGTCTCGTGTTCCCATTTGAATGAATAACATTAGATAGAGCCGTGTGTGTCTCGTGTTCCCATTTGAATGAATAAGATTAGACAGAGCCATGTGTGTCTCGTGTTCCCATTTGAATGAATAACATTAGACAGAGCCGTGTGTGTCTCGTGTTCCCATTTGAATGAATAACATTAGATAGAGTCGTGTGTGTCCCGTGATCCCATTTGAATGAATAAGATTAGACAGAACCATATCTGTCCCGTGTTCCCATGTGAATGAATAACATTACATAGAGCTATGTATGTTCAATGTTCCCATTTGACTGAATAACATTAGATAGAGCCATGTGTGTCCCGTGTTCACATGTGAATGAATAAGATTAGATAGAGCCATGTGTTTCCCATGTTCCCATATGAATGCATCACATTAGATAAAGCCATGTACGTTCAATGCTCCCATTTGACTGAATAATATTAGATAGACCCATGTGCGTCTCGTGTTCCCATTTGAATGAATAAGATTAGACAGAGCCATGTGTGTCTCGTGTTCCCATTTGAATGAGTAAGATTAGACAGAGCCATGTGTGTCTCGTGTTCCCATTTGAATGAGTAAGATTAAACAGAGCCATGTGTGTCTCGTGTTCCCATGTGAATGCATAACATTAGATAAAGCCATGTATGTTCAATGTTCCCATTTGAATGAATAACATTAGATAGAGCCATGTGTGTCTCGTTTCCCATTTGAATGAATAAGATTAGACAGAGCCATGTGTGTCCCGTGTTCCCATTTGAATGAGTAAGATTAGACAGAGCCATGTGTGTCTCGTGTTCCCATTTGAATGAATAACATTAGATAGAGCCATGTGTGTCTGGTGTTCCCATTTGAATGAATAAGATAATACAGAGCCATGTGTGTCTCGTGTTCCCATTTGAATGAATAACATTAGATAGAGCCGTGTGTGTCTCGTGTTCCCATTTGAATGAGTAAGATTAGACAGAGCCATGTGTGTTCCGTGTTCCCATTTGAATGAATAAGATTAGACAGAGCCGTGTGTGTCTCGTGTTCCCATTTGAATGAGTAAGATTAGACAGAGCCATGTGTGTCTCGTGTTCCCATTTGAATGAGTAAGATTAGACAGAGCCATGTTTGTCCCGTGTTCCCATTTGAATGAATAAGATTGGACAGAGCCATGTGTGTCCCGTGTTCCCATTTGAATGAGTAAGATTAGACAGAGCCGTGTGTGTCCCGTGTTCCCATTTGAATGAATAAGATTAGACAGAGCCGTGTGTGTCCCGTGTTCCCATTTGAATGAGTAAGATTAGACAGAGCCGTGTGTGTCCTGTGTTCCCATTTGAATGAGTAAGATTAGACAGAGCCGTGTGTGTCCCGTGATCCCATTTGAATGAATAACATTAGACAGAGCCATGTGTGTCCCGTGTTCCGATTTGAATGAATAACATTAGACAGAGCCGTGTGTGTCTCGTGTTCCCATTTGAATGAGTAAGATTAGACCTAGCCGTGTGTGTCCCGTATTCCCATTTGAATGAATAAGATTAGACCTAGCCGTGTGTGTCTCGTGTTCCCATGTGAATGAATAAGATTAGATAGAGCCATGTGTGTCTCGTGTTCCCATTTGAATGAATAAGATTAGACAGAGCCATGTGTGTCCCGTGTTCCCATTTGAATGAGTAAGATTAGACAGAGCCGTGTGTGTCCCGTGTTCCCATTTGAATGAATAAGATTAGACAGAGCCGTGTGTGTCCCGTGTTCCCATGTGAATGAGTAAGATTAGACAGAGCCTTGTGTGTCCCGTGTTCCCATTTGAATGAGTAAGATTAGACAGAGCCGTGTGTGTCCCGTGATCCCATTTGAATGAAAAACATTAGACAGAGCCATGTGTGTCCCGTGTTCCCATTTGAATGAATAACATTAGACAGAGCCATGTGTGTCCCGTGTTCCCATTTGAATGAATAAGATTAGACAGAGCCGTGTGTGTCTCGTGTTCCCATTTGAATGAGTAAGATTAGACCTAGCCGTGTGTATCCCGTATTCCCATTTGAATGAATAAGATTAGACCTAGCGTGTGTGTCTCGTGTTCCCATTTGAATGAATAAGATTAGACAGAGCCATGTGTGTCCCGTGTTCCCATTTGAATGAATAAGATTAGACAGAGCCATGTGTGTCCCTTGTTCCCATTTGAATGAGTAAGATTAGACAGAGCCGTGTGTGTCCCGTGTTCCCATTTGAATGAATAAGATTAGATAGAGCCATGTGTGTCTCGTGTTCCCATTTGAATGAATAAGATTAGACAGAGCCATGTGTGTCCCGTGTTCCCATTTGAATGAGTAAGATTAGACAGAGCCGTGTGTGTCCCGTGTTCCCATTTGAATGAATAAGATTAGACAGAGCCGTGTGTGTCCCGTGTTCCCATTTGAATGAGTAAGATTAGACAGAGTCGTGTGTGTCCCGTGTTCCCATTTGAATGAATAAAATTAGACAGAGCCATGTGTCTCGTGTTCCCATTTGAATGAGTAAGATTAGACAGAGCCGTGTGTGTCCCGTGTTCCCATTTGAATGAATAAGATTAGACAGAGCCGTGTGTGTCCCGTGTTCCCTTTTGAATGAATAACATTAGATAGAGTCGTGTGTGTCCCGTGATCCCATTTGAATGAATAAGATGAGACAGAACCATATCTGTCCCGTGTTCCCATGTGAATGAATAACATTACATAGAGCTATGTATGTTCAATGTTCGCATTTGACTGAATAACATTCGATAGAGCCATGTGTGTCCCGTGTTCTCATGTGAATGAATAAGATTAGATAGAGCCATGTGTTTCCCATGTTCCCATGTGAATGCATAACATTAGATAAAGCCATGTATCTTCAATGTTCCCATTTGACTGAATAATATAAGATAGAGCCATGTGCGTCTCGTGTTCCCATGTGAATGCATAACATTAGATAAAGCCATGTATCTTCAATGTTCCCATTTGACTGAATAATATTAGATAGAGCCATGTGTTTCCCATGTTCCCATGTGAATGCATAACATTAGATAAAGCCATGTATCTTCAATGTTCCCATTTGACTGAATAATATTAGATAGAGCCATGTGTGTCCCGTGTTCCCATTTGAATGAATAACATTAGACAGAGCCATGTGTGTCCCGTGTTCCCATTTGAATGAATAACATTAGATAGAGCCGTGTGTGTCTCGTGTTCCCATTTGAATGAATAAGATTAGACAGAGCCATGTGTGTCTCGTGTTCCCATTTGAATGAATAAGATAAGACAGAGCCATGTGTGTCTCGTGTTCCCATTTGAATGAATAACATTAGATAGAGCTGTGTGTGTCTCGTGTTCCCATTTGAATGAATAACATTAGATAGAGCCGTGTGTGTCTCGTGTTCCCATTTGAATGAATAAGATTAGACAGAGCCATGTGTGTCTCGTGTTCCCATTTGAATGAATAACATTAGACAGAGCCGTGTGTGTCTCGTGTTCCCATTTGAATGAATAACATTAGATAGAGTCGTGTGTGTCCCGTGATCCCATTTGAATGAATAAGATTAGACAGAACCATATCTGTCCCGTGTTCCCATGTGAATGAATAACATTACATAGAGCTATGTATGTTCAATGTTCCCATTTGACTGAATAACATTAGATAGAGCCATGTGTGTCCCGTGTTCACATGTGAATGAATAAGATTAGATAGAGCCATGTGTTTCCCATGTTCCCATATGAATGCATCACATTAGATAAAGCCATGTACGTTCAATGCTCCCATTTGACTGAATAATATTAGATAGACCCATGTGCGTCTCGTGTTCCCATTTGAATGAATAAGATTAGACAGAGCCATGTGTGTCTCGTGTTCCCATTTGAATGAGTAAGATTAGACAGAGCCATGTGTGTCTCGTGTTCCCATTTGAATGAGTAAGATTAAACAGAGCCATGTGTGTCTCGTGTTCCCATGTGAATGCATAACATTAGATAAAGCCATGTATGTTCAATGTTCCCATTTGAATGAATAACATTAGATAGAGCCATGTGTGTCTCGTTTCCCATTTGAATGAATAAGATTAGACAGAGCCATGTGTGTCCCGTGTTCCCATTTGAATGAGTAAGATTAGACAGAGCCATGTGTGTCTCGTGTTCCCATTTGAATGAATAACATTAGATAGAGCCATGTGTGTCTGGTGTTCCCATTTGAATGAATAAGATAATACAGAGCCATGTGTGTCTCGTGTTCCCATTTGAATGAATAACATTAGATAGAGCCGTGTGTGTCTCGTGTTCCCATTTGAATGAGTAAGATTAGACAGAGCCATGTGTGTTCCGTGTTCCCATTTGAATGAATAAGATTAGACAGAGCCGTGTGTGTCTCGTGTTCCCATTTGAATGAGTAAGATTAGACAGAGCCATGTGTGTCTCGTGTTCCCATTTGAATGAGTAAGATTAGACAGAGCCATGTGTGTCTCGTGTTCCCATTTGAATGAGTAAGATTAGACAGAGCCATGTGTGTCTCGTGTTCCCATTTGAATGAGTAAGATTATACAGAGCCATGTGTGTCTCGTGTTCCCATTTGAATGAATAAGATTAGACAGAGCCGTGTGTGTCTCGTGTTCCCATTTGAATGAGTAAGATTAGATAGAGCCGTGTGTGTCCCGTGATCCCATTTGAATGAGTAAGATTAGACAGAGCCGTGTGTGTCTCGTGTTCCCATTTGAATGAGTAAGATTAGACAGAGCCGTGTGTGTCTCGTGTTCCCATTTGAATGAGTAAGATTAGACAGAGCCATGTGTGTCCCGTGTTCCCATTTGAATGAATAAGATTGGACAGAGCCATGTGTGTCTCGTGTTCCCATTTGAATGAATAAGATTAGACAGAGCCATGTGTGTCTCGTGTTCCCATTTGAATGAGTAAGATTAGACAGAGCCATGTGTGTCTCGTGGTCCCATTTGAATGAATAAGTTTAGATCGAGCCATGTGTGTCTCGTGTTCCCATTTGAAGGTATAAGATTAGACAGAGCCGTGTGTGTCTCGTGTTCCCATTTTAATGAGTAAGATTAGACAGAGCCATGTGTGTTCCGTGTTCCCATTTGAATGAATAAGATTAGACAGAGTCGTGTGTGTCTCGTGTTCCCATTTGAATGTGTAAGATTAGACAGAGCCATGTGTGTCTCGTGTTCCCATTTGAATGAATAAGATTAGACAGAGCCATGTGTGTCTCGTGTTCCCATTTGAATGAATAAGATTAGACAGAGCCATGTGTGTCTCGTGTTCCCATTTGAATGAGTAAGATTAGACAGAGCCATGTTTGTCCCGTGTTCCCATTTGAATGAATAAGATTGGACAGAGCCGTGTGTGTCTCGTGTTCCCATTTGAATGAATAAGATTAGACAGAGCCATGTGTGTCTCGTGTTCCCATTTGAATGAATAAGATTAGACAGAGCCATGTGTGTCCCGTGTTCCCATTTGAATGAGTAAGATTGGACAGAGCCGTGTGTGTCTCGTGTTCCCATTTGAATGAATAAGATTAGACAGAGCCATGTGTGTCTCGTGTTCCCATTTGAATGAATAAGATTAGACAGAGCCATGTGGGTCTCGTGTTCCCATTTGAATGAGTAAGATTAGACAGAGCCATGTGTGTCCCGTGTTCCCATTTGAATGAGTAAGATTAGACAGAGCCATGTGTGTCTCGTGTTCCCATTTGAATGAATAACATTAGACAGAGCCGTGTGTGTCCCGTGTTCCCATTTGAATGAGTAAGATTAGACAGAGTCGTGTGTGTCCCGTGTTCCCATTTGAATGAATAAGATTAGACAGAGCCATGTGTGACCCGTGTTCCCATTTGAATGAATAAGATTAGACAGAGCCATGTGTGTCCCGTGTTCCCATTTGAATGAATAAGATTAGAAAGAGCCATGTGTGTCTCGTGTTCCCATTTGAATGAATAAGATTAGACAGAGCCATCTGTGTCTCGTGTTCCCATTTGAATGAATAAGATTAGACAGAGCCATGTGTGTTTCGTGTTCCCATTTGAATGAGTAAGATTAGACAGAGCCATGTGTGTCTCGTGTTCCCATTTGAATGAGTAAGATTAGACAGAGCCATGTGTGTCTCGTGTTCCCATTTGAATGAGTAAGATTAGACAGAGCCATGTGTGTCTCGTGTTCCCATTTGAATGAGTAAGATTAGACAGAGCCATGTGTGTCTCGTGTTCCCATTTGAATGAGTAAGATTAGACAGAGCCATGTGTGTCCCGTGTTCCCATTTGAATGAATAAGATTAGACAGAGCCATGTGTGTCTCGTGTTCCCATTTGAATGAGTAAGATTAGACAGAGCCATGTGTGTCCCGTGTTCCCATTTGAATGAATAAGATTAGACAGAGCCGTGTGTGTACCGTGTTCCCATTTGAATGAATAACATAAGACAGAGCCATGTGTGTCCTGTGTTCCCATTTGAATGAATAACATTAGACAGAGCCATGTGTGTCCCGTGTTCCCATTTGAATGAATAAGATGAGACAGAGCCGTGTGTGTCTCGTGTTCCCATTTGAATGAGTAAGATTAGACCTAGCCGTGTGTGTCCCGTATTCCCATTTGAATGAATATGATTAGACCTAGCCGTGTGTGTCTCGTGTTCCCATGTGAATGAATAAGATTAGATAGAGCCATGTGTGTCTCGTGTTCCCATTTGAATGAATAAGATTAGACAGAGCCATGTGTGTCCCGTGTTCCCATTTGAATGAGTAAGATTAGACAGAGCCGTGTGTGTCCCGTGTTCCCATTTGAATGAATAAGATTAGACAGAGCCGTGTGTGTCCCGTGTTCCCATTTGAATGAGTAAGATTAGACAGAGCCGTGTGTGTCCTGTGTTCCCATTTGAATGAGTAAGATTAGACAGAGCCGTGTGTGTCCCGTGATCCCATTTGAATGAATAACATTAGACAGAGCCATGTGTGTCCCGTGTTCCGATTTGAATGAATAACATTAGACAGAGCCGTGTGTGTCTCGTGTTCCCATTTGAATGAGTAAGATTAGACCTAGCCGTGTGTGTCCCGTATTCCCATTTGAATGAATAAGATTAGACCTAGCCGTGTGTGTCTCGTGTTCCCATGTGAATGAATAAGATTAGATAGAGTCATGTGTGTCTCGTGTTCCCATTTGAATGAATAAGATTAGATAGAGCCATGTGTGTCTCGTGTTCCCATTTGAATGAATAAGATTAGACAGAGCCATGTGTGTCTCGTGTTCCCATTTGAATGAATAAGATTAGACAGAGCCATGTGTGTCTCGTGTTCCCATTTGAATGAATAAGATTGTACAGAGCCGTGTGTGTCTCGTGTTCCCATTTGAATGAATAAGATTAGACAGAGCCATGTGTGTCTCGTGTTCCCATTTGAATGAATAAGATTAGACAGAGCCATGTGTGTCTCGTGTTCCCATTTGAATGAGTAAGATTAGACAGAGCCATGTGTGTCCCGTGTTCCCATTTGAATGAGTAAGATTAGACAGAGCCATGTGTGTCTCGTGTTCCCATTTGAATGAATAAGATTCGACAGAGCCATGTGTGTCTCGTGTTCCCATTTGAATGAATAAGATTAGACAGAGCCGTGTGTGTCCCGTGTTTCCATTTGAATGAGTAAGATTAGACAGAGTCGTGTGTGTCCCGTGTTCCCATTTGAATGAATAAGATTAGACAGAGCCATGTGTGTCCTGTGTTCCCATTTGAATGAATAAGATTAGACAGAGCCATGTGTGTCTCGTGTTCCCATTTGAATGAGTAAGATTAGACAGAGCCATGTGTGTCTCGTGTTCCCATTTGAATGAGTAAGATTAGACAGAGCCGTGTGTGTCTCGTGTTCCCATTTGAATGAGTAAGATTAGACAGAGCCATGTGTGTCCCGTGTTCCCATTTGAATAAATAAGATTAGACAGAGCCATGTGTGTCTCGTGTTCCCATTTGAATGAGTAAGATTAGACAGAGCCATGTGTGTCTTGTGTTCCCATTTGAATGAGTAAGATAAGACAGAGCCATGTGTGTCCCGTGTTCCCATTTGAATGAATAACATTAGACAGAGCCGTGTGTGTCTCGTGTTCCCATTTGAATGAGTAAGATTAGACCTAGCCGTGTGTGTCCCGTATTCCCATTTGAATGAATAAGATTAAACCTAGCCGTGTGTGTCTCGTGTTCCCATGTGAATGAATAAGATTAGATAGAGCCATGTGTTTCCCATGTTCCCATGTGAATGCATAACATTAGATAAAGCCTTGTATGTTCAATGTTCCCATTTGACTGAATAATATTAGATAGATCCATGTGTGTCTCGTGTTCCCATTTGAATGAATAAGATTAGACAGAGCCATGTGTGTCCCGTGTTCCCATTTGAATGAATAAGATTAGACAGAGCCATGTGTGTCTCGTGTTCCCATTTGAATGAGTAAGATTAGACAGAGCCGTGTGTGTCTCGTGTTCCCATTTGAATGAATAATCCCTCAGATTTGATTTCAAATTTGATCCCTCAGATCGGCAGTCTGCAGCCTCCTCACTCTCTGAAGACCTGGACAAAATCACAGACTGGTCAAACAAGTGGAACATGTCTTTCAATCCTGCCAAATCTCACTCTCTTACTATGTCTCTCCGAAAAGATCGACTGGACAACCCTCCCATCTACTTTCTCAACAATCCTCTCCAAGAAGTTCTGTCGCTCAAGCTGTTGGGTCTCACTATCTGCCATGATCTTTCTTGGGAAAACCACATTTCCAAGCTGGCCTCCAAAGCCAGTCGCCGACTGGGCATCCTCCGTCGTGCGAAGTCCTTCCTCGGCACACCTGAGCTCCTCACCACTTACAAGGCTTTCATCCGCAGCTCAATGGAATACTGTTCTCCCCTTTGGGCTGGTGCTCCTGCCTCACACCTGGCTCGGCTTCACGCTGTTGAATCCAAAGCTTTCAAAATCATTGGAATCTCCCGCGATGAAGCTATCTCTGAGGGCCTTTCACTCACTCACCGCAGGCAGGTAGGTGGTCTTTCTGTCTTCTACCGACTCCTCTCCGGCCTTGCTCCCCCAGCTCTCTCTGTGCTCTGTCCCCCAAATATTCCTACAGGTCGCACAAGATCTGCCAGCAACCCTCTGATGGTTAAACTGCCGAAATCTCGGCTCTCTGCTCACCTTCACTCTTTCATTCCTCTTTTCTCCCGCCTGTGGAACAAACTCCCACACTCCCTTCAATCCCTCTCCTCCCTCCAGGTCTTTAAAACAGCTGTTCACCACCATCTCTTATCTTCCCCCATCCATAACCTTGATCTTTTCTACCCCCACTAATTCACCCCAGATCCACCTTGTTTGAAATTCCAACTTATTTCCTGGAAATCCTGGCAGTGTCCATATGTTTATACCTCTCCCACCCCCCCCCCCCCTTCACATGCCTCCCCCCCTTCACATGCCTCCCCCCCCCTTCACATGCCTCCCCCCCAAAGCCCTCTCCCTCCCACAGATCTCTCGATGTCTCCATGTCTCTCGGTCCCTGCTCTCAAATGTTGTGTTTGTGTCCTTCCCCCTCTCTCCCCATCTTGTCTACCGCTCCCGATGTTATTTGTTTTATGTGTCTGTTTGTCTTTCTGTGTGATTAATGTTCGCTCTTTCACGAGCCTCGATCTTGTATACAAAAAAAAAAAAATAATAATAATAATAATAAATAAAAATAAAATAAGATTAGACAGAGCCGTGTGTGTCTCGTGTTCCCATTTGAATGAGTAAGATTAGACAGAGCCGTGTGTGTCTCGTGTTCCCATTTGAATGAATAAGATTCGACAGAGCCATGTGTGTCTCGTGGTCCCATTTGAATGAATAAGATTAGACAGAGCCATATGTGTCTCGTGTTCCCATTTGAATGAATAAGATAAGACAGAGCCATGTGTGTCTCGTGTTCCCATTTGAATGAATAAGATTAGACAGAGCCATGTGTGTCTCGTGTTCCCATTTGAATGAATAAGATTAGACAGAGCCGTGTGTGTCCCGTGTTCCCATTTGAATGAATAACATTAGATAGAGTCGTGTGTGTCCCGTGATCCCATTTGAATGAGTAAGATTAGACAGAGCCGTGTGTGTCTCGTGTTCCCATTTGAATGAATAAGATTAGACAGAGCCATGTGTGTCTCGTGTTCCCATTTGAATGAATAACATTAGATAGAGTCGTGTGTGTCCCGTGATCCCATTTGAATGAGTAAGATTAGACAGAGCCATGTGTGTCTCGTGTTGCCATGTGAATGAATAACATTACATAGAGCCATGTATGTTCAATGTTCCCATTTGACTGAATAACATTAGACAGAGCCATGTGTGTCTCGTGTTCCCATTTGAATGAATAAGATTAGATCGAGCCATGTGTGTCTCGTGTTCCCATTTGAATGAATAAGATTAGACAGAGCCGTGTGTGTCTCGTGTTCCCATTTGAATGAATAAGATTAGACAGAGCCATGTGTGTCTCGTGTTCCCATTTGAATGAATAAGATTAGACAGAGCCATGTGTGTCTCGTGTTCCCATTTGAATGAATAAGATTAGACAGAGCCGTGTGTGTCTCGTGTTCCCATTTGAATGAATAAGATTAGACAGAGCCGTGTGTGTCTGGTGTTCCCATTTGAATGAATAAGATTAGACAGAGCCATGTGTGTCTCGTGTTCCCATTTGAATGAATAAGATTAGACAGAGCCGTGTGTGTCTCGTGTTCCCATTTGAATGAATAAGATTAGACAGAGCCATGTGTGTCTCGTGTTCCCATTTGAATGAATAAGATTAGACAGAGCCGTGTGTGTCTGGTGTTCCCATTTGAATGAATAAGGTTAGACAGAGCCATGTGTGTCTCGTGTTCCCATTTGAATGAATAAGATTAGACAGAGCCATGTGTGTCTCGTGTTCCCATTTGAATGAATAAGATTAGACAGAGCCATGTGTGTCTCGTGTTCCCATTTGAATGAATAAGATTAGACAGAGCCATATCTGTCCCGTGTTGCCATGTGAATGAATAACATTACATAGAGCTATGTATGTTCAATGTTCCCATTTGACTGAATAACATTAGATAGAGCCATATGTGTCCCATGTTCTCATGGGAATGAATAAGATTAGATTGAGCCATGTGTGTCTCGTGTTCCCATTTGAATGAATAAGATTAGATAGAGCCATGTGTGTCCCGTGTTCGCATTTGAATGAATAAGATTAGATAGAGCCATGTGTGTCCCGTGTTCTCATGTGAATGAATAAGATTAGATAGAGCCATGTGTGTCTCGTGTTCCCATTTGAATGAATAAGATTAGACAGAGCCATGTGTGTCCCGTGTTCTCATGTGAATGAATAAGATTAGATAGAGCCATGTGTGTCTCGTGTTCCCATGTGAATGAATAAGATTAGATTGAGCCATGTGTGTCTCGTGTTCCCATGTGAATGAATAAGATTAGACAGAGCCATGTGTGTCTCGTGTTCCCATTTGAATGAATAAGATTAGATAGAGCCATGTGTGTCCCATGTTCCCATTTCAATGAATAACATTAGATAGAGCCATGTATGTTCAATGCTCCCATTTGACTGAATAACACTAGATAGAGCCATGTGTGTCCCATGTTCCCATTTCAATGAATAACATTAGATAGAGCCATGTGTGTCCCATGTTCTCATGTGAATGCATAACATTAGATAGAGCCATGTATGTTCAATGCTCCCATTTGACTGAATAACACTAGATAGAGCCATGTGTGTCTCGTGTTCCCATTTGAATGAATAAGATTAGACAGAGCCGTGTGTGTCTCGTGTTCCCATTTGAATGAATAAGATTAGACAGAGCCATGTGTGTCCCGTGTTCCCATTTGAATGAGTAAGATTAGACAGAGCCGTGTGTGTCCCGTGTTCCCATTTGAATGAATAAGATTAGACAGAGCCGTGTGTGTCCCGTGTTCCCATTTGAATGAGTAAGATTAGACAGAGCCGTGTGTGTCCTGTGTTCCCATTTGAATGAGTAAGATTAGACAGAGCCGTGTGTGTCCCGTGATCCCATTTGAATGAATAACATTAGACAGAGCCATGTGTGTCCCGTGTTCCGATTTGAATGAATAACATTAGACAGAGCCGTGTGTGTCTCGTGTTCCCATTTGAATGAGTAAGATTAGACCTAGCCGTGTGTGTCCCGTATTCCCATTTGAATGAATAAGATTAGACCTAGCCGTGTGTGTCTCGTGTTCCCATGTGAATGAATAAGATTAGATAGAGTCATGTGTGTCTCGTGTTCCCATTTGAATGAATAAGATTAGATAGAGCCATGTGTGTCTCGTGTTCCCATTTGAATGAATAAGATTAGACAGAGCCATGTGTGTCTCGTGTTCCCATTTGAATGAATAAGATTAGACAGAGCCATGTGTGTCTCGTGTTCCCATTTGAATGAATAAGATTGTACAGAGCCGTGTGTGTCTCGTGTTCCCATTTGAATGAATAAGATTAGACAGAGCCATGTGTGTCTCGTGTTCCCATTTGAATGAATAAGATTAGACAGAGCCATGTGTGTCTCGTGTTCCCATTTGAATGAGTAAGATTAGACAGAGCCATGTGTGTCCCGTGTTCCCATTTGAATGAGTAAGATTAGACAGAGCCATGTGTGTCTCGTGTTCCCATTTGAATGAATAAGATTCGACAGAGCCATGTGTGTCTCGTGTTCCCATTTGAATGAATAAGATTAGACAGAGCCGTGTGTGTCCCGTGTTTCCATTTGAATGAGTAAGATTAGACAGAGTCGTGTGTGTCCCGTGTTCCCATTTGAATGAATAAGATTAGACAGAGCCATGTGTGTCCTGTGTTCCCATTTGAATGAATAAGATTAGACAGAGCCATGTGTGTCTCGTGTTCCCATTTGAATGAGTAAGATTAGACAGAGCCATGTGTGTCTCGTGTTCCCATTTGAATGAGTAAGATTAGACAGAGCCGTGTGTGTCTCGTGTTCCCATTTGAATGAGTAAGATTAGACAGAGCCATGTGTGTCCCGTGTTCCCATTTGAATAAATAAGATTAGACAGAGCCATGTGTGTCTCGTGTTCCCATTTGAATGAGTAAGATTAGACAGAGCCATGTGTGTCTTGTGTTCCCATTTGAATGAGTAAGATAAGACAGAGCCATGTGTGTCCCGTGTTCCCATTTGAATGAATAACATTAGACAGAGCCGTGTGTGTCTCGTGTTCCCATTTGAATGAGTAAGATTAGACCTAGCCGTGTGTGTCCCGTATTCCCATTTGAATGAATAAGATTAAACCTAGCCGTGTGTGTCTCGTGTTCCCATGTGAATGAATAAGATTAGATAGAGCCATGTGTTTCCCATGTTCCCATGTGAATGCATAACATTAGATAAAGCCTTGTATGTTCAATGTTCCCATTTGACTGAATAATATTAGATAGATCCATGTGTGTCTCGTGTTCCCATTTGAATGAATAAGATTAGACAGAGCCATGTGTGTCCCGTGTTCCCATTTGAATGAATAAGATTAGACAGAGCCATGTGTGTCTCGTGTTCCCATTTGAATGAGTAAGATTAGACAGAGCCGTGTGTGTCTCGTGTTCCCATTTGAATGAATAATCCCTCAGATTTGATTTCAAATTTGATCCCTCAGATCGGCAGTCTGCAGCCTCCTCACTCTCTGAAGACCTGGACAAAATCACAGACTGGTCAAACAAGTGGAACATGTCTTTCAATCCTGCCAAATCTCACTCTCTTACTATGTCTCTCCGAAAAGATCGACTGGACAACCCTCCCATCTACTTTCTCAACAATCCTCTCCAAGAAGTTCTGTCGCTCAAGCTGTTGGGTCTCACTATCTGCCATGATCTTTCTTGGGAAAACCACATTTCCAAGCTGGCCTCCAAAGCCAGTCGCCGACTGGGCATCCTCCGTCGTGCGAAGTCCTTCCTCGGCACACCTGAGCTCCTCACCACTTACAAGGCTTTCATCCGCAGCTCAATGGAATACTGTTCTCCCCTTTGGGCTGGTGCTCCTGCCTCACACCTGGCTCGGCTTCACGCTGTTGAATCCAAAGCTTTCAAAATCATTGGAATCTCCCGCGATGAAGCTATCTCTGAGGGCCTTTCACTCACTCACCGCAGGCAGGTAGGTGGTCTTTCTGTCTTCTACCGACTCCTCTCCGGCCTTGCTCCCCCAGCTCTCTCTGTGCTCTGTCCCCCAAATATTCCTACAGGTCGCACAAGATCTGCCAGCAACCCTCTGATGGTTAAACTGCCGAAATCTCGGCTCTCTGCTCACCTTCACTCTTTCATTCCTCTTTTCTCCCGCCTGTGGAACAAACTCCCACACTCCCTTCAATCCCTCTCCTCCCTCCAGGTCTTTAAAACAGCTGTTCACCACCATCTCTTATCTTCCCCCATCCATAACCTTGATCTTTTCTACCCCCACTAATTCACCCCAGATCCACCTTGTTTGAAATTCCAACTTATTTCCTGGAAATCCTGGCAGTGTCCATATGTTTATACCTCTCCCACCCCCCCCCCCCCTTCACATGCCTCCCCCCCTTCACATGCCTCCCCCCCCCTTCACATGCCTCCCCCCCAAAGCCCTCTCCCTCCCACAGATCTCTCGATGTCTCCATGTCTCTCGGTCCCTGCTCTCAAATGTTGTGTTTGTGTCCTTCCCCCTCTCTCCCCATCTTGTCTACCGCTCCCGATGTTATTTGTTTTATGTGTCTGTTTGTCTTTCTGTGTGATTAATGTTCGCTCTTTCACGAGCCTCGATCTTGTATACAAAAAAAAAAAAATAATAATAATAATAATAAATAAAAATAAAATAAGATTAGACAGAGCCGTGTGTGTCTCGTGTTCCCATTTGAATGAGTAAGATTAGACAGAGCCGTGTGTGTCTCGTGTTCCCATTTGAATGAATAAGATTCGACAGAGCCATGTGTGTCTCGTGGTCCCATTTGAATGAATAAGATTAGACAGAGCCATATGTGTCTCGTGTTCCCATTTGAATGAATAAGATAAGACAGAGCCATGTGTGTCTCGTGTTCCCATTTGAATGAATAAGATTAGACAGAGCCATGTGTGTCTCGTGTTCCCATTTGAATGAATAAGATTAGACAGAGCCGTGTGTGTCCCGTGTTCCCATTTGAATGAATAACATTAGATAGAGTCGTGTGTGTCCCGTGATCCCATTTGAATGAGTAAGATTAGACAGAGCCGTGTGTGTCTCGTGTTCCCATTTGAATGAATAAGATTAGACAGAGCCATGTGTGTCTCGTGTTCCCATTTGAATGAATAACATTAGATAGAGTCGTGTGTGTCCCGTGATCCCATTTGAATGAGTAAGATTAGACAGAGCCATGTGTGTCTCGTGTTGCCATGTGAATGAATAACATTACATAGAGCCATGTATGTTCAATGTTCCCATTTGACTGAATAACATTAGACAGAGCCATGTGTGTCTCGTGTTCCCATTTGAATGAATAAGATTAGATCGAGCCATGTGTGTCTCGTGTTCCCATTTGAATGAATAAGATTAGACAGAGCCGTGTGTGTCTCGTGTTCCCATTTGAATGAATAAGATTAGACAGAGCCATGTGTGTCTCGTGTTCCCATTTGAATGAATAAGATTAGACAGAGCCATGTGTGTCTCGTGTTCCCATTTGAATGAATAAGATTAGACAGAGCCGTGTGTGTCTCGTGTTCCCATTTGAATGAATAAGATTAGACAGAGCCGTGTGTGTCTGGTGTTCCCATTTGAATGAATAAGATTAGACAGAGCCATGTGTGTCTCGTGTTCCCATTTGAATGAATAAGATTAGACAGAGCCGTGTGTGTCTCGTGTTCCCATTTGAATGAATAAGATTAGACAGAGCCATGTGTGTCTCGTGTTCCCATTTGAATGAATAAGATTAGACAGAGCCGTGTGTGTCTGGTGTTCCCATTTGAATGAATAAGGTTAGACAGAGCCATGTGTGTCTCGTGTTCCCATTTGAATGAATAAGATTAGACAGAGCCATGTGTGTCTCGTGTTCCCATTTGAATGAATAAGATTAGACAGAGCCATGTGTGTCTCGTGTTCCCATTTGAATGAATAAGATTAGACAGAGCCATATCTGTCCCGTGTTGCCATGTGAATGAATAACATTACATAGAGCTATGTATGTTCAATGTTCCCATTTGACTGAATAACATTAGATAGAGCCATATGTGTCCCATGTTCTCATGGGAATGAATAAGATTAGATTGAGCCATGTGTGTCTCGTGTTCCCATTTGAATGAATAAGATTAGATAGAGCCATGTGTGTCCCGTGTTCGCATTTGAATGAATAAGATTAGATAGAGCCATGTGTGTCCCGTGTTCTCATGTGAATGAATAAGATTAGATAGAGCCATGTGTGTCTCGTGTTCCCATTTGAATGAATAAGATTAGACAGAGCCATGTGTGTCCCGTGTTCTCATGTGAATGAATAAGATTAGATAGAGCCATGTGTGTCTCGTGTTCCCATGTGAATGAATAAGATTAGATTGAGCCATGTGTGTCTCGTGTTCCCATGTGAATGAATAAGATTAGACAGAGCCATGTGTGTCTCGTGTTCCCATTTGAATGAATAAGATTAGATAGAGCCATGTGTGTCCCATGTTCCCATTTCAATGAATAACATTAGATAGAGCCATGTATGTTCAATGCTCCCATTTGACTGAATAACACTAGATAGAGCCATGTGTGTCCCATGTTCCCATTTCAATGAATAACATTAGATAGAGCCATGTGTGTCCCATGTTCTCATGTGAATGCATAACATTAGATAGAGCCATGTATGTTCAATGCTCCCATTTGACTGAATAACACTAGATAGAGCCATGTGTGTCTCGTGTTCCCATTTGAATGAATAAGATTAGACAGAGCCGTGTGTGTCTCGTGTTCTCATGTGAATGCATAACATTAGATAGAGCCATGTATGTTCAATGCTCCCATTTGACTGAATAACACTAGATAGAGCCATGTGTTTCCCATGTTCCCATGTGAAGGCATAGCATTAGATAGAGCCATGTATGTCCAATGTTCCCATGTGAATGCATAACATTAGATAGAGCCATGTGTTTCCCATGTTCTCATATGAATGAATAAGATTAGCTATAGCCACGTGTGTCCCATGTTCCCATGTGAATGAATAACATTAGATAGATAAGTGTCATTGTGATTCCGAACAGGGAATTTATTTTATATCTGTTTCCTCAGTTTTGTCGTGTGTATGTCTCTTTCGCCACCTGCTCTTTCTGTTGTAATAAACCTTTTGTTCATAACAAAAACTGTACGTGCTCATTCGAGGTACTTGACTTTGCCATTTCGCACGAGTGAATTTGTTTTTAAAATCTGGTAACGAGCCTGTTGCGAAACGCACGGTTGTCGCGCATTTGTGGCCTTTCAAAAAGTATGTAACACTGTTTTTTTTAGGGAGGCGCGTACGGGATTGATTAAACCTTACTAATAATTTAACACTGATCCAAACAAAGCAATGGAAACCTGATGCAACAAAGCTGGACAGTGTATAATCAGCAGAGGCCTACAGATCTAATTGTTGTGCCGTGTGCGGCCTAGTGAGGCCTGTGTTGCCGTTGCCTGGAATAAAGATGGTGCTTGATCCTCTCTGCGTGTCCGCATCTTTATAACAAAGTCATTACAATTGGTGACGAGGATTTTCTTTCGGAACATGGCTTCGTCGTATGGAAAGGTCCCGGAGTATTCTGGAGACAACTTTGAACTTTTTGCGCAGAAGCTGAGCTTTTATTTCATCGCTAACGACATCGTCGAGGTGGGGAAGCAGAAAGCGAATCTTCTTCCGGCCCTGTCGGCGGAGGTTTTCCGTTTGCTGCGCGACTTGATTTCGCCGGCGAGGACGTCGGATGATGCTGTTACCTTCGAGTCCAGAGTGAAGACGTTGCACGACCATATTAAACCAGGCAAGTCACCACAGTTATCGCGATACGAGTTCGACAACCTGGTTCGGTTTCCCGATGAGAGGGTACCGGTACCTGATTTCGTGGCCAGGCTCGGCGGGAGATTGTCGTTTTGGTGACGATGAACGATCACGAAGATTGAAGGATTGTTTCATCGTGGGGTTGCTAGATGAGAAGATGGTGACGTCAATTTTACGGGTAACGTTTGAAGAGATTACATTAGCTAGAAAGGATGTTCGCGCCATTGTTGGGGAGGACTCTGCGGTTAATGCCATAGCTGCGGGAGGGTCACGTGTTTGCAATTCTTCTGCGGGAAGTTCGCGTGTTTGCAATTCTTCTGCGGGAGGGTCACGTGCTCGCAATTCTCCAACTGGGTCGGCGAATCGGGGAACTTCTTCTTCTTCTTCTCCTTCCCGAGTACATGCAAGCAGCGCGTTACAGGAACAACTACCACAGCAACCTTGTCAGGAATGTGGTGGTTCACATTCTCATGGGAGCTGTCCATTTCAGAATGTGGTGTTTACCGGTGAGGTAAGACAGGCCATGTGCGGAGGGTCTTTCGGGGCCGGGCACCGTCGTCGGTTGATGTTGTTGGGGATGGCAGTGAATTTGATCAACAGGGCGTTTTTCTGATGACGTCAGTTGCGAATCACCCCTTTATGGTGGCTGTCAGTGTGAATGGCAGGCCAGTCAACTTCGCAGTGGATACCGGGGCATCAGTCAGTCTCGGGAGTAAACGGATCTGGTGTCAGTTGGGTTGTCCGGTGTTAGCCTCGATACACACTACCCTTCGTACTTGCACAGAGGAGATGATAAAGCCATTAGGCTTGATGGATGTGTTGGTTCGTTATCGGGACCAGCAAGTGGTGTTGCCCCTGCATGTGGTTGATGGTTCTGGACCATCTCTACCTGGTCGTGATTGGTTGCACACCATTCCTCTGGATTGGGCAAACATTTACAGTGTCCATACGTCATTTCCATCTCCTCGCTTTGAGGGGAACTTGGAAAAACACCAAGTTCTATTCGGGCCTGAACTTGGGAAGCTCAAAGGTGCTCAAGGTCACCTGCACCTGAAGGAGGGTGTCAGTCCGTGACTCTGTAAGCCTCGACCGGTGCCATATGCCCTTCGCAATCGGGTCAAAACTCAGCTCGATCGATTCGGAAAAGATTGTGGTCATTGAACCGGTGGAACACTCTGAGTGGGAGACACCCTTGGTCACAGTGCTTAAGCGGATGGAGGTATTCACCTGTGTGGTGATTTTAAAGCGACTGTTAACCCCAAACTGTGTGAAGCAGTATCCTCTGCCATCCATTGACAAGATATATTCACAGTGAGTGGAGTACCTGGGGCATGTCATCACCCCAGAGGGGTTGTCAAAAGCCCCTCAGAAAGTCGACGCAAGAGCCGACATACCCAGCCCGAGGGACAAAGTTCCGCTTCGTCCCTTCATTGGGCTTGCTCAGTATTACCAGAGGTTTGTCAGCAACCTAAGCACTGATCTTGCTCCGCTGACTCGCATGCTGCATCAAGATGTTCGTTGGAGGTGGAGTTTGGTGGAACAAGTAGCATTTGAACGAGTCAAAGCTCGCCTTACTGCAGACACGGTACTCGCACATTAGGAACCTTCACGTCCTCTCATTCTGGCGTGTGACGGCTCGTCGTACGGCATCGGTGCCGTCTTGTCTCAGGTAATGAGTGACGGAGCTGAGCATCCGGTGTGCTTTGCGTCACATTCTCCGACAGCTGCAGAGCAGAACTTCGCTCAGATTGAGTGTGAAGCACTGAGTTTGGTATGGGGCATGTTGAAATTTCGCCAGTACTTGATAGGTCGGCCTTTTTCTCTGACAAACTGATCATCAGCCACTTCAGTTCTTGTTTAATTCTCAGAAGCGCATTCCAGTCACTACCGCTGCTCGACTACAGAGATGGTGTCTTGGCCTCAGTGCGTACGACTATGAAATCAAATTTCGTGCTTCCGAACGTCACGATAACTGTGATGGCCTGTCTCGATTGCCGTCTACAAAGGCCGGTGCCGAACCTGCAGATGAGGTCGAGGTGTTCATGTTGGAACAGATTGAATCTGGTCTGGTAATCGCTGAGGAAGTGGCTGCTGCTATTCATCATGATCCTGTGCTGTCTTGTGTTGTGCACGTTGTTTTGTCAGGTTGTTGGCGCGAGTTGCCCTCAATGTCAGAATATGCTCCATACAGTGCATTCAGAAAGTATTCAGACCCCTTCACTTTCTTCACATTTTGTTATGTTGCAGCCTTATGCTGAAATCGTTGAAATTCATTTTTTCCCTCATCAATCTACACTCAATACCCCATAATGACAAAGACAAAACAGGGTTTTGAAAGTTTTGCAAATTTATTAAAAAGAAAAAACTGAAATGTCACATTGACATACGTATTCAGACCCTTTGCTATGACACTTGAAATTTAGCTCAGGTGCCTCCCATTTCTCTTGATCATCTTTGAGATGTTTGTACACCTTGATTGGAGTCAACCTGTGGTAAATTCAATTGATTGGACATGATTTGGAAAGGCACACACCAGTCTGTATAAGGTCTCACAGCCGACAATGCATATCAGAGCCAAAACCAAGCCAAAACGAGCTCAGAGACAGGATTGTGTCGAGGCACAGATCTGGGAAAACGTACAAAAAATTTCTGCTGCATTGAAGGTTCCCAAGACCTTCACACATGGTCTTGTGAGTGGCCTCCAACTTCACACATGGTCAACACACATGATTGGCCTCCAACATTTATAAATGGAAGAAGTTTGGAACAACCAGGACTCTTCCTAGAGCTGGCCGCCCGGCCAAACTGAGCAATCGAGGGAGAAGGGCCTTGGTAAGAGTGGTGACCAAGAACCCGATGGTCACTCTGGCTGAGCTCCAGAGATCCTGTGTGGAGATGGGAGAAACTTCCAGAAGGACAACCATCACTGCAACACTCCACCAATCTGGGCTTTATGGCAGAGTGGCCAGAGAGAAGCCTCTCCTCAGGCAAACACACATGAAAGCCTGCTTGGAGTTTGCAAAAAAGCACCTAAATGACTCTCAGACTGTGAGAAACAAGATTATGTGGTCTGATGAAACCAGGATTGAACTGTTTGGCCTCAATTCTAAGCATCATGTCTGGAGGAAACCAGGCACCGCTCATCACCTGCCGAATACCATCCCAACGGTGAAGCATGGTGGTGGCAGCATCATGCTGTGGGGGTGTTTTTCAGCAGCAGGGAAGGGGGGACTGGTCAGGGAACAATGAACGGAGCAAAGTACAGAGATATCCTTAACGAAAACCTGAAACAGAGCGCTCAGGACCTCAGACTGGGCCGAAGGTTCACCATCGAACCGGACAATGACCTGAAGCACACAGCCAATACAATGCAGGAGTGGCTTTGGGACAACTCTGTGAAGGTCCTTGAGTGGCCCAGCCAGAGCCCTGACTTGAACCCCGTCGAACATCTCTGGAGAGACCTTAAAATGGCCGTCCACCGATGGTTCCCATCCAACCTGACAGAGCTGGAGAGGATCTGCAGAGAAGAATGGCAGAAAATCCCCAAATCCAGGTGTGCAAAGCTTGGCGCGTCATACCCAAGAAGACTCGAGGCTGTAATCGCTGCCAAAGGTGCTTCAACTAAGTACTGCGTTAAGGGTCTGAATACTTATGTCAATGTGATATTTCAGTTTTTTCTTTTTAATAAATCTACAAAACTTTCTAAAATCCTGCTTTCTCTGTCATTATGGGGTATTGAGTGTAGATTGATGAGGGAAAAAATGAATTTAAACGATTTCAGCATAAGGCTGCAACATAACAAAATGTGAAAAAAGTGAAGGGGTCTGAATACTTTCTGAATGCACTGTATGTATCATGGGCATCTGAGCTGTCTTTAGCTCAAGGTTGTGTAATGTGGGGCATGAGTGTGGTCATTCCTGCTGCTTTACGTCAGCGCTGTCTCAATGAGTTGCATGAGGGTCATTTGGGTATGGCCAAAACAAAGAGTTTAGCCCGGAGTTTGTTGTGGTGGTGCGGGCTTGATGCGGACATCAAGCGGACAGTAAAAGCATGTAATAAGTGTCAAACTGGTGCTGATAGTCCCTCACGTGTGTTGTTATCTCCGCCGCTGATAGAACGTGGCAGCGCATTCATGTAGATTTTTCAGGACCAGTCATGGGCCGCATGTTTCTGGTGGTGATCGACGCTTACTCAAAGTGGCCAGAAGTAGCTATAATGTAGTCCACCTCGGCAGAGAACATGGTGGAGCATCTCTGGAGTATTTTTGTGAACAAAGGGGTTCCGAAGATTTTAGTTTCGGATAATGGTTCGCAGTTTGTATCTGAGGTGTTTGCTGTGTTCATGAGTGCTAATTGTATCAAACACCTGAGGTCGGTGCCTTACCACCCAGCTACAAATGGCCAGGCTGAGTCATTTGTCAAAGCGTTGAAACCTGCCTTGCGTGGAGTCCAAGCAGTTCGATCTGTGCAGACTAGGGTTCATGTGTTTTTGCATGACTATCGTAATTCAGTGCATTCTACTACACAGGAAACGTCTGCAATCCGCATGTATGGCCGACATTTGCGGTCACGCCTGGATTTGTGCTTCGGCCTGGTGCACCTGAAGTCGTTACGGCGACAAATATTCGATCATTCACGGTGGACCAGCCAATTTTGGCACAGGACCATGCACACCGACAGAAATGGGTGCCGGCTGTTGTGGTCCGAGTTTTAAGTTCGGCTAACTACCTTGTTCATACTTCCGCCGGGCTTATCTGGAAACGTCATGTGAATGAGTTGTTGGCTCACAGGTCCGGTCATTCACATACAACCAATTCAGTTCTGCCGGGCAAGGTGTCCTCATCCATTGAGGTGCCAGTGACCACGTTTCGGCCAGCTGCCCATCATCCATCTGTGGAGCCGGATATTCATGGCAGTGAGAGTAGTGTGGATGTTCCTCCGGTTTTGGTGGAGCCTAGTTTGGTGTCTGGTGGGGAGCAGTCATCTGTTTCCAATGCCTCACCGTCGCTGGTCGTGTCCACGGCTCAATGCCCGCATGTTTCTTCTGGATGCATTGTGCAACCAGCATATTTGAAAGACTATGTGACTTGAGAGGGGAGGAGTGTAGTGCCGTGTACGGCCGAGTGAGGCTGCTGTGGCAGGGCCTAGTGAGGCCTGTGTTGCTGTTGCCTGGAATAAAGATGGTGCTTGTTGCTCTCTGCATGTCTGCATCTTTACAACAAAGCCCACTAATGTTTAAGACCACCAGAAAATCAAGATGACGGCCATATAATTTTGCCTTGATTCTATGACTGGTGGGTTAAGCGACAGATGCTGGTGTGGTGGCACAACAGGAAGAAGCGCTCGCTACTATGGTGCAAAATTTCGTGTCAATCGGACCAACGCTTCCCAAGAAAATGTTTTTTTTTAAATGTAGACCTTATATAGAAGGCGTTATGTGCCAGATCTTCGGACGTCGTGGCGGGAAGTCCGGCAGAAACGTACGCGAAGCCACGTTTTTATCACTGCAAGGGTGAGACTGGTGGTCCAAAACCTTGGCAGTTGCCGTTCTAATCCAAAGTAATTCTTACTTGGTAAAGAGAAAAATAAGGACAGGACCAGAGAAAAGTGAATAAGAGAAATGCCAGGGAAGCGAGGACGACCACCAAAGCGGACAAGTTTTTTGGTGAATGACACGCCGTTGAAGAATGCCACGGCAAAAAGGATAAAAGCTTCACATGCATTTCATGGCGATGTGCCGGGCACAGTTCTGACCTTGGGTCAAGGAGATGTGGGCCAGCTTGGCCTTGGGTCCACAGTGTTGCTGCGCCATAGACCAGGCCTGGTCAATTTGCCCGAGTTGGCTGTGCAGGTCGTAGCAGGAGGCATGCACACTGCCTGCCTGGGGGTCAGTGTGAAGGTTTACACTTTCGGTTGCAACGATGAGGGTGCGTTGGGCAGGCTTACCACCGACGAGGAGGAGGAGGCGAGACCCTGCATCGTGGGTATCTCGGAAAATATCGCGCTGCTGTCAGCCGGGGACAGCCACACTGCCGCACTCACGCCTTCTGGGAAGGTTTACATCTGGGGTGCATTTCGGGATAACGATGGTGTGATTGGCTTGCTGGAGCCCCTGAAGATGTGTCGTTTGCCTGTACAGCTGCCTGTCAAAGCGACCATCATCAAAGTTGCATCATAAATAATAAAAACCATCGCTTCTATTGAATATTGTTGGACTTCGCGCCAGGCTCTGGGCCGACCGGGCCGACGTGCATCGAAGTCCTTTCCAAGGGTGTGGTGCTGACCGGGCCGCCGTGGTGCTGACCGGGCAAACGTGGTGTGGTGCTGACGGGGCCCCCGCAGCCGTGATGCCCCCCCCCCCCCCACCCCCAGAATTTCCATGTTTTAAACGTTTCCCAGTGTGTACCCTGGATTAGAATAGGTACGCCGTATCCCTGCATGTCGTAAGAGACGACTAAGAGGGTTGGCGTCAGGAAGGGCATCCGGCCATAAAAACATTGCCTCAAAAGGAGAACCATGACAATTACAACTACATATGGGCAGGGTACAGCCCGAAGTGGAGATCGGTTTCTGAGGTTTGGGACATGGAATGTAGGGACAATGACAGGGAGATCAGGAGAAGTGGTGGAAGTATTGGTCAGAAGAAGAGTGGACATATGTTGTGTGCAAGAGACGAGATGGAAGGGAAGTGGTGTGAGAATGGTGAAGGGGAGGCAGGGACAGAAATACAAGTTTGTGTGGCAAGGTTGCCTGGAGGGCGTGAATGGTGTTGGTGTCCTGTTTTCTGAGGAGTTTGTAGACAGTGTGGTGAGTGTGACGAGAGTGAGTGATAGGTTGATGATGGTGAAAATAATGATTGGAAAGCTCTTGGTGAACGTCATCTCCGGACATGCTCCGCAGGTTGGTCGGAGCGATGAAGAGAAGGACAAGTTCTGGTGTGCGATAGAGAAGCTGATGGAAAACGTGAAAGATGAGGAA
Organism: Myxine glutinosa; assembly: GCF_964187855.1. Taxonomy (NCBI): domain Eukaryota; kingdom Metazoa; phylum Chordata; class Myxini; order Myxiniformes; family Myxinidae; genus Myxine; species Myxine glutinosa. Next base: position 238,036,372 of record NC_136261.1, on the reverse strand, counting down.
GTTGTTGTGGTAGGAGGACACCTAAATGGACATTTGGGAAGGAGTATGGATGGTTTTGAGGGAGTTCGTGGGGGTTACGGATATGGTGTGAGAAATGGAGAAGGTTAAAGGATTTTGGAGTTTGCTGATGGAGCTGATTTGTTGATTTGTAATACTCAGTTCCAGAAAGAGGATAATAAGCTTGTTACATACACGTCAGGTGGGTCGACGACAACCGTTGACTACCTGATGGTGCGTAGGCGAGATAGGGGGCACCTCCGGGACACAAAGGTGATCCCGGGGGAGGGAGGCTGTTTCACAGCACCACTTGGTTGTCTGCGACATAAGGGTGAAAGTTGCGCGGAGAGCTTGGCGGGTGAAGTACCAACCGAGAACGAAGGTGTGGAGGTTGAAAGAGGTGACAGTAAGGGAGGCATTAAAAGAGAGGCTGAGTAGGGTAGAGGATGATGTGGTTGAGCTTGAAAGTGGTTGGATGTCAATGAAAGCTAGTCTGTTGGGAGCCGTTGGTGAGGTATGTGGATGGACAAAAGGACCACCCAGGCACTCGGAAACATGGTGGTGGGATGATGAAGTTGGAAAGAGGATTGACGAGAAGGGGAAGAAGTTCAAGGAGTGGCAGAAGGCGAAGCGTACGGGAGCAGAAACAGCAGAGCATGAAAGTTATAAGGCAGCCAAGAAGGCTGCAAAGAAAGAGGTAACAAAGGCACAGGAGGCATGTAGGAAAATGTTCGGAGAACGGTTGGATTCGGAAGAGGGTCAGAGAGCAGTATTCAGGATTGCAAAGCAGATAGCGAAAGAGAGGTGTGATGTGATGGGGGTGAGTTGCTGCTTGAAGGATGAAGTGGGAGAAATCGTTGTGGACCCAGATGGAATTAAAGGAAGATGGAAAAGATATATGGAAATGCTGTTGAATACAGAGAATGAATGGGATGGCAACATAGAGAGTAACCCAGTTTTAGGACCGGCAGAGAAGATAACTGAGAAGGAAGTTGAGGAAGCGATAAAAGCAATGAAGAGTAGAAAAGCGGGAGGGCCGACGGGAGTTGTGGGAGATATGTTGAAGGCAGCAGGAAGTTGGGGTGTGAAGAGAATGACAGAGATCTGTAATCTGGCGGAGAAAGAAGGCCGCATTCCAGTGGATTGGGAACTGAGTACCCTCGTCCCTCTATACAAGGGGAAAGGTGACCCTCTAGAGTGTGGCTCGTACCGAGTGATAAAGTTATTGGAGCATGGAATGAAGGTATTGGAAAGGGTGTTGGAGAGGAGGATAAGGAAGAAAGTGAAGATCGACGAAATGCAGTTTGGATTTATGCCAGGAAGAGGAACGACAGACGCGCTTTTTATTGTGAGGCAGTTGCAGGAGAAGTACATGGAGAAGAGGAAGAAGTTGTTTCTTTGGTTTGTTGATCTGGAGAAAGCATTCGATAGGGTTCCACGTAAAGTATTGACATGGGCATTGAGGAAGTTAGGAGTGGAGGAATGGTTGATCAGAGTAGTGATGGCAATGTACAAAAGAGCACGCACAGCTGTAAGGACGAAGGACGGGAACAGTGGTGAGTTTGAGGTGAAGGTGGGAGTGCATCAGTGGTCGGTACTAAGTCCACTACTATTTGTAGCTGTGATGGAGGTGCTGGCTCAGAACGTAAAGGAGGGTTTACCGTGGGAGTTGTTGTATGCAGATGATCTGGTGTTGATTGCCGAAAGTATGGATGGACTGAAGGAAAAGATGAACAAGTGGAAGGAATATATGGAGACAAAAGGTCTGAAGGTGAATATCGGAAAGAGGAAGGTGATGGCAAGTGGTAAAGCATGAGGTGAGGTGGAAAGAACTGGGAAGTGGCCCTGCGCTGTGTGCAGAAAGGGTGTCGGAGTGAACTCCATTCAATGTACAATGTGCGCTGAGTGGGTTCATCAAAAATGTAGTGGTCTGAGAGGGTCATTAACCAGTGTGGCAGCTACATTCAAATGTAATGTGTGCACAGAGGGAGCTGCAGATGGAGGAAATGTTATGTTGTTGAGTTGGATCTTGGAGACGGCGTGAAGCTGGAAGGTGTGAAAACATTTTGCTACCTCGGAGACATGCTGAATGGAGAAGGTGGATCAGACTCGGCAACAGTTGCGAGAGTAAGATGTGCATGGAAGAAGCTTCGGGAACTGAGTGGCGTGCTGATGAGGAGGGGAGTGTCGTTGAAGCTGAAGGGAAAGGTGTATGCTGCATGTGTGAGAAGTGTTATGATTTATGGGAGCGAGACATGGGTAATGAACATAGAGCAGCAACGAAGGTTGGAAAGGGTGGAAATGCGAATGGTTCGATGGATGTGTGGAGTATCGTTGAGAGAGAGGAAGACAAATGATGAATTGCGAAAAATGATGGGAATGGAGCCTGTGATTGAAGTTGTGAAGAGGAACAGGTTGAGATGGTTTGGTCATGTGTTGAGGAAGGATGAAAGTGACTGGTTGAGAAGAGTGATGGAAATGAATGTTGAAGGAAGTAGAGGACGGGGAAGACCGAGAAAGACCTGGCCAAAGATGGTGGAAGAAGAAATTCGGGCAAGGGGGTTAACAAGGAGAGATGCACAAAATAGGGCAAAATGGAGAAGATTGTCATGGGGACCGCAAGGCTAACCCCCGCTCTAGCAGGGAAAATGGCCTTAAAATGCATGTTGTTGTTGTTGTTGTTGTATATAGACAGGTGTGTGCATTTCCAAAACATGTCCAATCAATTGAATTTACCACAGGTGGACTCCAATCAAGGTGTAGAAACATCTCAAAGATGATCAAGATAAATGGGAGGCACCTGAGCTAAATTTCAAGTGTCATCGCAAAGGGTATGAATACTTATGTCAATGTGATATTTCAGTTTTTTCTTTTTAATAAATTTGCAAAAACTATCTAAAATCCTGTTTTCTCTTTGTCATTATGGGGTATTGAGTGTAGATTGATGAGGGAAAAAATGAATTTGAACGATTTCAGCATAAGGCTGAAACATAACAAAATGTGAAAAAAGCGAAGGGGTCTGAATACTTTCTGAATGCACTGTACGTATGTACGTACGTATACACGCACACAATGATCGCTTAACCCCACTTCTCGCGTCGCAAGCGCAGGGTAATGATGTCGCCAAAGTTTGGTTGACTTTCCACTCCTGTACTCCAATGTAATTCCATTTGGGTTATTCAGAAAGTAATGTCAAACTATCAAGTACAGACTCTAACATAAATATGACTGGTCTGAACAGAGAAACAAGTACAAATAGTTACTATTAATTGTTCACTGTAGTGACACTGTAGTATTGTATTTGGAAATAATATTTAGATTTTTTTTTCAAAAAAAAGATGAATATTAATTAATTCGTGCCCTTAATAAAACTACATTTTACAATGTGGAATGGAAAATTACACTAGCTTCTTGAAGGCTAGTGTCGGTCTGTGTTGGTGAAAATTTAGAACAATGGATGGAATCAACAGGACGTTGATCGAGGTATGCTATCGCCGGCACTTAATGCTCAAAACATCAGTTTCTCCTTGCTTCTCAAGCAGCAAACATCATCTCGACCAATTTCCTGTTGAATCTGCAATTATTTTGACTAGTCCATGTACATATGAGCAAAATACATTATATTATATCACTCAATAATGCAATTGTCGCTCCACAGAATAACCCTTTCCCCAGTCTATCCTCCCTTACCTGGTTGCTCTATGGCATTCAAGGAGATCTTGCAAACCTCTTGCTCCATCTCATTGATGCAAACATACACTGCAGAAAAGTTTGAATTCATCCTTTGGAGGACTATGGAGAAGTTGTCATTGGAGCTGTTGCTGGCCCATTGTGCCCTGCGATGAGGAATACCAACTATTAATTCCCCTTTTTCTGCTCTTGTCCAGTTGCAGGGAGCGGTGGAGTAGCACGGCAAGAGAACAGCTCTGCCAATGATGCCTTCAATGATGTCTCCATGAGCTGTTTAGGAGGTAGAGAGACAAAAATAAAATATCCCAGGAATTATTCAATTGTTTCCTTTTCCTGTTTAACAAAATACTGTGGATTAGGAAACAAGAAACATCTGGGTCATTATTTTTATAAGAGAAAAGGACCATTGTCATGTTCAATGTATACTCAACTTGACATCAGAATACATGACAATAAGACTTAAGTGCAGACATGTACTCAATTAGGACCATTTATTACATCCTCGATGTCCTCACATTATACATCAAGGATGAACTTCTTAGAAATCAGACGAAGAAGAAAGAAAAGTTACCATTGCACAAATAAGCAATCACTGCACAGAGTAGCACTTGAGACGTCTTTCCACACATGTTGAAATCTTAAAGTGGAAGTTCACTTTGCGATTAATGAGTTTTGATAAACCTCCTGCGTAAATTCCTCTGTCCAACCATGCTGTCCTTCCTTCCTTTGTGAATCAGCGTCATTATCGCTGACAACAACTGCCGCACATACAGACCAGTTCATCTTCTCAAATAAACACAGCCCTGGGTTAGTTCGGCCAGCGACATTTTCTGCTGTGAATACAGCTTGAGATCGACTTGAAGGTTGACTCTTACCCAAGCCGACGTTTTTTACTGAAGTTTTTGTTTTCTACTGAAGAAATGTCTGGATATTTTTGTCAAATATTCACAGTCTCAATGTCTTATCTGAGATTTGTGAAAAACTCACAGCAGGAAATGAGGAAGTCATTCAAGAAAATTCTCCAAATGAATATATTTTTTTTAAAGCATTTCAGATTCGAACTGAACATTTTTTTTCTTCTTTCATGCCACAATGCTAATTTACACACAGTGTGGTTGTGTCATATATATATATATATATATATATATATATATATATATATATATATATATATATATATATATAAATATATATATATATATATATATATATATATATATATATACATATATATATATACACATATACATATATATATATCTATATGACTTTCTTTTTTTTTTCTTTTTTTATAAACAGGAGTTAAATTCCTGCATTGGGCTAAGTGTGATAAACTCTGACTCAACACGGGACTCGAACCAAGGGCCTCCATCACGTTCGTGGCGACAGCCCACTGCGCTATTGAGCCAGCCGAAATCTCCTCAGAATTTTCCACACTTAACACTGCGGGCTTTATAATGGCCGATATCTTACATGCCTGCTAGGCAGACCCCAGATGTGAGCATAAGTATATGTATGTGTATGCAAGTTTTTGCAGAAGTGCATTGGAGATTAACTCATCCACAATTTTTTTATGAACAGGAATGAAATTCCTGCGTGGGGCTAAGTGTAAAAAACTCTGATTCAACACGGGACTCGAACCGAGGGCCTCCATCACTCTCGCGGCGACAGCCCTTGCATTTTTTTTTTTTATGCCACAATGCTAATTTACACACGGTGTGGTTGTGTCATATATATATATATATACAGATAGATATATATAGATATATATATATATATATATATATATATATATATATACACGTATATATATATAGATAGATATATATATATATATATATATATATATATATATATATATATATATATATATATATATATATATACAGTGGAACCTTGACTTACGAGTGCCCCAACTTACGAGTTTTTCGAGATACGAGCCGTCGCTCGGGCGGTTTATTGCTTTGAGATGCGAGCCGAGATCTGAGTTACGAGCTTTAGCCACCCGGTCATGTGGTTATCTTGCCGTGCAAGTACAGTATCTCTGTCGTATAGCGCTGCATTTTTGTTTTCGCATGTTGGTTATTTTGAGTTTACGCCACCAGGTGGGTTCCGGTCACGTGGTTATCTTGCCGTGCAAGTACAGTATCTCTGCCGTATAGCGCTGCATTTTTGTTTTCGCATGTTGGTTATTTTGAGTTTACGCCACCAGGTGGGTTCCGGTCACGTGGTTATCTTGCCGTGCAAGTACAGTATCTCTGCCGTATAGCGCTGCATTTTTGTTTTCGCATGTTGGTTATTTTGAGTTTATGCCACCAGGTGGGTTCTGGTCACGTGGTTATCTTGCCGTGCAAGTACAGTATCTCTGCCGTCAACTTGTTCAGAGTGCCGGCGATAGCTCGCCTTCTCTTTGTGGAAAACACGGTACTGAGAAGAAGAAGAGGATGATGTGCTTGGATATAAAACACGCAATCGTCGAAAAACATGAGCGAGGTGTCGAGGAGGACGTATATAACGGCAGAGGAGAAGAGCATGCCAGGCCACAACTTGTGGATATAAAACACGCAATCGTCGTGTTTTATATAAAACTTGTGCTTGGATATAAAACACGCAATCGTCGAAAAACATGAGCGAGGTGCCGAGGAGGACGTATATAACGGCAGAGGAGAAGAGCATGCCAGGCCACAACTTGTTCAGAGTGCCGGCGATAGCTCGCCTTCTCTTTGTGGAAAACACGGTGAGATCCTTAACATCCAACAACTAATGGGACGCAAACGGGGCGCCCAGTTTAGCGGTACACACATTGATGAATCACCCTGCCTGTGATTCACCCATGACAGGTTATAGCTGGGTCTGGATTCAAACCCAGGCTGGACAGTTTAGACTTTAGAGTCAAGTGTGCGTACCTCCAGTCCAGGCCATCCTGCCAACTTGTATGCTGCATACAGGTGAAATATAAAGCGCGAGATATTTTTATATATACTGTATATTTAAAAAAAAATTGGTGTGGTTTTTGGCGGGCTGGAACGGATTAATAGCATTTCAATGCATTTTAATGGGGAAATTTGATTTGAGAAACGAGCAATTTGAGTTACGAGCTCGGTCACAGAACGAATTAAACTCGTAAGTCAAGGTTCCACTGTATATATATATATATATATATATATATATATATATATATATATATATATATATATATATATATAGATAGATAGATAGATAGATAGATAGATAGATAGATATATATATTGTTATGAATTTGGGGTAGGGGGAATATCTACATTTAGGCAGATCTGCATAGGTCGGTGTCCAGCTGTCGTGACAGAAGAACCATCTCGATGTACAGTAAGACAGGGACCTGTAGCCCGAATGTCAGAGTAAGCTCCATATCTGTGTCCCTGCCACGAGGGGGCGGGCTTGGTAACTAGAATTAGGGAATATGCTAACTCCATTGTGTCGTTCCCTCTGTGAACATCTCGGTGTCCCTTATGGCAACACACTCTTATAGACACTTAGATAGGGCCTTAATGCACCACATTAATTAAATCCCCCCACCCCCTTACAATGACTGACCATAAGGTACTGACCGGAAAGACAAGCACGCAGTGGTACACCATGGCTTTCACACATTGACCAGGCAGGCTGGGAGCCACGCCCAGGAGAACGAGTGATTGGCCAGTGGAGGGGCGAGCAACAAACACCACACCGATTGGCAGAGTAGGGGAGGACGTGCGATTGGTCAAAGGAAGGGCAGAGAGCTTCCCCGTGATTGGAGAGTAAAGAAGGACTTGTGGTTGGCCACCGACCCATGGCGTGGGAGCAGGGCGCCAAGTACTCGGCCAATGGGAGGGGACGGATGAGATCAGAAGATTCGGGAAGGTTAGAAGCGACACACTGGTTAGAGGGGAAGCGAGCTGACGTCAGAAGACCGCCAGCAAAACCGCTCGCTCACCGGCATTTTCCTCTCATCCCTTTAGCTCTCTTCCCTTGGCCTTCTCGTTCCTGGATCCAACCGGCCCGGACCTCTGTCTTGATTTTCGTCTCGCTTTGGTTTCTGCCTTTCCCAGACCTTCCTTCGGCCCTTGCCTTTCGCCCCGTTTGGACCATTTCCTTTTGGCTTTGCGAACCGCAAATTTGCCAGCCGGACAAAACAGTTGGAGCGGCAGACATTTTCTCTCTCTCTCATATTGGATTCCTTCCTGCGCAGACCTCTTTGCCTTTCTCTCCCATTTGGACCATTTCCCTTCGATCCACAAATTGTTGACGATTACGAAGGACGTCAGAGAGTCGGTGAAGCGCCGACGATTATCCTGACCTGTTGTCCGTGTACGGGACCTCGCGGAGCGAGCGACGATCGTGCGAGCGAGGCCTGCCGGGCAACGTGCGCTGGACTAGTGGGTGAAGGGCATCGAGGACTACTTCCCGCCAAGCACGGAGCCGCGTCGGACGACGGCGCTCGAAGCCGACGAGTCCTGACTCACCACAGACAGAGCTAAGTCCCCACGAACGAACACAACATTTTATTTCATTCATCCTTTCCCATTGTTTCGTATCAGAAGTCTGTGCGGGGACGTCCCAACCTAGTTTTTAGTTTTATCATCGCGTTTCCCTGTCCCGATAGTTATTTTAAAGAAACCCTTTTATTATTTTCTGTTCTATTCAAAATCCCGTGTTCCCTTTTGAGTTAATTTCCACAGGGAGAAGACATCGTCGGGGCCGGAAAAGTAAGCCGCGGCATTTCCCCCAATCCCCCGGCTCGTGTATCGATCCGCCATTAAATTGGAAACGCAATGTCAAGCTCGATTCATCGGTGGTGATGCTCGGTGTTAGCTGAGTCAAACCACGCGAGAATATATATATATATATATATATATATATATATATATATATATATATATATATATATATATATATATATATATATATACAGTCACGTGAAAAAGTAAGTATACCCTGTAGCGGCTGCCGCTGGGTTTTCACAATCGCCTTGCACCTATCAAGGACGCGGAGCGATCACCATGCCGGGCTCGTCCAGGACGCCCGGGGCAGGCCCGCGCTCAACTTGCCAGGCCTCGGTCGGGACGCCCGGGCATGCCCGGGCAGGCTCGCCCTCAACTTGCCAGGCCGCAGCCAGGACGCTGGGCCACGCCCCCTGGCGCCGGGCCTGGGCAAACCCCCTGGGTTAATCGATATATATTGCTGCCCGATAAACGGGTTTTCAGAGTGCCTGAGTGTTTGATTTCATTAAAGCAACTCGGATGAATTCTAGCTTTTTGTCGCGTCCATTCTTCCGATCGACGTGGGAGCCCCAGCTCCTTCATTGGTGACCTATCGACATGGACACGGCAGTCGCCCTTAAACTGCCTACCTTCTGGGAGGCTCACGCGGCGGTTTGGTTCGCACAGGCGGAGTCCCTGTTCGCCCTGCGAGGCGTCACGGCCGACGACACCCGCTTCCACCATGTGGTAGCTGCGCTCGGGTCGGCTACCGCGGCCCGCGCCCTGAGCCTCCTCGAAAGCCCGCCAGCCGCTGACAAATACGGCGCGATTAAGAAGCTGCTCCTCGATGCTTTCGCCCTCCCATCGGCGGAACGCGCACGGCGCCTGCTCGAACTGCCTGAGCTCGGCGACACGCGCCCTTCCGAGCGAATGGATTACATGCTTTCACTGCTCGGCGAGCACTCTCCGGCATTCCTGTTCCGGGAGCTGTTCCTCCGTCAGCTGCCTAACCCGGTACGCCTCGCCCTGGCAAGCACGACGATCACAGATCCCCGGGCCCTTGCCAGAGAAGCCGACAAGATCTCCGCCGCAGGACAGCGCATCGCAGCGGCGACATGGGACCCACCGCCGTCCGACGCAACACCCATGGCGCCCGAGCACCCGGCACGGTCGACGGCCGAACTGCCGACGCAATTGGCGGCCGCTCTACCGAGCCGACCACCTCCAGCACGACGACCGAGGCCTCCACCTGACCAAGCGTGGTGTTACTATCATGCCAGGTTCGGACAGAAGGCCCGGACATGCCGACCCCCGTGCACCTTCGGCAGGCCGGGAAACGGCCGGGCCGGCGTTCATTACCAGCCATGAGCGCCGGCCACACGGGCAACTTACTGTTCATCACGGATAAAGCGTCCGGACGGCGCTTCCTGTGCGACACCGGCGCCCAACTGAGCGTCATACCCGCCTCTGACCAGGACAGGCAATCCGCGGTTTGCGGCCCCTCCTTGGTTGCGGCCAACGGATCGACTATCCGCACCTTCGGCCCGCGCAACGTCACCCTCTGCTTCGGCGGCCAACGCTTTGCTTGGACGTTTGTAACCGCCAACGTGCCCATGGCTCTGCTAGGCGCCGACTTCCTCTGTGCACACGGACTACTGGTGGACGTCCAACGGCGTCGTTTAATCAACGCTGAAACCTTCAGCTCCCTGGTATGCACATTGAGCAGCTCCGCGCCGACCGAGCTGGCATGCACCGTCCCGGCGGCGAACGAGTTTGCTCGCCTGCTCACGGAGTTCCCGGCCCTCACGCGGCCGACGTTTTCGGCCGTCGCAGTACGGCATGGGATCGAGCACCACATACCAACCACGGGCCCGCCGGTCTATGCCAGGGCCCGCCGCCTCGACCCAGCCAAGCTCGCCGTAGCGAAGGCCGAATTCGACGCGTTGGAGCACCTCGGCATCGTGCGGCGCTCCGATAGCGCGTGGGCCTCGCCACTGCACATCGTGCCAAAGCCGGGGGCTGGATGGCGCCCGTGTGGCGACTACCGCCGTCTCAATGACGCTACCACCCCCGACAGGTACCCGATCCCGCATATCCAAGACTTCTCCGCCCATCTGGCGGGACGGGTCATTTTTTCGAAAATTGATCTCATACGGGGATATCACCAGGTACCTGTCAGGGCGGCCGACGTCCCTAAAACGGCAGTCATCACGCCGTTCGGCTTATTCGAATTCTTGCGGATGCCGTTTGGTCTCAAGAACGCGGCTCAGGCGTTCCAGCGCTTGATGGACGGCGTGCTGCGTGACCTGCCGTTCCTTTTCGTTTACCTGGACGACATCCTCGTCGCCAGCACGTCCCGGGCCGAGCACCTCCTCCACCTCCGAACACTGTTCGGGCGCCTCAGCGAGCACGGCCTCATCGTCAACCCGGCCAAATGCCACTTCGGCACGACGGCCGTTGATTTTTTGGGCCACCACATCACCAAGAACGGGGCCGTGCCGCTGCCAACCAAGGTCGAGGCCATCACCACGTTCCCGCGTCCCCGCACCATAAAGGCCCTGCAGGAATTCCTGGGAATGGTGAATTTTTATCACCGCTTCGTGCCCCGCGCTGCTCAACTCATGCGGCCCCTCTACGAAGCCCTCCGGGGCAAGCCGGCCAAGCACAACATCGCCTGGTCCGCAGCAATGGATGCGGCCTTCCAACGCTCAAAGCGGGCCCTCGCCGACGCAACACTGCTCGCTCACCCGGTGCTCAACGCTCCCATCGCCCTCACCACGGATGCCTCCGACTACGCGGTGGGCGCCGTACATGAGCAATGGGTGAACGGGGTTTGGCAGCCACTCGCTTTTTTCAGCCGGCAGCTCCGGCCGAACGAGCTCAAATACAGCACGTTTGACCGGGAGCTCCTCGGTCTACACCTGGCCGTCCGCCATTTCCGCCACCTCCTGGAGGGCCGACCTTTCACGGCGTTCGTCGACCACAAGCCGTTGGTTTACGCCATGGCCAAGGTCACGGAGCCATGGTCAGCCCGCCAACAGCGCCACCTCTCCGCCGTGTCGGAGTTTACCACGGACATCCGGCACGTCGCCGGCAAAAACAACGCCATGGCCGACTGTCTTTCCCGGGCCAGCGCGAACGCGGTCCACCTGGGCGTGGATTTTGCGCTTATGGCGGCGGACCAAACCACCGACACCACGGTGCAAGCCCTCCGGGCGGCGGACACGGGCCTCCGCCTGGCCGACATCCCCTGCGCAGACACTGTCCTGCTCTGCGACGTCTCCCAAGGCCAGCCTCGCCCCATCGTGCCCGTCACCTGGCAACGCCGCATCTTCGCCTCCCTCCACGGCCTTTCCCACCCGGGCCGGAAAGCTTCCCAGAAGCTGGTGTCGGCGCGTTTCGTCTGGCACGGCCTTCGTCGGGACGTCCGCGATTGGACCAGCACCTGCACGGCCTGCCAACGGGCCAAGGTCCACCGACACACCCAGGCCCCGCTGGCACCTTTCACCGTGCCCGAACGACGTTTCGACCACGTCAACGTGGATCTGGTGGGCCCCCTCCCCCCGTCACGGGGGTTCACACACCTGCTCACCATGGTGGACAGGACCACCAGGTGGCCGGAGGCCGTTCCCCTCGTCTCCACCACCACCGCCGACGTGGCGCAGGCTTTCATCGCCACCTGGGTCGCCCGCTTCGGCGCACCGGCGGACATCTCGTCAGACCGCGGACCACAGTTCACCTCCGAGCTGTGGGGCGCGGTCGCCCGCAACCTGGGGGTCAAGCTCCACCGTACTACGGCCTACCACACCCAAGCAAACGGGTTGTGCGAGCGATTCCACCGCTCCATGAAGGCCGCGCTCATGGCCGGCCTTCAAGACGGCGGTTGGGCCGACCGGCTGCCGTGGGTCCTTTTGGGCCTTCGCACGGCCCCCAAGGAGGACCTCCAGGCATCCACCGCCGAGCTTGTCTATGGCCAGGTGCTACGCGTCCCGGGCGAATTCGTGCCCGACGCTACCAGTCCCTGGTCCGCAGCTCACCAGCGCTCGGACCTCCAGGAGGCCGCCCGACGGTTTGCCCCCATGCCAACATCCCACCACGGTGACCCCCAGTCCTACGTCCCCCCAGCACTCCGCACAGCGGAGTATGTTTTTGTGCGTCACGACGCACATCGGTGGCCACTCCAGCCGCCGTACGACGGGCCCTTCCGGGTGCTGCGACGGGACGACAAGTCGTTCGTCATCGACATCGGCGGCAGGTCGGACCGGATTGCAGTGGACCGCCTCAAGCCGGCGCACGTGGACGTCGACCACCCACCACGGGTGGCCCTTCCGCCGCGGCGAGGCCGCCCCCCGTCCACGGTGCCCCCCCACTCGACCGCCCACCACCTCACCGGACCCCCTCCCACGACCCGCCAGGGGTCGCTTCGGCCGGGTCATCAGGACCCCCCTCAAATTGACCCTGCCGGTGCAAGTCGATTCTGGGGGGACGTGTGTAGCGGCTGCCGCTGGGTTTTCACAATCGCCTTGCACCTATCAAGGACGCGGAGCGATCACCATGCCGGGCTCGTCCAGGACGCCCGGGCAGGCCCGCGCTCAACTTGCCAGGCCGCAGCCAGGACGCTGGGCCACGCCCCCTGGCGCCGGGCCTGGGCAAAACCCCTGGGTTAATCGATATATATTGCTGCCCGATAAACGGGTTTTCAGAGTGCCTGAGTGTTTGATTTCATTAAAGCAACTCGGATGAATTCTAGCTTTTTGTCGCGTCCATTCTTCCGATCGACGTGGGAGCCCCAGCTCCTTCAACCCCATGTAAAGTTTTGACTTTTTCAACATATTTCAACACACAGCTATTTGATCTTCATTTCAACAATATTGATAGATAAAGGTGATATAATATAACAAATATCATGAAACATTTACATTTTGTAATCCATTGTATAATTTAAATAAACATAAATGCAAATTTCGCATGTGGAAAAAATAAGTACCCCGCTCTAGCGGGGAAAATGGCTTTCAAACGATCATTCATATATATCCATATATATATATATATATCTGTGTGGTGTTGTGTGTTGTCTTGTTGTGTTGTGTTGTCTTGTCTTGTCTTGTCACTGAACTACTTCCTCAAACTTCTGTGAAATCGTACCAAACTTCTGGTATTCACATATCTCTCCCGTCGGTATGTCATAAGGGTATTTGTTTTAGAAATTCCATTTTTCCAATTTTTTTATTTTTATTTTTTTGGGATATTTTTTTTTCCAACTTCAATTGTTTATAAAAGGTAATATCACGTATATTACAAATACATTTGTGCAAAATAATTGTTTGAATTATGATTGGTTTAAACCATGACAAAACGGCAGCTCGGGTACAGTCATTTATCTATATATCTACACATCTGGGCATTGTCTGTGTTGTCACTTAACTACTCCCTCAAACTTTTGTTTCCGTGGTTGTGAAGTGTTTTTAATGACGTGGTGGTGGTTTTGAATCACGTGGTGGTGAGGTATTTTGAATTATGTGGTGGTGAGGTGTTTTTAATTATGTGGTGGTGAGGTGTTTTTAATTAGTTCGTGATGAGGTGTTTGGAATTACGTGGTGGTGAGGTGTTTTGAATTACTTGGTGGTGAGGTGTTTTGAATTAGTTGGTGGTGAGGTCTTTTGAATTACGTGGTGGTGAGGTGTTTTGAATTACGTGGTGGTGAGGTGTTTTAAATTATGTGGTGGTGAGGTGTTTTGAATTACGTGGTGGTGAGGTGTTTTGAATGACATGATGGTAAGGTGTTTTGAATTACGTGGGGATGAGGTGTTTTGGAATATGTGGTGGTGAGGTGTTTTGAATTTGGTGGGGGTGAGGTGTTTTAAATTACTTGGTGGTGAGGTGTTTTAAATTACTTGGTGGTGAGGTGTTTTGAATTACTTGGTGGTGAGGTGTTTTAAATTACTTGGTGGTGAGGTGTTTTAAATTACTTGGTGGAGAGGTGTTTTAAATTAGGTGGGCGTGAGGTGTTTTAAATTATGTTAGGGTGAGGTATTTTAAATTACATGGGGGTGAGGTGTTTTGAATTACTTGGTGGTGAGGTGTTTTAAATTACTTGGTGGTGAGGTGTTTTAAATTACTTGGTGGTGAGGTGTAATCGTCCCAAATTTCCAGTCTGCACCTACCCCTCCCCTATGTATGTGCTGAGGGGTTCTTTCTTGAAAAAAAAACATTCAACCTAAATCTTCAACCTAAATTGCCTATAAAAATGTAGTCACAAACACAACAAATACATTTGTGCAAAATAATTGTTTGTATTATGATTGGTGTAAATCATGACAACACAGCAACTCAGGTAGTCATTAGCCTCAGCTAAAATAAGCCCGTTCCTCAGTAACGACGCTCGGTGAGGCGAGTGCAGCAAACTGAGCCAAGCTAGTAGTATGTATATATATATATATATATTTTTATATATATATATATATATATATATATATATATATATTGTTGCGGATCTCACCGTCGGCCCCTTTTCCCCTTACCAAGGGGGGATTAGTCCCCTTGTCTGCGACTGACTGACGTGAGTCCTGAAGCTGCCCAGCTCCCTCCAGAGAGGCAGGTGAGCAACCTCGTTCGAGACCGCAGACAAGATGTTATTTGCCGAGCGGATTAGCAGCCACGGCTCAAACCATTAACAATACTACACCCGATCCTGAAACGTTGGCCAAATCGTGCCACAGGTATTCAATGATGGAAAAGACAAGGACGAACGGATGTGAAGGAAAGAAGGCAGAGTAAGGAAGAACAGGATTTATTAATTATTTACACACAACCAAAGCAGAAAAGAAATGAAATGCAATTTACAGGGAAATGGAAGGATCAGAAGGACACAGAGCAATTTCTAGCTTACCTATACAGTCTTACTTATTCCCAGGGACAACAAAGACAAACAGATGACAATCAGACTTACATGAGTGGGGAATGAAGGCAGGAATGAATGGCTGGAAGGGGAAGAAGGTTCAGGTGGTCCACAGAGCTGGAAGGATGCGGATCCGGTTCGTGTGATGGCGCGGCTCGAGGTGAGCAGCCGCCGTCCCTCCTCGATCGTGTTCGCACGGCGGCGTTGCTTCGCGGCCACGGTCGAAACTGCCGTCAAGGCTCAAAGCTGCGGTAGTCAAAGCTGCGGTGGTCTCTCGCTTATCTGTGGTTCATCTCCCGCATCTCCCGCATCTGACGTATCTTCCGCATCTCCCGCATCTGACGCATCTGACGCATCTGACTCCGCAGTCCTTCCCCACCCCCTTTTATGAGGCGCGTCGCGATCAAGCCGCCGGCCTGTTGGAAACGCCCATCGGTGAGCTCGCCTCGGCCTTGATTGGTCGCGAGGGCTCACCGATCCCGCCCCTTGAGGAGGCGTTGGCACAGCCACGCCTTGTTCCTGGCGCTTTGCTGACTCGTCCCACCTTCTGCTCCAAGATGACCTCGTGTTCAATGGAGTCTTGGGGTGAAGGTGATGCCAATAACCCCACCCAAAGTTACTGGCACTTTGAAGAGGCCATGGGGGTGTTGGAGGGATCTATCTTATGTCATTTGGTGCAATGCAGAGTCAACTAGTGGGAAACAGAGCCTTAAACTACATAGAATACGAAATAACTATTTAGAAGGGTATATGGTGGCCTACGTTCTTGTACATGGACTCGCTAAGGGGACGACCTTTGACCTTTACAATTAACGGAGGTATTTACAAGGATCACTAGAGGGGCATATTTACAAACAGGATTCTCAAATCCGCAACACTGCACCCTCATCCTCCAGGCACTTCCCGGGCCTATAAAACTTTAACTTCGTGTGACACATAGGTGTAGTTCCCTCTACAATTAACCTGACCCTGAGTGCGACAGCTTTAAAACACAAATAAGTATGTCCCTCTGCTGCATTGCACCCTACCTAACAGAAGCACGACCACAGGATAACCGAATTGCGGAATTGTTCTCAAACTAAACGGGTACGGTGGGGAGCATTATTGACAAGTGACGCTGATTGTATTTACACTGCAACCCAGGACCTGTGATTTTCATTTTTGGGGAGGGGGGGGGGGAAGACAGCATGCACTGCATCGACGCACCAGCACCCATAAAGAGCATAAAAACACCAAAGCACCACAAAGCACCATCACCTCAGTTCAAATAAAACAAACACCCTGTTGGTGGTCTTGCTCTTTGGCTCCCTCTGCTGGCCGATGTTATTCCAGATGTTGTCATTCTTCATGTTCTTCTTGGTTGCGGCCTATTTGGTGGATAATAAAAAAAAGCCCAACCGTGTCCACTGTTTTTATTTATGGCCCACAGGGGCCGACTATGGGTGGTTCACCTTTGGGCTTGGTGCCACCTCACCGGGTCCGCAAGCAAGATCTTGGGCCATCGTGGCCGGTCCCAGCAGAGGGGCCATGCCCCAACCCATGGGGTTCATGAGTGGTGCTCAGCCACAGACATGTGGTCCATAAGTGGTGCGTGGATGCAGGCAGCTGGTTGCAAGGGTTTGGGCACACCGACGCGGCCCCCCCGCACGCTCCCCTCAGTGCCCGGAGAGCACGATCCATGGGTCGGGGAAGGAAGACAGAGAGGACAGGTTAGCGAGGGGTAAGGGCACAAGGGTACACATCAAACAAGGCAATGCAGAATGAGGGGCGCATGGGAGCGAGCTGAGAAAGGTTCTTCCCTACGTACGCACCCCACATGTGACCTACACTGCCCCCCTTGCCCCTCCCCGTATTTACAAAAGCCTACACATTTACAAATCCGTCACTATGTCTCGTCCTCCCTATATTTCCCCTATACCAAATTCGTCACAATCCCATTGTCTAAATTTGCCATCACCAATTCATCATCAATCCTCATAAGGAGGGAGAGATGGAACATCAGCACAATGTCACACCCACGTCATGATGCGTCTCACATTCCAAACATTTGCACAAAAATAATAATAACAACAAACCATGGCACGGTGTGGAGTTTCATCACCCCAGGTGAGTGGATGTAGATGGTGCGAGGAGATTCTTTATCCTAACTATCCTCTAAATGACTTTAATACACTTTACACTACCCGGGGTCTTTCCCTGCCAATCCATTGGCCATCTTACACTCTATGCGGTTTTAAGAACCAAATTCCCATTGACCAAGCTGTGGTGCTTCATCAATTTGGGGTCTCACTCCCCCGGTTCAACTCCCTGTGCCTTCGCACAATTTCAGGACTGGGTCGTGTGGCTCTCCCAGCAGGTCTACCCACCTGCACACCTCCACCACTGCAGTTGTCTCCGAGCTTACCTGCTCCTTACCCTAACCTATCTACCTGGGGAAGGCCCTCTGGTGCTCTCCCCACTCGGAGCCCTCTCTGGCACTGGGCTACCCGGGTCCGTCCTCCGGATCCTCGGGCCCCATCCACAACAACACTGCCGGCTCCCAGAGCCCACCTGCGGCCTCACCTGGCCGACATCCTCACAGTGGCGGAGTGCCCATTTAACTACACACACTAACAGGCCACATGCCCAGCCATTTCCACGTCACTAATGCACCCATCCAAACACCATTCTTCCACCACGCACCACAGATGCCAATATCCAACCACAATTTACCTACTCCCTCTCCCTAACTCTTAAACTACCCTCCCCGGGTATTCGTGATGGGGCCCATCCTCCCCATACACACCTTTGCACCATCCACTCCACTCCACAGTTTCCACCATATTCATTCCACACCATCCATTCCATACTCCATATATTCCATACTCCATGTATTCCACACAACCATTCTCCATACACCTGTATTTGCACACCTGTGCCATCACACCTGGTGCTTCCTGCACCCTCCTTCCTCCCAGGCTTCTTCAATCACTCAATACAATGCACAACCACAATTGTTCCTCATGCACTGCTCCATACACTTCCACGCTCAATACAACTCACAATCACCATTACTCACTCATACATTGCTCCATACACTTTCAACACAAACACACGGCACCATTCCCGAGCATTGCCTCATTTGCTCAATACTAAGACTCACACACACATGGCATCATCTGATCTAACTACTCCCCTCTGAAACTTGCGCTTCCCAGTCGCCCCTTATACAATTGCGCTCCCTCGTCGTTATAATCCAATCTAACCTCTCTATGTCCCCGACTACCTGTCCAATGTCGCTACTTACCTCTACCATTACCTATGGTCATCTCTAGGTCCCTATACATTATCCAAACCCTCCCTCGGCGAGCTTACACTGCCATAAACCCCATAGCTAGCGCTCATGTGCCCCGTTTGTGAGGGATGGTGGATTTGCCATCCCACCACATCGGGCATCTCCTACTATTAATTTTGCCCATCAAATTCCAGCCAATCAAAAATTTGCCAATCATCTGCCAATCATTCTACCAATCATCAATTTGCCAATCATTACTGCCAATCCTATTCACTATTTTCAATTTCGCATCCAAACACTATTATCATCACAGTCCACTATATCTGAGCCTCGGTGCGTCGTTACATCATTAAAACTCGGCCTCGCAAAGCCGAGCAATGAATTCGGGTGGTTTGGTCGCCTGCAGGTTGAATCCGTCCGGCATTCGGTTCAGGGGAGGCGGTTTGGTCGGGCCGAGATTTCACGCACCATCTCGGCGCGGATTCTTGCGGTCTCCGGCCCGATGGCTCAATCTCGCCCAGTCGGAACCCCGTCCCCGCCAGGGGGCGAAGGTCCGACCTGGCCCCCCTCCCCCGGAATCGCGCCGATCGCCGCTCTGACGCAGCACCGACCATTCAGTGCGGGACCTGGCCCGAATCGCGCACGACGCTCCGAAGAGCGACGCGCTTACGGTCCCGGCCGGTCCTCGCTGCAAACAAAGCGCACCGCGCATGCTATCCGTCGCCCTAAACGCTGCCCGGTCAACGTCGATACCTTACTCGCAAGCTCACACGCATACGCTACCCTTTTCACACTCACCAAACCCGGCGTTCCAACGCTGCCCGTACAATCCACACACTCCGTCCATTCCATCACCGCACTCCCTGTTACACACCACACCGCTCGCGCAACCTCTTGCGCACACTCGTCATTCACACACTTCTCCTCCGTTACGTCCTCCGTAACACTCACCATGGGCGTGCACTCTCGCATCCACCCACCAACGCGCTTCAATGGGCTCTCCCACACCCGTGCCACAACCAACTCAGGTGTGCTTTCTCGCACACTCTCGGTTCCACACTCACGCTCCGATGGCGATGTGCCCTCTCGCACTCGCGCCACCACCAACTCACTCTCCGTGTCACACTCCGTACACTCCGACGTGCATTCTCGCTCGCACTCAGTTTCACACTCGTGCTTCGTAACACGCTCATTCCCCGATGCACACTTTTTTTTTCACAAGCGTGCCATTTCCACTCACACCACTCACAGGGGACCCTTCACCAATGCCCGGATGCTTTCTCGATCCCAAGCGCACGAAAATTCTTTCTGCGCCAAACATCCTCCTGCAAAATCTCCCCGCACAATATGCAGCACGACTCACGTGGGGGATTCTTCTCTCCACACGCACCTGCAAATCTTTATAAGGATTAGCAATTACGGCATCAGGATGTGTATTCAGACTTTGTACATTATCCATTCCCTCCTCCAACTGTTGCTCTTCTAAGTCTGTCGTCTCTACAATTTCAATTCCCACCACTACTTTTTCTTTATTCACCTCAACGACCGCTGGCTTTAATAAAATTCCCTCTACCTCAGCGGTCGCCGGCTTTTCCAAACCCCGGGTCGCGATCTCTATACCCGTCATTTTACCCGCGCTTTGCTCAGCCTCGTTCAACCAGCGCTTCTCGACCCGCTTTACCTCATCGTGCACCCCTGGGACCTGCTCGCTCAACCCATACGCCGATTTTATGGTTACCAGTACTTGCGCCAAAAAGCTCTGCAGGTCCACAACCCCTAATTGCGCAGCGGGCGCGGCCGCCGCAGCCATGTGCGAGCCGCCATTTTGTGCGCATCCCACCTCGTGTGCGAGGGCGCCATCTTGTGCACCTGAAACCTCTGCAACCACATCCTCATTGCTCTCCTCCTCCCTCTCCCCCATATACATTTCCCTGGGGTCCTGGGTCGACTCTACCACCTCTAACTCTACCACCGGCACCCGATCGCCTTGATCATCCATGGCACGATTTTAAAATTTAGAATGTTAAATAAAATTTCGACCACTCGTAATTTTGAGTGCGTTAAGCGCACTTCAGGTCCGAATCTCGCTCCTGACACCAATTGTTGCGGCCAATAGTACAATTGGTGTCCAAAATTTGGGCTAAATAAATTTAGTCCCAGGTTCGAATCCCACTCCTGACACCAATTGTTGCGGATCTCACCGTCGGCCCCTTTTCCCCTTACCAAGGGGGGATTAGTCCCCTTGTCTGCGACTGACCGACGTGAGTCCTGAAGCTGCCCAGCTCCCTCCAGAGAGGCAGGTGAGCAACCTCGTTCGAGACCGCGGACAAGATGTTATTTGCCGAGCGGATTAGCAGCCGCGGCTCGAACCATTAACAATACTACACCCGATCCTGAAACGTTGGCTAAATCGTGCCACATGTATTCAATGATGGAAAAGACAAGGATGAACGGATGTGAAGGAAAGAAGGCAGAGTAAGGAAGAACAGGATTTATTAATTATTTACACACAACCAAAGCAGAAAAGAAATGAAATGCAATTTACAGGGAAATGGAAGGATCAGAAGGACACAGAGCCATTTCTAGCTTACCTATACAGTCTTACTTATTCCCAGGGACAACACAGACAAACAGACGACAATCAGACTTACACGAGTGCGGAATGAAGGCAGGAACGAATGGCTGGAAGGGGAGGAAGGTTCAGGTGGTCCACAGAGCTGGAAGGATGCGGATCCGGTTCGTGTGATGGCGCGGCTCGAGGTGAGCAGCCGCCGTCCCTCCTCGATCGTGTTCGCACGGCGGCGTTGCTTCGCGGCCACGGTCGAAACTGCCGTCAAGGCTCAAAGCTGCGGTAGTCAAAGCTGCGGTGGTCTCTCGCTTATCTGTGGTTCATCTCCCGCATCTCCCGCATCTGACGTATCTTCCGCATCTCCCGCATCTGACGCATCTGACTCCGCAGTCCTTCCCCACCCCCTTTTATGAGGCGCGTCGCGATCAAGCCGCCGGCCTGTTGGAAACGCCCATCGGTGAGCTCGCCTCGGCCTTGATTGGTCGCGAGGGCTCACCGATCCCGCCCCTTGAGGAGGCGTTGGCACAGCCACGCCTTGTTCCTGGCGCTTTGCTGACTCGTCCCACCTTCTGCTCCAAGATGACCTCGTGTTCAATGGAGTCTTGGGGTGAAGGTGATGCCAATAACCCCACCCAAAGTTACTGGCACTTTGAAGAGGCCATGGGGGTGTTGGAGGGATCTATCTTATGTCATTTGGTGCAATGCAGAGTCAACTAGTGGGAAACAGAGCCTTAAACTACATAGAATACGAAATAACTATTTAGAAGGGTATATGGTGGCCTACGTTCTTGTACATGGACTCGCTAAGGGGACGACCTTTGACCTTTACAATTAACGGAGGTATTTACAAGGATCACTAGAGGGGCATATTTACAAACAGGATTCTCAAATCCGCAACACTGCACCCTCATCCTCCAGGCACTTCCCGGGCCTATAAAACTTTAACTTCGTGTGACACATAGGTGTAGTTCCCTCTACAATTAACCTGACCCTGAGTGCGACAGCTTTAAAACACAAATAAGTATGTCCCTCTGCTGCATTGCACCCTACCTAACAGAAGCACGACCACAGGATAACCGAATTGCGGAATTGTTCTCAAACTAAACGGGTACGGTGGGGAGCATTATTGACAAGTGACGCTGATTGTATTTACACTGCAACCCAGGACCTGTGATTTTCATTTTTGGGGAGGGGGGGGGGGGGGAAGACAGCATGCACTGCATCGACGCACCAGCACCCATAAAGAG
Organism: Myxine glutinosa; assembly: GCF_964187855.1. Taxonomy (NCBI): domain Eukaryota; kingdom Metazoa; phylum Chordata; class Myxini; order Myxiniformes; family Myxinidae; genus Myxine; species Myxine glutinosa. The sequence goes on along the minus strand of NC_136261.1, from coordinate 238,013,979 downwards.
CATAAAAACACCAAAGCACCACAAAGCACCATCACCTCAGTTCAAATAAAACAAACACCCTGTTGGTGGTCTTGCTCTTTGGCTCCCTCTGCTGGCCGATGTTATTCCAGATGTTGTCATTCTTCATGTTCTTCTTGGTTGCGGCCTATTTGGTGGATAATAAAAAAAGCCCAACCGTGTCCACTGTTTTTATTTATGGCCCACAGGGGCCGACTATGGGTGGTTCACCTTTGGGCTTGGTGCCACCTCACCGGGTCCGCAAGCAAGATCTTGGGCCATCGTGGCCGGTCCCAGCAGAGGGGCCATGCCCCAACCCATGGGGTTCATGAGTGGTGCTCAGCCACAGACATGTGGTCCATAAGTGGTGCGTGGATGCAGGCAGCTGGTTGCAAGGGTTTGGGCACACCGACGCGGCCCCCCCCGCACGCTCCCCTCAGTGCCCGGAGAGCACGATCCATGGGTCGGGGAAGGAAGACAGAGAGGACAGGTTAGCGAGGGGTAAGGGCACAAGGGTACACATCAAACAAGGCAATGCAGAATGAGGGGCGCATGGGAGCGAGCTGAGAAAGGTTCTTCCCTACGTACGCACCCCACATGTGACCTACACTGCCCCCCTTGCCCCTCCCCGTATTTACAAAAGCCTACACATTTACAAATCCGTCACTATGTCTCGTCCTCCCTATATTTCCCCTATACCAAATTCGTCACAATCCCATTGTCTAAATTTGCCATCACCAATTCATCATCAATCCTCATAAGGAGGGAGAGATGGAACATCAGCACAATGTCACACCCACGTCATGATGCGTCTCACATTCCAAACATTTGCACAAAAATAATAATAACAACAAACCATGGCACGGTGTGGAGTTTCATCACCCCAGGTGAGTGGATGTAGATGGTGCGAGGAGATTCTTTATCCTAACTATCCTCTAAATGACTTTAATACACTTTACACTACCCGGGGTCTTTCCCTGCCAATCCATTGGCCATCTTACACTCTATGCGGTTTTAAGAACCAAATTCCCATTGACCAAGCTGTGGTGCTTCATCAATTTGGGGTCTCACTCCCCCGGTTCAACTCCCTGTGCCTTCGCACAATTTCAGGACTGGGTCGTGTGGCTCTCCCAGCAGGTCTACCCACCTGCACACCTCCACCACTGCAGTTGTCTCCGAGCTTACCTGCTCCTTACCCTAACCTATCTACCTGGGGAAGGCCCTCTGGTGCTCTCCCCACTCGGAGCCCTCTCTGGCACTGGGCTACCCGGGTCCGTCCTCCGGATCCTCGGGCCCCATCCACAACAACACTGCCGGCTCCCAGAGCCCACCTGCGGCCTCACCTGGCCGACATCCTCACAGTGGCGGAGTGCCCATTTAACTACACACACTAACAGGCCACATGCCCAGCCATTTCCACGTCACTAATGCACCCATCCAAACACCATTCTTCCACCACGCACCACAGATGCCAATATCCAACCACAATTTACCTACTCCCTCTCCCTAACTCTTAAACTACCCTCCCCGGGTATTCGTGATGGGGCCCATCCTCCCCATACACACCTTTGCACCATCCACTCCACTCCACAGTTTCCACCATATTCATTCCACACCATCCATTCCATACTCCATATATTCCATACTCCATGTATTCCACACAACCATTCTCCATACACCTGTATTTGCACACCTGTGCCATCACACCTGGTGCTTCCTGCACCCTCCTTCCTCCCAGGCTTCTTCAATCACTCAATACAATGCACAACCACAATTGTTCCTCATGCACTGCTCCATACACTTCCACGCTCAATACAACTCACAATCACCATTACTCACTCATACATTGCTCCATACACTTTCAACACAAACACACGGCACCATTCCCGAGCATTGCCTCATTTGCTCAATACTAAGACTCACACACACATGGCATCATCTGATCTAACTACTCCCCTCTGAAACTTGCGCTTCCCAGTCGCCCCTTATACAATTGCGCTCCCTCGTCGTTATAATCCAATCTAACCTCTCTATGTCCCCGACTACCTGTCCAATGTCGCTACTTACCTCTACCATTACCTATGGTCATCTCTAGGTCCCTATACATTATCCAAACCCTCCCTCGGCGAGCTTACACTGCCATAAACCCCATAGCTAGCGCTCATGTGCCCCGTTTGTGAGGGATGGTGGATTTGCCATCCCACCACATCGGGCATCTCCTACTATTAATTTTGCCCATCAAATTCCAGCCAATCAAAAATTTGCCAATCATCTGCCAATCATTCTACCAATCATCAATTTGCCAATCATTACTGCCAATCCTATTCACTATTTTCAATTTCGCATCCAAACACTATTATCATCACAGTCCACTATATCTGAGCCTCGGTGCGTCGTTACATCATTAAAACTCGGCCTCGCAAAGCCGAGCAATGAATTCGGGTGGTTTGGTCGCCTGCAGGTTGAATCCGTCCGGCATTCGGTTCAGGGGAGGCGGTTTGGTCGGGCCGAGATTTCACGCACCATCTCGGCGCGGATTCTTGCGGTCTCCGGCCCGATGGCTCAATCTCGCCCAGTCGGAACCCCGTCCCCGCCAGGGGGCGAAGGTCCGACCTGGCCCCCCTCCCCCGGAATCGCGCCGATCGCCGCTCTGACGCAGCACCGACCATTCAGTGCGGGACCTGGCCCGAATCGCGCACGACGCTCCGAAGAGCGACGCGCTTACGGTCCCGGCCGGTCCTCGCTGCAAACAAAGCGCACCGCGCATGCTATCCGTCGCCCTAAACGCTGCCCGGTCAACGTCGATACCTTACTCGCAAGCTCACACGCATACGCTACCCTTTTCACACTCACCAAACCCGGCGTTCCAACGCTGCCCGTACAATCCACACACTCCGTCCATTCCATCACCGCACTCCCTGTTACACACCACACCGCTCGCGCAACCTCTTGCGCACACTCGTCATTCACACACTTCTCCTCCGTTACGTCCTCCGTAACACTCACCATGGGCGTGCACTCTCGCATCCACCCACCAACGCGCTTCAATGGGCTCTCCCACACCCGTGCCACAACCAACTCAGGTGTGCTTTCTCGCACACTCTCGGTTCCACACTCACGCTCCGATGGCGATGTGCCCTCTCGCACTCGCGCCACCACCAACTCACTCTCCGTGTCACACTCCGTACACTCCGACGTGCATTCTCGCTCGCACTCAGTTTCACACTCGTGCTTCGTAACACGCTCATTCCCCGATGCACACTTTTTTTTTCACAAGCGTGCCATTTCCACTCACACCACTCACAGGGGACCCTTCACCAATGCCCGGATGCTTTCTCGATCCCAAGCGCACGAAAATTCTTTCTGCGCCAAACATCCTCCTGCAAAATCTCCCCGCACAATATGCAGCACGACTCACGTGGGGGATTCTTCTCTCCACACGCACCTGCAAATCTTTATAAGGATTAGCAATTACGGCATCAGGATGTGTATTCAGACTTTGTACATTATCCATTCCCTCCTCCAACTGTTGCTCTTCTAAGTCTGTCGTCTCTACAATTTCAATTCCCACCACTACTTTTTCTTTATTCACCTCAACGACCGCTGGCTTTAATAAAATTCCCTCTACCTCAGCGGTCGCCGGCTTTTCCAAACCCCGGGTCGCGATCTCTATACCCGTCATTTTACCCGCGCTTTGCTCAGCCTCGTTCAACCAGCGCTTCTCGACCCGCTTTACCTCATCGTGCACCCCTGGGACCTGCTCGCTCAACCCATACGCCGATTTTATGGTTACCAGTACTTGCGCCAAAAAGCTCTGCAGGTCCACAACCCCTAATTGCGCAGCGGGCGCGGCCGCCGCAGCCATGTGCGAGCCGCCATTTTGTGCGCATCCCACCTCGTGTGCGAGGGCGCCATCTTGTGCACCTGAAACCTCTGCAACCACATCCTCATTGCTCTCCTCCTCCCTCTCCCCCATATACATTTCCCTGGGGTCCTGGGTCGACTCTACCACCTCTAACTCTACCACCGGCACCCGATCGCCTTGATCATCCATGGCACGATTTTAAAATTTAGAATGTTAAATAAAATTTCGACCACTCGTAATTTTGAGTGCGTTAAGCGCACTTCAGGTCCGAATCTCGCTCCTGACACCAATTGTTGCGGCCAATAGTACAATTGGTGTCCAAAATTTGGGCTAAATAAATTTAGTCCCAGGTTCGAATCCCACTCCTGACACCAATTGTTGCGGATCTCACCGTCGGCCCCTTTTCCCCTTACCAAGGGGGGATTAGTCCCCTTGTCTGCGACTGACCGACGTGAGTCCTGAAGCTGCCCAGCTCCCTCCAGAGAGGCAGGTGAGCAACCTCGTTCGAGACCGCGGACAAGATGTTATTTGCCGAGCGGATTAGCAGCCGCGGCTCGAACCATTAACAATACTACACCCGATCCTGAAACGTTGGCTAAATCATGCCACATGTATTCAATGATGGAAAAGACAAGGATGAACGGATGTGAAGGAAAGAAGGCAGAGTAAGGAAGAACAGGATTTATTAATTATTTACACACAACCAAAGCAGAAAAGAAATGAAATGCAATTTACAGGGAAATGGAAGGATCAGAAGGACACAGAGCAATTTCTAGCTTACCTATACAGTCTTACTTATTCCCAGGGACAACACAGACAAACAGACGACAATCAGACTTACACGAGTGCGGAATGAAGGCAGGAACGAATGGCTGGAAGGGGAGGAAGGTTCAGGTGGTCCACAGAGCTGGAAGAATGTGGGTCCGGTTCGTGTGACGGCGCGGCTCGAGGTGAGCAGCCGACAAACCCTCCTATATCGTGTTCGCACGGCGGCGTTGCTTCACGGCCACGGTCGAAACTGCCGTCAAGGCTCAAAGCTGCGGTGGTCAAAGCTGCGGTGGTCTCTCGCTTATCTGTGGTTCATCTCCCGCATCTCCCGCATCTGATGCATCTCCCGCCTCTCCCGCATCTGACGCATCTCCCGCATCTCCCGCATCTGACTCCGCAGTCCTTCCCCACCCCCTTTTATGAGGCGCGTCACGATCAAGCCGCCGGCCTGTTGGAAACGCCCATCGGTGAGCTCGCCTCGGCCTTGATTGGTCGCGAGGGCTCACCGATCCCGCCCCTTGAGGAGGTGTTGGCACAGCCACGCCTTGTTCCTGGTGCTTTGCTGACTCCTCCCACCTTCTGCTCCGAGATGACCTCGTGTTCAATGGAGTCTTGGGGTGAAGGTGATGCCAATAACCCCACCCAAAGTTACTGGCACTTTGAAGAGGCCATGGGGGTGTTGGAGGGATCTATCTTATGTCATTTGGTGCAATGCAGAGTCAACTAGTGGGAAACAGAGCCTTAAACTACATAGAATATGAAATAACTATTTAGAAGGGTATATGGTGGCCTACGTGCTTGTACATGGACTAGCTAAGGGGACGACCTTTGACCTTTACAATTAACGGAGGTATTTACAAGGATCACTAGAGGGGCATATTTACAAACAGGATTCTCAAATCCGCAACAATATATATATTGTTACGGAAACGGGGACGGTGCTCCCCTTTAGCGGGGGGGGGGGGGGGGTTAATCCCCCTTTTATTTTCACTGGCCGTCTCCGCTCCTGAAGCTACCCCGCTCCCTCCACGAGGCAGGTGGGCAACTTCGCTCGAGGCCATGGACAAGGTGTTATTTTGCCGAGCGGTTTTTAGCAGCCCGTGGCTCGAGCCATTAACAAAAACTAAACCCGGTCCTATGCGTTGACCAAATCGTGCCACAGGTATTCAATGATGGAAAAGACAAGGACGATCGGATGAGGAAGAAGAAGAAAGCAAAAGTAGGAAATAAAACGATTTATTAACCAATTATGTACAAGTCAAAGAAACCAAGGAAGAAGGAAAGAAAACGAAAGCAATTTACAGAAGAAGGAGACACAGTGCAATTCTACTTATCTATACAGGCTTACTTAAAATCCCAGACAAGACAGACAAACAGACGACAGTCAGACTTACACAAATGTGAATGAAGCAGAAATGGCAGGGGTGGATGGCTGGACGGATGAGAAGGTGGGATCACAGGGCTGGAAGGATGCGGGTCCGGTTCGTGTAAACGGCAAGGCTCGAGGTGAGCGGCTGCCGACCCTCCTCAATCTGGTTCGCACGGCGGCGTTGCTTCGTAGCAGCGGGTCAAAACTGCCGTCAAAGCTCAACTCTTCCTCAAACTCGACTCAGCTGCGGTGGACTCAGCTGCGGTGGACTCCTCATTCATCTGTCCAAGCAGTCCCTCCCAACCTCCTCTTTATGAGGCGTGTGGCGATCAAGCCGCCGGCCTTTTGGAAACGCCCATCGGTGACCTTGCCTCGGCCCTGATTGGTCGCGAGGGCTCACCGATCCCGCCCCTTGATGAGGCGTTGGCAAAGCCACGCCTTGTTCCTGGCGCTTGGCTGACTCCTCCCACCTTCTGCTCCGAGATGACCTCATGTTCAATGGAGTCTGAGGCGCTGACAATAAGCCAAAGCAGTAGTGGCGAACGCCGCCGTACTGGCGCTTTTTAGGAGGCCATGGGGGTGTCGGAGGGATCCTATCTTATTCGATTCGGTGCAATGCAGTGTCAACTAATGGGAAACAGAGCCTTATACTGACATATATATATATATATATATACAGTCATCCCTCGCTATATCGCGGTTCACTTTTCGCGGCTTCGGTACATCGCGGGTTTTTCTCGCTAGTATATGTAAAATTATATCGCGGATTTTTCGCTATATCGCGGGATTTTGCGGTATAAATGGATTTTTATATACTATTATTTTAAATATTTTTGTGGTAAAATAAGCATTTTCTAGCCTAAAAAATTAAAAAACGTAAAAAAATAAGAAAAATACAGTTATTAAAACATATTACAAGAAATAAAATACTGTACATAGTGTACAGTAGAAGGAGAAACAAAGAGTCGTGCGTATGGAAAACGCAGATGCGGCAGCTTCCACTTGCGCAAGTTACCCACATAATGGGTAACTGTAATGCTCTTTCTGGCTGTGCAGTACATTCATCATCGTCATCACCTTCATCGTCATCAGTACTGCACAGCTAATTCATCATCATCTTCATCACGCAAGTTGTAGTATTGAAGAGCCGGGGCTCTTGCTTGATACGGACGAAATGACGGGCAAGACACAAACTCTTCCGAGAAGATATTTATTCTCAAAACCAACTCGGGAACACTGAAAAGCCCATTTATCGGGCTGCATTATAAAGCACAACCAGGAACCGAAACCGAAAGCCACGCCTCTCAAGCGTGGCGTGCTTCGGTGGTCACGTGATCAACAGGTGTAGCTGATTATACCCACACGCGCGACACGCTTTGGTGGTCACGTGACCAGCCACTTGCGCCGCGGATCCCCGCCGGTGACGTCACCGGCTGGAGCAAGGAGATTCTGATGCTGGTCTTGCTTGGGGAACCCATGGGTTGCTACAGTATCTTCAATGGTGAGTACCCATTAGAATTTTATATGTTGTTAAAATTACGTATGTTTAAGAGTGTAAAAAGTGTTTAAGAGTATAAGAAGTGTTTATAAGAGTATGGGAAAGGTTAATAAGAGTGTGGGAAAGGTTAATAGGAGTGTGGGGAGGGTCATAAAGCTTAAAAATATATATAAATAATAAAATAAAAATATGGTCGCTACTTCGCGGATTTTCATCTATCGCGGGGGGTTCTGGAACGTAACCCCCGCGATAAACGAGGGATCACTGTATATATATATATATATATATATATATATATATATATATATATATATATATATATATATATATATATATATATATATATATATAGCCTTATACAATAGAATGAGTAATAACTATAGAGAGGTCTATGGTTTTCTACGTGCATGCGATGGACTAACTAAAAGGACGACCTTTGACCTTTACACACAAAACGGAGGTATTTACAAGAATTACTACTAGAGGGTCAGATTTACAAACACAGGATTCTCAATTCCGCAACAATATATATATATATATATATATATATATATATATATATATATATCTGAGGGAAATATTTGTTTGTTTGTGACACTACTTAGCTGAGTTCCCAATGTTAATTGCGACAAAATGTTGATAAAAACAAATTATTTACGACGATGTGGCTAAAAAGGGGTTTTAAACAGTCATTTTCTCACAATCATTATTTATTAACACGCAAACCACGACAAGTCGCCATCTATGATTGGTATCAAAATGCGGGAAAAAGCCCCAAAAAGTCCAATTGTTTTGGATTTCAAACCGAATACCTGTATAATTGGTGAGATGGCAAGCTCTGATCATCAAATGTGGTATCAGATGTGAAAATAACTGTTAATTAAGATGTTACCATGATCGGTAATATCAGTGAAGGAGGAGTCATGTTACCTCTCAAATAAACTAATCGCTAAATTATTCAAGAAATTAAAATCACAGAAACAAGCTATACTCTGATTTAACCCTAACTGCACTGTGTGGGGGAGGGGTGAGGCTCACTAGACTGGGGGTGAGGCAGGGGTGCCCTCGATATTTTTCGCAATTTTTTTTTGCAAACGCTGGGGATTTTGAATTCTCCTCTCATGACTTCATTTTATAGGGTTTTGCGCACATTTTGATGCCACAGCGTCCAAATCGGACTTACCGTTCAGGTGTCACGTGACAATTAGTAGTCACATACTGTATCCTTAAAAATGCAATTTTTGCATACAGTCACGTGAAAAAGTAAGTACACCCCATGTAAAGTTTTGACTTTTTCAACATATTTCAACATACAGCCATCTGATCTTCATTTCAACAATATTGATAGATAAAGGTGATATAATATAACAAATATCATTAAAACATTTACATTTTGTAGTCCATTGTATAATTTAAATAAACATAAATGCAAATTTCGCATGTGGAAAAAGTAAGTACACCCTTGGCTCTAATAGGTGGTATTGCCCCCTTTGGCAGAAACAACTTCAAGTAGGCGTTTCTTATAACTGTCTACCAGTCTCTGACATCGTTTGGGAGAAATTTTTGCCCACTCCTCCATGCAGAATTCTTTCAGCTGTGCGATGTTTGAGAGGTTTCTTGCATGCACAGCTCGTTTCAAATCCCTCCACAACATCTCGATGGGATTTAGATCCGGGCTTTGACTTGGCCATTCCAGAACCCTCCATTTCTTTCTTTTCAGCCATTCCTTGGTGGATTTACTGGTATGTTTAGAGTCATTGTCATGTTGCAAGGTCCACCGTTGGTTGAGCTTCAACTTTCCGACAGATGGCCTCACATTATCCTCAACATCCTCTGGTACAATGAGGCATTCATAGTGGATTCTATGATGGTGAGCTGCCCAGGCCCTGATGCAGCAAAGCTGCCCCAAACCATAATATTTCCACCACCATGCTTTGCAGTTGGTATCAGGTTCTTGTGGTCAAATGCTGTCTTTGGTTTACGCCAAACATGTCTTCTGGTACTGTGGCCAAATAGCTCTACCTTTGACTCATCTGTCCAGAGCACATTGTTCCAGAAGTGCTAGTTTTTGCCTAGGTGTTCATTGGCAAACTTTAGTCTTGCCCTGATGTTCTTTCTGGACAGCAAAGGTTTCCTCCTGGCACACCTCCCATGTAGATCAAATTTGTGCAGCCTCTTTCTAATGGTAGACTCGTGCACTTTGACATCAACAGTGGCAAGAGCTACCTGTCGGTCCCGTGATAACATTCTGGGGTTCTTAGAGACTTCTTTCAGCATCCTGCGGTCTGCTCTCGGGTTGAACTTGCCGGGACGGCCTGGCCTGAACAAGTTGGCAGTTGTTTGGGATCTTCTCCACTTGGAGATGATCTTCCGGACAGTCGAATGATTGATTTCATATTGTTTGGAGAGCTTTTTAAATCCCTTCCAAGACTCGTAGGCACCCATAACCTTCTTTCTGAAGGCCTCAGAGAGCTCTTTTGATCCAGGCATGGTCACACTGCACACTTCAACAACAAAGAGCAAACCAAACTCAATGTCTGAGGTTTAAATAAGACAGTTTCCTCCAAGATCCTCTCTAACGATGTTCTAATCATTTGCACCTGAGCTGGTGCACCTGATTATAATTTTAGGTATTTGAAGTAGTGATAAATGTAGGGGTGTACTTACTTTTTCCACATGCGAAATTTGCATTTATGTTTATTTAAATTATATAATGGACTACAAAATGAAAATGTTTCATGATATTTGTTATATTATATCACCTTTATCTATCAATATTGTTGAAATGAAGATCAAATAGCTGTATGTTGAAATATGTTGAAAAAGTCAAAACTTTACATGGGGTGTACTTACTTTTTCACGCGACTGTGTATGTTTTAGTTTTTAAAATGTTCTTCTCTGCATCCACTTGTCCGATCAATGCAAAACTTTAAACGTAGGAGGGACTCCTCATGGAGAATATTTTATTGCTAACTCTGACATTATAGACTATTTTGGATTAAAGGGGAAAAATTGGACAGTATTTTCTCCAAAACTGCTCAACGAAGACAATTGAAACTTGGCATATAACATCAACTCCCCATGGGATGTATATATGGTGATAATGACGACGTCATTGGTGAATTGGTATTCTAGCCATAATTGATTGAAAGGAAATCTTTATCTGAAACTTCATATATCTGATCTATGGTGAGTAAAGGATTAAATTTATGACATCATCCTCACATGGTATGACAGTCATATTGGATTAAAGGAAAACAATTGGACATAATTTTCTCCGAAACGACTCAACGAAAAAAATTGAAGCTTGGCAGATGTCATTAACTGCCAATGTAATATATATGGTGATAATGATGACATCATCAGTGAAGTGGTATTCCAGCCATAATTGGATGAATTTAATTCTTTATCCGAAAAATCTGAAACTTTATGTATCTGATCTATGACACGATGAATACATTTATGACGTTCATAATCCATGCTAAGAAATGATGTGACATAATAGGGTGCATGGATGTTACAGTTACATAGGCCATAATAGCAGTGGGCCATAATAGTAGCGTGTTCTGTTAACGATGGCATTTTTGTTCAGAATGAATGCGTGAGGCGAAACTATACGCTCTCTACAGGTGCCGTTCTAGTTATTACCTGTAAACACTGCATTATATTAGGGAAATACATAACAGGGATATGCGTCTGAACTCTCTTAATCGCTTGCTCTGCTTGCTAAGCATCTGGGTGAGAGGCTTGCAAAGCGGGTGATACGGACGGCTGGCATAGCAAGCGACAGTAAGCTGCTTGTTAACGGAACACACCCCAGATGTGCATTCATATTTGAGAATCATAACAATATGAACTAGAACGGCACTCAGTAGAGAGCAAACCTCCATCTGGTTGGAGATATCACTCAATGGTGAAGAATCACTTAAATAATTCTACTAGCTGGATCCGGATCCGGATCTTCACCAAAATGGAATCGAATCGTCCTTCTCACACACACAACATGCCCAACAGGTTTCGTCCAAATCCGTCTATAACTTTTTGAGATATCCTGATATGCATCGTGTTTGGCCCTATCTCCCAATGGTGAAGAATCACTTAAAATTTTCTACTATCCGGATCCGAATCCGGATCTTCACCAAAATCGAACCATTTCGTCCTTGTCACATAAGTTACATTTCTGCCAAATTTCGTCCGAATCCGCCCACAACTTTTCGAGATATTTTGTTCACAAACGGACAGACAGACACACAGACAGACAGACAGACAGACAGACAGGGGTGAAAACATAACCTACATCCAGCTTTGGTGGCGGATGTAATAAGTCAATTCAAGATAATAAATGCTATAATCCAGGCAAACCTACATGATGGAAAGTGATGTCACACAGAACTTGTGAAAAGTTTTGTTTTTAGAGTGCTCTTCAACTAATGTAGTTGCTTTCGTTTGTTGTTAATTTCAGTGTAGGTAAATGTATAAAATAAGTGCATTCTTTGAAAACACAATAAAAGATTATTCAGCACAAAAAGTGTTTAAAATGACACGTACATAATAAAGCAGTTTGTGACATGTAGAAAAATGCCAAAAAAACATCCGTTCAGCGAACTGACCTTCGTTTTTCCCCTGCCATTCCCTCTGATGTACAGCTTCCTGGCAATGGAAATCTGCTTATGGATGCAGCTCAAACACTTCTACGATAAGGGGTTTTGGAGATGACTTACTTACCAGCTGGCATCGTCTGTGGAAATATTAACAGCGAGAACAACCTGAAAATAACCCGACCTACCTTTCTCCAAACTGTTTATTAATAAACCAAAGGACGATTTGAACCAGGAGGCAAGGCCTTATTGATGACAGTCCAGAACCGCACCTAAAAAACAATGACTATAATTATAATGTATATTGTAGAAAGGTAAAAGGTATATAAATAAATATATGTTGTAGAAAGGTAAAGAGTATAAAAACTAGAACAGCATTCGGTAGAGCGCATACCTCCGCCAGGCTGAACGGTTTATGCTTTGTATCCACTGATAGGCCGGATCTAGATTCGGACCTGAACCAAAATCTAATCGGCTTGTTCTTGTCACCAAACCAACTCGTCCACCAAGTTTAATCATAACTCGCCCATAACTTTTTTTAATATAATGTTATATAATCACTTTTCGCCCTATTTCTCAATGGTGAAGACTCACTTAAAAATTAAATAATTCTCGTATCCGAATCCATATTCAGATCTTCACCAAAATCGAATTGATTCGTTTTGTCACACACACCCAACATGTCCAACAAGTTTCGTTCAAATCCGTCCACAACTTTTTGAGATATCGTGTTCACAGACAAACAAACAAAGAAACAGACAGGGGTGAAAACATAAACTCCATCCACCTTTGGTGGCGGAGGTATTTAAAAGTTGTGTGTTGGTAGTTGAGATGGCAAAGTGGACATCGATAAATAATGGATCCTGAAATCATATACAATGCTGTACTATTCACTCCCATAAACTTGTTTTTCAAATTGCCAAAATTAGGAAATATAATCGTGTGTCGCATGACTTTTGGCTCAGGTCCCAAAATAATTTGACATGCCACATGTCCAGATGGTATTGCAAACATGTGTAGAATATGGAAGGAATGCGTCCAGTCATGTTCGACTACATGCTCTGGACAGACGGACAGACTGATAGTCCCCAAAATATAAGCTCCCAAACAGGCTGAAGCTATGGTTGGGGGCTAAAAAGCAGATTAATTAAATAAATAAAAACCCTACAAAACTGACCATAAATGTCCGTGAACGAAAGTTAAGGGGATTTTGATCTTCATATATCTGATCCAGATATTCAGGGGGTTGAATACCTATGTAAATTAGTTATTTCTGTATTTCATTTTTAATTATTTTGAAAGAATTTATAAACAAAACTTTGACATTATGAGGTAGTTGTGTAGATTAGTGACAAAAAATATCAATTTAATAAATTTTAAATTCAAAACAACAAAATGTGAAACAAAATGTGAAACTGGCTGTAACACAACAAAATGTGAAACAAGTACAGATACATTCAAAGTACACCTCCCCCATGCCAAATAAATAAATAACATATTCACCAGCACGCGGAATTGTCTGCGCGTCTCTGGCACCCGGCGATGCCTCAGTGCAGCACATAAAGATAGTATTGGGAGGGAGAGGTGTACAATATAATTGATTAATTGCATAATTAAAATAAATAAATAATAATCGTAAAGAAATAAATTTCTCCATCAATTGGCCAATAGCATACCTAAACCACCAGTCTTTCATCCGAATCTGTAAGTTTTTGAAAATGAATTCAATAGTGAATGAATCGAAAAAAAATTACATAATTAATTGATTAATCAAAAAATAATTAATCGAATAATTGATTAATCAATAAGTCTAAAATACCCTTTACAGCTGAATCTCACTGTCGTGTCAAATATCAGCTTCTTAACTCAAAAGGTGCCTGAGATATTGCCCAGATGAGAAAGACAATAAATAAGTACTTAATAAATCGATAATAATGAAATAATTAATCAATTAATTGATGAATCAAAATATAAGAAATACCTTTTTGCCAAAGTACTTGCTCACTATTTTGCCAAAATTTCAGCTTCCTAGCTCAAAGGATGGCTGAGATATTGCCCAGACAAACAAACAAACAAGAAAACAAACAAGTACAGATACATTCAAAGTACACTGCCCCCATGCCAAATAATTAAATATCCTCCGGCGCCCGGCAATGCCGCCATGCAGCTCATAGAAACTGTATTGGGAGGGGGAGGTGCGCAACAATTGATTGATTACTTGCATAATTCAAATCAACAAATAATGATCACACAATATTTTCTTAATCAATTGGCTAATAGTGTACCTAAACCACCAGTGATAAATCCAAAGCTGCAATTTTTTGAATATTAATTAAATGTCATTAATTGAAAAAAAAATTTTTTATTGATTAATCAATAAAAAAATCCACCGATTAATTGATTAATTATTAAATCAAAAATATCCTTTATAGCCACATCACTTGGTCAATGTCGTATCCAAATATCAGCTTCCGAGCTCAAAACGTGCCTGATATTGCCCAGATGAGAAAGGAAATAAATAAGTTCTTAATTAATCGACAATAATTAAGTAATTGATCAATTGATCAAAAAACAAAAAAATAATGTTTTTGCCAAAGCACTTTTTTTTTTTTTTTTTTTGGTATACAACATCGAGGCTCGTGAAAGAGCTAATTTCAGCACATTGTGCAGAAATTTCAGCTTCCTAGCTCAAAGGATGGCTGAGATATCGCCCGGACAAACAAGAAAACAAACAAACAAGAAAAACAAGTACAGATACATTCAAAGTACACTGCCCCCATGCCAAATAAATAAATAAATATCCTTCAGTGGGGCATTGCCGGGGCGCCTTGGCGATACCACCATGCAGCTCATCGAGACTGCATTGGGAGGGAGAGGTATACAATAATTGATTGATTAATTGCAGAATTAAAATCAACAAGTAGTTATCATAAAATATTTTCTTAATCAATTGCCTAATAGCATACCGAAACCACCATCATTTCATCCCAATCTGTAACTTTTTGAAAAATTATTAAATGAGTCATTAAACGAAAAAAATTTTTATTATTGATTAACCAACAAATAATTAATCGATTAATTGATTAATAAAAAATTCAAAAATATCCTTTATATCCACATCACTTGGTCACTGTCATGTCCAGATATTAGCTTCCTTGCTCAAAAGGTGCCTGAGATATTGCCCAGATGAGAAAGAAAATAAATAAATGATTAATAATGAAAATAAATAAATAATAATTATAAAATAATTAATCAATTGGCTAATATAATAACTAAACCACCACCGTTTCATCCAAATCTGTAACTTAAAAAAAAATCAATTAAGTCTCTCCTAAATTAAATAAATCAATTAAGGAATCTCCTGCGATGAAGCTAACTCCGAGGGCCTTTCACTCACTCACCGCAGGCAGGTAGGTGGTCTTTCTGTCTTCTACCGACTCCTATCTTGCATAGCTCCCTCAGCTCTATCTGTGCTCTGTCCCCCAAATATTCCTGCAGGTCGCACAACATCTGCCAGTAACCCTCTTCTGGTGAAATTTCCAAAATGAAGACTCTCTGCTCACCTTCACTCCTTCATTCCTCTTTACTCCCGTCTCTGGAACAAACTCCCTCACTCTCTTCAATCCCACTCATCCCTCCAGGTCTTTAAAACAGCTGTTCATCAGCATCTCTTGTCTTCACCCATCCAAAACCTTGATCTCTTCTGTCC
The DNA here is from genome assembly GCF_964187855.1 of Myxine glutinosa. NCBI lineage: Eukaryota > Metazoa > Chordata > Myxini > Myxiniformes > Myxinidae > Myxine > Myxine glutinosa. The sequence goes on along the minus strand of NC_136261.1, from coordinate 237,998,175 downwards.
CCGTTAATTCACCCCAGATCCACTTTTTTTTTGGAAATCCCGACCTCTTTCTTTCCTTGAAATTCCAGCAGTGTCCATGTGTTTTATACCTTTCCCACCCCTCCCCTGCCTTCCCATGCCTCCTCCCCCCAAGCCCTCTCCCTTCCACGGATCTTCCGTGTCCCTGTTCTCTGCTGTTGTACTTGTGTGCTTCCCTATCTCTCCCCATCTTGTCTCCCGCTCCCTTTATTGTATGTTTTGTGTATCCGTTTGTCCTTTTTTGTGATTGATGTTCGCTCTTTAACGAGTCTCGATGTTATATACAAAAAAGTCATTAATCAATTAAGTAGATAATCAATCGATTAATTGATTAATCAATAAATCAAAATATTCTTTATAGCCAACTCACTTGGTCATTGTCATGTCCAAATATCAGCTTCCTAACTCAAAAGGTGCCTGAGATAATGCAAAGATGAGAAAGGAAATAAATACTGTAAAACCTCGACTATGACGCGCTGCTGTGCATAACGCGCACCCCCAACCTGGACTTTTGTTGCAGTGTAAAAATCTGTAGACCTATATATAATACGCAACCCCATTTCAGCACTCAAATGAAAAAACTATCGACGTAAAACATGTTATTACAATCTGTCAAAAACGGCGAAGTCCATCTCAACCACGACTGGCGCCAACAATTTCGTAATAGTTGAACAGAGCAGCGCTAATGAAAGAATATCACGGCAGGTCAAGGAACTAAATTTACGACAGTCGTAAATCGTATCAATCACGATATTCAGTTGTGATTGCACAAAGTTTAAACACAGCAGCACATCTTTATAATATTCTCCGTAGGTGATTGTCTGTGAGTCTGTGAATCTGTCTCTGTCCGGGGATGTGGCCTCCCTTGTTGAGGGAGTAGCTCCACCCATTCTGGAAGAGGCTACTAAAACAAATCACCACCATTTTGTTTCTTCGCATAACTTTGAGGCCTCTTTTGTTCGGCCCATGGTGTCTTGCTCTCTCTCTCTCTCTCTCTCTCTCTCTCTCTCTCTCTCTCACAGTTTTATTTCAACTCTAATTCGATATCTCATTTCATTTTTCACAGCAGCTAACATGGTTTTAGACTTGGTTGCAAAAAACGGGAAGAAAATTCAATGAAAGTTACCGTTTATAGAACAAAATGCATTTTCAAAGGCCTGTTACATGAAGTCCTTTGAGACTCTCTCACGGCTTTATCTCGACTCAAATTCACCATCTGATTTCATTTTTATCGATGGTTTTAGACTCGGTTTCAGCAATAATTGAAAAAATTCGCACACAGATGGGAAATTGCTGAGACATTTTATAAATTTGCGGCACGATATATCATACACCGCCAAAATAACACAGACGGGAAATTGTCGAGAGATATTTCTTTGTACTTATTTTATAAGTTATCATCATTCATCATTATTCTACGGAACTAAAAGTAACCCTGCTTCAACTTCAATTCATTCCATCGATGGGGATTGTATAGTATATGTCCCACTACTTGACATAAATTGAACATAATTTTTTGTGAGGTGTGCATGTTTGTTGGGAAATCAGGGTAACATTAGATGAGAAAAGGACCAATGTTTGTCCAACCTGCTCTTAAATCATTGAGGTGCATGTACACTTTAAATACGTTTATTTGAAATCTTTGATTCAAAAGATGTCATTTTGTATGCTGTAACGAAAAGAGTAATTTTGTTTTTCGCTGGACTATACACCACCCATAACTTTTTTCCCAGGGACTTTTCCAATTGAGCTGTCTTCTTTATATAGTCGGATTGTTTCATTCTTTAGACGTAGTCACAATGAAAAGTTGCAATTATTAGCTAGGCTGCGCATGGGGAGAAGGGCAGACCTTCGTTCTCCAAAGGCCGGTGCCGAACCTACCTGCAGATGAGGTTGAGGTGTTCATGTTGGAAAAGAGTGAATCTGGTTCGCTGCTGTACCTAGTGATCCCATGTTGTCACCTGTTGCGCACATTGTTTTGTCAGGTTCTTGTGCGAGTTGCTCTCGACATCAGAATATGCTCCATATGCGTCGCATGTATCCGAGCTGTCCTTATCTCAAAGTTGCGTAATGTGGGGCACGTGGGTGGTCATTCCTGTTTCTTTATGTCAGTGCTGTCTCAATGAGTTGCATGAGGGTCATTTGTAACTGCCATTTTCAAAATGAATAAAAGAATGAGGAAACAGAACGAGACCACCAATGAACGTCGTGATCCTCTCCCCCATGTGTGACCAACTCCCCCGAGTGTGACCCACTCCCCAGTGTGCGTCCCACTCCCCAGTGTGTGACCCACTCCCCAGTGTGTGACCCATTCCCCCGTGTACGACCCACTCCCCTGTGTGTGATCCACTCCCCTGTGTGGTGTGCGTGATGTGGGAGGGAGAATATTTGAGCTCTTGAATTCACATTTTACATGAGATGTAATCACACATTTCAAACTGTATTTCCCATGTGCACGCACATGCATTCACATGTTATCAGAAGTAAATATAGTGTAGATTACATCATTTGTGGATCTGATAAATTGCCAGTAACCATTTTGCAAAACTGAATGTGCAGCATCCAAATGAAGATGTCTAAATGTCACGCACGACGCACGTCCATGCACGTGGGATTCCCATGGGTGAACCCAATTAATATATTGTTACGGTTCGCGGTTAAGGATGTTATATTTGCCGAGCGGAGGCTCCGCGACCGAACAGTTGTTCCCCGACTAAACCCGATTCACCCAGACGTTGGCCGTATCGCGCCACAGCTACTCAATCGGGAAAAGACTAAGACGACGAATGCAAAGAGGAAGAAGAAGAAGAAGACGTACAGAAGAGTAACGGGGTTTATTATTATTTACACACATAAGCAAAAAGAGCAGTCACGTTTATTTACAGGGGACATGAGACACAGGTGACACAGTGAAAATTACTAGCTTATACAGACTTAGTTACTACCCAGGACAGCACGAACAAAACAAACTCACGTAGGCAAAATGGGGAACTTGCAGGCAGGAATGGCTGGAAAGGATGAGCAGGTGGGATTACAGGGCAGAGCAAGCAGGTCCACTCCGGGCGGGAAGCGGGGAGCCGGCAGCTCCTTGTATGCCGCTTTACAGCGCACACCGTCAGGGCTTCACGCGGCTGGTTGAAACGGGGCTGCACTCCTCTGCTGTATCTCTCATGTAGCTTGTTTCCTAAAAGCTCCTCGGCTTTCTCTTGGACCCTTGCTTTTGTCGTGTCCCTCTCCACGCAGCTCAGCTCGTATTTTTCTTCCTCTCACTTCCCTTCCAGTGCGGGTCTCTCCACCCAGCTCAGCTCAGCCTTTCTCTCACTTCTCTTTAGCAGCTGCGATCCCACCACGCAGCTCAGCTCAGCCTTTCTCTCACTTCTCTCCAGCTCATCTGCAATCTCAGCTCCCTTCTCGCATACCGTTAGCACGGGTCTGACACGCCCTCTTCGGTTTCGGTACCGCCCTCTCCCCCCCCCCCCCCCCCCCGTGCTCTGTTTCGTGACCTTGTATGGTAATCCCACGGGCTTGTCTCCTTATTTGGGCATCGCGCCGACGGCACGCCCCTCGTGGCGAGCCACGGGCTTGTTTCCTTATTTGGGCATGGGGCTGCACAACCCCGCCCTTCTTGGCGCGCCCTGGGCTTGCCTCTCCCTGGCGACCCCGCCCCTCCTGTTCAAACAGAGCACGGAGCACATTTTCACTATAGCAGCGAATTGAGAGGGCGTGCACCCCATGCTTGTGAACTGCTTTACCCACAGATGGAGAGTTTGGCTGGGAAATGGAATTATTGAAGGGGAGCTATTCTCTTTTACTCGGTGCAATGGAGTGTCATGTTAATGGACGACAAGGCCTTACCCTAAAACACATGATAAGGATATAAACTGTTGAACAAGGGTTTTTATCGGGTCCTGCAATGTGGTGTTTCATGGAATAACTACCGGGACGCCCTTTTTACTTTTACACAACACTGGAGGCAGGAGGCTCAGAATAAAGCAATAATAATAATACACACAATAAAAAAAAAAACACAATCCTCATATCCGCAACACTGCACCCTCCTCCTCTTAGGCACGGCCCGGGCCTACAACTTTTATTTAGTGTGACACGTAGGTGTAGTTCCCTCTACTTTTAACATGACCCTGAGTGCGACAGTTTTAAAACATAGATAAATATGTCCCGCTGCTCCATTGCACCCTGCCTAACAGACACGCCCACAGCTAACCGAATTGCGGAATGGTCTTCAAACTACACACTGACGGTGGGGAGCATTATTTACAATGACGCTACTTTTATTTACAAAACTAACCCAGGACCTGTGATTGTTCTTTCTGGGGGGGAGACAGTCTGCTCTGCATCGACGCACCATTAAAGCACCCAAAACGCACCAATACACCCTCAAGCACCAATCGGTGCAGTCACCACAGTTCATCAATAAAAATAAACCAACAACCCCTAACCCTGCAGGTGGTCTCTTGCTCTTCGGCTCCCTCTGCTGGTTATTATTATTTCTTCCAGTTGTTGTCTTTTTCTTTTGCTGGCGGCCTATTTGCAATAAAATGCACCTAACGTGTCCGTTTTTATTTTCTTTATTTATGGCCCACAGGGCCGACTACATGTGGTTCACCTGTGGGGCATCGGTGCCCTGTGGCCAAGGTCCGCCAGCAAGATTTCGGGCCCTCATGGCCGGTTCCAGCAGAGGGGCCATGCCCCAACCCATGGGGTCCATAAGTGGTGCTCGGCCACTGACATGTGGTCCATAATGTGGTGCATCGATGCAGACAGCTGGTTCTGGGAATTCCGGGCGCACAATGGCCGACTCACGCACGCTCCCCTCGGCGCCCAATGGTGCACAGGTCATGTGGGAGACAAAAGGGGGAAGACAAATGAGCGAGGGGTAAGGTCACAAGGGTACACATCAAACAAGGCAATGCAGGGCGAAATGCGTACGGAGAGCGAAGTGAGAAAGCTCGTCCCTACCGTACATCACCCCCCCCCCCCCCCTGTCACCTACACTACCCTTGCCCTTACCCCATATTTACAAAATCTACACATTTACACATTTGTCACTACTGTCACGTCTTCCCCATATTTCCCCTACACCAAATTCGTCTTCACAATCCCTCTATCCAAAATTTGCCATCACCCAATTCGTCATCAATCCTCATAAGGAGGAAGAGATGGAACACAAAGCACAATGTCACACCCACGTCATGATGCGTCTCACAATCCAAAACATTTGCACCAAAAATAATTACAGTGGTGGAGTGCCCAAACTCCCAGCTCTCCCAGCAGGTCTACCCACCTGCACACCTCCACCACTGCAGTTGCCACCCGAGCTTACCTAGCTCCTCACCCTAACCTAACTAACTGGGGAAGGCCCCTCCTGGCTCTGTCACCCCTTGGTGCCCTCTGGCACTGGGCTACCCGGGTCCGTCCTCCGGATCCTCGGGCCCCATCCACAACCACACTACCGGCTCCCAGAGCCCACCTGCGGCCTCACCTGGCCGACATCCTTACAGTGGTGGAGTGCCCAAACCAACTACACACACTAACAGGCTACACGCCCAGCCATTTCCACAACACTAATGCACCCATCCAATCACCATTCTTCCACCCGCACCACAGATGCCAATATCCAACCACAATTTACCTATACCCTCTACCTAACACTTACACTACCCGCCCCGGGTATTCGTGATGGGGGTCCACTCTTCCCCCATTCACACCTTCGCACCATCCACTCCACTCCACAATTTTCACCATACTCACTCCACGACCATCCATTCCAATCCTCCATATATTCCACACTCCATGTATTCCACACACCTGTTGGTGCACACCTTTGCACTCACACCTGGTGCCACCTGCACCCTCCTTCCTTCCTGGACCATTTGGTCAACACAATGCACAATCACCTTCTCTCACTCAAACACTGCTCCATACACCTGTTCAGTTGCACACCTGTGCAATCACACCTGTTCCTCACACACTTTTCACAATACACTTCCAATCCTCAAACACACGGCATCATCTCATCTAACTACTCCCCTCTGAAACTTGCGCTTCCCAGTCGTCCCTTTAAACTATTGCGCTCCCTCATCATTATCATCCACACTAATCTACCTGCGTCCCCACTACAGGTATCCTTGTCACTAACTAGCCTTAACGTCACCTAAGGTCATCTCTCTAGATCCCTACACACGATATATCCTAACCCTCCCGGGCTAGTTTTCACTGCCATCAACCCCATAAAACTAGTGCTCCTTTGCCCCCCGCTGTGAGGGATGGTGGATTGGCCATCCCATCACATGGGGCACGTTCCACTATAAATTTTGCTCGTCCAAATTCAACAAATCAAAAATTTGCCAATCACTCTACCAATCCTCTGCCAATCATCACTCTGCCAATCCTTTGCCAATCATCAAATTTTGTTTTTCTAATTTCGGGTCCAGACCACTATCCTCATCATCAGTCTTCTCACTAGTGCCTCTCGGTGCGCCAATTCACTTCTACAGCCCGGCTTCGTAAAGCCGAGCAATGAATGCGGGTTGTTTGGTGCCGGCGGCTGGATGCGTCCGACACTCGGTGCAGGGAAGGACGCTTACCCGGGCCGAGATCCCACGCACCCCCTCGGCACGGAGCCATCCAATTGCCCGATCTCGACCTGCCGGAGCGCCTCAACAAAAAGGGGTCGCCATGACGACCCTTCCTATCGGGCTGCCCGCTCTGCCTAGTGGAGCACGGACGCGGCCGTTCCAAACGCGGCCCAGCGTGGATCACGTACGGCGGTCCTTTCGGACCCGCCGTGGTTCGGATCCCCGCTGGTCCTCGCGGCACGCGAAACCCGGCACGCACCGAGGGCCCGATTCGGCTATAAGTCGCTCTAACCGCTAACCCGGTTACCGTCAATGCCTCACCTGCATGCTTACACCCCGCAGCCCGTTCCTTGCTCATACACCCAGCTGTTCCCATGCTCCTCGTCATTGCACCTTCTCTTACACACCCAGGTACACTCATTCCGCTCACAGACTTGGTCACACACCTGACCACAGAACACCTTTGCACACATTCGTCGTTCGCACACCTCACCAACACACCTCTTCGCGCCCCCTCCTCGGTCACCTCCTCTGTGACAATTACAGGTGTGCTCTCACTCGCATACCCAACCACGTGTCTCACTACCAATTCCAGCGTGCATTCCCAAACACACTCTACCATTCCAGGTGTGCTTCCTTCCATTCCAGGTGTACATCCTCTCTCACCTGTCACAACCAACTCACGCTCCGTGTCACTCTCACTACTTTCACCTCCACCCTTGACAGCACACTCACCCTTACTCTCGACAGCGCACTCTTTCCTCATGCACCTGTCCGTTACACACCTTTCTCGCGCACACTCTTGTGCACACTCTCCCATTACATCCTCTGTAACACTCACCACAGGTGTGCATTCTTTCTTACTTTTGACAGCGCACTCTTTCCTCATGCACCCGTCCGTTACACACCTTTCTCGCGCATCCTCTTGCGCACACTCTCCCGTTACTTCCTCTGTAACACTCACCACAGGTGTGCATTCTTTCTTACTTTTGACAGCGCACTCTTTCCTCATGCACCCGTCCGTTACACACCTTTCTCGCGCATCCTCTTGCGCACACTCTCCCGTTACTTCCTCTGTAACACTCACCACAGGTGTACACTCTTTCGTTACATCCTCTGTAACACTCCTCACTACGCGCTTCCATGTGCTCCCTCGCACATGCGCCACGACCGACTCACTCTCGACAGCACACTCACTCCTCGGCGCGCACTTTTTCCTCACACACCCCAGAGTCGGACATTCTCGCACACCTCCTCTTTCGCACACCGTACCTGTCGCCCACTTCACCAACGGCCTCTCACGAACACCCGGATCCAAATCAACCCCCAAGCCGACTGAAGCTCCCCTCACATCATGTACATTTCCTCGTATATCGCCACTCACCTTGGCACCTCGTCTCCGCACCTCCTTCGCCACCTGCAAACTCTTTATTTGGTTAGCGAGCACATCATTATGAGTTGAGCACCGACCTTGTACATATTCCATCACCTCCTCCTGTATTTCTCTCTTAGTTTCTGTCCGTCTCTTCTTAATTTCACTCACCTCTTCTCCCACTTCCTCTAATTTTTGCTTCACCTCTTTTATTTCCCGGTGCGTCTCCTCAAGTTCGTCCTCTAAGGCTACCTTGACGGTTTCTATGTGCGTCCTCACCTGCCGGTCCTTCGTCTCCATTACCTCTGTCACCTCGTCCAACCTCGTTGTCAGTCCCTCACGTACCATCTGACATTGCCTCTGTGTCGCTATTAAGTCATTTTTAATGTCATTTTGTGTCGCTTTTAACCCTCCTAGTACCGCAGTGTTCCTTTGTACCTGCTCCGTTGGTTCTTTTTGTCCCTCCGTCAGCTGTTCCACCTCCTCCGTCAGGTCCTCTATTCCCCCCTGTAACCTTGCCGTCCCATTTCTCACCTCTTTCTCTATACGCTTTTCACCTCGCTTTACCTTCTCGCGTACCCCCGAGACCTCCTCACTTACACCTCGTCGTATCTCCTCTTTCATCTCCTCCATCTCTTTTGTCGATGCCACCCTCATCTGTCCCAATTCATCCCTCTGAGCATCCAATTTATTTTCTACCCCGATTTTCACCTCCTCTATCTGCTCTCCCATTTGTTTAATTTCTCGGGTGGATTGCTCCCCTATCTCCCGCAATTTGTCTTCCATCCTATTTTCTAACCCCATTAACCCATTTTTCACCCCCTCTATCTGATTCTCCTGGGCAGCCATTCTATTTTCCACCCCCGTTAACCCAGTCTTTACCTCTTTTATCCCGTTGTCTAACCCCTCAAATTTCTTGTCTAATCCCTCACCGGTACCCCTCGCTTCGTCCCTCATTACCCCAATTGCTTACTCTGAGCCCTCGCTTCGTCCCTCATTACCCCCAATTGCTCACTCTGAGCATCCATCCGGTTCCCCATTTGTCCCATAAGGGCCTCCATCATTCTGTTTTCCATTTTTTCACTATCAGCCCTCCTTCTGTCTTCCATTTGTTCCATACTGTCGTTTTCTTTCTGCATTTCCACCATGAATTGGACCATGAAGGCTTGCATTTGGGCCACCGTTGGTAGTACAAAGGGTGCAGCCGCAGCCGCCCCAACCTCGTGCGCGAGAGCGCCATTTTGTGCGCCTGATACCCCCTCAACCACACCTTCTTTACTCTCCTCCACCATTTTCTCCACATACATTTCCCAGAGGTCCTGGGTCGATTCTACCCCGTCTATCTCTCCCACCGACATCCCGTCGCCTTGACCAGCCATGGCGCGATTTCAAAATTCGGGTTTTGCTTTACAACACAAATTTCCAGCAGCTTGTAATTTTGAGCGCGTTAAGCGCGCTTCGGGTCCGTATCTCACTCCCCGACACCGTTTTGTTACGGTTCGCGGTTAAGGATGTTATATTTGCCGAGCGGAGGCTCCGCGACCGAACAGTTGTTCCCCGACTAAACCCGATTCACCCAGACGTTGGCCGTATCGCGCCACAGCTACTCAATCGGGAAAAAGACTAAGACGACGAATGCAAAGAGGAAGAAGAAGAAGAAGACGTACAGAAGAGTAACGGGGTTTATTGTTATTTACACACATAAGCAAAAAGAGCAGTCACGTTTATTTACAGGGGACATGAGACGCAGGTGACACAGTGAAAATTACTAGCTTATACAGACTTAGTTACTACCCAGGACAGCACGAACAAAACAAACTCACGTAGGCAAAATGGGGAACTTGCAGGCAGGAATGGCTGGAAAGGATGAGCAGGTGGGATTACAGGGCACAGCAAGCAGGTCCACTCCGGGCAGGAAGCGGGGAGCCGGCAGCTCCTTGTATGCCGCTTTACAGCGCACACCATCAGGGCTTCACGCGGCTGGTTGAAACGGGGCTGCACTCCTCTGTTGTATCTCTCGTGTAGCTTGTTTCGTAAAAGCTCCTCGGCTTTCTCTTGGACCCTTTCTTTTGTCGTGTCCCTCTCCACGCAGCTCAGCTCGTATTTTTCTTCCTCTCACTTCCCTTCCAGCACGGGTCTCTCCACCCAGCTCAGCCTTTCTCTCACTTCTCTTTAGCAGCTGCGATCCCACCACGCAGCTCAGCTCAGCCTTTCTCTCACTTCTCTCCAGCTCATCTGCGATCTCAGCTCCCTTCTCGCATACCGTTAGCGCGGGTCTGACACGCCCTCTTCGGTTTCGGTACCGCCCTCTCCCCCCCGTGCTCTGTTTCGTGACCTTGTATGGTAATCCCACGGGCTTGTCTCCTTATTTGGGCATCGCGCCGACGGCACGCCCCTCGTGGCGAGCCACGGGCTTGTTTCCTTATTTGGGCATGGGGCTGCACAGCCCCGCCCTTCTTGGCACGCCCTGGGCTTGCCTCTCCCTGGCGACCCCGCCCCTCCTGTTCAAACAGAGCACGGAGCACATTTTCACTATAGCAGCGAATTGAGAGGGCGTGCACCCCACGCTTGTGAACTGCTTTACCCACAGATGGAGAGTTTGGCTGGGAAATGGAATTATTGAAGGGGAGCTATTCTCTTTTACTCGGTGCAATGGAGTGTCATGTTAATGGACGACAAGGCCTTACCCTAAAACACATAATAAGGATATAAACTGTTGAACAAGGGTTTTATCGGGTCCTGCAATGTGGTGTTTCATGGAATAACTACCGGGACGCCCTTTTTACTTTTACACAACACTGGAGGCAGGAGGCTCAGAATAAAGCTCGCGAGATTGAGAGATCTCGCGAGATCTCGGAGACGGTGGGAGGGATTTTCGAAGCTCCACACGGTCTCCACGTTTTTCGAAGTTAAGTCTGTTCACAATTGTATTTTGTCGAAACTGTATTTATCTTTCGGTGTGTGAAGTTATTGTGTGCAACTTTGGTTGTTTCTCGGTGTTTATCTTTCATAAATTGATCGTCTGTTTGCCGTGTCGTGTCTTGAGGCCTTGTACAGTGTGCACTGTACAACCTTGAGGCTTTGTTTTTCTCTCAGCGGTCCGTCGTTTGTGATCCAATAACTTTCGTTCTCTGTATTCCCAGGCTTTTCACCCATAGCCTACTTCCTTGTGTAAATCTCAACTCAAAAAAAAAAAAAAAAAAAAAAAAAAAAAAACATTTCCTTCTCTGTTCTCATTCGTTTATTCATTCTTATTCGTTCGTTCGTTCTTCGACCACGTGTTTCTCCCCCATTTCCCCAGATAGTTTTCACTCATTAACCTTCAATGTTTACACTTTCCCCTCAAGTTATGTATTCCGTCATATTTTATAACACCTTTTTCTTCTTCTTCTTTAAAAGGCTGCTTTCGACCTGCTCACCAAATCAATTCATCCCAAAAAAAATATCCATCTCCTATAGTGCCTTTTTTCTACATTCCCTAAACTCTCCTGCACTCCATCCTCCATCCAGCGTCCTTAAACGTATTTTTAACTCGAAGGTCACAAGAAACTCATTTTGCAATAAATGTTCGTTTCCCATAAATCGTACACTTTCAAAAATCCAATCTCACCCCTCCCCTCCAAATCTTCCCCATAACCCCTCCCCTCCAAATCTTCCCCATCACCCCTCCCCTCCAAATCTTCCCCATCACCCATCCCTTTCAAATCTCCCCCCTTGCCCCCTCCCTCCTAAACTACCCCCTCACCCCTCCCCGCCAAGACGCCCCCTCGCCCCTCCCCTCCTAGACTCCTGCCTCACCCCTCCCCTCCAATTCTCCCCCATATCCCATCCCTTTCAAATCCCTCCCCTTGTCCCTTCCCTCCCAAACTCCCCCCTCACCCCTCCCCTTCAAATCTCCCCACCCTCATTGCTTCTCAATTTCCCCCCTCTCACTCCCCCTCCTCAAAGCGTCCTCCCCGCTTCTTCCCCCTTCAAACTCTCACCTCCATCTCCCCCAACCTTCTGCCTCGCTCTTCCCCCTCCTCAAATAACACCTCATTGTGGCTCACCCAATCACCATCAAAGCTTTTGTCCGCCCCATCCTTCCCTTTCTCCGAGCTATTCTGAAATCTCTGACACACCTTCAACAGCTCTCCCTATCTCTTCCACCTCTTCCACATCTTACCCTACCCCTCCTCCCCCCTGTTCTGTATCTGATGCTCCCCCTTCCTCTTCATTAACGGTATGGACCTCAAACATCCGGGGCCTTCGTTCAAACTTAACTGATCTCTCCATACAGGTTGCTTCTGTCAAACCAGACGTGATCTGCTTAACAGAAACTTTCCTCCTTTATGATGTCTCTGATTCCATAGTATCTCTCCCGGGCTACTCCCTCCTCCGGTATGATAGACCTGAGCCTCGTCCTGGAGGCGGGGTTGCTATCTTTATCAAAAACTCTCTTCCTCACTCGCCCTGCACTGCACTCTCTCCACCTCACCCCCAGGAATACCTCTGGCTACGGCTTCCCCTTCGCTCCCACCTCTTGTTCATATGTGTGTTGTACCGTCCACCAAACAGTGATGACTCCATCTACATCTCGCTGTCTGATGATATGGACCAACTTCTATCTACTCATCCCAACTCTCTCTTCCTCATATGTGGTGATTTCAATTGTCACCATGCCAGTTGGCTGGGTGTGGGTACCTCTCTCACCAGCCATGGCTCTTCAGCAAAGGACTTCTGCGACTCACTGGGACTGACACAATCTGTCAATTTCCCGACCCGGATCTCAGTCAACGGAACATCTTCTCTTCTGGACTTGGTTATGACTAACTTCCCTGAAAATGTCTGCTGCTCTTCTTCTGCTCCGATCGGATCATCTGATCATGTCCTTGTTAAAGTGGACATCTCTCTGACCATCCTCAGGGAGCCTGCTCAGCGTCGACGAGTCTGGCATTTCACTCAGGCCAACTGGCACGGTCTTCAAGCAGCCATCAATCATCTGGACTGGTCTCCCATCTCTACCACCTCTGACATCAACTCATCCTGGGAATTCTTCCAAAGTAAATTGCTCTCTCTCATGCACAGATTTATCCCATCTCGTCTTCAGTTGTCATACCCTTCCTCCCGTCCATGGTACACGGAATCTTGTGGTGAGGCTGTTGCCCAGAAACAACTTGCCTTCGTCTCCTGGAAAGCAAATCCAACGGAAGGAAATCTCATTTCCTTTCACAAAGCCCGAAACAAGTGTGTGTCCACCCTCAGGAGAGCCAGGAAACAATATCTCTCCGTTCTCAAGACCGAACTCTCTTATCTGTCTCCCTCTTCCAAAGCCTGGTGGCGTCTGGTCAAATCCGTTTCTGGTGTTTGTTCCCCCTCCATCCCCTCCCTTACCTCAAACGGCTACACAGCTGACTCCGCACGTGAAAAAGCTGAATGCCTCAACTCTGTGTTTGCCTCTAAATCTTGTGTCCCAAACCCATCCCTCTCTGTACCCACCATACCCAGTCGTACCCTGCTGCTCCTGGACTCCGTGTCCTTTCCTCCTGACAAGGTGGAAAAGTTTCTGTCAACCCTCGACTCTGATTCTGCAACTGGACCCGACGGCATCAGCCCACGGGTCCTAAAATCCTGCTCTGCTGCTCTATCTCACCCTCTCTCTGTTCTCTTCACCCTCTCTTTTGCTCCAGGTCAACTGCCATCTGCTTGGAAATCAGCCAACATCACCGCTTTGCACAAAAAAGGTGCAAAAACAGATCCTAGCAACTACAGACCAATCAGCCTTCTCCCAATTATCAGCAAAGTCATGGAATCCGTCATTGCTTCGGATATGAAATCTTTCCTCTTCTCCAATGGCTTGATCTCTGATCATCAATTTGGTTTCAGACCAGGTCACTCTACTCTGGACATGCTGCTTCTGCTGTCTCAACAATGGATGGAGGTCCTCAATGCCAAACAGGAAATTAGAGCTGTCTCCCTCGACATATCACGTGCCTTCGACACGGTCTGGCACCCCGCTCTGCTCACCAAACTCTCCTCCTTTGGTATCCATGGAAATCTCCACGCATGGCTGGCGGACTTCCTCTCTAGTCGTCGTCAACGTGTGGCCCTGAATGGGTTTCTCTCATCTCCTCTTCCTGTTCAGGCTGGAGTTCCCCAAGGCAGTGTTCTGGGCCCCGTGCTTTTTCTGGTCTTCATCAATGATCTCTCTGACTCTCTCGAAAATCCTCTCTATCTCTTTGCTGATGACTCCACTCTCTGCCGCTCCATTCCTCTTCCCTCAGATCGGCAGTCTGCTGCCTCCTCACTCTCTGAAGACCTGGACAAAATCACAGACTGGTCAAACAAGTGGAACATGTCTTTCAATCCTGACAAATCTCACACTCTTACTATGTCTCTCCGAAAAGATCGACTGGACAACCCTCCCATCTACTTTCTCAACAATCCTCTCCAAGAAGTTCTGTCGCTCAAGATTTCGGGTCTCACTATCTGCCATGATCTTTCTTGGGAAAACCACATTTCCAAGCTGGCCTCCAAAGCCAGTCGCCGACTGGGCATCCTCTGTCATGCGAAGTCCTTCCTCGGCACACCTGAGCTCCTCACCACATACAAGGCTTTCATCCGCAGCTCAATGGAATACTGTTCTCCCCTATGGGCCGGTGCTCCTGCCTCACACCGAGCTCGGCTTCACGCTGTTGAAACCAAAGCTTTCAGAATTATTGGAATCTCCCGCGATGAAGCTATCTCTGAGGGCCTTTCACTCACTCACCGCAGGCAGGTAGGTGGTCTTTCTGTCTTCTACCGACTCCTCTCCGGCCTTGCACCCCCAGCTCTCTCTGTGCTCTGTCCCCCAAATATTCCTACAGGTCGCACAAGATCTGCCAGCAACCCTCTGATGGTTAAACTGCCGAAATCTCGGCTCGCTGCTCACCTTCACTCTTTCATTCCTCTTTTCTCCCGCCTCTGGAACAAACTCCCTCACTCCCTTCAATCCCACTCCTCCCTCCAGGTCTTTAAAACAGCTGTTCACCACCATCTCTTATCTTCCCCCATCCAAAACCTTGATCTTTTCTACCCCCGCTAATTCACCCCAGATCCACCTTGTTTGAAATTCCAACTTCTTTCCTGGAAGTCCTGGCAGTGTCCATATGTTTTATACCTCTCCCACCGCCCCCTTCCCATGCCCCCCCCCCCAAAGCCCTCGCCCTCTCTCAGATCTCTCGATGTCTCCATGTCTCTCGGTCCCTGCTCTCAAATGTTGTGTTTGTGTCGTTCCCCCTCTCTCCCCATCTTGTCTACCGCTCCCGATGTTATATGTTGTATGTGTCGGTTTGTCTTTCTGTGTGATTAATGTTCGCTCTTTCACGAGCCTCGATCTTGTATACAAAAAAAAAAAAAAAAAAAAAAAAAAAAGCAATAATAATAATACACACAATAAAAAAAAACACAATCCTCATATCCGCAACAATATATAATAAATGGCGGAAGTAGGATAGCAATCCAACGAAGCAACCCGTTGCCTATTGTCGGATGACAATCACGTGCTACTCAAGTTGCTGATAATTGTCTATATTTTATTATAAAACCCAAGTGTTCTTTAACAGCTTCATTCAGTTGTTCATAAGTTTTACCAGCGACTTATATTTGCACTAGTTTTCTTACCGTAATTAACCATGAGTTCTCGACGACGATCATACACCGCGGTTCAAAAACTAAACATTGTTCGATAAGCTGAAGATCAGGGAAACAAAGGTGCTGGGTGGGAATTCGACGGAATATCTGAGGTGAACATCAGACTATGGAGACGACAGAACGAGCTTCTGCAGTCCCTCCCATGCAGCAAAATGGCCGAACGGGGTCATGCGGCCACCCATTCCGAGCTCGAGGCCAAACTGCTTGATTGGGTCACAGATCGTCGGCAACAACGAGGTGACGTCAGCATTTCGGAGGTGCGTGTGAAAGCCGCCATTCTCGTGAAGACGCTGCCAAACAAACATGGTCACCAAACATGGTCACATTCAAGGCGTCACATGGATGGTGAGATTGTTCTATGAAGTGGCACTTATTAAACTTTTTAGCCATTCTTCTGTTCTTCTTTGAGTATTGCCACTTCCGTTTTCGAAGACGTCCTCGATGATCGTTTCAATCTGAACCTATGTATAGTACAAACCTCTAACTTTAAAAAAGTTTTTTGAGTAAAAAAAAGTGCACGTTATAGTCGAAGTTTTACGGTAAATACTTAATAAATTGATAATAATTAAATAACTACTCAATTAATTGATTAATCAAAAAACAAAAAATAACGTTTTTGCCAAAGGAAGAGGTACTTGCTCACTATTGTGCCGAAATTTCAACTTCCTACCTCAAAGGATGGCTGAGATATCCTCCAGACAGACAAACAACCAGTGAAAACTGAGTACTGTACTCCCTTTCAGAACGCATCATCACCGGGCCCCCTTCGATGCCCGGCGATGACGTCATGCAGCGCCTGGAGATGGAATTGGAAAGGAGCGGTGCACAAGAAGTCAGGGGTATGAATAATGTGAATACTTTCTGAACGAACTATACATGCGCTGCACATCTAACGATAACCGCACCCGGTAGGGAGCATACCGACACCAGGCTGAACAGTTTACGTTTTGTATCCCAGTGTTGTCATATCTGGATCCAGACTTTAACCAAAATCTAATCGACTTGTTCTTGTCACCTACCCAACTCATCCACCTAGATTTGTCATAATTTTTCCACAACCTTTTGAAATACCATGCTACATATCATTTTGGCCCCACCACTACCACTTAATGGTGAAGAATCACTTAAAATTAAAAAAAATTTGTCTGATCTGGATCCGTATTCAGATTTTCACCAAAATCTAATCAATTAATCCTTGTCACATACCAAACCTGTCTACCAAGTTTTGTCCAAATCCGTCCACAATCTCCACATATATCGTGCTATATATCGTTTTTGTCCCTTTCAATGGTGAAGAATCACTTAAAAAATTATCGGATTCAGACCCAGTGGTTCATCTGCAGCCTGTGGCTGCTTGGTTGCTTATTTTCTGGGAGTGTGGTTGTGCCGCTGACGCATTGCCACCATTACCTGTAAGCTAGTACTCATTTTGCCGACCTCGGAAGGATGACAAGCCGAGTCAACCCACTTGGTGTTATTCATTGGAATGACAGGGGCTTGAAGTCAAGACCCTAAGATCTTAAGGCAGCCACTTTAACTGTTAAGCTGAAACAATATTCAACCCTAGTATAATTCAACCCTCAATTTTTCATCCTGTGCCTTCACCCAATCTCATGGCTATGTAGTGTGCTCCCCTTCGCAGGATCTC
The DNA here is from genome assembly GCF_964187855.1 of Myxine glutinosa. Lineage (NCBI taxonomy): Eukaryota > Metazoa > Chordata > Myxini > Myxiniformes > Myxinidae > Myxine > Myxine glutinosa. The sequence goes on along the minus strand of NC_136261.1, from coordinate 237,980,870 downwards.
TGCCAGCTGTCTGGTGGGGCATCCCAGAACCAATGGGGCCACCTTACGAACTGCCTTGTTGCTCTACCGGTTCATCCCACTGCCAAATTGAGAAAGGTGAATTTTTTTTTGTTAACTCCGACCTGATATGACCTTGAAAAGATATTGTTATGAATTTGGGGTAGGAGGGAATATCTAGATCCAGGTAGATCTGCATAGGTAGGTGCTCCGATGATCGTGATAGAAGAACCATCTCGATGTACAGTAAGTCAGGGACCTGCAGCCCGGATGTCGGATAAGTTGGATATTTGTCCCTGTTACGAGGGGGCAGGGCAAGCTAATTAGTTCAGGGATTATAGGTAAAATTCCCTTGTATGTCATTCCCCTGTCGCTAGCCCGTTGTCCCTTTTGTCACCGCACCATAGACGCTTAGCTAGGCCCTTAGCTGCACACATTAATTAATTTCCCTCCACCACAATATGACTGACCGGAAGAACAAACCCCAAGCGGCCGCGCAGTACGCCACCATCGCGATGCAACAACGAGCAGGCAGGCTGAGGCCACGCCCACCTCACGATTGATGGACAGCAAGGGTTTGATGGGCAGGTGATATCACTGGAAGGAAGCAGCAGAACTGATTGGCAAGCGACCGATGGCATGAGACAGAAGTGACGCGGCCATTGGTGGAGAGAGTGCTGATGTCACACCGCGAGTGACAAAACGACTCGCTCGCCAGCATTTTCTTCTTCTCGTTTTGGCCTCCTTCCTGTCCGGACCCCTTTTCCCTTTGCTGCCTCGTGATTCCGCTCCCTCAACTGCTTACCATTTTTCGCCACCTTCGCCTAGACTCTCTCTCTCTTCCCTGTTAAAAACGTTGGGTGCATCGCGGTTCCGGGCCGAGTCCAGGAAGACGTGGATGGATCCAGGCACGGCCGGAGTAGCGAGCTGACATGACCCGTTCGAGTCGCGTGGAAGGCCTGTGGTGCGCTGGCCGACGGGACCGGGGCGAACAGGAGGCTCATTGGGACCTGGCAGGGCACGAACGAGGCGGACTGATGCCTCCTTCCCGCCAAGCACGGAGCCGCATCCGGACAATGAGTTTGGGGCCTGGACGACTGCAGACAGAGATAAGACGCGCATTCACAAACACAACAATTCCTTTAATTTATTCTCTTCCCTCGTCCGTGTGCAAATCGGTGTGTAGGAGCACTAATTAAGGGATTTAGTTATCGTCGCATCCTTTGTTATCGGGTTCCGCTAATAAATATTCCTTTTGTACATTCTAAATTCCGTGTTCGTGTGAGTTTAATTGTTTGCAGGGGTGAAGACGCCTGCGGCCGTGAAGGTAAGTCGGCATTCTTCATTCCGTCTCACGTATGATCCGCCATCAATTGGAAACGCCTCCAAGTAAGCTCAAATCCATCCGTGGACGCTCTTTCTTAACTGAGAGCCGTCCACACGACAAGTGGTGTCAGGAGTGGGATACAGACCTGACGGACAAATTTTATTTGGCCGCGGCTGCGATCGACACAGCCGAACGTGCATTGCGCTCGTCATTCGGACTGAAATTTTTCGTAGTCGGAGGCACTATACATTTTTCTTTAGTCGATTGGGGTGCACGAAACGCGAAACCGCGGTTCGAAAATTTAAAAATCTCTATTTTCTCTGAGGTAAAATACGCGAGCAGGAAGTGCCTCAGCCAGCGGCATAATGGTGGACGCTGATTTGGACGCGGAGGAGGGAAATGCCAACAGGATTGGAAGTGGGCCGAATACTGGGGAAGAGCATAATGATGGAACCTCCCTCGCTACCGCGATGGTCCCGATAGCTTTCATGGTGGCAATTGATCAAATAATGATGGGAATGAAGGTAATGAAGGATGACATGAATAATAAACTAGAGGGAATGAATGACAGCATGAAAGCTCAGAGTGAGCAAATGGAAAACGAAATGGATGCTCAGAGTGAGTAGATGGGGGAAATGAAAAATGATATGGGGGGATTGAATGAAACAATGGATACCCAAAGGAATGAATGGAGGGGAGAAAGGCAGAGATTTAATGACAAATGGGATATCAGTGGTGAACAGAGGAGAGCCCAGATGAAAGAAACGGGAACCCCATGTGAACAAACGAATGAAATAAAGAAAGAACAAAATAATGATTCACATGGGGCACAGGAGAAGACAAGGGTGGCAGAATTGGAAGCAAATCCGGGGGAGTTCAAAGTGGGAATGGAAGAGAGTGCGGCCCTTGCTGATGTGCATGGGGCACAGGAGCCGGGAATGGCAATTAAATTAAAATTGGAAGTAAATGGGGAATGTAAAAATTTAGATGGTGAGTGCCTACAGGTAGATGGGGAGTGCCTACAGGTAGATGGGGACTGTCAACAGGTAGATGGGGAGTGTCAAAATTTAATGGGGGAATGTTTGATACATAAAGGCCTGGGAAGTTGTCGGGGCTGGGTGGATGTCACAACACAGCAACCGGGGGATGGATTGGAATCCTTGCTGCACAAGTGCAGTTGTGCAGAGCAAGAGGGGGTATAGGTACTGTGGGTCCGTGTGGCAGAACCGGACCGGGTGTGTGTTGATGGAGGCCTGTGGGGGCCAGAACCGATTGGGAATGTGAGTGATGATGATGTGACAGCGGTTGGGGACCTGGGACAGTCCCATGGAAGACAAGGTTGACCAGGCCCAAAGGAGTTTGGGTGTTGAGGTGAGTTAGTCCAAGGAGGTGATCGAGGTGACCCTCACCACAAACCATGATTGCGTACAAGAGGCTCCGAAATTACATACCCAGCAGGGGGAATGTGTTGGCTCCGAGCTGGATTTGGATATGGGAGAGTCGGGAGATAGAGCCTCAGAAAATTTGGTCCCCGTAGGGAATTTGGAACAGCTGCAGGGAGGGGCAGAACAACCTGTGGTAGGGGTTGTTACCTGCAGCTGTGGTTTGGCACAGGTGGTGAAAATTTTTGAAAGAAAATTACATTTCAATGGAAATGTGATTTAGAGCAGCCTTGGTGGGAGTTTTGTCCCCAGGCTGCGGGATTCAGACCAGGAGAGGTCATTGGGGATGGCCTTGGGGAAAAGTTGCCCCCTTGGAAATTTGGGTATGCCAGCCAGCTGGGGGGCTGGGCTGGAAAGATTTGGATGTGGGATCCAGCCATGGGTGTCATGGTGCGACCTGGGCCCCATGGGGGTCTGGTGGAGTGTGGCATCCCTTGTCCATCGGGGCGCTGCCTGAGCGGTTGGCTTGGGCCAGCAAGGTCACCAGATCCTGGTGGGGGTTAAGACCTCCAGGGGGTCCGAGTTGGTTTCTCAGGCCTAGAATGGCGTATATTGAGGACCACTAGGGGGAGGTGTTGTAGGTCACGCCTTGGTGGTGGCATCGCGGATGGCTACTATGGGCCTGATGTGGCGACCGCCCGGGCATACGGCCTGACGCCCTCTCCCTGCGACTCTGGGACAGCCAGCCTGTGATGACCTGCCATGCTGTGCTGGTCTATGGACGCGGGTCGAACAGCATGGACAGGGATGGATTATTGCCCACCTGACAACCATGAGAGCATCTGTGGAACATGATGGTGTAAGAATGACGTTCCACAGGTGTTCTGTTATGATTTGTCGACTCTCAGCTTGGGAAGAGAGCCATGGGATTGTTGAATTGGGAGTGTGTGTCATGCCGAGCAGATGGACCATGCTCGGCTGGCATGTGTATGGAGAAGCATCCTTCTTTGGTGAGTTTAGTAAAATGTGAAAAATGTTTGGCACAGGTAATCTGAGGGTTAGATGCAAATTTAAGGGTTGAATTTTGTGAAGAAGAATGGGGGATACTGACAGCAGTGACACCATCATTGATCCAAGTGTGTTAGACCAAAGTGTTGGAGGCTGGGATAAAAATTGATAGGGTAGCAGGACACAGCCTTCAACTGGTTGCGGGGGCGATTGTGCCAATATTTGGGACGCAGGGTTATGGAGATGTGGTTGGGTGGTCTGTGGGTCAACGTGGTGCTGTGCGTGTCCGAGGTGTGTGGACCATGTCTTCTGGAGGAGTCTCCTGGTGGAGCATGGCTGTCGACTGGACCCTGGCATGGTCAAGTGTGGGTGGGCACTGGGGGCAGCAGTTGTGTGGACTGGGGGATGAGGGTGGCATAGGTGACGTGAGGGTGGATGCCACGCACTGCGACCGTCTCCCCCAGGGCAGAGGTTGTGAGTGTGGTAGTGTTGTTGGCAGCAGGTGCTCACCACATTGGCCAGCTGGGGCTAGAGCAGCTGTGTTCCTCACGGGGGGGGGGCAGGGGGGGGGCGAAGGATGGATGGTGGGTCACACCCTTATGGACACTCATGGGCCATGCTGGCGATTCGACTGCTCAGCTTGTCCTGATGACCCTTGCACGGTAGAGGTGCAGAGCTGTCGCAGCAACATGTAGTTGTTTAGAACAGTTCACCATTGGATGCAGATCCACATACCTGCCAGTACAGTGGGGACAAAAGTGAAATTTGGTGGAATTTGCTAGGCCCAATGAGAAATTTTGGGATTTTGTGGGGTGGATGGCACTTTGGACCTGACCAACCGTAAATACCTGCACATCAAGGTCGAGGTAAGGCATTGATGGTTACTGTCCCAGGCTTCAGGACTAACTTACGGAAATTGGGGAAATGTAATTTGGAGTTGGGGGCGGGTGAGAGTGATGGCATGGCCGGTGAGGGGGATGGATGGAATGAGTCTTGTGGGTGGCGTGTGTTTATGTGTAGAGGAGATGTGTTTTTGTGTAGTCGAGTGGATGGAAAATGAAGTACGAGTTATGAGTGGTGATTACTGTGATTGAGTAATTACTTTGAAATGTAATGGTGAACTGTGAACTGGGGATTTCACATAATCGCAGGCCATGGCAAACCCTTTTGTACCATCTTTTACACCAAAAATGTGTGTTTGAAAATTGAATGGCAGCGGGGGAGGAAATGTGTTTTGGAGTTCTGTGGGTGGGAAAGGTGTGCATGTCCGCAGGTACGGATCAAGCTCTGAGGAGCGATGACTGCAACCCCCCTCCGCGGCAATTACCCCTGACAGCCAGTGGTGACTGAAAATTGGAGCCCGTCGGTGGTGGGTCTGTTGGGTGCCTTGGGGTGAAAGACTCCCGGCGACCCGTGTAGCTGCACAGAAGCAGGAGGCAATAGAGCCTGGAGTGTGGAGACCCCCACCGGTGGGGTAATGGCAGAAAGGGCTGTTTGACTGTCACTGGGCCAAGAGGTAAAGGGGGGGGGGGGGCAATGAACTTGTAAATCAAGCGACTTGTTTTTGGGACAGCGGGCACCACAGCCTGAAGTGCCCCACCATCTTACTTGTGCGGTACCTCCCCGCTGCCCAGTGGAGACATCCACACACGGAAATGACATCTATGCCATGGTCCGGCCGGGGGGTGGGGGGGGGGGGTGGAATAAGCGCTTGGTAATGATTTAGTGTTGTAATGATTTTTGGAATGTGTATGAATGGTTCTGGGTTTTGTGTTGAATGAATGAGGGCAAAATCCACCGAGCCATGTCACTCACCTGTAACACCAGGACAGGGCCCGCGGAAATTTAGGGGTGCATTACGATGGCCCCACAGGTAAGGTTGCGTCTTGTGGCATCCACCGGGGGATGCTTTCTGCAGACTGGGGTTTGTTTTTTTTTGTTTTTTTTGTATACAAGATCGAGGCTCGTGAAAGAGCGAACATTAATCACACAGAAAGACAAACAGCCACACAAAACAAATAACACCGGGAGCGGTAGACAAGATGGGGAGAGAGGGGGAAGGACACAAACACAACATTTGAGAGCAGGGACCGAGAGACATGGAGACATCGAGAGATCTGTGGGAGGGAGAGGGCTTTGGGGGGGAGGCATGTGAAGGGGGGGAGGCAGGGCCCTTAGCTGCACACATTAATTAATTTCCCTCCGCAACAACATGACTGACCGGAAGAACAAACCCCAAGCAGCCGTGCAGTACGCCACCATGGCGATGGAACATCGAGCAGGCAGGCTGAGGCCACGCCCACCTCACGATTGATTGACACCAAGGGTTTGATGGGCAGATGACATCACTGGAAGGGAGCGACCGATGGCATGAGACAGAAGTGACATGCCCATTGGTGGAGAGAGTGCTGACGTCACACCGCGAGTGACAAAACGACTCGCTCGCCGGCATTTCCTTCTCGTTTTGGCCTGCTTCCTGCCTGGACCCCTTTTCCCTTTGCTGCCTCGTGATTCCACTCCCTCGACCGCTTACCATTTTTCGCCACCTTCACCCTCGACTCTCTCTCTCTCTTCCCTGTTGAAAACGTTGGGTGCATCGCGGTTCCGGGGTGAGTCCGGGAAGACGTGGACGGATCCAGGCATGGCCGGAGGAGCGAGCTGACACGACCCGTTCAAGTCACGCGGAAGTCCTGTGGCATGCCGGTGGATGGGACCAGGGTGAATGGGTGGCTCATTGGGGCCTGGCAGTGCACGAACGAGGCGGACTGAGGCCTCCTTCCCGCCAAGCACGGAGCCGCGTCCGGACGGCGAATTTGGGACCTGGACGACTGCAGACAGAGATAAGACGCGCATTCACAAACACAACAGTTCCTTTAATTTATTCTCTTCCCTCGTCCGTGTGCAAATCTGTGTGTAGGAGCGCTCATTAGGGGATTTAGTTATGGTTGCGTCCTTTGTTATCGGGTTCTGTTAATAAATATTCCTTTTGAACATTCTAAATTCCGTGTTCGTGTGAGTTTAATTGTTTGCAGGGGTGAAGACGCCTGCGGCCGTGAAGGTAAGTCGGCATTCTTCATTCCGTCTCATGTATGATCCTCCATCAATTGGAAACGCCTCCAAGTAAGCTCAAATCCATCCGTGGACGCTCTGTCTTAACTGAGAGCTGTCCACACGACAGTATTCTAACCAATATGCAATAAAGATCTAAAAAATGCTTTGTTGAAGACATTGTGAAAGAAGATGCAAAATGTAATTGGTAACATCCCAAAGCAAGCAGAAAGAATAAGACTAATTAACTGTCAGAAGAGGCAATAAATATTGCAAAATGTGGAAGCAGTCAGTCTACATACCATTCCAAAGAAAGGGGATGCAACAGAATATTCAAATAATTGAACTATTGTCTTGATTTCACATTCTGACAGGATCTACACTATAAAAGGAGCCGTCTGTCCGTCCATATGTGAGCGAGTGCGTGCATGCGAGTTCTAGACCCCTCTATACCCCTTGGCATCCCAAATACCCCTTAATAGTTGATATACCTTAATAGTTAAGACCATTTAGAACCTTAAGACCCTCAAGGCTCTGCTATCCATAAGACCCCCTAAGACACACTCCAAAAAATTGCTTATTTGAGGTGAGGGATCTACGAATCCGTCAGAGATGGGTACCCTGCTAGTATTACTGAAGAACGGTCAACACAGAATAGAAGACTTCATAAAGCGAGAAATTACTGTTGGACAAACAGGTTTCAGAAGAGGACGGGGTACATGTACACGGAAAATGAAATCGCAAATCTGAGATGGATCATGAAAAAGGCAAAGGAATATCAAAGGAAGGTGTATCTCTGTTTTATCGGTTCGAGTGTGTAAACAGCTTGCCGTTTTGGTAGGAGCACCCCTAGAGGAGGTAAACTTATGGTAAACCACAAACACGTTTGATAACCTTTTTAAACAGTTGCTAATCCTGTTTGACACTAAACTGAAAGGGAGGAAACCCGGGGTGTGTTTAGTTACCAGCTTGCCAAGCCAGCCGTTCCTTATCAACGGTTTTTAATGGAGTGCTTACTCGAATGCTTAAGCCACTCGGCGAGCGCTCTTCAAGAAACTTGGTAAATGAACACACTCCTGATGTTCTTGAGGCCTGACCTTAGATCTACAGCAATCTATATACCCCAGAGAGAAATAGCCCTTCATTCTGCTCCCTTGGAGATGGATGTCATAGTGAACGAGGCCTTTTGCGCATGTGCTGTGTGTTTTACTGTTATGTGTTCCTCCCCGACCTCCTGGTCTCGGTATACCTCCGACCCCCGAGAGGAGCCACGGCAGAAAAATATGTTATTCCATGTCAAAATCAATATTGAAACCACACCAATGGTTATCCACAAACAAATAATGTATTAAAAATCACACAGGAATAACGATACAACAATGGTAGCAATCAACAATACAATCAACACATCTTAAGATGGTACCATCCGCTAAGGTAATCTAACTCACTGTGCTCCCAGTGCATGAAAAAGAACACTCCTCAATGTCTCTATAACTCAAAGGTGATCCCGGCGAAGAGGCGATGAGGCAAGTAATGGGGTGTAGGCAAAGCGTGGACCGTCCAGTAGTCCAAAACCACAGCAAACTGGCGGTGAAAAAGGAAATCCCAAAGGCGCGATCCAGACGTGCACGTTCACAGTTCAATCGGCGAACCGCAACGTAATCTTTTGCACACACACACACATCCCCGGCAAACCACCAGAGGGTGAGAAAAGCTGACGCGGCAAAACCTTTTCAGTGAACGGCGCGCGAGGTTCAAAATGGCCGACGGCTCTTACGTGAGTCGAAGCGACCTGGCGGGGGATTCTTCGAAACCTCAACGCCTATACCTGACAACGCAGGTTTCTCAATCCTACAGCGATAACACCGATCGCAGGAAATTCCTTTCAAGGACTCAAAGTTCACTCGCGACGTTCGCTCGACCACGCTCGCTACGGAGCTTCAAGACGCGCGTCTCGTTCCACCTTTCTCGTCACGCCCTCTTCTTCCTCCCCTCTCTCGTCATCTTCCAGTTCTCGATCCGGTTTCCCGTTTCATTTAAAATATTAACCCTTTCGCCTTTTAACAACAATAACCTTACCTTTTAACAACAATAATCGCCGTTTCCTTCAAACCCCAATAATAATAATACATAACCAGAAATGTTTCAAGTGGATGAAAACCACAACCACGGAAGTGCTGAATCCGTAACATTACCCTGACTTGGTTTTGCTGACCGAGAACTTTTAACCTGCCATCGTTAGTGCAAAATCTAAAATAAAAATAGTCTTTCAAACATAATCGCACATTCCAGGTACTTTTAGAAGTATTTTGAGCTTCTTTAAATAGCTTTGAGAGGCATTTAAGGTTAAAAAAAAAAATCCTTATCTCCCACACAAGATATACTTTACGATTCCTTGAATGTCGCCGTTTCCTGGGGCTTCCACGCAATGCGCGCCAATCATTCTGGGGAGGAATACGTCATTTTGAAAGACGCATATTAGGAAAAGGTTGTGTTACCCTATATTTTTGAAAATCTCTTCCAACCATTTAGGTTGAGGAGGATGGGGGTAAACTTAAGGCATAATCTAACTAGAACGGCACGCATCAGAGAGCATACCTCCACCTGGTTGGCCATATCACTCAATGGTGAAGAATCACTTAAAAAATTATAGTCGCCGGATCCGGATCCGGTCTTCAACAAAATTGAATCGATTCTTCCTTCTCACACAACCAACCTATCCACCAAGTTTCGTCCAAATCCGTGCATACCTTTTTGCGATATCCTGCTATGTATCGTTTTTGGCCACATCTCCCAATAGTAAAGAATCACTTAAAAAATAAATAATTATCATATCCGAATCCATATTCAGATCTTCACCAAATCGAATCGAATCGTCCTTGTCAGACACCCAACCGGTCCACCAAGTTTCGTCCAAATCCGTGCATAACTTTTTGAGATATCCTGCTATGCATCGTTTTTGGCCCCATCTCCCAATAGTAAAGAATCACTTAAAAAATAAATAATTATCATATCCGAATCCATATTCAGATCTTCACCAACATCGAATCGAATCGTCCTTGTCAGATACCCAACTGGTCCACCAAGTTTCGTCAAAATCCGTGCATAACTTTTTGAGATATCCTGCTATGCATCGTTTTTGGCCCCATCTCCCAATAGTAAAGAATCACTTAAAAAATTTAATAGTCCTCATATCCGAATCCACAATCAGATCTTCGCCAAAATCGAATCGAATCGTCCTTGTCAGACACCCAACAGGTCCACCAAGTTTCATCCAAATCCGTCCACAACTTTTTGAGATATCCTGCTATGTATCCTTTTTGGCCCTATCTCCCAATGGTGAAGAATCACTTCAAAAAATTCTACTATCCGGATCCGACTCCGGATCTTCACCAAAGTCTAATAATTTCGTCCTTGTGACATACGCTACATCTCTGCCCAATTTCGTCCGAATCCGTCCGCAACTTTTTGAGATATTTTGTTCACAAACGGACAGACAGCGGTGAAAACATAACCTCCATCCAATCCAATCAGCCTTCGTCACAGAAGAATATATAAACTCTGATTTAAGGCAGAGAACTAAAAGCAGCTGTTGAAGAATTTTTGCTTTCTTCGAACATTCAGTTTCAAAGCTCCATCAAAATCACACGTCACAAATTGAAAAACCACGAAGGAAGAAACTCACACTGAAATCTGAAGATTTAAACAAATATTTACTGTCAATTTTGACGAGGTATAAACTGAAACGTGTATAAATGTACAAAGTAGCAAACCAAACATGCATGTGACCAAACTCGAACCCATCTGTATATTCTGTACCCAGCAAAACCTATTGTTTACAACTTTCAACATCACAGCTTGCTGTAAACTCACTCACAATAAACATCAAACATTACAATGCTTTAATCGAAAAGCTTCAATGTAAAAACTTGCGGCATGCAAATAATTCATGTTAAAAAAAGGAAAATTCACCAAAAACAACAACCACAGCTGAAGTGCGTCTTACATTTGACATGCAAATCTAAAAACGAACCCTCTCATGCTCAGAATTCCACCATGGAACTGGGAGAATCCAAACTTGTACCGATTTACTCATTTGTAAAAGTTGCATTTTTCTTCTTTGGAACCTGCAGATATCATTTTTGGATATGTTCAGTCGGCTTTCTTGCTAGTTGGTCGCAAGTATTAAATGGGAGAAATTGCAAAATAAAGAGGGTTACAAGGTTATTAAAATTTTGTTATGGAATGTTACTTGGTATTTTGACTGAGCAAGCAAATAATTTTCCAGAGTGATATAATAATGTCATGAGCGTTCTGAATATTGTATGCGGACGACATGGTTGCTGTGGTGGAGAGTGGGTGGGAGATGCAGGAAGTACTGGGGGAGTGGAAGGAGGCATTTGAGAAACATGGGCTGAAAATGAATGTGGAGAAGACGGAGGTGATGTGGGTCGGGCAGCAGAGAAAATAAATGAATATCAGGTTAAAGGAGAAGGAAATCAGACAAGGAAGTAGGTTTGAGTATCTGGGTGGAACAGTGATTGGGGATGGTAAGTCAGAGGCATAGGTGTGGACGAGGATTCAGGTGGGTACAAATGCATGGGGGAGGGTGGAGGGAGTAATGGCAGACAGGAAGATATCAAGAAAATTGAAAGGAAAGGTTCTGATGTCTTGTAAAACGCCGGTCTACTTCTACGGTCTGGAGACAGTGGCACTGACAGAGAGACAACAACAGAGGCTGCAGGTTTGCGAGAACAACTGGGTCAGGATTGTGGGATTGAAGAGGGTGGATAGGAGGAGAATGGATGAACCGAGAGAGGAGATTGATGTGCAGATGAGCTTGACGGGGAGATTGGTGAATTGCCGACTGAGATGGGTTGGACATTTGATGCAGATGGGGGAAGAGAGAATTGCAAAGAAAGCTGATAGGTTGAGGGAACAAGGTAGGGGGAGAAGAGGTAGACCATGGTTGAGATGGGGGGATTGTGTGAGCAGGGATATCAGTAAGGTGGGGGTGGTTGGAGAGTGGAGAGAGTTGGCTGAGGACAGAGGGAAAGTGGCAGAGTATTGTGGCGGAGTATCGTGGCGGAGTATCGTGGCGGAGTATCGTGGCGGAGAATCGTGGCGGAGAATCGTGGCGGAGAATCGTAGCAGAGAATCGTGGCGGAGTATCGTGGCGGAGTATCGTGGCGGAGTATCGTGGCGGAGTATCGTGGAGGAGTGTCGTGGAGGAGTGTCGTGGTGGAGTGTCGTGGCGGAGTGTCGTGGCGGAGTGTCGTGGCGGAGTGTCGTGGCGGAGTGTCGTGGCGGAGTATCGTGGCGGAGTATCGTGGCGGAGTATCGTGGCGGAGTGTCGTGGCGGAGTGTCGTGGCGGAGTGTCGTGGAGGAGTGTCGGGGAGGAGTGTCGTGGCGGAGTGTCGTGGTGGAGTGTCGTGGCGGAGTGTCGTGGCGGAGTGTCGTGGCGGAGTGTCGTGGCGGAGTGTCGTGGCGGAGTATCGTGGCGGAGTATCGTGGAGGAGTATCGTGGAGGAGTATCGTGGCGGAGTATCGTGGCGGAGTATCGTGGCGGAGTATCGTGGCGGAGAATCGTGGCGGAGAATCGTGGCGGAGAATCGTAGCAGAGAATCGTGGCGGAGTATCGTGGCGGAGTATCGTGGCGGAGTATCGTGGCGGAGTATCGTGGAGGAGTGTCGTGGAGGAGTGTCGTGGTGGAGTGTCGTGGCGGAGTGTCGTGGCGGAGTGTCGTGGCGGAGTGTCGTGGCGGAGTGTCGTGGCGGAGTATCGTGGCGGAGTATCGTGGCGGAGTGTCGTGGCGGAGTGTCGTGGCGGAGTGTCGTGGCGGAGTGTCGTGGAGGAGTGTCGGGGAGGAGTGTCGTGGCGGAGTGTCGTGGTGGAGTGTCGTGGCGGAGTGTCGTGGCGGAGTGTCGTGGCGGAGTGTCGTGGCGGAGTGTCGTGGCGGAGTATCGTGGCGGAGTATCGTGGAGGAGTATCGTGGAGGAGTATCGTGGCGGAGTATCGTGGAGGAGTATTGCGGCAGAGTATTGTGGCGGAGTATTGTGGCGGAGTATTGTGGCGGAGTATTGTGGCGGAGTATTGTGGAGGAGTATTGTGGAGGAGTATTGTGGAGGAGTATTGTGGAGGAGTATTGTGGAGGAGCATTGTGGTCGACGCAGAGCACAAGCATGGTACCGTTTACCTCACCCCTTATAAAGGGAAGAGGAGGAGAACAACATATACTGCATATTATTCTGAAACTTTGAGGAGAGAATGATCGGTGAATTAAACTGCTCGTGTCAAATTAATTTATGTGACAGAACACAACCATGTAAATCCAAACGCCATGAATATTGGAAAGAAAGTTTAGCAATATCTCTTTAGCAATCATTTTATTCCACTTCCTCTTATATACTCACATGAAAAGCCTCACATGAATAAGGCTGAATAAAGAATCAGCTCATTAGCATTGCACAGCACAAGCAGCTTTGTTGAAAAGAAATAACAATATATATATATATTGAATCGAAAGAAAATCAAATCGAGTTAGGCCGAAGGGGAAAAACATACAAACAAAGATGAACGTTTGTAGATCCACTACCACTACTACTTTTTCAGGTGGCTTTCACAAATAAATATTGTTGTATCAGTTTGTCCAATAGAAAATGCTGCACTTCAGAATCCCAATGGCTCATTCCCTTGTCTATGGCAGTAACTACATGTGCTATGTGAGAGAGCAGGCACAGTATAACAGTGAGATCAGGCACAGTTGCAACACCAGGGTGTTATTATTGTTATAAGCAAAAGCCCATGGTAAAAATACCACAATATAGAAAGGAAAAAAGCAAGCCTTTCATCATTGGGCTGGTTCAAAGAGTTCAACAATGGGAGGTGAGATCTTTCTTAACAGCAAAGAAAAAAATAGTTTTGTGAGTCATCGAGGTAGCGGTTTGTTACCAGATAAACCACCAAGATCAATTTTTGTGAAATTGAAATATTTAATTTTGAATTAATTTGAAGTTTTGTATTAATCTGAAGCAACTTTTGCTTCATAATATTTTCCTCTCTGAGGGGCATTTATATGTTTCATGGGGGACAGACAGAGGCAAACAACATTATATATATATACATAAACTATAAGAGCCGTTTGGCTGCGTGTGTATGTGTGCGTGTGTGTGCGCGTGTGTGTGTGTGTGTGCGTGTGTGTGTTCGTGTTCGTGTGTGTGTGTGTGTGTGTGTGTGTGTGTGTGTGTGTGTGCGTTCGTGTGTGTGTGTGTGTGTGTGTGTGTGTGCGTGTGTGTGTGTGTCTGTGTGTGTGTGTGTGTGTGTGTGTGTGTCTGCCATTTGGTTTGATGTGGTGTTTTGCAAATCAGATTAAAATGCCTACAACGTGAACATCAATAGAATCATCATCGACTTTTGCAGACATTCAAGGCCTCTCAAATAATTTGGTGGTTATTAACAAATCAATGTCAATAAAAATTTTTTATTATACATAATCTTTAAACTCACCTGTTTAATAAAGAAAACCCATTAGATGCCAAAAATAAATCCTCACTTTGAAGGGTCAGATTGTCTAAAGTCAATGTAACATTCCGCAAAACTTTAGCAAGTGTCATCATTCATAAATAGAAACTACGGATGACATTTTCATCTCAGATTGTGAGATGGCAGATTACGCAGCTTATACCTCGTACCTGAAGAAAAGGTGCCGAAGAGCATTACCAAATGTGCATTATAAAAACTAAACCTCCAAAGAGCTTCTGCATGATCGACAAAAAGTAGTAGCTCAATATCTCATGGCTAAGAATGGCTTTGCGATAATCACGTTTTCAAACCCGACGATTTTCACATTAGAAAACACACGTGTTTTGGTGAGAGGCAGCACAGGTTATGGCAGAGTGGACAGGTGTCCCTCTGATGTAAAAGTTCCTCGTCAACGAATTTGATGAAGCAGTTGGTGCAAATTACAAATCGTGGCCTGCCGAGCAATTTCAAATCCTGATTTCATTGCAATTTCAAGCACGTGTTGAGAAAGGGAAGAGTTTTGACTCTAACAAGGCCTAATGGTTTCAATTGCGTTACTTTATACAAGACAGTACAATGAGTCAAACTTCGTTCGAGCCTGTCACTTCGCAGGTGCACGAGGAGGTTAACGGAACTTTTCACATCAGGAAGCATTTGTAACAGACCTCACCAACACCTGGTTGCAGGTGTGGCAATTTCTATTATGCAGCACTTATTTGCCTAGGCTGGCCTCAAATTGTAAACAACTCATTAGTAGCAATACGGACAATGGGAGAGACTCGACCCCAACTTGTGTTGCGTGTGTCCTTTGCTCGAACATTGGTGATCAAACATTCCAACCTGACTGCATGAACTGGTGTGTCCTGCTGAACATAACCCAGCAGCACATGAATGTGGCTTCCATCTCTCAGCAACTGTAAGGGAGGGGGACCTCTACAATGATTATTATTTAATGCTCCCAACAAATGTTTTCTTTCCAGAACACTAAAAATAAATATATCTTTGAAAAAGCAATGAGGAGCAATAAAGATATTGAAATACCAGATACCAGAATACCAGATACTCCACATACCAGAGTTGAAATCATCTAATATAGATTGCTATCAAAAATGAGTCGCAACAAAGTCATCTATCCAAGCCTGCATGGAAAAAATGAAAACCTGCTGGGACTAACAAATAAATAATAAGGAACTTTTCGATTTTGCAGAATATGGGGGAAACAGAACAAAAATATGTTCAATCACAAGCAAAAGTCATATTGCCAAGACCTACTGGGAAATAACATGATAAAACAAGTATTCTGAGTATTGCGCTGCAATACATGTCCCCTACCGGCAGTTTGTCGTCCGGAAAACTGTTGGGGAAATTACCAAAGTTCAAAGTGACATAACTTTGTCAAAAATGATCGAAACGTCGTGAAGTTCGAACTTGATCTGTAACTTATCATGAGGAAACCATGTACCAAGTTTGAAATCATTAGCATTAAGAGTTTAGAAAAAAAAGTCAGGAAAACTGTTCTTTGCGTGACGGACTGACAGACTGACTGACAGACGGACAGACGGAGGGATGGAGTGCAAACCGATAGTCCCCTCCGGTGTACACCAGTAGGGGACTAATAACACATCATCAATTCTTCAGAGCAATGGAAAACCCAACCTCTGGTAAAATCAAACTATAGGAAATGTTCACTGGTTCAGCCTCGAAGTGCCCTTTGCAATAATCATGCAAAACACAAACTAGCGGTACCCATTTTACCTTTACCTGAAAACCAAAAGCCGGCAGGAAAATTAGCATTTCCGAAGAAGGGGCAATTTTTCCTTTAAAAAATTTTTTTTTTTTCCTGCTGCCAAAAGTTTCTGAAATACAAGAAAGGAATAAAATATTGTTTTAGGTGTAAACAGTAATGAGCAGCTTTGCCATGTAAGTGGAGGCATGTGGAGCAAGATCAGCCCTGATGCGGTGCGTGATATTTGCTTCGAGCGTCAACTAGTTAATTATCCGAATGGTGAACCCACTCCACTCGAGCCTCACTACACCATAGCACAAGATCATGTAAACAACAAAATGTTTCAAAAATCCAATTATACCGAGCTGGTTACTGCATGGAAACGTGCCGAGGTGGCACATAACGAAGCAACAGAAATGCAAAAAATATGAAAACACAGGTGATGGGATAAAGTACCAAGGGAAACACAGGTGTCGTGCAATGATTGTTACAGCATTCATATTCACATAAACTGCACCTTGCAAGACACAACCTGCTAGAAAAACAAGGTAAAACATTAATTACATAAGATCAAATGGCCAAAAATATATATAAATGAAACACACCAGAACAGGTCCTGCAACAGGTTAAAGGAAAGTCATGCAACACTCTTCCTAGACATGCTTATACTTTTAAGGAAAAGTTACCAAGATGGAGGATATCAGGGAGTTGGGGCTCGATTTCAGATGGAATCACAGTACGAAAGCTAGTTGCGCGAGGACATCCAGCACACGGCATGCAGTAACAGCATAACGCATGCACATGCAAACGCCGAGAACGCACATCACCAGGTGCCAATTCTGTTCAAACGGTTATGAGGAAGTTGCGCATCGCATACAGAAGTGGAAAAAGGCCACGGCGAAGGCATGGGAGAAGAGAGAGGTGTGTGTGTGTGGGAAGGAGGATAACTATTTGTCTGGCTTGGCGATTTGGGAACAGAAGTAGAGGAAAATCGGCCAGCAAGACGATACGTTATGCTCCGCTCGCTTGGCGAGGGCTGTCCTGGTCGATTGAAAGTCAAGTCTTGGAGCGGGCAGTGAGAAGCCCAGGCTCACTCAGTGAGCAGCTGGCAGAACTGGACAGAGCGCTGTTGCAGCCCTTCTTCTCGAGTACACGGGGCTCAGACGTCCACGACCATCTTCTTGTGGAAATCCAACCCTCCAACGACCTGCATAGTGACAGATGGAAAAAGTAAAGTATGAATGAATGAATGAATGATCGTTTTAAGGCCATTATTCCCCACTAGAGTGGGGGTTAGCCTTGCGGGCCCCATGACAATCATGGTTCCCTGTTTGAGGCAATGTTTTTATGTCCGGATGCCCTTCCTGACGCCAACCCTTAGTCGCCTCTTATGATGCGCAGGGATACGGTGAACCTATTCTAAATCGGGGTACACACCGGGATCATTCATCCCAGCAAGCTGGTACTGAATTTGCCGACCTCGGAAGGATGACAGGCTGAGTCAACCCTCCTGGCGTTAATTGAGCGATCGACCGGGATTCGAACTCAGCATCCTAGGATCCCAAGCCGGCACCCGAACCGCTAAGCCAACACCAGGCTGGAAAAAGTAAAGTATGTAATCTTATATTCAGCAAACTTGTTCTTGGTAAGCAACCACTACATTACACAACTGACTGTGTAACTTATGAAAGACTAAAAGATTGTTACATCATTTTCATGAACTAACAAGAATGGCCTCATTCAGTTGAAATAAAACACCCTGCCATGCCCAATGTAACTAAGAACTAACACCAGAAACTAACACTTGATAAATTGAACATAGATCTTCACTACTACTCGTTTTATTACACAGGTAATGGCACAAATTAACGCAGTGATGAAATGGTGAGGGCATATCTTGGAGGTCAGATATCGTCAGCAAAAGTAAAAAATATTGTGGGCAGATTATAGGGGTGAACACCACTTGAAGGTGAGGAACAACACTGTTGAGCAAAGAACATTGGAGAGATACAGTGAAACAATCCCATAAACCTCTTTACTCCCACACCATTCTGCCTTCAACTGTCGTTCACCCACTGTCTGCAACAAGGGATTCAATGGAGGAAAATTTTACACATGCACGCGGCCCCTAAATTACGATCAGCACGGGCGGTATCCTGAATCTATTGCTGTGGTCAAACTTTGAAGTACAGCCTTTGGTGCTCCTTGGCCTACGATCAACCTCACCCCATCCCGGATTAACAAACAGCTAAGCTGGCCCAAAAGCCAGATTCTCCCTTGGAATTTGCCAGACCCAATTTTTTTTTCAGGTTCTCATGACAAAGTACATTTCGTCTTCATAAGTAGCGTTATCAAATATTGCTTCGTATTCTGGGCTGGTAGCCTGGTGTTGGCTTAGCGGTTAGGGTGCCGGCTTGGGATCCTGGGTTCAAATCCCGGTTGATCGCTGAATTAACGCCAGGGGGGTTGACTCAGCCTGTCATCCTTCTGAGGTCGGCAAATTGAGTACCAGTTCTCTGGTAATTTATTGTGCATCGCAAGAGGCGACGAACAGGGTTGGCGGCAGGAAGGGCATCCGGCCATAAAACATTGCTTCAAAAAAGGGACCAAGGTGCCCAAAAAGGCCAACTCCTGCTCTGTGGGGAAAATGACCTCTAAAGTTGGCTCTCATTCTGGGCTGGCATGCAGATACCTGCCACACTACCCCTCTGTAGGCAGTGTAATTTAAAGCTCTCCAAGTCAATGGCATCTGTTGGCAGGAATCTGAGACTTGGCTTGATTCTTGCTCAACGCAGTAAGGATGGAAGCATTTCTGATCTTTACACCCTCTCTTCTAGACTCATCCTTTTTCTCTCTGTCCATCCCCCGACCTTTCAAGTCAAGGCATTATTAAAGAAATCATTGTCAAAACCTTGTTATCCTCGCCAAGTTTACATTCTTTAATTCCCATATTTGACCTTCTACAGAACCTTCTTCCCGAATCTGTCTCACACTTTTTTGTCCAGTCTTTCAAGACGGTTATCACCACCTCATGGTCTCTTCTCCACATATCCCTGAGCTTTTCTACATATATTGTAGTAGATATATGTAGAAATTGTATTGTAGATATATGTCCCCACTCCACCCCCTTTTTCTGCCTGCTATTCCCCTTCACTTACGATGGTTCATCTGCATGTTCCCCTTTACCCTGTGTCAACCTGCTTATCCAAGTACCTCAGTTCCTGCATATAATTAAATAAAAACCCACTGAGACATTCCTAATTGTCTCAAACAATTACAATCCACATTTCCTCAAATTAGCAGCTTCACTTTTTCCACATTGACCTTTTCAGATAAAAATAAAAATAAATACGATGAATAATAAAAGTAATGAAAGTGGTAATAAAAAATTTCTGATCACCGATCCACCATTTGGGCATAAAGTTGGTTACGATACCACATGCCAGTGAATTCTCACCGCACAAAACTCTTCAAATGATATTCGTCCATCACCATCCTTGTCTGCATTGAGGATAGTCTTGTCCACAATCTGCTGTAGTTGTGTGTCCTTCAGGTTGTTGCCAACCATCATCTTGAGGACCTGGAAGAGCTCTCCATTGGAGATGTACCCATCTCGATCCATGTCATAAATCCGGAAAGCAACTAGAAGGGAACATGAAATAGAAAACAAAATGACTTATCATAATATTATGCCTTTGACAGAGTTTGGCATCGGGGTCTGATATCCAAGCTTCCCTCTTTCGACTTTCCTCCTTCACTCTGCTCTCTCATATCGAGCTTTCTCTCTGACCGCTCTATCTCTGTAATTGTCCATGGCTCAACATCTCCCTCCTTCCCTATCAACAGCGGTGTTCCTCAGGGTTCTGTTCTGTCTCCAACACTCTTCCTTCTTTTTATCAATGACCTTCTTTCTTCTACAAATAACCAAATGCACTCATATGCTGATGACTCAACGTTGCATTCCTCCATGTTTTTCCCACCTGCCCCATCTTCCCTCAATCGATCTGCATCTCGTTTAATTACCACCACCTCTTTAAATTCGGATTTGGACAAGATTTCCCAGTGGGGCAAATGTAACCAGGTTAAGTTTAATGCTTCTAAAACTCAATTTCTTCCCATATCTCTCTCCAAAACTCCTCTCAACTCTCCAATCTCCTTTGAAAGTTCCACAATTACACCATGTGATACAATAAACCTACTAGGTATTACCCCAACTTCAAATCTATCCTGGAATCCACATATTACACAAATAGCTAAATTTGCCTCGAAGAAACTGGGAGTCCTGTTCAGATGTCGAAGATTCTTCTCTTCTCAACAGTTGCCTCAACTATATAAAGGATTGATTCATCCTTGTATAGAGTACTGCTCTCACATCTGGGGAGGTTCTAGTTCCACATACTTACTGGACAGAATGAATGAATGAATGAATGATCGTTTTAAGGCCATTTTCCCCCACTAGAATGGGGGTTAGCCTTGCGGGCCCCATGACAATCATGGTTCCCTGTTTGAGGCAATGTTTTTTTATGGCCGGATGCCCTTCCTGAGGCCAACCCTTGGTCACCTCTTACGATGCGCAGGGATACGGTGTACCTATTCTAAATCGGGGTACACACCGTGATCATTCATCCCAGCAAAGCTGGTACTCAATTTGCCGACCTCGGAAGGATGACAGGCTGAGTCAACCCCCCTGGCGTTAATTCAGCGATCGACCGGGATTCGAACCCAGGATCCTAGGATCCCAAGCCGGCACCCTAACCGGTAAGCCAACACCAGGACAGAATTGAATTAAAAGTAATTTGACTTATCAACTCCCCCAATCTGACCTCAAAAGTCAACCCACTCAAATTACGTCGCAAAGTTGGCTCTCTTTCTCTTTTCTACAGATATTACTTCAGTTTTTGCTCCCAAGAAGTTGCTGCTTGTGTATCTCCACCATTAGCGAGACCACGGATTACTCGACAAGCCACTACATCTCATGATTATTGTGTGGCCATTGGAAACTCAAGGGTGGGCTGTTATGATGCTTGTTTCTTCCCCTCCACTGCCAAACTCTGGAACTCTTTACCTTCACATGTCTTTCCAAACACTTATGATCTTCCCCTTTTCAAAAAGCAGATTCTCTGCTTTCTCAAAAACTCTTAGACTAGTCTCTCTTTCTTTACTTTTCTATCAATGCAGCCGTTTTACTTGGCCTGGCCTCGATGAGGACGACATAGTCTGTGCCTGGAGCCTTCTACATTAAAAAAAAAATCATCAATTCCTTTACCATATATAGCTTTGTGCAATGATATTTGCCTTAGTTTACCATCCTTTCAGATCCAACATGGTATTCTATAAACAAAGCTATGCAGTGAAGGCAACTCTCCTACCTACAACCTTGTAACTACTATATGTTCAGAAGTCCCATTATTGGCATCCATAGTAACATTTCACTGTTCAGTAGGTTGGTCAAAGTTTGCATTTCATCTCTGACTTGAAAACAAAACAAGTACAGATACATTCAAAGTACACCGCCCCCATGCCAAATAATTAAATATCCTACAGCGTGGCATTGCCGGGGCGACTCCGGCGCCAGCAATACCGCCGTGCAGCTCATAAAGATTGCATTGAGAGGGAAAGGTGTACAAATAATTGATCGATTAATTGCATAATTAAAATCAATAAAAGATTATCATAAAATATTTTCTTAATCAATTGGTTAATAGCATAACTAAACCACCAGTGCTTCATCCGAAGATGTATCTTTTAGAAATTTAATTAAATAAGTCATTAATAAAAAATTAAATAATTAATTGATTAATCAATAAATAATGAATCGATTAAATGACTAATCAATGAATCAAAAATATCTATCATAGTCACATTACTCGGTCGCTGTCATGCCCAAATATTAGCTTCCTAGCTCAAAAGGTGCCTGAGATATTGCCCAGATGAGAAAGAAAATAAATAAATGATTAATAATGAAAATAAATAAATAATAATCATTAAAAAATTAAATAGTTAATAAATTGGCTAATAGAATACACAAACCACCACTATTTCATCCGAATCTGTAACTTCAAAAAAATAATTAATTAAGTCATTCATCGAAAAATTAAATAATTAATCGATTAATTAATTAATCAATGAATCAAAAATACCCTTTACAGCCAAAATATTGGTCATTGACATGTCCAAATATCAGCTCCCTAACTCAAAAGGTGCCTGAGATATTGCCCAGATGAGAAATAAAATAAAGAAATAATTAATAATGAAAATAAATAAATATTAATCATTAAAAAATGATATAATTAATCAATTCACTAATAGAACACGTAACCACCACCATTTCATCAGAATCTGTAACTAACAAAAAAAAAAAAAATTTAGTCATTAATCGAATAATTAAATAATTAATCTATTAATTGATTAATTGATTAATCAATAAATCAAAAATATCTTTTACAGCCAAATCACTGTCATTGGCATGTCCAAATATCATCTTCCTAACTCAAAAGGTGCCTGATATCATGGCCAGAAGAGAAAGGAAATGTATAAGTACTTAATTAATCGCTAATAATTAAATAACCCCTCAATTAATTGATTAATCAAAAAAACAAAAAATACGGTTTTTGACAAAGGACTTGGTCACTATTGTGCCGAAATTTCAGCTTCCTAGCTCAAAGGATGGCTGGGATATCGTCCGGACAAACAAGCAAGAAAGAAAACAAGTACAGATACATTCAAAGTACACCGCCCCATGCCAAATAATTAAATATGCTGCAGCGCGGCATTGCCGGGGCGCCTCCGGCGCCCGGCAATACCGCAGTGCAGCTCATTGAGGCTGCATTGGGAGGGAGAGGTGTCCACTAATTGATTGATTAATTGTATAATTAAAATCAATAAAAGATTATCACAAAATATTTTCATAATCAATTGGCTAATCGCATAACTAAACCACTAGTGCTTCATCCGAAGATGTATCTTTTAGAAATTTAATTAAATAAGTCATTTATAAAAAATCAAATAATTAATTGGTTACTCAATAAATAATTAATCAATAAATAATTAATAGATGAAATGATTAATCAATAAATCAAAAATATCCTTGATAGCCACATCACTTGGTCACTCATGTCCAAATATTAGCTTCCCAGCTCAAAAGGTGCCTGAGATATTGGCCAAATGAAAAAGAAAATAAATAAATGATTAATAATGAAAATAAATAAATAATAATCATAAAAAAATTAAATTATTAATCAATTTGGTCAGAGAACACATAAACTACCACTATTTCATCAGAATCTGTAACTTAAAAAAAAAAAAATTTTTTTTGTCATTAATCGAATAATTAAATAATTAATCGATTAATTGATTAATTAATAAATCAAAAATAGCTTTTGCAGCCAAATCACCTGGTCATTGGCATGTCCAAATAACAGCTTCCTAACTCAAAAGGTGCCTGAGTTAATGGTCAGAAGAGAAAGGAAATTTGATTAATTAAATAAGTACTTAATTAATCGCTAATAATTAAATAACTCCTCAATTTATTGATTATTCAAAAAACAAAAAAGATCGTTTTTGAGAAAGGACTTGCTCACTACTGTGCCGAAATTTCAGCTTCCTAGCTCAAAGGATGGCTGAGATATCATCCGGACAAACAAACAAGAAAGCAAGAAAACAACCAACAAAACAAACAACCAGAGTGAAAACTGAGTACTCTCTTTCAGCGTGCGTCACTGCCGAGCCCCCTTCGGTGCCCGGCAATGACGATTTGCAATGCCTGGAGGTGGCATAGGAAAGGAGCGGTGTACAACAAGTACACATACATTCAAAGTACACCGCCCCCATGCCAAATAATTAAATATACTACAGCGCGGCATTGCCGGGGCGCCTACGGCGCCCAGCAATACCGCAGTGCAGCTCATAGAGGCTGCATTGGGAGGGAGAGGTGTACACTAATTGATTGATTCATTGTATAATTAAAATCAATAAAAGATTAATCCAAAATATTTTCTCAATCAATTGGCTAATACCATAACAAAACCACTCGTGCTTCATCCGAAGATGTATCTTTTAGAAATTTAATCAAATAAGTCATTAATAAAAAATTAAAAAATTAATTGATTAATCAATAAGTAATTCATCGATTAATCAATAAATAATGAATCGATTAAATGATTAATCAATAAATCAAAAATATCCTTGATAGCCACATCACTTGGTCACTGTCATGTCCAAATATTAGCTTCCCAGCTCAAAAGGTGCCTGAGATATTGGCCAAATGAGAAAGAAAATAAATAAATGATTAATAATGAAAATAAATAAATAATAATCATAAAAAAATTAAATTATTAATCAATTCGGTCAGAGAACACATAAACCACCACCATTTCATCAGAATCTGTAACTGGGGGAAAAAAATAAAAAATTGTCATCAATCAAATAATTAAATAATTAATCGATTAATTGATTAATTAATAATTGATAAATCAATAAATCAAAAATATCCTTGATAGCCACATCACTTGGTCACTCATGTCCAAATATTAGCTTCTGAGCTCAAAAGGTGCCTGAGATATTGGCCAAATGAGAAAGAAGATAAATAAATGATTAATAATGAAAAGAAATAAATAATAATCATAAAAAAATTAAATTATTAATCAATTCGGTCAGAGAACAAATAAACCACCACCATTTCATCAGAATCTGTAAGTTAAAAAAAAAAAATTTTTTTGTCATTAATCAAATAATTAAATAATAAATAAATAAATAAATAATAATCATTAAAAAATTAAATTCTTAATCAATTCGGTCAGAGAACGCATAAAGCACCACCATTTCATCAGAATCTATAACTTAAAAAAAAAAATTTAGTCATTAATCAAATAATTAAATAATTAATCGATTAATTGATTGATTAATTAATAAATCAAAAATAGGCTTTGCAGCCAAATCACCTGGTCATTGGCATGTCCAAATATCAGCTTCCTAACTCAAAAGGTGCCTGAGTTAATGGTCAGAAGCGAAAGGAAATTTAATTAATTAAATAACCACTTAATTAATCGCTAATAATTAAATAACTCCTCAATTAATTGATTAATCAAAAAACAAAAAATAACTTTTTTGACAAAGGCCTTGCTCACTACTGTGCCGAAATTTCAGCTTCCTAGCTCAAAGGATGGCTGAGATATCATCCGGACAAACAAACAAACAAGAAAGAAAACAAGTACACATACATTCAAAGTACACCGCCCCCATGCCAAATAATTAAATATCCTACAGAGCGGCATTGCCGGGGCGTCTCTGGCGCCCGGCAATACCGCAGTGCAGCTCATTGAGGCTGCATTGGGAGGGAGAGGTGTACACTAATTGATTGATTAATTGTATAATTAAAATCAATAAAAGATTATCACAAAATATTTTCATAATCAATTGGCTAATAGCATAACTAAACCACTAGTGCTTCATCCGAAGATGTATCTTTCAGAAATTTAATTAAATAAGTCATTAATAAAAAATCAAATAATTAATTGATTACTCAATAAATAATTAATCGATTAATCAATAAATAATTAATCGATTAAATGATTAATCAATAAATCAAAAATATCCTTGATAGCCACATCACTTGGTCACTCATGTCCAAATATTAGCTTCCCAGCTCAAAAGGTGCCTGAGATATTGGCCAAATGAGAAAGAAAATAAATAAATGATTAATAATGAAAATAAATAAATAATAATCATAAAAAAATTAAATTATTAATCAATTTGGTCAGAGAACACATAAACTACCACTATTTCATCAGAATCTGTAACTTTAAAAAAAAAAAAAAAATTCTCATTAATCAAATAATTAAATAATTAATCGATTAATTGATTAATTAAAAAATCAAAAATATCCTTTGCAGCCAAATCACCTGGTCATTGGCATGTCCAAATGTCAGCTTCCTAACTCAAAAGGTGCCTGAGTTAATGGTCAGAAGAGAAAGGAAATTTGATTAATTAAATAAGTACTTAATTAATCGCTAATAATTAAATAACTCCTCAATTTATTGATTAATCAAAAAAAAAAAATACCGTTTTTTAAAAATAGACTTGCTCACTATTGTGCCGAAATTTCAGCTTCCGAGCTCAAAGGATGGCTGAGATATCGCCCGGACAACAAGAAAGAAAGAAAACAAGAAAGAAAACAAACAAGAAAGAAAGAAACCAGAGTGAAAACCGAGTACTCTCTTTCAGCGTGCGTCACTGCCGAGCCCCCTTTGGTGCCCGGCAATGACGATTTGCAATGCCTGGAGATGGCATAGGAAAGGAGCGGTGTACAACAAGAAAGAAAACAAGAAAACAACCAGAGTGAAAACTGGGTACTCTCTTTCAGCGTGCGTCACTGCCGAGCCCCCTTCGGTGCCCAGCAATGACGATTTGCAATGCCTGGAGATGGCATAGGAAAGGAGCGGTGTACAACAAACAACCAGAGTGAAAACTGAGTACTCTCTTTCAGCGTGCGTCACTGCCGAGCCCCCTTCGGTGCCCAGCAATGACGATTTGCAATGCCTGGAGATGGCACAGGAGAGGAGCGGTGTACAACAAGAAAACAAGAAAACAACCAGACTGAAAACGGAGTACTCCCTTTCAGCGTGCGTCACTGCCGAGCCCCCTTCGGTGCCCAGCAATGACGATTTGCAATGCCTGGAGATGGCATAGGAAAGGGGCGGTGTACAACAAGAAAACAAACAACCAGAGTGAAAACTGAGTTCGCCCTTTCAGCGTGCGTCACTGCCGAGCCCCCTTCGGTGCCCAGCAATGACGATTTGCAATGCCTGGAGATGGCATAGGAAAGGTGCGGTGTACAACAAGAAAACAAACAACCAGAGTGAAAACTGAGTACTCCATTTCAGCGTGCGTCACTGCCGTGCCCCCTTCAGTGCCCGGCAATGACGATTTGCAATGCCTGGAGATGCATAGGAAAGGTGCGGTGTACAACAAGAAAACAAACAACCAGAGTGAAAACTGAGTACTCCGTTTCAGCGTGCGTCACTGCCGAGCCCCCTTCGGTGCCCAGCAATGACGATTTGCAATGCCTGGAAATGGCAGAGGAAAGGTGCGGTGTACAACAAGAAAACAAACAACCAGAGTGAAAACTGAGTACTCTCTTTCAGCGTGCGTCACTGCCGAGCCCCCTTCGGTGCCCAGCAATGACGATTTGCAATGCCTGGAGCTGGCACAGGAGAGGAGCGGTGTACAACAAGAAAACAAGAAAACAACCAGAGTGAAAACGGAGTACTCCCTTTCAGCGTGCGTCACTGCCGAGCCCCCTTCGGTGCCCAGCAATGACGATTTGCAATGCCTGGAGATGGCAGAGGAAAGGTGCAGTGTACAACAAACAACCAGAGTGAAAACTGAGTACTCCCTTTCAGCGTGCGTCACTGCCGAACCCCCTTTGGTGCCCAGCAATGACGATTTGCAATGCCTGGAGATGGCATAGGAGAGGAGCGGTGTACAACAAGAAAACAAGAAAACAACCAGAGTGAAAACTGAGTACTCCCTTTCAGCGTGCGTCACTGCCGAGCCCCCTTCGGTGCCCAGCAATGACGATTTGCAATGCCTGGAGATGGCATAGGAAAGGTGCGGTGTACAACAAGAAAACAAACAACCAGAGTGAAAACTGAGTACTCCCTTTCAGCGTGCGTCACTGCCGAGCCCCCTTCGGTGCCCAGCAATGACGATTTGCAATGCCTGGAGATGGCATAGGAAATGTGCGGTGTACAACAAGAAAACAAAACCAGAGTGAAAACTGAGTACTCCCTTTCAGCGTGCGTCACTGCCGAGCCCCCTTCGGTGCCCAGCAATGACGATTTGCAATGCCTGGTGATGGCATAGGAAAGGTGCGGCGTACAACAAGAAAACAAACAACCAGAGTGAAAACTGAGTACTCCATTTCAGCGTGCGTCACTGCCGTGCCCCCTTCAGTGCCCGGCAATGACGATTTGCAATGCCTGGAGATGGCATAGGAAAGGTGCGGTGTACAACAAGAAAACAAACAACCAGAGTGAAAACTGAGTACTCCCTTTCAGCGTGCGTCACTGCCGTGCCCCCTTCAGTGCCCGGCAATGACGATTTGCAATGCCTGGAGATGGCATAGGAAAGGTGCGGTGTACAACAAGAAAACAAACAACCAGAGTGAAAACTGAGTACTCCCTTTCAGCGTGCGTCACTGATGAACCCCCTTCGGTGCCCAGCAATGACGATTTGCAATGCCTGGAGATGGCAGAGGAAAATTGCAGTGTACAACAAACAACCAGAGTGAAAACTGAGTACTCCCTTTCAGCGTGCGTCACTGCCGAACCCCCTTCGGTGCCCAGTATTGACGTTTTGCAGCGCCTGGAGAGGGCATAGGAAAGGTGCGGTGTACAACAAACCCTGATCCTAAGAATCTGCCTGCACAGGTACAACAGTGGGCTAAGCAGAAAGGCATCAATGTCAGAAAGGCATCAATGTCAATGCCATCCCTCGAATGGACATTAAGCTGGGCGCCCCATTTGGTGGTATTGGTGGATGTCTTTCATGATCCGGCCCACAATGTCCTTTCATGAAGAGTAGGCAAGCTATCGCCGGCACCATGGCCAAATTGCAAATTCCTACTGTAACCTGCAGGGGGCCATCAAGTCACTTGCACATCCGTGCCACGAAGCCAATGATGCTACCCGCAGCCATGTGCATATGAGAGAAGTAGTGGGCCAAGCAGTGATAAATCACCCTGAAATGGAAATTCTGCAGTCACCATTACCTGTATAATTGTTGGTTTACATCAACCATACTTGAAATCTGGGTGAAAATGGTGCAAGAATCAAATGGCCTTTTCCTGTGTTCAAAACTCCATGCACACAAGTTGTTATCAAATATGTTTTCAACCAAGGTGTTACTGTATAAATACTTACATCTTAGTTTCTGGTCCTTGTCTCCTTTCACACTGAACTGTGAAACACCTTCTATGAACTCTAAAGAAAACAGACAAGGAAAGGTTTAACACATGAGGGTTTCACTGAAAGTAATGCCTAATGTGGTGTTTCTCATTAACTTTTAATTATTTCTAAACAAATCAAATAATTTGTATACAGATGCAATTAGGGTGGTCCACAGATATATGTGATATTTAATACTATAAAAAATCCATGCTCCACAAGACTGCCCTTATTCCTATGTTTATGAAGATCATATGAATCAAATATGAGGTCAATTGGAACTTATTTAGAGGTTGCTCAAAAAATAAGATTTTTAATTTATCCTGTTTTTTTCAGATGGCAGAAACTCGCAGCTCTTCCACAGTTTGGTTGCTGGGCAAGTCTGAAAAGGAAATAATATGTGGGGCACTACCAACCAAAGGACACACATTGCAGAAAATGGTGTACCATCACATACAAGAACACCATACAGTTCGTGAAAGTGCCAAACTTAGTGTACAAGTTGTGTGTGCATACTGGGAGAAAGCACGAATTCCAGTGCAGAGAGTAGATTCCTGTGAGCGCCAACTTTTGAAGTTGTATGATCCCTACAAACTGGTAAAGAAAAATAGAACCAGCAGCTGCACTCGAAGAACAACACCCACATGATGACTATGAAGAACTTCTGAGACTATGCCATACATTTCTGGGTGGATGTGAGGCCAGAGAGGTGAAATTCCGTGCCCCAGGAGCTATGCACATTGCCTGCTGGATGATGAAAACCATATATGCTCTCAAGATGGTTCTCTTCAAAGCCCAAATAAAGCTAACATCACGTGAATTGAAGGGAATCACACAGATTGCTCTTTTTGTTGCACTTGTGTATGCGAGATTCTGGCATGAGGCGCCGCTACCCACAAAGGCACCTCTCAATGATTTGCTTCTTCTTTCAACCCTTGATTCTTACCCAGATATGGTTGTCCGTGAAACTGCTGTCAAAGCATTCACTAGACACCTCTGGTATTTGTCAGAACACCTTGCTGCATTAGCTCTTTTTGATAGCCGGGTGGATGATGAGACAAAGGCAAAGATGGTGAAGAACTTCAAGCGGGCTCCAAAGCCAAACAATCTTCATAGGATAGATGCTAAAGCCTTCAGGCTTTCTGACTCGGTGGACACCTACATCACAAGTCGATCTCTTGAATTATTTGGTGTTGTCATCTCAGAGTCTGACAAAGAAGTCTCACAGAGTTTTCTGGAAAAGGAGCCACACCTCTGGAACACAGACAACTCATACCAAGAGCTTGAGAAGAAGATACGCAGCATGAAGGTTATCAATGACTGTGCTGAGCGAGGTGTTGCTCTCATCCAAACTTTCCATGACACTCTGACCAAGAATGAAGAGCAGAAGCAATTTGTGTTGAGAGTTGTGAAACTTCATCGTGAAAACTTTCCAGTGTCAACCAAAGCCATCTTGTCAAAGAAGTAGGCAATGTTTTGAAACACAAGTTTCTGAAAACAATGTCATGTAAAATCATTCAAATTATGTGTATTCTGATGTTTACTTTGTTTTAATTGTTCTGATAGATTTGTTGTATCGTCTCTGATCGATATTTTATATTTTCTGATGGATGATTTATTTTTTCCGATAAATGATTTATTGTCAAATTAATACATGAATGTTTTATCTACTGTTTTGTTTTTAATCTTAATTTGACTATATGAATGAACATTGAACAATGAACAATTTTTATTTTTTTTTTAATATATTTTTTTGTATACAAGATCGAGGCTCGTGAAAGTGCTAACATTAATCACACAAAAAGACAAACCGACACACAAAACACAAAAAACAAGGGGAACGGCAGACAAGATGGGGAGAGAGGGGGAAGGACACAAAAGAGAGGGGGAAGAGGGGGAAGGACACAAACACAACATTTGAGAGCAGGGACATCGGGAGGACTTGGGGGGAGGTGGGAGAGGAATAAAACATATGAATACTGCAAGGACTCTGGGGTGAATTACCGGGGGTAGAAAAGATCAAGGTTTTCGATGGGGGAAGATAAGAGATGGTGGTGAACAGCTGTTTTAAAGACCTGGAGGGAGGAGTGGGATTGAAGGGAGTGGGGGAGTTTGTTCCAGAGGCGGGAGAAAAGGGGAATGAAAGAGTGAAGGTGAGCAGAGAGCCTAGACTTTGGCAGTTTAACCATAAGAGGGTTGCAGGCAGATCTTGTGCGACCTGAAGGAATATTGGGGGGACAGAGCACAGAGAGAGCTGGGGGAGCAAGGCCGGAGAGGAGTCGGTAGAAGACAGAAAGACCACCAACCTGCCTGCGGTGAGTGAGTGAAAGGCCCTCGGTGTTGACTACATCGCAGGAGATTCCAATGATTCTGAAAGCTTTGGCCTCAACAGCGTGAAGCCGAGCAAGGTGTGAGGCAGGAGCACCAGCCCAGAGGGGGGAACAGTATTCCATTGAGCTGTGGATGAAAGCCTTATATGTGGTGAGGAGCTCAGGTGTGCCAAGGAAGGACTTCGCACGACGGAGGATGCCCAGTCGGCGACTGGCTTTGGAGGCCAGCTTGGAAATGTGGTTTTCCCAAGAAAGATCATGGCAGATAGTGAGACCCAAAAGCTTGAGCGACAGAACTTCTTGGAGAGGATTGTTGAGAAAGTAGATGGGAGGGTTGTCCAGTCGGTCCTTTCGGAGAGACATTGTAAGAGTGTGAGATTTGTCAGGATTGAAAGACATGTTCCACTTGTTTGACCAGTCTGTGATTTTGTCCAGGTCTGCAGAGAGTGAGGAGGCTGCAGACTGCCGATCTGAGGGATGAGGAATGGAGCGACAGAGAGTCGAGTCGTCAGCAAAGAGATAGAGAGGATTTTCAAGAGAGTCAAAGAGATCATTGATGAAGACCAGAAAAAGCACAGGGCCCAGAACACTACCTTGGGGAACTCCAGCCTGAACAGGAAGAGGAGATGAGAGAAACCCATTCAGGGCCACACGTTGACTACGACCAGAGAGGAAGTCCGCCAGCCTTGCGTGGAGATTTCCATGGATACCAAAGGAGGAGAGTTTGGTGAGCAGAGCAGGGTGCCAGACCGTATCGAAGGCACGTGAAATGTCAAGGGAGACAGCTCTAATTTCCTGTTTGGCGTTGAGGACCTCCATCCATTGTTGAGAAAGCAGAAGCAGCATGTCCAGAGTAGAGTGACCAGGTCTGAAACCAAATTGATGATCAGAGATCAAGCCATTGGAGAAGAGGAAAGATTTAATATCTGAAGCAATGATGGATTCCATGACTTTGCTGATAATTGGGAGAAGGCTGATTGGTCTGTAGTTGCTGGGATCTGTTTTTGCACCTTTTTTGTGCAAAGCGGTGATGTTGGCTGATTTCCAAGCAGATGGCAGATGACCTTGAGCAAAAGAGAGGATGAAGAGAACAGAAAGAGGGAGTGAAAGAGCAGAAGAACATGATTTTAGGACCCGTGGGCTGATGCCGTCAGGACCAGTTGCAGAATCAGAGTCGAGGGTTGACAGAAACTTTTCCACCTTGTCAGGAGGAAAGGACACAGAGTCCAGGAGCAGCTGGGTACGATTGAACATACATGTACATTGCACAATGGTACATTGTACATAATTATTTATTAGTTTACAAACAAACAACAACAATAACAATA
This sequence comes from Myxine glutinosa, assembly GCF_964187855.1. Classification (NCBI taxonomy): domain Eukaryota; kingdom Metazoa; phylum Chordata; class Myxini; order Myxiniformes; family Myxinidae; genus Myxine; species Myxine glutinosa. Next base: position 237,948,258 of record NC_136261.1, on the reverse strand, counting down.
ATAAATAATTTGAGTAATTGAAAATAGATAATTATCTATGAATTGATGTATGATGCTAAAAATTCTGTATCTTATTATTCATTAAAATTTGTCAACATTTTGAGCAACCTCTAAATATTGTCCAATCAAGCTCAAATTTTCACCACAAACTACCTTCTTCAATAGGAATAGCGACGGGCTTGTGGAGAAATGAAAATCCAATCTTCAAATTTTTGGACCACCCGAAGATGCATAGATGTTGTACAGAGTGCCTTGAAAGTCGTACCCCCTCTCCCCAGTAAAGCATTCGTTCTTAAGCTCTTATTATACAGGTTATTGTGCGGTACTTACAAATAATTAATCAGTCATTGTATCTGTATGTGCTCCATCATTCTCCCGAGTCAGTGTTGCCACATACCATGGAAGGGGAGAGCAGAGGGAAAGGGAGGGAGGGAGGTGGGAGGGAGTGAGGTGCAAGAGATGTAGCAGGGGTAAAGCGAATTTCGGGCCACCCTGTAGAACATGTACTCATCTTTAAATACAGGGGAATTGCCAAGTTCCAAGGGGGAGAGCAGAGGGAAAGGGAGGGAGTGAGGTGCAAGAGATGTAGTAGGGGTAAAGCGAATTTCGGGCCACCCTGCAGAACATGTATTCATCTTTAAATACAGGGGAATTGCCAAGTTCTTCAAAGTTTACATAACCTAAACTTTTATACCACTCCATTAACAAAAATGGCTGATTACTTTTGGGGTAATGGACAAAATGATCATTCGAAAATATGCAATTTGGTGTCTGCCTGTCTGACTGTGATACATCCAGTAGTTACTTATGCAATCTCAATCAAACATGACAGGAGGACTAAGGATCACACGATGGAGGTTGTAGCAACTTCATTGGGCCCCATCCCCAAAGGGGTTTTCCGCCACGGGCAAAATCCGTGTTAAGGTGTTTAACCGTATTAAGATAGCTATAATCGTGCCATTTTTCTAAGGCCGCTTCGAACAACAAAAATAATAACAACACTAATGATAATGGCATAATATTCATGCCATTACAAAACAACATTAATACTAATAATATCACCCCTCGCCAAGGATTGGTTGCCTGGCATTTTTTTTTTTTTTTTTTTTTTTTTTTTTTTGATACAGAATCGAGGCTCGTGAAAGAGCTAACATTTATTTCACAAACAAATCAAACAGACAAACAAAATATATAAAAAGAGGGAGCGGAGAACAAGATGGGGAGAGAAGGGGAAGCACACAAACACAACATTTGAGAGCAGGGAGATGTGTGGGAGGGAGAGGGCTTGGGGGGAGGAGGCGTGGGAATGGGGAGGGGTGTGGGAGAAGTATAAAACACAAGGACACCAAGGACTTCCAGGACAGCAGTTGGTATTTCAAAAAAGTGGATTTGGGGTGAAATTAGCAGGGGTAGAAAAGATCAAGGTTTTGGATGGGGGAAGATAAGAGATGGTGGTGAACAGCTGTTTTAAAGACCTGGAGGGTGGAGTGGGATTGAAGACAGTGAGGGAGTTTGTTCCAGAGGTGGGAGAAAAGAGGAATGAAGGAGTGAAGGTGAGCAGAGAGTCTTGATTTTGGCAGTTTAACCATAAGAGGGTTGCAGGCAGATCTTGTGCGACCTGTAGGAATATTTGGGGGACAGAGCCCAGAGAGAGCTGGGGGAGCAAGGCCGGAGAGGAGTCGGTAGACGACGAAAAGATCACCAACCTGCCTGCGGTGAGTGAGTGAAAGGCCCTTGGAGTTAGCTTCATCGCGGGAGATTCCAATGATTCTGAACGCTTTGGTTTCAACAGCGTGAAGACAAGCTAGGTGTGAGGCAGGAGCACCAGCCCAGAGGGGAGAGCAGTATTCCATTGAGCTGCGGATGAAAGCCTTGTATGTGGTGAGGAGCTCAGGTGTGCCAAGGAAGGACTTCGCACGACGGAGGATGCCCAGTCGGCAGCTGGCTTTGGAGGCCAGATTTGAAATGTGGTTATCCCAGGAAAGATCATGGCAGATAGTGAGACCCAAAAGCTTGAGTGACAGAACTTCTTGGAGAGGATTATTCAGAAAGTGGATGGGAGGGATGTCCAGTCGGTCTTTTCGGAGAGACATAGTAAGAGTGTGAGATTTGTCAGGATTGAAAGGCATGTTCCACTTGTTTGCCCAGTCTGTGATTTTGTCCAGGTCTGCAGAGAGTGAGGAGGCTGCAGACTGCCGATCTGAGGGATGATGAATGGAGCGACAGAGAGTAGAGTCATCAGCAAAGAGATAGAGAGGATTTTCAAGAGAGTCAGAGAGATCATTGATGTAGACCAGAAAAAGCACAGGGCCCAGAACACTGCCTTGGGGAACTCCAGCCTGAACAGGAAGAGGAGATGAGAGAAACCCATTCAGGGCCACACGTTGACTACGACTAGAGAGGAAGTCCGCCAGCCATGCGTGGAGATTTCCATGGATACCAAAGGAGGAGAGTTTGGTGAGCAGAGCGAGGTGCCAGACCGTATCGAAGGCACGTGATATGTCAAGGGAGACTGCTCTAATTTCCTGTTTGGGATTGAGGACCTCCATCCATTGTTGAGAAACAATGGATTGCAACAGTTCCTAAGGATTTCCTTAACTTTAAGGAAATCCTTATCCTTAAGGGTTGTTTATGGAACAGCACTTAAGGAAATCCTTAGCCAAGGAATTACAGTGTTAAGGGAGTTTTATGCAATCAGACCAAGGTGATGAAATTAGTATTCACTCCACCTTGGTAGGGTGGGGCTTCATGACTATGTGTGAAGTCACTTGTCAATCAAATAGTAGAGCAGTCTGGCATCCCATAAGCCTGTGTTTATACCCATCAACCTCCTCCTCCTTCATATGATTACAACACCCTTCCATCCAAAACTAACTATCCGCAGCTTGCACAGCCATGGAAGATGAAATTTCCAGTGTTCCAGGACAAAAAGGTTGTTTTCCAGGACTTTTATGTTCAAGTGACATTGCATTTTCCAATATCACTTGAACATAAATTTTAACAATAATAATAAAAAAATCATCCAATCTGCAGCGTTATTTGATAGAACGAATCAATATAGATGAATGTTTGGATTAGATTTGGGAAGACAATCAATCATTATAAACGAATTACAACTGGAGTATAAATACCTGTGTTGCAGCAAAAAAAATCCCTAATGCAGGAGATGGACCGGTCATTTGCAATCACATGTGATACAATGCTTGGGTGCTTGGCACCTCTCACGTGACCCCTAAGTGTGCCATGCCCTACATCCCCAATATCGAATGTCTTCTCATAGATCCTGCATCTATCTGGCTTTGTGAACGAACTCCTTCACAAGCAATCCTGATCGTCGACATGACTCAGCCACGAGGAATCAAAATAGCAAAGCTTTGACATTCTTCAAATTATCTTCCTTTCCCTTTACAATCGGCAGTGCACATGCCAATTAGCTACTTCCTGCTTAAACAGAACTTCCTGTAAACACTTGCATAATTCATGCATGAAATGCGAGAAAACATTTCGGCTGGCTTTCATAAATCCCTGGGGGGACTTAAAATTAGTAACGTTCTCTTTCATGGAATTAACAATTCTGACCAGAACCCCTGGCAGAATATTTTTTTTATCTGAGCAAATTCCTCAACTTCCCAGGAGTTTCCAGGACTTTCAACGACTGTACGAACAATGCTATCGAACTCCAACATTCTAATGAGCCTGATTCCATGAGTGTGAAACTGGTGGGGACCAGTGGGGAATGGCACTTGGACATGGTGTAGGGTGGGTGAGCTGGACTCCTTCCTGTGGACAGGATGCACGAAGGAAGCTGCAGTGCAGTGACATGTTAGAAAGAGATTTATGACAGTTAAATTGGAAGTAGCCGATGACATTAATCTGGAGGGGAGAATGGTTGGGACATTACAGAGTACAGAGAGAACATTACATCATTACCTGACGGTGAGATTAGATCTGGTAGTTTGATCAGCAGTTATAATGAACAGTGTTGGAGAACAGAGGAGAGAGGAAGTCACTTTTATCATCAAATGAGTATGACTACATATAGTGCATTCAGAAAGTATTCAGACCCCTTCACTTTTTTCACATTTTGTTATGTTGCAGCCTCATGCTGAAATCGTTTAAATTCACTTTTTCCCTCATCAATCTGCACTCAATACCCCATAATGACAAAGAGAAAACAGGATTTTAGAAAGTTTTGCAAATTTATTAAAAATAAAAAACTGAAATATCACATTGACATAAGTATTCAGACCCTTTGCTATGACATTTGAAATTTATCTCAGGTTCCTCCCATTTCTCTTGATCATCTTTGAGATGTTTCTACACCTTGATTGGAGTCCACTTGTGGTAAATTCAATTATTGATTGGACATGATTTGGAAAGGCACACACCTGTCTATATAAGGTCTCACAGCTGATGATGCATATCAGAGCAAAAACCAAGCCATGAGGTCGAAGGAACTGCCTGCAGAGCTCAGAGACAGGATTGTGTCGAGGCGCAGATTTGGGGAAGCCTACAAAAAATCTCTGCTGCATTGAAGGTTCCCAAGAGCACAATGGCCTCCATAATTCTTAAATGGAAGAATATTGGAACAACCAGGACTCTTCCTAGAGCTGGCCGCCCGGCCAAACTGAGCAATCGGTGGAGAAGGACCTTGGTAAGAGAGTTGACCAAGAACCCGACGGTCACTCTGGCTGAGCTCCAGAGATCCTGTGTGGAGATGGGAGAAACTTCCAGAAGGACAACCATCACTGCAACACCCCACCGATCTGGGCTTTATGGCAGAGTGGCCAGACGGAAGCCGCTCCTCGGTGAAAGACACATGAAAGCCCGCTTGGAGTTTGCGAAAAAGCACCTAAAGGACTCTCAGACTGTGAGAAACAAGATTTTGTGGGCTTTCATGTAGGCCAAACATAGGCCAAAGGTCAACCACTCTTTTTCAAATTTCTAAAATCCTCAATGTTCATCCGATTGACTTGAAAACTGAATCAACTTTGCCATACCTGGTGTTGGCCTAATGGTTAGGGAGGCGGGCTTGGGATCCTAAGGTCCTGAGTTCGAATCCCACTGAATTAATTCCGGGTGGGGTTGACTCAGCCTGTCATCCTTCCAAGGTCGGAAAAATGAATATCAGATAACTGGTTATAGAGGTTATACTGCTTACACTGGTTATTGTACTACTGGTTATACTGGTTATAGTTATGGCATTGCATTAGCGGCAGACACGCCCACAGAAATGATGCAACAAGAAGCCGGGTGGCTGCACACGAGCCACCAACTTTGCCAAATTTCTAAAATCCTCAATTTTCATCTGATTGACTAAAATTTTAAGAGGATTTGCATACCAGGTGACTGAATTCAACCACCAATTATTTTTGAGGTCATCATAGGCCAACAACTTGTTTTAGGGATTTCGCAAGTATCGTGCTGTGCATGACATAGTTCTTGTTTATTTACTTATTTATTTATATTTACATAAATAAAGGCTCAAAGAGTGGAACTCTGTCCTTGCATCTTAGTTGTTATTTAAGTAAACATAAACTATTTTGCCTAGGTCGGTGTGGGTGTAGAAACATTTTGGGGGCAAGGGAGACACCGACCCCCTAACTTCATCTCAGCCTCATCAAAAATAAAACATTTACATTATACTTCACGTCGACGAAATAAAAGCAATTTCAACGTTGCCTGCTCACAAAACCGCAGCACCCTCTTCCGAAGGCAGATTCGAATTGCAAACAAACTTTTTCCGTTTGGAATACAATGTGAAGTCGCCGACTGAGTGCAGTACTAGGTGGTGTGCTTGACAGCTGCACATCTTGAACTTGAACTTTATTATTATCCACATCAAAATCAACAACACTTTGTCTACAATGTCGTTTTTAAAAATAGTAAAAAATGATTGGAGAATAGGAACCAGAAAATAGTACAAGATGCTAATCAGGTCTGACACGTTTAACAATTAAACATTTTAATCTGTGTGATTTATTAACACACAGTTAATCTCATATTAAATACTCTAAGAGTTTTACGGAAGCAGTGTCACGAGGTTTTTTCTCATATCTAATGGTAATTCATTCCATAAATTACCACCTCCGTATGATATAGAAAATTTCCCAAGAGATGTGCGACATTTTGGTACATACAGTTTTCCACTTTCCTTTTGTCTGGTACGATACTCATGTTGTGTTAAAGAACAATATTGAACAATTGAGTCTGGAAGGTTGTTATTTATCAAAAACAGACAAACAGACAACAAAACAAACAGAAACATTTGCAAACAGACAATCGAAACAATATTGAAAAACATTCAACAAATGCAATTCTTTAAACAAAGGCTTTGACGGTGACATAACTGTACTAAATGTAATAGTGCGCAAAGCCATATTCTGAGTTAACATTATACATTTCAAATTAGTTTCAGAGATGCTACCTCACACTTATATTCCACATGCAATATGTGTAAATGCCTTATATTCCACATGCAATATGTGTAAATGCCCTATATTCCACATGCAATATGTGTAAATGCCTTATATTCCACATGCAATATGTGTAAATGCCCTATATTCCACATGCAATATGTGTAAATGCCCTATATTCCACATGCAATATGTGTAAATGCCTTATATTCCACATGCAATATGCGTAAATGCCCTATATTCCACATGCAATATGTGTAAATGCCTTATATTCCACATGCAATATGTGTAAATGCCCTATATTCCACATGCAATATGTGTAAATGCCTTATATTCCACATGCAATATGTGTAAATGCCTTATATTCCACATGCAATATGTGTAAATGCCCTATATTCCACATGCAATATGTGTAAATGCCTTATATTCCACATGCAATATGTGTAAATGCCCTATATGCCACATGCAATATGTGTAAATGCCTTATATTCCACATGCAATATGTGTAAATGCCTTATATTCCACATGCAATATGTGTCAATGCCTTATATTCCACATGCAATATGTGTAAATGCCTTATATTCCACATGCAATATGTGTAAATGCCTTATATTCCACATGCAATGTGTGTAAATGCCTTATATTCCACATGCAATATGTGTAAATGCCTTATATTCCACATGCAATATGTGTAAATGCCTTATATTCCACATGCAATATGTGTAAATGCCTTATATTCCACATGCAATGTGTGTAAATGCCTTATATTCCACAAGCAATATGTGTAAATGCCTTATATTCCACATGCAATATGTGTAAATGCCTTATATTCCACATGCAATATGTGTAAATGCCTTATATTCCACATGCAATATGTGTAAATGCCTTATATTCCACATGCAATATGTGTAAATGCCTTATATTCCACATGCAATATGTGTAAATGCCTTATATTCCACATGCAATATGTGTAAATGCCTTATATTCCACATGCAATATGTGTAAATGCCTTATATTCCACATGCAATATGTGTAAATGCCTTATATTCCACATGCAATATGTGTAAATGCCTTATATTCCACATGCAATATGTGTAAATGCCTTATATTCCACATGCAATATGTGTAAATGCCTTATAAATTAAAATCAAAATGCGTTTTGGGACTAAGTTTCACAATCCATATAAAATACCAACCTTTTACCGTATACATTTATCAACCTTCTCAATGTGATTTTTCCAAGTGAGGCGCTTATCTATAATCAACCCAACAAATGATGGATGATCAACATCACTTATTGTGGTTTCTGTAATTTTGAGGATTCCATGTACTGCAATAATTTTCCGTCACCCTCTCATAAGCAGATAATTTGTCTTAGATAAATTAATTTAAAGTTTATTTAATTCACCATGAACATCTGTGAGGTTACCATGAGAGGAAATTGATGGGATATCCATGACCATAAGTGCCATCAACAGATAAATGTACTCATCTTGATTTTGATTTTACCCGATAGAATCGAACCGCTAGGCCTTATATAATGTATTACACAATGGGCCAATAAAAGGATTTATTGGTTCACAAGTTATCAAGTGACCACTATATTCGTCATGTGTGTGCGTCTGTCTGTGTGTCTGTCTGTCTGTGTGTCTGTCTGTCCGCAGCATAACTACCTGATGATATCATCCGATCTTGATGAAACTTGGGTGGGAGGTTGATATCATGATCTAGTTGTGTCCTGCCTAGAGTGGGCGTATTGCGCCCATTGTGGGAGGAGCCACGCCCGAAAAAGATGTATTTTTAGGGGGTAATCAATTTCAAGCTACATCTTCTCCGAGGGAGTTGGTGGAATCTGACAGGGGTTTCGATATTTGGTTAGGCGAATGTCACGTGTCTAGCCCCACAGAGCTCGATTTTTCATTTTTTTTTCTTCATTTTATTTATTTTCTTTTATTTAATTATTTTTTCCCCCATTTCATTTTTCACCGAATTTTCGGTATTGTGTAGCTAACTAACCTCATAACTGATTATACATTATTTTCTATCTCATTTTAAAGTCAGTAACCTTCGTTTTGACATTTCCGGGCCTGGCCTGTCCGGGCCTGTTTCGGTTATAGTCCGTCCTTTGTCATTGAATACCGCTCGCTCGTGAACCATCGTCGTCTCCTGACTTGTCGTCATTTAAAAGCTTAAGAACCGAGATAATATATTTTATCTTGGATAATTAATCTATTTGGCACGATATTTTCTATTCTTTGACAAATATGCCAAGAAAGCACACAAAATATATTATTATATCTGCAGCAACTAGGCACCGGACTGGTTCTTGAGGGGTATATCAATGAGCTAGTTTGTACTCAATTTATGAGAGATTATTATCAATCAGGAAAGTGTTGCTGCTTAAATATTCTTCTTCGTTCATATGTAGCACAAGGCTGCGGGGTAGCATCATTGGCTGAGGGTGCGGCTGTGCCGCTGATGCCCTCTGCTGGTCAGAGAAGGAATTTGTTCATGGTGCAGGGATATTATAGCTGGGTCGGGATTCAAACCCAGGCTAGATAGCTTAGAGTTGAGTGTGTGTACTTCTAGGTCATTCTGTCAGCCCGCTTTGCTGAAATATCACATCAACATAGACAGACACAAAAGAAACACAAGGAAGACTTTCTAAAATAGCTGTACTCCTCTTAGATACCTTGCTAAGCAAGGTTTAGTCATCTGTTGAAAATATGCAGATGAAAGAAATTTATTTGCGTTCATGAAGTTGCGTTCTGAAAACATTCCATAATTTAGGCAGGTGTTGCACTCGAAACATTATATGTCTCCGCCTATCATCATTGAACTAATCATGCTACCCCGCCAGCAAGTTTTGTATCAACTGATGAAAGGCTTTGCATATGGCTTGTGTTACCTGCAGATGAAATGCGAGACATCACCAACAAGGAACAACTGGTTCTATGGGAAGGTTATGTTTGCAATGAAGAGTCAGTTGAGATTATGTGAGTAACCAAAGCCGATTCAAACACTCTCACTGCTGCAACCAAAGATAAGTTATTTTGCCTGTGCCTTCATCTCAGCAATTGCTGTGGCTCATGGGATATGATGGTGGTGTTGACATTCAAGGAAAGAGAAATGAAGTGGATACTCAAGTCAAAAAGGAAGAACCAGATGCTCTTTCAGTGCACTCAATTGATTTACAATACAGGATGCTTCTTGCAAATTAAAAGTTATGGGAGATGCAGTACGTCATGGCATTATTGATGTCGTACAGTTCTTTAAATTCTCATGTAAAAAGAGGCACAATTTGGATATATCAGGCATGAGTTTTCCACCTTGCATCCCCAACCTCTTCTCCTCTAACTGTGTCACCATAAACATCCCACATCCATCATCCTTCTTCCCTTTCTAAACTCTTGCTCTTCACCTATCTCCTTCTACGCCCATTCGTTTGGCCTCCCATGCAGAATCCTCTCTAGGAACTTCATGACATGATTTAGATGTGTGATGCCTCTGTACCTCCCCAGATATTGTATGTATTCCTTCCCCTTCCTTCAATATTGGAACAATTAGACTGGTCCACCACTCCTTCGGAATCGTACCTATCCTCATACATTAATTCAACCTCTTCATCTAACTGACTCCAACTCCTTTTCCCACAATTGGCATCTCAGCACATATCCTTACTATGACATGGAACGGTGTTTCATGGACCGGTGTTTGTTTGTTTGTGTGTTTATTTGTCGCACTACTCCTCCTACAGTTCTGGCCCGATTATATCCAGATTTGCTACATAGGATCAGCATGACCACAAATTGTGTATAGGGGTGTTTTATCTTTGCCGGCCATCTTGGGGGGAGGCAGAGGGACGCGGAGGGATGCAAATTCTCAAAGTAAATGTGTGTTGTGCAGCACCACCTCCAGGTGGGAGAGGGTATTACAAGTCCCCATCCTTTACAGTACAGTATTCCTGTCCTCATGTTTTCCAGTGCAGTGGGGCGTTTTGAACTATAAGCAGTCGGCATGTTTTTGCTTCATGTACGTAACCCGTGTTTTTTTATTTATGATTGAGGGAGCTGTAATTGCCTATACACCACCCAAAAAGGTAGGTGTCTGAAGGTGTTGCATACTTAGAACTAGATTGCCCGTAGGGCAGGTACTCTGTTCGTTTCACCAATACCTGGCGCTCTCCCCTTCTTCGTATTTAATGCTGTCTGTACCTCCCCCTCTGTAATCTTCACAACTTCCACATTCCCATCTGCATAACTCATTAGCTCCAGTTCACTGTTGCTTCTTCTCTGGTTCAACAGCTCCTTGGAATATCCTTCCCATACCCTCATTACTGGTACTCTTTCCGCCACCAACTTCCCTTATAGATCCTTGATCTTCCACATCCATCACCATCCTCATCACCATCTCGGGCCAATTTATACATCATCTTTTCCCACCATCTTCATATTATTTGCTGTACACATCCATTTCCATATCATTCCTCGCCTTATTCACAGCTCTTTGCTGCTTTCTTATTATTATCATTCTCCTACAAGTGCTGTAACTATGCATGCATCTGGTTGTCCTCCTACATCCTTGATCTTCTCGATCCTCTTATAAACCTACTCCTTCTCACAGACTGCCTTCGCTACTTCCTCCTTCAACCACACTTGGTATATATATCCCTTGACATTGTACCCTTTTCTGATGTTCAGCCACAGATTTTTCTGCAGTTCCTCGAAATGTCTCTCCATACTTCGTCCACTCCTCCACAAAGTATTTGGCTTCCTGACCAAGTTCCTCATACTTTGACTTCACCCTCTCCTTGTACCTTGCAGTAAAATCTTTGCTCTTCCACCACTTGATAGTCTTCCAGCCCACTTTCTCAACTTATTTCTTCTTCTGCATGCACAAAACAAACAACACAGGCTTGTGCTAGGTTGTGGCATGCTTTCCCGCCACTGCCTTACAGTCCTTGATACTCCACAGTTGTTGTTTCCGAACTACCAACACATCCAATTCCGTTTTGTGCTGTCTACTCCAGTACGTGATCATGTAGCTCACCTGCTTCTGGACGAATGAACTAGCTATGGCTAAACAATTTTCTCACCATCAGATCTACCAGATCTCTACCCTCGCTATTCCTCATTTGCCATTTGAATCAACCAACACATTCCTATTAACACAGCTCCATTAGTCCCACATGGGCAATGAAGTCTCCTGCAGCGGATAGCATCACCTCCGATTCCATAGCATATCATCACATCATAGTTCAACAATTCCAATCATCATCTCGAGTGCATCCCTGAACCTCTCCTTCTCTACCTCAGGCCTTCCCATCTGTGGCCCACATGAAGACATAACACACCGTTTTTTTCGAGATCACCAACCATGCCATAACTACACAATCCTCCCATCTCTCTTATTCTCATCACCTCCTTGCTGATCTCTTCCAAAACTGATTTAACTCCATAACTTCTTCCATCTCCTCCTACATCACATTGTATCCTCCTACCAACTTCGCCGCTCCTTCCCCTTTCCATTTGATCTCCTGAACACACAGCATCTCTGACCTCCTTCTCAGCATGATGTATACCACCTAAACTCCTCTCCCTTGAATTGATTCCATATTCAGATTATCAAGTCTGACCTCGCATGTGTACTGCTACCGTTCTGGCTCGCACCATCATGGATAGTTTGGGATGTTACGATGGTCACTCAGCAGTGCTGTACTGAAAAGCTGCTATACCTGCAATCATAGCCTGCTGTTACCATCTCACCTGTGCTTGTGCACACTGACACACACCAAACAGTCCTTCTCTGCTCAGTCCCTCCCCTTCCCCATTAGTTTATTTTCCCTTCCCAACTAACTCCTCCCACCCCCGACCTCAACTGCTCCAATCTCCCCCACTACACCCCTCTCCCTCCTTATCCCCCACTCACTTAATCCCTACTCCCTCCCTACATAGCTTGTGTCAAATGCTGAATCTCACCTGCACACCTCCAGGCCAATCTACAAAAAGGAGATGAAGATGTATGGGTGATGGATGTTGCAGATGGAATGCTGATACTGAGCTGGTGGATTGCACAGATGGAATGCTAATGCTGATGGTCTATGCCGCAGATGGATTGGTGCCAAATCCACCAATGGATTTCACAAATGTAACTCTCAATTCCTCTTGTGATAGACATTTCTCGTTCCACCATGGCTTTGGCACTGATGCCGCCGATGTATGGCACAGATTGACCAGCCCAGAGCCACTGATGGATTGTGTATATGGATCAGTGCCGAAGCCTCTGATAAATTGCGCAAATGCAATGCTGAAGCCGCCGATCACCTCCTTCTCTGTCTGTCTGTCTGTCTGTCTGTCTGTCTGTTGGACTGCGATACATTCGGTCGTTACTTATCCAATCTCAACCAAACTTAACAGTAGGAATAAGGGTCACACGATGGAGGTTGTAGCGACTTCATTTGCCACCATCCCTTGGTTAAGCTTGGTGTTGGCTTAATAGTTAAGGTGGCTTGCCTGAGATCTCAGGGGCTGACTTCAAGCCCCTGTCATGGCGTGAATTAACAATAGGTGGTGATGACTCAGCCCATCATCCTTCCGAGGTCGGCAAAATGAGTACCAGCTTACTGGGACAAATGATCCATTTGAGTATCCTGCATCGGAGTGGTGACCTGTCCAGGAATGTGTCCAGTAGTGTCAGAAACTGCTTCGGCAGCCCTGTACATCTAAATATGCAAAAGGAGTCGTCTTCTTCTTCCAAGGGGGTTTTCCACCTTGGGCAAAATCTGTGTTAAGGTGCATATTCGTGTTAAGATAGCTATAATCGTAGCATTTTTCCCAAGGCCGCTTCTAATAACAAAAGTAGTAACAAAACTAATGATACTCATAACAGCATAATATTAATATCGTTACAAAACATTTTTAATACAAATAATATTCCCCCATCCCCAAGGAGTTTTCCTCAGTGAACAAACTCCGTGGTAACATGTATAAATAGCCTATCATGGCGTTTCATGGGATACGAGAAGTAAAAAATATTATAAACCACAAACACGTATGATTACCTTTTAAAACAGTCGCTCATGCTGTTTAACACTAAACTGAAAGGGAACAAACCCAGGGTGTGTTCAGTTACTAAGCAGCAAGCTAGCGCTTGACAAGCCAGCCATTCCTTAACAGTTTTGAATTGAGTGTTTGGTTGTAAGCAACTTGGCGAGGCTCTCCAAGAAACGTAGGAACTGAACACATCACTGACATTCTTGATGCCCGAGCCTAGATCTACTGTAATCGATATATACCTAGAGAGGATAATAACATGACCCTTCCTGCCACTCTCATACGGAGTTGGTGTACTAGGTCCTTAAAAGAGAATTAATTTGGTACAGGGCAAATGGTATAACACTTCCCAAAAATACAAAAAAAATCCTAGTTGTGTCAGAGATCAGTGAAAGGTTATCATAAATATCATTAAACATGTCATGATTCCTCCAAGATATATTTTTGACATGCCTAAGGAGGTTAGTCTATGTTCCATCAGGATGCTTTTGCATTTTTGCACGAAGGTTTCATGTTTCAGAGCCATACAAAAGTATACGTTCAACGGTAGCCCTGAAGAGGTCAAATTTTAACTCGCATGTCAAGTTTGATCTCCAAATTTGGTCTAATTTGTTACAGGCTGTCCAGGCTATCCCTTTCCTGATCTGGAAGCCTTTTCCTCAAGTCCATGATGCATGACCCCAGGTACTTAAAGTCATTGACAGATCTGATAGTTGGTGACTGAGAGTGTGTTGACAGAGATAAATTCATTTTTCTTTTTGTTACCGAAAGGCCTACCAGACTGGCAGCTGTTACTAAGGAGATAAGGAGGTCTTGGGAACTTTTTAGACTATCGGAAACAAGTGCGATGTGATCAGCGTCGTCTATATCATCAATGAACTTTGCGGGATGCATTCGACTAGTTCTCAGGCTAATCATTATCGTTCTATCTTTGCACAAATCAAAAGAAAGGCGTAATATATAATCTACAGCTATAATGAATAGATAAGAGTGTGAGGGTGTCACCCTGAAAGACCCTCCACTAGGATGTCAAATAATTCCATCTTCCCATCTGCTGTAAGACCTCATGCTTGGGTATTGGTATCAACAATTTGATGGCATTGGTGATTTGAGTCGGAATACAATATAATCCTAATACTTGGAACATTTTAGATCTGTCAAAAGAATAAAAAGCCTTTTGGAAGTTAATCTTACTATAATTCACCAAATGTCCGTCCGTCCGTTCGAAGGTACCGCAAAAACAGCTCAACCGATCGCAACGATAGTTTGGGTGGGTATACTTGGGACCACTGGGAGTAAAATAGGCTATATTGTTTATCCAATTGTTCCAAGTTTTCTAATTTTCCAGTTTTTCCAAACACGATGGAATAATATTTACCGATATGAACAGTGATGTGGCTTTTGTTGAAATTCTACAAATACTGTTTATTCTACGTACCAGGAGAGAGTAGATCGACTCCTGACGAACTCTTCCTCTATAAACGTGCGGCTCCGAAGGAACACGGCAGCGTGTGCAAAGCGACTGAGAAAGACGTGTAGCGGCCGCTTCCGTTTTGCAGAATTCAATCTTTTTTGAAAATGGGCGCCATGTACTGTTTAGATTTTAATGATTTGTGTGTGATATGATTCAACGGATGTTTATATGAATCGTTTAAAATAAAAAAAGCCTTCAATTTCTGATATTTTGCCTTCTCATTTGGGCCTCCCAATTGAAGCCCTGCCCATAGGGCGGGTACCGTTGCTAGTGAATATAATTGTAGCTTTCCTGTTTGAATCTTTAATCTCCTCAACAATTCTTCATAGGGGCAGAATTTGGGAAAGTGTGGATCGACCTTTCCTGAAACAATTTTGGTTTGGATGAAGTGTGACTTTAGATGATCAAATAGAAGCTGGTTGTATATCTTGGCTGCAATTGGTACAAGTGATATTACTCTGCAATTACGAAGCATTGTTAAATCACTTTTCTTTGGAATAGGAACAGTTTGTGATTTGGTCCAACAGGATGGTGATTCGTTGTCAGTAAAGTTGATTTGTACAACAGGAGCAAAGGTTAGTGGAAGGAATCAGTTCCAGATTGTGGCAGTGGCAGGTGTTTCATCAATACCAGTTGGCTTTTGGCATTTGACCGACTCAGCAACAAACCTCAATTCTTTCAAGGTAAAAGGACAAGTTGAGATATTTAAAGTCCAGAAACAGTAAGTTCTGTTCGATCACTCTCCGTAGAGGGCTCAAACCGTTTTCCGAGAAGGCCTTTGAAATGCTCAAGCCAACTTGACATACGCTTTACTTGAAATGTGCCTTTTACCATTGCAGAGGGATTTTTCACAGAAATATTTTAACAGTTTACCCACACAGAAAGCAGCAAACAGTTTAAATAGTAAAAACTTTATTATATAAGCATTTGAATCACATGTGGTTATATTGCACCTGTAGTCAGTATACTGTGACAAATTTCGATAAACGTATCAAAATTTTCCCAAGAGCTTTGAAAATGACTTCATTGACCAACAACATCAAACAATAGCAACAACAACAGTGATCTTAGGAAGTGAGGCAGGCAAATCACACGATTTACTGTGGTTTTCATCTAAAACTAGAACGGCACTCGGTGGAGCACATACCTCCACCAGGCGGAACAGTTTACCTTTCGTATCGCATTGATAGGCCGGATCAGCATCCGGACCTGAACCAAAATCTAATTGGCTTGTTATTATCACATAGCCAACCTGTCCACGAAGTTTCGTCCGAACCTTTTCATAACTTTTTGAGATATCATGCTATATATCATTTTTGGCCCGATCTCTCAATGGTGAGGAATTCCTTAAAAAATTATAGGATCCGGTTCCGGGTCTTCACCAAAATCTAATCAATTTGTCCTCATCACACACCCGACCTGTCTACCAAATTTCGTCTGAATCCATCCACAACTTTTAATGATATCGTACAGACAGACAGACAGACACAGACAAACAGGGGTGCAAACATAACCCCGGTCCACCTTTGTAACGATCTACACTTTATTGTCGAGCCAGATTTGTGAAGTAAAAGACATGTAGATTTATACACTTACATATGATCATAAATGTAATTGCAAAACAGAGGGAGACTTGGAAAAATGTGGGATGTGGGAAAGAATGAGAGCAAGGGGAGGACACGGGGTTAACAAGATGGACACAGCTGCAAGCTCTCAATTACACAAGTGAAAGGAAAAACTAGAAACTCGGAAGGAGATAGGCCTGAGAAGGGTTAATGGGGGTTAGAACCTCTGTCTACATTCGGCAATACCCAATAAGTTCCAACCTCCCCACCCTCCCCCCAACTACATCTCGAAGCATGTTCCATCAACCCAAGTATATTGTGAAATGGCCTTCTGTGCCTGATACCTAATTCATAAGAGCCATGGAAGGCGACAAAGGGAAATCAAAATGGAATGCTGGGAAAGGTATATAAAACAAGGCGTGTGCACAGCACAGCATGCAAATGAAGGATCTCCGTGATGTGCATGCTTGCTTCATACACAGGACTTCACTCTCAAAATGAATGTTCCACCAAGCGCCTCGTCTTTCATCTCCATGGTCATGAAAAGGTACTTCATGAGTTTGCACAACACTCAGTAAGCACAATATGTGCATCATGGTCTCTCTCCATTACAGGCACATGGTGCCCACATGTAAAGGTTTTGGCGAATTTCCAGCGCAAACGTTTGAATTAAAATAGATATTGCATTTATTATGCCACGGTGAGAAACACAAGACCAACAATGGTGGATTTCATGCACATTCATTCTTCCATATAGGTTCCAAAGCTCATGGAAAGCAGAATAACAACGGGGCAAATGGTCAACAGAAAGGCAGTGGCAAAATATGGGAAATAGATGGACAAGAATGCATGGATGCACATGCACAGTCAGGAGAAGAGCAGTTGGAGGTGAAAATAGGACAGAGTCTCATTTGGGTGCAGAAAATCCCAGAGGTAATAATGTGAGAGACGATGATGTGGCAGTGGACAGCAGACTTGTGGATCAGGAGGGAAAGGCCGGAGACAACAGACTGGGGAAGATGATTGAATGAATTGCGGTTCAAGAGGGAAATGAATGAATGGTGGTGAATGAGGGATGAATGCAAGATGAATTCATATTCAAGAGGGGGGTGGGGTGAATGAATGGTGGCGAGTGTTCAGCTAAAGACAATGTGAACGTTTCTGGAAAACAAACATGCAATTTGGGGAGCTGGGGTTTGGTGGAAGGAAAAGATGGCGGATGAAGCAAGAGCAGAATAGGGCCAGTCTCGTCTCGGCTTTGTCCCAAACGATGGAATTTTACTGGAAGAGTGCTGTGGTGATGCATGCCAGAAGGGGGCAGTACATCTTAGATTATACCATTCTTCATATGGAGACATAAATCACAATGTCCTTTCAGCATTTAGGTCGTCAACGTTAGAGATCACTGGAAAAAAAAGTAAGTCATTGTGTCCCCAAGCATCGGTTCAATTTCTTGCTAATAAAAATAAAATATTAAAGTTTCCTTTGAAAAAAGGGACGTGGATATCAAATTAACATAATGGTAACAATGAGGTAAGTACAGATAAGTACATTTACAGGATGTTTCAAAAAAAAAAGTGGACTATTTCAGCCGCCTTGTATTCTGTTGTTTCTAATGCTATACCCATCTCTCTTGCAGGTTATGGTGGTGGTTGTGGTGGTCTGCCATTTCTAACAAGTAGTCAGTAGGACCCTACGTCAACGATGGTGTTCACAGTGGAACAAAAAGTGAAAATCGTGACTGTGGTTTGAGACAAAATCCTACGTGCAGGTGCGCCAATGATAGTCAGTATTACAATGTTCACACCTGTAATGGACCTTCCAATGGGAGCATTCAGCGGTTTGTGGAGCTCTTCCAAGCACATGGAAGCATGAAAAATCAAAATAAAGGCAACAATGGCCCACCCACCAATTGTTACCAAGGGCCAAGGGAACATTGATCTTGGGAGAGATTCTGCTGTCGAAAGTCCGAAGAAATCCCACCGTCGGCGTTCTCAAGCACCGACGATCTCAACCTCATTTGTGTGACGCATTCTCACTTCTGAACTCAAGCTCCAGCCATACATCATATCTGTAAGGCATAAACTAACTCTGAATAACATGACAAGACGAATGTGTGATTGGTTCAGTGACCGAATGGAAAGGTGCCCAAATTGGATCAACTCCTTGTGGTTCAGTGATGAAGCACACCTCCATTTGAATGGGGCTATCAACAATCACAATAGCATCTTCTGGGGTGCTGAGCGTCCTGAGGAGGTGTCTGAGATGTCTCTCAAGAGCCCCAAGTCCACTTGCTTCTGTGCATTCAATGTCAGATGGGGTTTGCTGGGACCGTATTGGTTTGAGGACGCCAATGGTAAGACGGCGACAGTCAACGGCGAGCGGTACCGCGAGGTCTTACGCCGATTCCACGCTGAGCTTGCTCAACTAGTCTCCAAACCACCGCACACTACAGATTAAACCATCGACGTGCTCCACCAGCTGTTTGGAAATCGTGTCATCAGACTAGGCACAGCGCATGAGTGGGTGCCCCACAGCCCGGATTTGAATCCATTGGATCTTTTATTTTGGGGCGCTGCCAAAGGTCAAGTTTACGCCACCAAACCTCGAACCCTGGCTGTCCTGAAGCAGGAGGTGGAGGTCTACCTTCAGGCTACCACTCTAGCCAATTACAGCAGAGCTGTGGATAATTTCGGGGTCAGGATCAAAGCTTGTTTGAACAAAGGTGGAGCACACATTGAAAATGTCAATTACAAACAGCATAATGAGTGATTTGAAAATGGCATGGTGTATGGTCTCCATCAATGTATAACTGAACTTGCTACCTTTTGTAATTTCTCTCCAATAAAACATTCAAATAGTCCACTTTTTTCGAAAAACCCTGTATACGAGGGCTATTCAAGGTTGACAGGATTTATTTACTTTTATTGCAGAACATTTTGAGGAGGCTGGGTCTGCTCTTTCTGTTTGTTACAAAATCGGTGGAGTAGTATTTGACAATTTATTGTCGACCTGAATCAAGACAGGTTGCCTCTCCTTAGCAGGAGATTTTCCGCTGAGTAGCCATCGGAGTCAATCTCACATCGGTGAGGGTAATGCATCAAGGCTTGACCCACTCCATTGCCGAGCCGCAAAAGAGACCAAAGCAACGTTTGATGAGACTCGTCAAAAATTCTGCCACTTAAAAAGAGTATTTATCAGATGGCTCCTCATGGCTCGTTTCCTTCGTCATCCTCATTGGAGTTTCACATTAAGTGTTTAACATCATATTTTGAAAGGCTTTTACTCATTCTACACACATTTATAAACCCAACTTACATTCCTTTAGTTGTTACTCTTGAGAAGAAATTCAATTACGTCCATCCAAAACAAAAAGCCACTTGCTTACCAGGTATCACACACCCCATTTGGATGACGTAATAGTTTCAATATTTTAACTGCGAGCCATTTGCTCCACACACTTGTTTCTTTGCTCATCTTTATAAAGATGTACTATTGGCTACGTACATCAAATGGCCCAACAAAATCTAGATGAATCAGCAACTTTGTACCGACAAGTCTCTGGGGTTGACTACATTTGATATATCAGTTGGATAAATACACAAAGGCAGCACATCATTAATCTGGAGGCAAAAAATTTCAAACAGCCGGTAAAAAGCTGCATTTCAGACCAATTGATGATATTGCACTTTTATCTCACATCAATGGTAGCATTGTCAATATAAGTTACATTTGCAAGAGATTGTTAGTCTGTATCTTTGAACATGAAACAACATCACAGACACCAGACAAAAGCTCCTCGAAACATCAAATGTCTAACAGACTGACATAGCAACACATCATAACTGACGTATAAATAAAACACACCTTTGAAATCGACCTCGCCATTTCCATCCGTGTCAAAGATGTCAATGACTCTCTGTACCAGGGGGTTCTGCTGTAGCTCGGGCAAGGACATGAACTCGTCGACGCTGAGGGAACCCGAGTTGTCCAGGTCCAACTTACGAAAGCGCTTTCCGAGCCTTCTTATCTCATCAGCATCAACTGGCACAGAAAGCAGTCAGCAGAGATAAAATAAATTGGAGCATGCAAACAAATATTATCAACGTCTGGAATCTATGGACATCACAAAATGCCAATTTCTCTCAGTACACAAAAACTACATCCCAGAGATGAGAGAAATCCATTTACCATACTGGCAAAGATCCAGCTCATATTTATCTATCATGTAATATGGATGTATATACAGTGGCTTCAGAAAGTATTCACACCCCATGACCTTTTCACATTTTGTTGTGTTACAGCCTGATTTCAAAATGGATTAAATTGAGATGTTTTTGTCACTGATTTACACAAAATGGCCCATAATGTCAAATTGGAATTTTATTTTTTTAAATGTTTATAAGATAATTAAAAATTAAATGAAGAAATATCTAATTTACATAAGTATTCAACCCCCCTGATTAAATACTTCGTAGAAGCGCCTTTGGCAGCGATTACAGCTTCGAGTCTTCTTCGGTATATGTGTCAACTTTGCACATCTGGATGTGGGGAGTTTCTCCCATTCTTCCTTGCACATTTGGTCAAGCTCCATCAAGTTGGTTGGGGAGGGTCGATGAACAAGAATCTTCAAGTCTTTCCACAAATTCTCAATGGGATTCAAGCCAAAGTAAAAATAAAAACAAGAATTAAATGACATAAAATGTCATAGCCCCCGCCGTGGTTTTAGAAATTTGCTGTACGGAGTTAAACGCTGTCAGTCGGCCATCTTTGGTCTGATGACAAAGCAAATTCTTCTGCATATGTATACTCATGTATTGTCTTTGTGCCAAGTTTGAACAAAATCGGTCCATGAATGTCTGCGAAATAGATGGGGACACGTTTAAGTAACAAAATGGTCTCCAGTCGGCCATCCTGGATCTGATCTTGAAAAAAAAAAATGACGTGCATATGTATCCCATCATTCATTGTCTGTGTGCCAAATTTGAACAAGATCGGTAAATGCATGTCCGAAAAATGGTTGAGGACGTGGTCAATATCGAGTTCTTTACAACTAAAATGGCTGCCAGTCTACCAGTCGGCCATCTTTGTGATCAGATCGCAAAATAAAGTGAGGTGCACGTGTATGCCATCATGTATTGTGCTTGTGCCAAGTTTGAACAAAATCAGACCATGCATGTCCAATAAATTGTTGGAGACATGTTTAAGTAACAAAATGGCCACCAGTCAGCCATCTTGGATCTGATTTCGAAAAAAAATGACAAGCATATGAAAACCCATCATTCATTTCTGTGTGGCAAGTTTGACCATTGGCAAATGCATGTTCGAGAAATGGTTGAGGACATGTTCAACATTGGGTATTTTACAACTAAATTGGCGGACAGTCGGCCATCTTTGATCGCATCACGAAACAAAATGATGTGCTTATGTATACCATCATGTATTGTCTTTGAGCCAAGTGTGAACAAAATCGGTCCATACATCTCCAAGATATGGTTGCGGACGGATGGACGAGACCAAATCCATAAGCCCCCATTTCGGACTAAGTCCAACGGGGGCTAATAATAAGGACAATGACCCGAGACTAATGGTTCTCAATTGGTGGTCCATGGTGACCTTTTTCGGTGGTCCACAGGAACATTGTCCAAAGTTACACGGCCTGAGAAATAAATTTCAAACCAAAATGTTTGTTGTCAACTCTTTTTATCATGTCTCAAAAAGGAGGTCGTCTACAAAAATGTTTTATACATGGCCTGGTCGTCCGTGGACTGAAACGAGTTGAGAACCACTGCCCAAGGTTCACCTAGTAGAACCAGGGAAGCACTAGTAAGCGTGGTTGACCCACAAAATGTATAAATTAGCTGATGGTTTGAGCGAACTCTTGTGAAAGCACCATGCAGAGATGATTCCTACCAAGTTACATGTAAATCGGGTGAATCGTCAAAAGTAGCGATCCCAGAATTGCAATGACCTTTGACTTTTAAATTTACCAACTTAATATGCGATTTTCTGATGGAATTTGCAAAGCATCAGGGGGCCTTATTTCTCAGTAGTTCAACAAAGTTTGGTTTTAGCATCACTGGTGATTAAGGTTTTGCTCAAGTTTCATTGAAATGATGTATGTAGATTCAGAGAAGAAATAAAATACCTATTTTGGGTGGTCAAACCTGGACCCCCTTTGAGCCCCCATAGACCACCATACATCCTGATTTTTCTTAATGCCGTGAACAAACGTTGGTACATCATGGGTGATAAAGGTTGAGGTCAAGTTTCATCGAAATTGTTTGTGTAGTTTTGGAGAAGCAAGCAAATACCTATTTTGGGGTGGTGGGGGTCAAATCCCCCGATAGATCCTCTTAAATCTTGATTTTTTTTTAATGCCATGACCAAAAATTGGTACATCAAGGATGATGAAGATTGTGGTCAAGTTTCATCGAAATTGTTTGTGTAGTTTCAGAGAAGAAGATCCGAGTGGTTACATACTGACTGACTAACTAACGGACCCGTGTGATGCTAATACCTCACCTGAACAATTTTTTTCCAGGTGAGCTATAAAATGAGTGAATGATCTGAGTCAATCTCATTATTATGTACAAGCAACCGTAGCCACCCTATGGGTGGGGGCTTCAATTGGGAAGCCCAAATGAAAAGGAAAAATATCAGAAATTGAAGGCTTTTTTTATTTTAATCGATTTATATAAACATCAGTTGAATCATATCACACGCAAATCATCAAAATCTAAACAGTACATGGCGCCAATTTTGAAAAAAGATTGAATTCTGCAAAACGGAAGCGGCCGCGACACGTCTTTCTCAGTCGCACGTTTATGTGTGAAGAGTGCGCGCCGAATCTGTAACATGGAAGCGGCCGCTACACCTGTTTCTCAGTCGCTTTGCACACGCTGCCATGTTACTTCGGAGCCGCACGTTTATATCGGAAGAGTTCGTCAGGAGTCGATCTACTCTCTCCTGGTACATATAATTTCAACAAAAGCCACATCACTGTTCATATCGGTGAATATAATTCCATCGTGTTTGGAAAAACTAGAAAACTGGAAAACTTGGAAAATTGGGGAAAATTTTGAAAAACAATATAGCCTATTTTACTCCAAGGGGTCCCAGGAATACAGACCCAAAATATCGTTGCAATCGGTTCAGCCGTTTTTGCGGTACCTTCGAACGGACAGACGGACATTTGGTGAATTATAGTAAGATGATGTATATATGTTGTCATCTTGGTGTTTTATTTCTCAGGTATTGCAGGACCTCAATGATCAACGTGTGCCCTGTCAATCGGATGGATGCTAAACTGGGCGTCATGTCTGGTAACTTATAATTGGAGGTTAAATATTCCACAGCTTGTCCTTCACAAAGAGAAAACGAGTTATTGCCAGCAGCATGTACAAATTACAAACTCCTGCATTAATCTACAGGAGCCACTGCATCAGCGGCACAGCCGCACCTCAGTAGATGCAACCTGCGAAGCAAATCCAGAATTGAATCCCATCCAATATGCATTCACTAACAACAACAACATGTGCAGAAGAACATCTTAATAGCACATTGTAATACAATTTGGGCAATTATTGAGCCTTGTGGGTCGGTTACTGGAAAAACACATACATACTGGAGTTGCTGTGGAGGTTTGGAGGACTGACACAGTAGAGGGAGCAATATTAGAGAAGCGGCGGTTGAAAACGGAGACCACCAACCTACTTGCAACAGACCTGGTGCTTCGGCCTCGTCGTGGGAGATTCCAACAACGTCGGGAGGTTTAGATTCCACAGAATTTAGGAGAGAGATGTGATACTGGGGTGCTAGGCCTAGCCCAGAGAGAAGAGTGTTGCTCCGAGGAACTCTGCACAAAAGGCCGTGGAGGCTGTGAATTACGCAATAATTTACTGTCTGAAATGAGGGTGGTTGTTCCTCAGTGGGTCTTTTCACATTTAAAAAAAAAAAAAAAAAAATTCGGCTGTTTGATCATTATTTTTACCTGCGACATGTCACGGGTTTACAAGAGCTTTGCATTGCTGCTGTTGCTGTTGTTGTTGTTGTTGTTTTTCTTCTTCTTCTTGTTGGGGGTCGATTTTTGAAATGTGCACCCATTGGTCAGCCAGCTGCTGGACCACACTCACATCCGTCGCTCGACTCCACCCACCATAATCACTGTGATAAAATGATATGGCCGCTATCTTGGTTTTCTGGTGGGTGTAACACATTAGGCCTGGAGGACTCTGCTGATTATACTTCCACTATAGATTTGCATTGGCTTTGTTTGGGTCGGGTGTTATTGAAGATGAGGGACCTCCAAAATCGAATCATATGTCGAATAATAGTAAGGTTTAATCAAGCCTGTCAGGATATGGCAATCAAGCATTACGTTCCGCAAATTATTTCATAGTGCATTAAATGTGTGTTTCCCAATCGTGCTGCTCGTCTTTTAAAAGTGCTTTAAATGTACGTTTCCCAATCGGCCCGTTACCGGATTTTGTCACAGGTTGTGGCAACAGTGCGGTCAATCTTGTTATAGTATATTAATAGGGGTACCCAGCGTTCCCTGGTGCTGTTCGCATCCCATTGGCATCTTGAAGAAATTAAATTTAAAATTCTATTTTTTTGTGGATGCCTAAAACACTTCTCTACACTAAGTAATGGGGTCGAGGATCATTTAATATGGTCTTTCACATAGCTACCAAGGTTTAGGCGCTATGGAGCGATTTAAAAAGAAAATCCAATTCTCAAAATGTTCAAAAACATGGTTTGGCTAGAACACTCACAAGTGAACCTCTGAAAGTTTGCCATAGATCCGTTCAGCCATCTCTGAGAAGAATGGTGACAGACAGAAAAACATCTCTTATAACTATAGATTTTAATTTTTTTTTGTATACAGAGTCGAGGCTCGTGAAAGAGCTAACATTTATCAAACAAACAAATCAAACAAACAAGTAAACAAAGTATATAAAAATGGGAGCGGTCGACAAGATGGGGAGAGAAGGGGAGGAAGCACACAAACACAACATTTGAGGGCAGGGACATCGGGAGATGTGTGGGAGGCAGAGGGCCTGGGGGGAGGCAGGATAGGTATAAAACGCAAGGACACCAAGGACTTCCAGGAAAGAAGACAAAAGTCACCTCAAAAAAGTGGATTTGGGGTGAAATTAGCGGGGGTAGAAAAGATCAAGGTTTTGGATTGGGGAAGATAAGAGATGGTGGTGAACAGCCGTTTTAAAGACCTGGAGGGAGGAGTGGGATTGAAGAGAGTGAGGGAGTTTGTTCCAGAGGTGGGAGAAAAGAGGAATGAAGGAGTGAAGGTGAGCAGAGAGTCTTGATTTTGGCAGTTTAACCATAAGAGGGTTGCAGGCAGATCTTGTGCGACCTGCAGGAATATTTGGGGGACAGAGCCCAGAGAGAGCTGGGGGAGCAAGGCCGGAGAGGAGTCGGTAGAAGACGGAAAGACCACCAACCTGCCTGCGGTGAGTAAGTGAAAGGCCCTCGGAGATAGCGTCATCGCAGGAGATTCCAATGATTCTGAAAGCTTTGGTTTCAACAGCGTGAAGACGAGCTAGGTGTGAGGCAGGAGCACCAGCCCAGAGGGGAGAGCAGTATTCCATTGAGCTACGGATGAAAGCCTTGTATGTGGTGAGGAGCTCAGGTGTGCCAAGGAAGGACTTCGCACGACGGAGGATGCCCAGTCGGCGACTGGCTTTGGAGGCCAGCTTGGAAATGTGGTTTTCCCAGGAAAGATCATGGCAGATAGTGAGACCCAAAAGCTTGAGTGACAATTACAATTGACAACCTTGTAATTACAATTATATTGTAATTATATTGCAATATAATTGTAATACACGAAGAGGTCGACATTGTACACCAATACCCACCAGCGTACTGCTGTCTACAGTCCCACTGCTTTCCCCGACTTGATGTTGGTGGGTTTTTAAGACATAATCTGACCGTATGACCTGGCGAATGCCACGATCTTGGTGCTGCAAATCAATAGTTTTGTCGTCGTGGTTCCACCTGTATAGTTGTTGTCCTTCCGCATACATCTGGAAAGCCAATGCCTCAATTTTTCGTTTATATTTTGTATCTGTCTTTCAGCCAATCATGCAATAACCGCTTGGCGTACACAGATGATCCATTCCGCATTGGAAAGGTCTTGGATCGGGGAATGACAGGGGGATATATTTGAAGAGTCTTGGATAAGGGAGTGACATGAGAATATATTCGAGGTTTTTAATTTCATGAGTTTTGGCTACGAACACAAATAATGATCCAGTCCGCCTTGCGTAAACTTACGAGACAAAATGATATCCATTTTTTGCACTTATGGTTTATAGTAGGTCAAATGGAGGTCAAACGGTTTATAGAAATGCTAAGATTATTTAGCAGATCTGCTCTGCTAAATAATCTTGACCACTGAACCATCTCAAGGGAAGGATGCAATGACAGTTGACAACATGATTATTTTGCTTTGACAAATCGAAGATTATTCATCATCCTTAAGAGGACACGGGTTTAATGGACAAATCAAGTAATAAGGTGGGAATGGATTGGGCACAAGATGGGCAAATTAATACTGTCATTGGATTATTTTGAAGCACGTTTATAACTTAATATATCAGTATGACAATGGCAGCTTCAAGCTATTTAAAATCGCTGCCCTTTCTAAGAGTGCACCAGAGGCCTTTATACACAGAGTTTGGCCAACTCGGTTTCAGTTTTAGCGATCAAGTGACAACAGGCGCCATGTTAAAGCCCGACGCACAAGCTACAAAATCTAAATAAACAGGTCTACTGACTACTGCTGTATATTTATCGTGATCGCTTGTAAATGTACAACTTTCACCTTAAAACTGAGGGAAATGCCGTGCTGTTCTGCATGGGGAAACTCCAATCGAAGGGAAAAGGGAGCAAAGATGCATTATTTCCCTCGAGATGCATTATTTCCCTCCATTTACATTTCGCTGTCGGACAACATGGACCAACTTCTATCAACTCATCCAAAACTCTCTCTTCCTCATATGTGGCGACTTCAACTGTCATCATGCCAGCTGGTTGGGTGTGGGTTCCTCTCTCACCAGCCATGGCACCTCAGCAAAGGACTTCTGCGACTCTTTGGGACTGACACAATCTGTCAATTTCCCGACCCGGATCTCAGTCAATGGAGCATCTTCTCTTCTCGACTTGGTAATGACAAACATCCCTGAAAATGTCTGCTGCTCTTCTTCTGCTCCAATCGGCTCATCTGATCATGTGCTTGTCAAAGTGGACATCTCTCTGGCCATTCTCAGAGAGCCTCCTCAGTGCCGATGAGTCTGACATTTCACTCAGGCTGACTGGCATGGTCTGCAAGCAACCATCAATCATCTGGACTAGTCTCCCATCTCTACTGCCTCTGACATCAATTCTTCCTGGGATTTCTTCCAAAGCAAACTGCTCTCTCTCATGCACAGATTTATCCCATCTCGTCTTCAGTTGTCTTACCCTTCCTCCCCGTCCATGGTACACTGAATCTTGTGGTGAGGCAGTTGCCCTGAAACAACTTGCCTTTGCCTCTTGGAAGGCAAATCCAACTGAAGGCAATCTCAGTTCCTTCCACCAAGCTCGGAACAAGTGTGTGTCTACCCTCAGGAGAGCCAGGAAGCGCTATCTCTCCACACTTAAGATTGAACTCTCAAACCTGTCTCCTTCCTCCAAATCCTGGTGGCATCTGGTCAAATCCATTTCTGGTGTTTGTTCCCCCTCCATCCCCTCGCTCACTTCAAATGGCTACGCAGTTGACACAGCACGCGACAAAGCCGAATGCCTCAACTCTGTGTTTGCCTCAAAATCTTGTGTCCCAGACCCATCTCTCTCTGTTCCCACCTTTCCCAATCGAACCCAACTGCTCCTGAACTCTGTGTCCTTCTCTCCTGACAAGGTGGAGAAGTTTTTTCAAACCTCGGCTCTGATTCTGCAACTGGACCAGACAGCATCAGCCTACGGGTCCTAAAATCCTGCTCTGCCGCTCTATCTCACCGTCTCTCTGTTCTTTTCACCCTCTTTTGCTCAAGGTAATCTGCCAGCATCCTGGAATCAGCAAACATTACCGCTTTACACAAAAAGGTGCAAAAACAGATCCTTGCAACTACAGACCAATCAGCCTGCTCCCAATTATCAGCAAAGTCATGGAATCCATCATTGCTTCGGATATCAAATCCTTCCTCTTCTCCAATGGCTTGATCTCTGATCATCAATTTGGATTCAGACCAGGTCATTCTACTCTGGACATGTTGCTTCTGCTGTCTCAACAATGGATGGAGGACCTCAATGCCAAACAGGAAATCAGAGCTGTCTCCCTTGACATATCACGTGCTTTCGATACGGTGTTACGGATTCGTCACTTCCGTTGTGGTTGTTTTCATCCACTGTAAACATTTCTGATTCCATGTATTTATTATTGTTGTCATTTAAAGGGAATAGATATTTCTATTTTCAAAAGTTAAAAGTTAATGTTTTAAATGAAACAGGAACCGGATGGCAACGAAGAGGAAGAGGAGGAAAAAGAGGGCGGAGCGAGTGAGTCGGACAAGAAAGCCGAGGTGTTCCGTGTTCTGAAGCGAACGTTGTCGAACGGGAGTCACTAGCGAACTTTCGAGTTTCCCGGGAAAGGGGTCCCTGCGACAGAGTTGTCATCGCTGTGACCGATCAACCTGCGTGTCAGGTTTTTGGCGGTGGATTCCGAGGAGAATTATCGTCGGGCCGTGCCGTCTCAAGAACGGGTCGTCGGCCATTTTGACTCGTGCGCTTCGCGCGTCGAGCAAGGTTTCTTTGCTTCGTCAGCCGTTTTCACTGCTTTCAGACGTATCTGGTGTGTGTGTGTGCACCGTGGCTTCTGAAGATTAATTTGCGGTTCGCCGACTGTGAGCCGTGAAAGTCCATACCCGAGGGTGTGATTTCCCAGTCGCCTTGAGGGCACCTTTGTGCAGCTTTGGGCTGTGTGACTGTACTTGCCATCCGCACGGGATTCTGGTCTCGATTGGACATCGTTTTGGCGATCGCTGGGGCGAATCAACTTTGGGCTTGAAGCCGGGAATAAGAGACATTGGGGATGTTCTTGTTTCACTCACTTGGAGCACAGTGAGTTACATATCACAAAACTGATGGTACCATCATAGGACATATTGATTGTACTTTTGATTACTATTATTGTTGTACTGTTATTCTTGTGTGATCTTAATACAATATTTGTTTGTGAGTAACAATTGGGGTGGCTTCTCCATTGATCTTTGACATACAGAATAACACATTTTTCTGCCGTGACTCCTCTCAGGGCTCGGAGGTACACCGTGACCAGGGGGTCTGGGAGGAGCACGTAACAATGGTCTGGCACCCAGCTCTGCTCACCAAACTCTCCTCCTATGGTATCCATGGAAATCTCCACTCATAGCTTGCGGACTTCCTCTCTGGTCGTAGGCAACATGTGGCCCTGAATGGATTTCTGTCATCTACCCTTCCTGTTCTGGCTGGAGTTCCCCAAGGTAGTGTTCTGGGCCTTGTGCCATCTCTGGTCTTCATCAATGATCTCTCCGACTCTCTGGAAAATCCTCTCTATCTCTTTGCTAATGACCACTATCTGCCGCTCCATTCCTCATCCCTCAGATCGGCAGTCTGCAGCCTCCTCACTCTCTGCAGACCTGGACAAAATCACAGACTGGTCAAACAAGTGGAACATGTCTTTCAATCCTGACAAATCTCACACTCTTACTATGTCTCTCCGAAAAGACCGACTGGAAAACCCTCCCATCTACTTTCTCAACAATCCTCTTCAAGAAGTTCTGTCGCTCAAGCTTTTGGGTCTCACTATCTGCCATGATCTTTCTTGGGAAAACTACATTTCCAAGCTGGCCTCCAAAGCCAGTCGCCGACTAGGCATTCTCCGTCATGCGAAGTCCATCCTTGGCACACCTGAGCTCCTCACCACATACAAGGCTTTCATCTGCAGCTCAATGGAATACTGTTCCCCCCCCTCCCCCCCCCCCCCCCCCCCTCTGGGCTGGTGCTCCTGCCTCACACCTAGCTCGGCTTCACGCTGTTGAAACCAAAGCTTTCAGAATCATTGGAATCTCCTGCGATGAAGCTAATTCCGAGGGCCTTTCACTCACTCACCGCAGGCAGGTTGGTGGTCTTTCTGTCTTCTACTGACTCCTCTCCGGCCTTTCTCCCCCAGCTCTCTCTGTGCTCTGTCCCCCCCAATATTCCTTCAGGTCGCACAAGATCTGCCAGCAACCCTCTTATGGTTAAACTGCCAAAATCTAGGCTCTCTGCTCACCTTCACTCTTTCATTCCCCTTTTCTCCCACCTCTGGAACAAACTCCCCCACTCCCTTCAATCCCACTCCTCCCTCCAGGTCTTTAAAACAGCTGTTCACCACCATCTCTTATCTTCCCCCATCCAAAACCTTGATCTTTTCTACCCCTGTTAATTCACCCCAGATCCACTTTTTGAAATACCGTCCATGTATGTTTATACCTCTCCCAACCCCCCCCCCCCTCCCCCACCTTCCCATGCCTCCTCCCCCCAAGCCCTCTCCCTCCCACAGATCTCCCGATGTCCCTGTTCTCTGCTGTTGTACTTGTGTAGTTCCCTCTCTCTCCCTATCTTGTCTCCCGCTCCCTTTATTGTATGTTTTGTGTGTCCCTTTTTTTTTTTTTGCTATTACTGCTCGCTCTTACACGAGCCTTGATCTTGTATACCAAAAAAAAAAAAAAAAAAATTGGCTTCTCAATTGTGACGACCTCGACAACTTGATGAAGTTTCATGATGATCGGTTTGGAATTGTGACCTGTAGGCAAGTGACAAACAAACAAACAAACAGACAGAATAACAAAAGCAACCGACCAATATACTTGAACAATCTTCGATTTTGCAAGTAACAAGCAATCAGACATGTGTGAAAACATAACCTTCATCCACCTTCAGCGGTGAGGCGGATGTAATGATCGATGTGGAATGCCATTTTGCTCTCGTGAGCAGGAAGTGGGGAGGACACAGTGGTGGGGTTGGGGGAGGGGAGCAAAGATGTGACAGAGTTGGAAGGGTGAGGTTGAGGCTTTGTTGGGAGGAGTGGGAAGGAAGGGAGGTGTTTGAGGAGTTGTGGAGTTGTGGGGAGAAGGGCATTGAGGAGTTTTGGTAGGGGGGATGGGGTGGGGAGGGGCTTTGGAGGTTTGAGGTGGGTGAGGGATTGAAGCCTCAGGATTGGAAGGGGAAGGGTTGAGGACTTGGGGTTAGGAGGCAGAAGATGAGGGCTTTTGATGACTTGGTCTTTGTGAGGAGTAGAGGGGGAGGTTAAGGACCTGAAGTTATATTTTACATTGTGTGGATGTTTGTGGGTCCCTGCTGATATATACAGGGTGTTCAAAAAAGACCTGAACAACTTTGCTTGTTAATATACTTGGTACCACAAATGATACAACAATACCCTTTGTTTTATATGACAAGAAACTCAAAAGTTTTTATTTTCAGGTCTGATGGTTTAAAATAAAAGAAAATGGCGACTCCACAGGATAAAGCTCAGTGCATCAAATGGTTCATTCAGATGAGATCCGACACGCAAGTTCAGCATAACTTCCGTACAAGGTATGGAAGGAATCCGCCACCACGGACTATTATCAGAGAGTGGTACAAGAGGTTTAAGAAGACTGGAAGTTGCCAGATACTGAAAAGTACCGGTTTACCAAGCACAAGTGCAGCAGATGTTGAACAGTATATGAATCATTTCAGAAAAGTGCCAGGAAATCAATCCGGCACGCATCCAGAGAACTGGGTTTACCAACCACCACTGTATACAGGATTTTGCATAAAAGACTGATGCTTTGTACCCATAAAATGCAGATTTTGCAGGAACTCAAACCAAATGACGGACCCAAATGCAAGGCATTTGCCTTGGAAACACTGTTATATAAAGGATGTTGAAGATTACCTGAAAAAGGTCATGTTCACAGACAAATATTGCTTTCATGTATCGGGGAAGGACAACCAGCACAATGTGAGGTTCTGGGGCTCTGAAAACCCCCCACATGGTCATTGAATACACACACGACAGTCCAAGGGTCAATGCGTGGGTGGGTCCGTTTTTCTTTTCGGAGGACACAGTAACCTCAACAGTCAACAATTTACATGAACATGTTGGAAGGGTTTGCCTTCCCACAGATTGAAGACCTGCAACAACCCGAATACCTGCAAATCATTTTTCAACAGGACGGCGCTCCCCCTCATTGGGGCTTTAGTGGTTCAAGTCATCCTGAATGGAAAATTTCCAGGTCGCTGGATTGGCTGAGATGGACCAATCGTCTGACCCCACGATCAACAGACATAACGCTGCTTGATTTTTAGCTGTGACGAGCAGCTCTATGAGAGGACCGCGTTGTTGTTGTTGTTGGGGTGCCTTTTTGAACAGCGCATGCGCATACACTCGGATGTGCGTTGGTATGAGGTAAGAACATTGCGGACTAAAATCGCGATTTGTTTGAAGAAACCAGAATAAATTTAGCAACAAAGACAACATGAAAGTTTTCATATCAATCTCGTTTCACAGAACTTGACACAAATTAGGTGTAATTAACATATATATACATACATGAAAACAATTTGCACAGGGGCCGAGCCTCGGGGATGCTTAGTCCACCAGCAGAATCCCAGCGTATGCAGGTACCAGGTACACAATACAAATAGACATACAGCGGAGTGAGAAATACCAAAGAAGCGACCACAGTGTGAGACTTGGAATATGGTCACACTTAACCGGTGAAATACGGTTGCATGGACATTTACCTCAGACCAAAACAGAACAGAAATAACATTCACGTCCATACATTACATGTAATCAGTTGATGAAGCATGTTGCGTCGCAAAACAAAGGACAAGACCAGAACTGAAAGACAAAAAGACGCCAGTGCATGCGTATAATTTAATGACTGGTCGAATTTGGTAGCGCATATTGCAACGGATATCCTCATGATTCTACACGTCCAGCTGGTGACCACAATGTGGTCATTTTTCTCGTTAGCCGCGTCGCAAGACGCTGGTCATAGAGTGCCCTCTGCTGTTGTTCTTGTTCTTCTTGTTCTTCTTCTTCTTGTTCTTGTTGTTCTTGTTGTTCTTGCAGAGAAGACAAAACCTCAAAGCTCCACCCATTCTGGGAACCATAGCTCCACCCATTGTGGGAGAGGCTTCATATAAACAAATATCCACCATTTTATTAACTCGCATAGCTTTGAGGCCAGTTTTGTAGGCCCGTGGTGTCTTGCTCTCTCACACAGTTTTCTTTCAAATCAAATTCGATATATCATTTCATTTTTCACAGTCGCTAACATAGTTTTAGACTCGGTTGAAAAAAACGGGAAGAAAATCCGATGAAAGTTGCCCTTTATAGAACGAAATGAATTCTCAAAGGCCTGTAACTTCAAGTCCATTGAGATATATTTTGTTTAAATCGCGGCATGGTCAGTCATACACCGCCCGAAATAACAGACAGGAAAATGCCGAGATATATATATTTTGTTTAAATCGCGGCATGGTCAGTCATACACCGCCCGAAATAACAGATGGGAAAATGCCGAGATATATTAAAAATTCGTCCATTTGATGACAATCGTCACGATGAAATATTTAATTTATACGTCGTCACAATAATGTGGAGAGAGGAGCATAGCTTCGTTCACGTGTCGCCACACACGGGAAATTGCCGAGATATATATTTTTTAAATCGCGGCATTGTCAGTCATACACCGCCTGAAATAACAGACGGGAAAATGCCGAGATATATTAAAAATTCGTCCATTTCATGACAATCGTCACGATGAAATATTTAATTTATACGTCGTCACAATAATGTGGAGAGAGGAGCATAGCTTCGTTCACGCGTCGCCACACACGGGAAATTGCCGAGATATATATTTTTTAAATCGCGCATGGTCAGTCATACACCGCCTGAAATAACAGACGGGAAAATGCCGAGATATATTAAAAATTCGTCGCCACACACGGGAAATTGCCGAGATATATTTTCACTTTGCACAAAAATAACATCAAGTAATCGAATCAATAGGAATGTTCTGTGCCTATAACATCGACGTTATAGGCACAGCTGCATCTAGGCATTGTGTAACATCGACGCGGCTTTTGTTTAAATTAAAACTTTTTGTACTTGTTTTTTTTTTCGGTTGGGGTTCGTCAAATGCGTTGTCTACAATACCAAGTTGACAAACCTGAAGGATCTTCGTTCTCCGATCACAGCTGCGTGCACACTGGTTGACGCAAACATTCTGAGCCGAACATGGCAATAATTCATGTACCGCCTTGATGTCCTGTGCACGACCAACAGAGCTCACGTTGAAGTGTGTCGATGGTGTGCACAAAGCTTTACGAGTTTCTGTCTCATATAAACCAAAGGGTTGTATCATTTGTGGATCTTCGAAATATATTAACAACCAAAGTTGGCCAGGTGTTTTTGGAACACACTGAATATGAATAATCATGAGAACATCATTTGCACAAAAAGGCCAAGATGTATCGTATTTGTACTTCATTTTAACACCAAGATAGCCTGGCCTGAGACCCCAGGGGTATGCATAGTCCCCTCAGATCTGTCTAACCTGGGTTCAAATCTCAAACCAGCTATAAACTGCCATCCTGGTGTTTCTCAGGCAATGCGAGGCATCAATGTGTGTGCCGTCCCTTGGATGGACGTTAGACTGTGAATAATATCTGGTAGCATATAGTTGGAGGTTAAAGTGTCCACAGCTTGCTTTTCATAAAAAGCAAGCGAGTTATTACCAGCACCATTAACAAATTACAAAATCCTGCATTAATCAACATGGGTCACCACATCAGCATTGATGCAACTAGTTATATGTAATCAGAATTTAATGATTATGTAATCAGAATTTATTGATATTTGATATGATATTTGAATTGATATTTGAATTTATTGATTATTGATATGTAATCAGAATTTAATGATTCTGATTATATGTAATCAGAATGCCCAATCCAGAATTTAATGCCTTAACAACAAAATGCTTCGCCAGTTTTTCCTCTTATTCTTTTACTCTATAGCCCTACACTACCAGCCCCAAACAAGGCGGAGAACCTTTACTGCCTCTCGACCTTGATAAGGGCGAATTTCAATATTAAAAAGAAGATTTTAAAATAAAAAACACAACATGTGCTGAAGGACATCTTTTTGGCCAATTTGGCCAAATTTGGCCAATTATTGAGCCTTGTAGGAAAAAGTTTTGTTTTTTTGCGCATGCATTTGTTCACACAATTGAACAGACGAACAGACACAGGCCTACTCACAGTGTGTACACATATCCAATGGGTAGCTCATCTCGTTCCCCTGGAGACACAGAAGAGCGGGGCAACAGAAATTGAGAGTTGTATATCATGGAAAACAAGAAAAGCCACTGAGAATGTTGTTGTTGTTTTTTTTCCCCAAAAACGAATTTCCAATAAGCAAATCGGAGAGCACTTCTTAAACTCCATGATTAAAACATGTTTAGTGACATCTAAAAACCAAACAAAATATTCCCATAAAATATGAAGTCTGTGCATTCAAAAGTTGAAACTATCAAGAGGAACATAGCACTGAATCTTTGCATTTCCCAGGAAAGGGGTCACGCTCATCAAGAAAAATAGTTGCGGGAGATATGTTGCAGCAGGGAAGGCAGCTGGAAATTAAACCCCCAAGCATTGCCTTGCGATGATGGAGCGATTAATGCCACGTGTGACAGCAGGCTAACATTGGGGCGGGGAGGCGATGCCAACGTCTGACGGTGAACAAGAGTGCCATTCGACAACAGCAAAGGAGATATTTCAATCTTGGAACCCCAGTGTACGTGCAATAAGATAAAAACAGTATGCTGCGTGCTTCCAGAATGGGAATCATATTGGAGAGGAAAAACCAGCAACCTATATTTTACAATTTCAGGGAAACATCCTCAGTAACCACTGTAAACGGAAATTACACTGTCTTCCCATTCCTCCAACCTCGGTAGCAAACATCCAGTGTCCCATGTGTGTCTCCACAACATGGTGTGGTTGTACCATTCACATTCTGCGTACTATTCATAGTCCGACAGGATGGTGCTGGAGGTGCGCAATTGCATTCGAGCTGTTTTAGTTTATGGCCCAACCATCAACTGTCAGATTGGTGCTGATTGGACACGGTGCTACGTCACAAAGTGTCACGTCTCTTAATAGGGCAGATAGAGCGGAGGTGATTTGCTAAGCTGAGTGTCCTGTTGGCTAGCATTAGTTGGTCGACGTTGAAGATACCATGATGTATTTTGCGAAGAGTACAGTGCATTCAGAAAGTATTCAGACCCCGTCACTTTTTTCACATTTTGTTATGTTGCAGCCTTATGCTGAAATCGTTTAAATTCATTTTTTCCCTCATCAATCTACACTCAATACCCCATAATGACCAAGAGAAAACAGGATTTTAGAAAGTTTTGCAAATTTATTAAAAAGAAAAAACTGAAATATCACATTGACATAAGTATTCATACCCTTTCCTATGACACTTGAAATTTAGCTCAGGTGCCTCCCATTTCTCTTGATCATCTTTGAGATGTTTCTACACCTTGATTGGAGTCCACCTGTGGTAAATTCAATTGATTGGACATGATTTGGAAAGGTACACACCTGTCTATATAAGGTCTCACAGCTGACGATGCATATCAGAGCAAAAACCAAGCCATGAGGTCGAAGGAACTGCCTGCAGAGCTCAGAGACAGCATTTTGTCGAGGCACAGATCTGGGGAAGCCTACAAAAAAAATTCTGCTGCATTGAAGGTTCCCAAGAGCATCGTGGCCTCCATAATTCTTAAATGGAAGAAGTTTGAAACAACCAGGACTCTTCCTAGAGCTGGCCGCCCGGCCAAACTGAGCAATCGTGGGAGAAGGGCCTTGGTAAGAGAGGTGACCAAGAACCCGATGGTCACTCTGGCTGAGCTCCAGAGATCCTGTGTGGAGATGGGAGAAACTTCCAGAAGGACAACCATTACTGCAACACTCCACCGATCTGGGCTTCATGGCAGAGTGGCCAGACGGAAGCCTCTCCTCAGTGAAAGACACATGAAAGCCCACAGAATCTTGTTTCTCAGTCTGAGAGTCCTTTAGGTGCTTTTTTGCAAACTCCAAGCGAGCTTTCATGCTCGTCGATTTCATGTTCATATAAAAGGACGTTTGACGCATCAAGCCCGTGCCGTATTGTGTCACAAGTTGTGGTTCCGTATTGTTCCACAAGTAGTGGTTCCGTATTGTGCCACAAGTAGTGGTTCCGTATTGTTCCACAAGTAGTGGTTCCGTATTGTTCCACAAGTTGTGGTTCCGTATTGTTCCACAAGTTGTGGTTCCGCATTGTTCCACAAGTAGTAGTTCCGTATTGTGCCACAAGTAGTGGTTCCGTATTGTGCCACAAGCAGTGGTTCCATATTGTGCCACAAGTAGTGGTTCCGTATTGTGCCACAAGTAGTGGTTCCGTATTGTTCCACAAGTAGTGGTTCCATATTGCCACAAGTTGTGGTTCCGTATTGTGTCACAAGTTGTGGTTCCGTATTGTCCCACAAGTAGTGGTTCCATATTGTGCCACAAGTAGTGGTTCCGTATTGTGCCACAAGTAGTGGTTCTGTATTGTGCCACGAGAAGTGGTTCCGTATTGTGCCGCAAGCAGTGGTTCCGTATTGTGCCACAAGTAGTAGTTCTGTATTGTGCCACAAGTACTAGTTCCGTATTGTGCCACAAGTAGTGGTTCCGTATCATGCCACAAGTAGTGGTTCCGTATCGTGCCACAAGTAGTGGTTCCGTATCGTGCCACAAGTAGTGGTTCCGTATCGTGCCACAAGTAGTGGTTCTGTATCGTGCCACAAGTAGTGGTTCCGTATTGTGCCACAAGTAGTGGTTCCGTATTGTTCCACAAGTAGTGGTTCCGTATTGTGCCACAAGTAGTGGTTCCGTATTGTTCCACAAGTAGTGGTTCCGTATTGTTCCACAAGTAGTGGTTCCGTATTGTTCCACAAGTAGTGGTTCCGTATTGTGCCACAAGTAGTGGTTCCGTATTGTGCCACAAGTAGTGGTTCCGTATTGTGCCACAAGTAGTGGTTCCGTATTGTGCCACAAGTAGTGGTTCCGTATTGTTCCACAAGTAGTGGTTCCGTATTACGCCACCAGTATAGTGGTTGCCACATTGTGCCAAAAGTAATGGTTGGGGTATTGCTCCACAAGTATTGGTTCCCGTATATTGTTCCACATGTAGTGGTTCCCGTGTATTGTTCCACAAGTATTGGTTCCCGTGTATTGTTCCACAAGTTGTGGTTCCCGTATATTGTTCCACAAGTTGTGGTTCCCGTATATTGTTCCACAAGTATAGTGGTTCCCATATATTGTTCCACAAATATCGTGGTTCCCATATATTGTTCCACAAGTAGTGGTTCCCGCATATTGTTCCACGAGTATAGTGGTTCCCATATATTGTTCCACAAATATCGTGGTTCCCATATATTGTTCCACAAATATCGTGGTTCCCATATATTGTTCCACAAGTAGTGGTTCCCGTATATATTGTTCCACTAATACAGTGGTTCCCACATATTGTTCCACCAGTATCGTGGTTCCGGTATATTGTTCCACTCGTATCGTGGTTCCCGTATATTGTTCCACTTGTATCGTGGTTCCCGTATATTGTTCCACTCGTAAAGTGGCTCCCATATATTGTTCCACTAGTATCGTGGTTCCCATATATTGTTCCACTCGTATTGTGGTTCCCATATATTGTTCCACTCGTATCGTGGTTCCCGTATATTGTTCCACTGGTATCGTGGTTCCCATATATTGTTCCACTAGTATCGTGGTTCCGGTATATTGTTCCACTAGTATCGTGGTTCCGGTATATTGTTCCACTAGTATTGTGGTTCCGGTATATTGTTCCACTAGTATCGTGTTTGCCGTATATAGTTCCACTCGTATCATGGTTCCCATATATTGTTCCACTAATATTGTGGTTCCCATATATTGTTCCACTCGTATCGTGGTTTCCATATATTGTTCCACTAATATCGTGGTTCCCGTATACATTGTTCCACTAGTATCGTGGTTCCCCTATATTGTTCCACTGGTATCGTGGTTCCCGTAAATTGTTCCATTCGTATCGCGGTTCCGGTATTATGTGCCACGAGAATCGTGGTTCCCATATATTATTCCACTAGTATCGTGGTTCCCATATATTGTTCAACTAGTATCGTGGTTCACATATATAGTTCCACTCGTATCATGGTTCCCATATATAGTTCCACTCGTATTGTGGTTCCCATATATTGTTCCACTCGTATCGTGGTTCCCATATATTGTTCCACTGGTATCGTGGTTGCTGTATATTGTTGCACTGGTATCGTGGTTCCCATATATTGTTCCACTAGTATCGTGGTTCCCATATATTGTTCCACTAGTATCGTGGTTCCCATATATTGTTCCACTCGTATCGGGGTTCCCGTATATATTGTTCGACTGGTATCATGGTTCCCATATGTTGTTCCACTAGGATCGTGGTTCCCATATATTCTTCCACTCGTATCGTGGTTCCCATATATTCTTCCACTCGTATCGTGGTTTCCATATTTTGTTCCACTCGTATCGTGGTTGCCATATATTGTTCCACTCGTATCGTGATTCCCATATATTGTTCCACCAGTATCGTGGTTCCCATATATTGTTCCACTCGTATCGTGGTTCCCATATATTGTTCCACTCGTATCGTGGTTCTCATATATTGTTCTACTAGTATCGTGGTTCCCATATATTGTTCCACTCGTATCGTGGTTCTCATATATTGTTCCACTAGTATCGTGGTTCCCGTATATTGTTCCCATATATTGTTCCACTAGTATCGTGGTTGCCGTATATTGTTCCCATATATTGTTCCACGAGTATCGTGGTTGCCGTATATGTATATTTTTCCCATATATTGTTGCACTCGTATCGTGGTTGCCGTATATTGTTCCACTAGTATCGTGGTTGCCGTATATGTATATTTTTCCCATATATTGTTGCACTAGTATCGTGGTTGCCGTATATTGTTCCACTCGTATCGTGGTTCTCATATATTGTTCCACTAGTATCGTGGTTCCCGTATATTGTTCCCATATATTGTTCCACTAGTATCGTGGTTGCCGTATATGTATATTTTTCCCATATATTGTTCCACGAGTATCGTGGTTGCCGTATATGTATATTTTTCCCATATATTGTTGCACTAGTATCGTGGTTCCCATATATTGTTCCACTTCCAAAAGCGTGAGTTTCGTGCTGAATGAGCATCTACTAGAAGCCTCCACATTCATCGATTCACCGATCATTGACTCACTGTATAAGCAAAGGAGGAGGTGCAGGATCCCAGGGCAGCGACACATCAATGACGTGAAAATAATAATGATATGACGTAGTAAGTCAATAACAGCACGAAGCACAATATTATATACAACACCGTATAATGATACTGTAAACCTGAAACTGCATGCAGGTGGTCGCCCAATTAAAGCGAATTATTGTACTTTCATCAGACAAACTATATGCTATTGTTATAGTTCATTAAATTATAATTACAACTGGTCGGTGTATTTTGAAAGGCGACAATAATTAATAAACATATTGTGCTGTTTGCGTCTGTTTCAACAGCTGCGATGAATATAATTAATTAAACGATAAATATAATTTCCATGTTTTCTTCACAATCGAGACGAGACGGAACGGTTGGAATATTGACTAATGTGATATATTAAATAAAATCGGTTCGAGGTGCACGGACATTGTACGCGCATTATCATCATATTCACAATGTTCCACAAAAGGCACAGGGCGGTTTGCAGGTTCGACTCACCATGGTGACGCCGGTTGTGGTATCCTTGAGGCGGCCGGTTGCAGTAGTGGTTGCAATGCCGTGGTGCACCGTAAGATCAGGAGCCTCTTGTGTGGTCGACGCGGCTCCTCCCAATCCGGGACGTTTCTGCGACAACGAGCTGGTGTTTGAGGCGGGGGAAACACGAGGAAGAGGAAGACGCGAAATCCGTCGAGGAGGAGGAAGAAGAAGAAGAAGAAGTCGGGAGGTACATTGATCGGGTGAAAGGCGTGCTGGTGGCGGGAGGAATTTGCGTTAATGAGGAAGAAGAGCGAAAATAAAGGTGAATAAATAGGTTTAAGAGAGAGGAAAATAAGGTTTCGGGTTGGAGGCTGAAGCAGTGGTTCATTAAATACATTTTGAGGTGCATGAAAAGGAACAGGTAAGTGGAGGGACATATTAGGAGGAGGAGGAGGAAAGTACAGGAGGAGGAAGAGTAGGTACAAATAAAAAAAATATGGAAATAAACAGGTGCAGGATGAGAAGATGGTGTCATTTATTATTTATTATTTTCAACAGGGGCGAGGCTCATTGAAAAGGAAGGTAGACCTGGTAGCTGGACAAAGGCAGGAGAGGGAGGAGACACTGAAACTAGCAGGTAATAGGTGGATGGGTTAGGAAAGGTTACTGGGGATAATAAAGATCATGGGTCAAAATTGTGGGTGACAAGAGATGGCGGCCGGGGCACTGGTTGTTTGAACAGACTGAGATAAACCACAACACTCTGCTATATTCGACCTCTTCATTCAGCTTTTCTTTCACTGGTCTAAACAAAGGACAAACTAGAACGCCACTCAGTAGAGCGCAAACTCCCGCCGTGGGTCAAGTTGGAATAGTACGATTTCACAAAAGTTTGAGTGAGTAGTTCAGTGACAACACAAGACAAGACAACACAAGACAGACACTGCACAGATATATATATATATTTAGAATATATAGAAGATAATGTTAAAAAAAAAACAAGGCAATTTCACTTACATATGCAGCGTTCAATTCCATATAGGCGAGTGTATTTTGAGGCATGTGTGACTTCAAATAAAATTGTAAGCCAGGAAAAGCGTTCCTTTCATTCCTTAGGGATACAACATGTAAAACCGGCCCAAACGTCAAAACAAAACTCGCTCATTTTAAGTCGTACAAGCAAATGCGACCACTCATTTTTCTGGGAAGAATCCCGTGCACATGCTTGTCACACTTATAACTCACCTAAGTCTTTATAAGTTCATCAAATACTGACACCGCGATTGACATTCGCTGAGGTAAATGTTGATATCTCTTCTCTTCTGAGGGTTAAGAACAAACAAAAAAAAAAACCCCAGTTTTAAAGCATTATACGTATCAAACGATACATTTTATGAAACGGGGAAACCTAATACACACTTCGATGGTTTTAAAATGAGAGAATATGTCTTTATTAGAAAGAAAAAAAATGAACATTGAAGACGACGCTGCTAAAAAAAATACACCGCTCTAACGCATAACCACGAGTTTAAACTACATTTACAACAAATATGAAAACTATTTTCATATCACAATGTTAAATATAGAATATATAGAAGATAATGTTAAAAAAAATGGTTACAAGGCAGCGACCCAGATAATCAGCAATGATGTTCGCGTTCAAATTTATGAAATTTTATTATACGTAGACAACTCTTGTATGGTGCTGTTCTCTATTGCGTTCTCATCTTGTGTAATACTGCGCATTGTTATTTGCATATTCTGTATCTATTATCTTATTCTAATATCTACCATCGCTTTCTTTGTCTTGCAGATTGATTGTTCATCGTTGTTGCTAATAAACCTGCATTCAATTGATACATTCTTGTTTATGAACAATCAATCTCTCTTCGTTATCAGACATTTTATAACAATGTTGGTATTATTACTACAACCCTCCAACTTCACGACAACACTTAATTCGGGTAAAAAAACGTTGTTGCTAATAAACCTGCATTCAATTGATACATTCTTGTTTATGAACAATCAACTCATCTGAAGATGCCTGCTGCAGTCTGCCCCTTCCCGAGCTGTGTCTACGTTACTGACAGCACTGACAATGCCGTTGCTGCTATCCAGCTCTCCATCCACGCCATGACCCACACGTCCATTGCACCAGCCAAACCGGACAAAGTCAGCCGTCCTCGTATCCAAACCGGCGGTACCAGCGAAGATTGGCAATATTTCACCAGAAGATGGGATGGTTACAAGGCAGCGACCCAGATAATCAGCAATGATGTTCGCGTTCAACTCCTTGAATGTTGTGATGATAACCTACGACGTGACCTCCACCGCAGCAACCCACGCATTGAAATCAAGGACGAGGCAGCTATACTACAAGCCATTCGGTCCCTTGCTGTCCGAGAGGAGAATACCATGGTGTCCCGCGTAAACCTCCACAACATGCGACAGGACCGAGAAGAACCAATTCGTACCT
The DNA here is from genome assembly GCF_964187855.1 of Myxine glutinosa. NCBI lineage: Eukaryota > Metazoa > Chordata > Myxini > Myxiniformes > Myxinidae > Myxine > Myxine glutinosa. The sequence continues at coordinate 237,904,380 of NC_136261.1, read as the reverse complement.
ACACAGCCCGTCTGGCTGGTCAAGCCGAGATCTGCAAGTTTTCTGTTGTATGCTCATGCAATCCCCCTACTGATGTCAACTACACCAAGGACATGGTTCGCGATGTCCTATGTCGGGGACTCGCCGATCAAGATATACAACAGGACATTCTCGGCGATCAAAATCAGAACATGAGCTTGGAGGAAGTTCTCATTTTCGTCGAGGCCAAGGAAGCAGGGAAACGTTCCCAGAATGCCTTGCTCGATAGTGAAGGCGCTCATGGCGCAAGCCAATACAAAAACTGGAAGAACAAAAGAGCCCTGATCACTACCGACAAGCAGGCGGCCATTTGTAGTTATTGCGGCAAAACTGGTCATGGCAAACAGCCGAACATCGACCAAAGGCGTCAATTCTGCAATGCCTACGGGAAAACATGCAGTAAATGCGCCACTCGCGGCCATTTTGCACATGTCTGCCGGGGAGGCACGAAAAAGGCGGACAACAAACCTACGGACAAATCAATGGATGCTCATGATGTGGATGAAAGCAGCCAGGTCCACGATCTCCTCTGCTCTGTCACGGAACGAGAAACGGCCATTTGGAAGCCGCAAATTAAAAGGGCCATGGCCACCTTGTCAACTCCACTACACCTCAACCACCATATATTTGACCACCTCTCTGGCTGGACCAAGAAGAAGTCTCAACCACAGCCGTACATAAAACTCATAGCACGGATCGATAAGGAATCTTATGACCATTTCGGCCAGCCACTGTCATCCCGACCAAAATCGGCCAGGCTCCAGGCCATGGCCGACACTGGCTGTCAAAGCTGCCTCACAGGACTTAATATTTTCCACAAACTCGGGCTGCGTAATGAAGACCTGTTACCTGTCAACCTGAAGATGAATGCTGTTAACAGTGGAAGGGTCCGGATTATCGGCGCCATGCTCCTACACCTGTCTGGTCGCACAGCCAATGGCGACATTATTGAAACCTGACAAATCTGCTACATCTCACCTGACACACGGAACATGTATCTCAGTCGTGAAGCATGCGTCGATCTAGGCCTCGTGTCTAGTAGCTTCCCAACCATTGGCGAATCCAACACAGTTGGTGCTGCAGTGGCAGCAGTTATCGATGCAAATTGTAACTGCCCGGTAAGATCGCTTCCCCCTACACTGCCTACATCTATCCCATTTCCGGCCACTGACGAGAACCGAGAGAGGCTGGAGAAATGGCTACTGGAGTACTACAAAAGCAGCACATTCAATGTCTGCGAACACCAGCCACTACCCCACATGGAAGGTCCGCCGCTCACACTGATGGTTGACCCCGAGGCAACACCAAAAGCGGTGCACACCCCAGTGCCTGTCCCCTTACACTGGCAGGCAGAAGTCAAGGCTGGTATCGATCGTGACATCAGGTTAGGGGTTCTGGAACCGGTGCCAATTGGTGAACCAGTGACATGGTGCAGCAGAATGGTCGTCTGTCCAAAGAAGGATGGGACCCCACGGAGGACAGTTGATCTGCAACCACTGAATGCGCACTGCACACGTGAGACCCACCACACCCAGTCACCCTTCCATCAAGCAATGGCGGTGCCACATAACACCAAAAAGACGGTAACAGATGCCTGGAATGGCTATCACAGCGTTCCAATCAGAGAATGTGACCGCCATCTGACAACGTTCATCACACCATGGGGCCGATACCGTTACTGCACCACTCCCCAAGGTTACATCGCTTCAGGTGATGGATACTCCAGACGATTTGACGAAATCGTATCGGACTTCAAAAACAAGTCCAAATGTATTGATGATACCATCATGTGGAGCGACACATTGGAAGAGAGCTTTTTTCAGACATGCAACTGGCTCGACCTGTGCGGCCGTAATGGGATTACGCAAAATCCGACGAAATTCCATTTTGGTCAGGACACGGTCGAATTCGCTGGATTCGAGATCACCATGGACAGTGTACGACCATGCCAAAGGTATCTCCAAGCGATACAGGACTTCCCCACACCAAAAACAATTACTGACATTCGCTCCTGGTTTGGGCTAGTCAATCAGGTAACATACTGCTTCAGCATGACCGAGAGGATGCGACCTTTTCGGGACCTCCTAAAACCATGCACCCCCTTCTACTGGGATGCAACACTACAATCCCTATTCGAAGAATCAAAACGACTCATCATATCTGAAGTCGCAAATGGGGTCCGGATCTTTGACAAGGAACGGACAACATGTCTCGCAACTGACTGGTCGAAGGATGGGATTGGCTTCTGGCTCCTCCAAAAACACTGCAGATGCCCTGGTGAAACCCCACAGTGCTGCCCCGATGGCTGGAAAATCACCCTTGCTGGAGGCCGCTTCACCCATGCAGCGGAGTCGCGCTATGCTCCGATAGAGGGTGAAGCTCTAGCAGTGGCGGACAGCCTGGAAAAAGTAAAGTATTTTGTGTTGGGATGCAAGAACCTGATTATTGCCGTCGATCACAAGCCCTTAATCAAGCTTCTTGGTGACAGACGATTAGAGGACATCCATAACACGCGGCTTGCCAACTTGAAAGAAAGGACCCTAGCATATCGTTTCCGAATTATCCACATCCCGGGAAAACGACACTGCGTACCAGATGCGATTTCACGACATCCGTCGGGTGCCAGACCATCGGAACGACTGCCACTGGTGGATGACATTTCCTCCATTATGGATGTGGCCACATCGACTACACTAAGACAGCACACCTTGACTGGGCTGTGGACCACAGATGACGACTCTGGCATGGAAATGGCTATTTCTATGGCAGCCATCAAGACACTCGATTCTGTGCGGTCCGTCACTTGGGACGATGTTCGGGACGAAACAGCAAGTGACACTCAGATGCTGCAGTTACTCAATTCTATTGAGCAGGGTCTACCTGCCAGTCGGGACGATTTCCCTGTGTCCATTTTGGAATACTTTCCCTTCCGTGAACACCTCTACACTATTGATGGCATAGTGGTCTACAAGGGGAGGATTATCATCCCACCGAAGCTACGGAAGCTTGTCCTTGAGAATCTTCATGCTGCTCACCAAGGAGTCACGGCTATGACCACCCGGGCCAGCAGCTCGATCTTTTGGCCTGGAATCACTCCCCAGATTCATGAGATGCGCAATCGCTGCTCACACTGCAATCGGATGGCCCCATCGCACCCAAGTGCTCCACCTACAGCCTCAGCTGAACCTGCCTACCCTTTCCAGTACGTTTGTTCAGATTACTTTCATCACAAGGGTCGGAGTTATTTGGTCACCGTTGATCGTTACTCTAATTGGCCAATCATTCAGCTAACTACTGGCGGGGCACAAGGCCTAGTGAAATGTCTGCGGTCGAACTTCGCCACTTATGGTATCCCCGACGAATTGGCATCTGACTGTGGGCCAGAATTCACGGCACATGACACCCAAGACTTCTTGCGTCGGTGGGGCGTTAACCATCGGTTGTCATCCACTGCCTTCCCACACAGCAACTGTCGTGCCGAGATCGCAGTCAAAACATCGAAAAGAATGATCACCGATAACACTGGTTCCAATGGTGAACTAGACACTGATCGGTTCCAACGTGCAATACTCCAGTACCGGAATGCACCGGATCAGGACACTAGGTTGTCTCCAGCCATGATCATCTTCAAGAGGCCAGTCAAGGACTTCATACCCATCATCCCAGGCAGATACTTGCCATCGGACACCTGGCGGGAAACACGCAACAATCGTGAGGAAGCTTTGCGCATTCGGCATGCCAGGGAGATCGAAAGACTCTCTGAACACACGACAAAACTACCTCCACTGGCCGTCGGGGACCATGTCCGGATCCAGAACCAGACCGGCCTGGAACCACGAAAATGGGACCGGACCGGAACCGTGATTGAGGTAAAACAATTCGATCAATACGTTGTCAAGGTGGATGGCTCCGGAAGAATCACTCTCCGGAATCGTAAGTTCCTGCGACGTTTTACGCCTTTCAGCATGACAACTCCCACTACGACTGGCAAAAGTGGCATGCTGCCAACCGTTATGCCAAGTGTTATGCCAATCGTACCGAAATACTTAATGTCTGGTACCCAACCCATCGCCGCTCCAAGAGTCTGTCTCAATCCTGTTACCACTCCCCAGAAGGGTGAACCCCAACATGTCATTGCGCCGGGCTTACCATCACAGACACTCCGCTCCACCACCGCGATGACACCACCCGCGAGAGTCGCTAACCAACCACATGTGCAGACCACCGCCACACCTCCACGGTCACTGCCTATTTCTGCCCCCTTGACGGTTCGGGTGATGATGGACCAGCTGGAGGGGACTCCGGCGTCGGACAGGGCGATAGTAAACCACCCACCGGAGACTCCCACAATGGACCAGGAAATTACGAACTGCCCTCAGAGGACTCCGACGATTGATCGGGTGGTGACGGGCCGCCCGAAGCGAATTATCAAACCACCAGCCCGATTCAATTCAGTAGATTATAAATTATAAACTCATGTGATCCTTTTTCTCGGTCTCCAGTTTCGTTCTATTCTGTGTCACAATTGAACGTTTTTGGGAAAGGGAGATAGACAACTCTTGTATGGTGCTGTTCTCTATTGCGTTCTCATCTTGTGTAATACTGCGCATTGTTATTTGCATATTCTGTATCTATTATCTTATTCTAATATCTACCATCGCTTTCTTTGTCTTGCAGATTGATTGTTCATCGTTGTTGCTAATAAACCTGCATTCAATTGATACATTCTTGTTTAGATATCTCTTCTGAGGGTTAAGAACAAACAAAAAAAAAAACCCCAGTTTTAAAGCATTATACGTATCAAACGATACATTTTATGAAACGGGGAAACCTAATACACACTTCGATGGTTTTAAAATGAGAGAATATGTCTTTATTAGAAAGAAAAAAAATGAACATTGAAGACGACGCTGCTAAAAAAAATACACCGCTCTAACGCATAACCACGAGTTTAAACTACATTTACAACAAATATGAAAACTATTTTCATATCACAATGTTAAATATAGAATATATAGAAGATAATGTTAAAAAAAAAATGAGCCCTATCTTCCAATGGTAAAAAAATCCTTCAAAAAATTTGTGGATCCGGATTAATATCCTGAGCTTCACCAAAAACTAATCAATTCTTCCTTATCCCAAGGGCAATCATCCCACCAACTTTCATCCAAATCCGTTCAGAACTTTTCCAGATATCTTGTTCACAAACACACGAACACACACACACACACAAACACACACAAACACACGAACACACACAAACACACGGACACGATCGAATGCATTACTCCCTGGCGGGAGTAATAAGGAGTTTTACGGTTCTCTTTGAAGGCCGTCGGTTAAACGTCGTAAATCTCAGGGTCACTGGGCACTGCTGGCGACAAAATGAACCTGTTTCCAATGTTGTACTCTGGACACCTAAACATGGAAGGCCGAAGCGGGGCAGACCAGCTCTCAACTACATCAACATGTTCAAGGATACAGGCCTGGAGACAGAACTGCACAGAGAAATGCTTAATCGAGAGGACTGGAACCTGAGGATTAATGTCATCTGAGTTCACCCTGAGAACAAACTTAAGAAGAGGAAGAAGAAGCAGAATTATGTAGTAATGAAATCATATCAGTTCAGTCTGGTCCCATCCAGCATTATCATTGTCACTCAGCCATTTGGGCTTGCAGTTTTTACTCAGCTTGCAAAAGGAGGAGTGGTATTTGGAATATAGCCCATCATCCCACGCTCAATATGCGTCATATCAAATGGTCATGTAACATGTGGTAAAGTTTCAATTTCATCTGTTGAACGGTTTTCGATGTATGCTCAATATGCGTGATATCAAATGGTCATGTAACATGTGGTAAAGTTTAAATTTCATCTGTTGAACGGTTTTCGATGTATGCTCAATATGCACGATATCAAATTGTCATGTAATATGTGGTAAAGTTTCAATTTCATCTGTTGAACGGTTTTCGATGTATGCTCAATATGCGTCATATCAAATGGTCATGTAACATGTGGTAAAGTTTTAATTTCATCTGTTGAACGGTTTTCGATGTATGCTCAATATGCACGATATCAAATTGTCATGTAATATGTGGTAAAGTTTCAATTTCATCTGTTGCACGGTTTTTAATGTACACTTAATATGCGTGATATCAAATGGTCATGTAACATGTGGTAAAGTTTAAATTTCATCTGTTGAACAGTTTTCGATGCACGCTCAATATGCGCAATATCAAATAGTTATGTACAAAAGTTTGGAATATAGCCTAACCTGCAATCACAGAATGACATTGCATTTGCTTTTGTCTATTGGGTTAATCCACAGTCCTCAATCACTGTGCACAATATATCTGGCCACCATCAAAATCAAATACAAACAGAAGGGTTGGTTTAATATATGAACCGGGTTGACTCCCTGTCCCCTCATCCCCCCTCTCCCTCCCCACTCCACAGCCCCTGTCTCACCCACCCATCAAGGACAGTGACTGTGTCTTCCAAGAGAGTAGGGAGTCTGTCTGTCTATGTATGTTTTCTATCTCCCCACTTTGTCCATCACAAAATTCGAAGGTATAACTAAGTCTTACAAATCTGCTTGTGGTATCCACATTCACTTCCACCTCCTCCATTTATTCTGTTGAGCTCATAGTGGGGGGGCCAATGTAGCAGATTGAAATGCCCGGTGAAATTGCTTGTTAATTTTTGGACACTGGTTGGGCTGTCTTTAGGGATGATATAAGTTCTAGAAAAAACATGTCTCCAATTGTTTCAAGTTCTTTATGGCGGCCATTTTGGATTTTCAAAATGGCGGATGTCGAAAACGTAAAATTCCATTATCTTGGCTTCTAAATGACCTAGAGTTTCGATTCTGGTGTCCAGTTGTACATTTTTGGGGATAGAGAATTGAATGAAACCTTCTTTAATAACCTACAAGGGATAAAAATAGGTTTTTATTGCACAGCCGAACCAGTGTCCAAAATCTAACTTAATGCACATCTATCTTAATTGTTATTTGTTATTTGTATGTTCCAGATTCGTGACCCTGAGCTATGATGGAGCCAAAAAGCAAGAAAACCAAGAAAGAAACTGATTTCACACTTTGCATTCAGTGCCAGGATCCCCAAGGTGCACTAGTGACTGAGCCAGCACTGGGCTCATATGCAAAGTTTCTCCAGTTCATCCAGGAGAGGGCACGATATGGTGATGCCGACTTCAAACAGATCAGCGAACGATTAAGCTGTTTCACTGCCACTGACTTGAGGAACAATAAAGCAAAGTGGCACCGGGCATGTTATGGATCTACATGCAACACTGCTCACCTGGAGCGTGCTAGAGTTCGTCACCAGAAAGCCTGCGAACATGGCGACACCCAGCATCTTCATAAGAGGTGTGGACGTCCTTCTTCTGCACCTGCCGCTGCAAGTACCTCAGGTTCTACGCAAGACGAGACTCTTCGCTTCACACGTTCATCATCAACTCCATTCAACAGAGACCTTTGTTTCTTCTGTCAAGAGGTCACTAAGGAAAGTGTACATGTTGTATGCACGTTCAACGCAGGTAAACAGCTGAAGAAAGCTGTTGAAGAAGGCAGCAACCACAAGTGGAAAGTTCAGCTGAGTGCTGCCATCAGTGCATATGATGCTCATGCGATCGACGTCAAGTATCATCTCCCATGCTGGGTGCAGAATGTCCAACGTGCTCCCAAGAGTGGGACATCAAGTGATGACAAAGAACACATACTGCAAGAAACTAATGTTATCAAAATAGCCGCAGACATTGAGTTTGTCAGCCTTGTTCGCTCTCTACTCCAAGCTGGTGAAATTCTCAACATGTCTGACCTGAAGTCGGTTTACTCCAGGATTCTTGACAATAATGGTGTGCACAATGTCCCATCACCTACTACCCAAGGCATGAAGGAGAAAATCAACTCTCACATTGATGACGTTCACTTCATGAAACCAAAACGTCGAAACGAGTCAGACTGTGTATTCTCCACTGCCGTGCGTGATGCAGCTGTCGAAGATGCAATGACGAAGACAAATGAAAAAAACATCGAACAACTGTTTGAGAGTGCCTCTGTTCTCCGCAGTGCCATTGCTTGTCAGAACAAGCACCCATGGCAATTTGAAGGAGAAATGAACACTGATGATGCTGAAAAGCATGTACCCAAAGTACTCTATGCTTTCCTCCGCTGGCTACTGGAAGGACCAGCCACGAGCATTGAGCCAGAGACTATGCGCTCAGCCACTATTCATCGAGATGTTATAACCATCAGTCAGAACATCATGTACGGCTACAAGTCAAAACGCCAAGTCACGTACAAGCCCAAAGAGCCAGATGCACCATTCCGCCATCGCTTAGAATGTCCACAGAAGTGTCCACAGAGTGTCCACAGAAGGAGAAGGAGAAAATGATGTTCCTTGCCAAGCACCAAACAAACAATCTGCCACAGGTACCACGTATAGCTTCAAGACACGGTCAAACCCAGATGTCACCAAGCCGTACTCTGCGACGGACACAGTGTGGCTACTTTCACGCACAATCATGCGAACAGCTGAAGCTGAGGACGTACAAGACGACATCATCCCACCAGATGACCAGCTGCAAGCTGCAGAACCCCAGCATGCTGACCCTGTTGGGTCACTCGTCCACGATCCAAAACAACCACCTGGCAGTAGGATCAAGCATCACGATATCCCAACTTGGACAGCCTACAACTCACTGCTCTCCTTACCACGTTCAAGACAGCACCCCGATTGGGAAACTGACAGCAAAACAGTTCCTGTCGCACACCAACACCAAAGATGAGCTAACTGTCTATCTGGCAAAGAAAGCTCTGTGTCACTTTGAGGGGACTACCAAGGTCTTCATCGTCACTTCAAGGCAGGATGTCTTCTCCAACTGCATGGATATACAGCATCTCCGTAGCTCCCAGGAGGAGGCTGATACGAGGATCTTTCTTCACAGTCTAGATGCCGTCCGAAGAGGTGCAACACAGCTGTACATTCAGTCACCTGATACTGATGTATTCATCCTAGCACTCCACCGGTACCATGAACTATGCAAAGACACATACTTCATCACGGGTGTGGGGAACAAGAAGAGTCAAATCTCACTGGAACCAATAGTACATGAACTTGGTGTCAGGAAGGCTGCAGCCCTACCAGGATTCCATGCATTCACGGGAGCAGACCAGACTGGTCGGTTTGCCGGCAAGGGAAAGCTCACATGTTGGCAAGCCCTCAATAGGTGCTCTGTTGAGGTGGTATCTGCGTTTCATGACCTTGGGGCCTCTGAGGAGCTGAGAGCTGACACAGAAAGTGACATTGAGGCATTTGTATGCCAGCTGTATGAGCCTCGTACTACAGTTGTGGATGTGGGCAAGCTGAGGTGGAGACTGTTTACCAAGAAACAGCTAGAGGCACAGAAGCTGCCACCAACACGGGGAGCTTTACATGAAGCCATTGCTCGTGCACATTTCCAGGCCATGGTGTGGCATCAGGCTGATGTACCGGACCCCCAGCTTCCACAACCAACAGAACATGGATTAGCCCAGCGGCATAGTAAAAAATACGAAACCAATTGTTCAAATTGTTCTAAAAGCACCAAAATTGGCACACATGTAGATTAATACATTCTGAACAATTTTGGATATGGAGGCATTCAAGATTCCAACTTCCAATTTTTGGATTTTTTTTCATGACTTTTTCATGACCACTTTTTCATGACCACTTTTTGACCATGACCACTTTTCATGTGACCATGACCACATGACCACATGATCATGTGATTGATCATGAGTGTAGAGGTCATGATCATGACCACATGACCACGTGATCATGACCATGACCACATGACCACTTTTCATGACCACATGACATGACCACATGACCACTTTTTCATGACCACCCCCCCCCCCCCCCCTCCAAGAATTCCAATTCCAATTTTTGGATATGGAGGCATTCAAGATTCCAACAGACAATCCAACTGCACTGAGGCGCTGGATGGTTGCCGGACCAGAGGTTGACTGGGACTGGGCTTTTGGTCGACTATATAACTACAATCTGACCATACTGTAAACTCCCCGTACTCTGTGTATTATTTTGACTACCATTCCATTGCAATTTTGCCAGCAATTTGAGGGCCATTTTTGAGAAGATTCATCTAAATATCTGTTAAACACTTATTGATGTTAATTCTGATGTAAAAAAAAGGAATTTTGGCCCATCTAGCACCATACTAACGACACATAATGAAGTCTATGTAATGACGCTAATGGTAAATGGCGGCCATTTTGAACAATGGCCGCCATATCTTCCACAGGGCTAATCTTGAATGCCTCCATATCCAAAAATGTTTAGAATATATTAATCTACATGTGTGCCAATTTTGGTGCTTTTAGAACAATTTGAACAATTGGTCTGCTATGCCGCAGGACTAGATGGAGAGCAGAAGGAGATCAGCTGGTGCCCATCACAACCAAGGACCCTCCAGCCCCAGCTGCCATCACACATCTAATCAAATGTAACTGCAAGAAGACCCAATGCATGTCTCACTGCTCATGCAGGTCTCAGCATCTCAACTGTTCTGAGATGTGTATGTGTGGGGCAGATGAAGAGGTGTGTGGTAACACGGGTCAGGAGCGCCCCATGGGAATCGATAACACTGATGATGAGGAGGATGGAGATCCTTCAATGTAACAATGAACACTGCCAACTAAAAATATTGCACAAAGACATTATAAGTGTACATTTGAACACTAAAGTCCAGCCTTTATGTGATTTAGAAAAGTGAAAATGATGGAAAAAAAATATATATATGTGTTGGCATAAGTGCGTGAAAATCCAAGATGGCTGCCATAAGAACCCTTTTGATCATATGTAGGTGTATAAATGTGTGTTTATTGGATTAAGTATCCGCAAATATGTACATTTGGACACCAAAATTAACACTCTAGGTCATTTAGAAGCCAAGATAATGACAATTTCGGTTTTCAACAAACGCCATTTTGATAATCCAAAATGGCCGCTATAAAGAACTTGAAAAAAATGGAGACATATTTTTTCTACAACTTCTATCATCCCTAAAGACAACCCAACCAGTGTCCACAAATTAACATTTGAATTCAACGGGAAAACATTGGCCCCCCCACTATCAGTCAAAATTCTTAAAGCATTCACCATGCTGGATGACGTCACATCAATACTATATTCAGTGAATGTGTGGTGATGTTGGTTCTGGCAAGGAGTGTGAATTAACCGGATGTGTGATTGGGGTAGTAACAGCTGGACTTTTACCTGTGCTCCCAAAGTGAAAAGTGGGGTCAAGCAATCGGGCGTGCACGTACGACGTACGTGTCTGCATTTTGTTAAGAGCGTACATTGAAAGCATTCAACATAGAAAATTGAAACTTTACCACATGTTACATGACCATTTGATATTGTGCATATTGAGCGTACATCAAAAACCGCTCAACGGAGGAAATTGAAACTTTACCACATGTTACATGACCATTTCATAAAGCGCATATTGAGCGTACATCGAAAACGGTGCAAAATTAGAATCGTTGTAATCGCTTCAGCCGTTATTGGTCTCGGCTGGTTAAAAAAGCAAAGAAGATGTACAATTTGGCATTTTAAGGATCTCCCGATTTATACCTTCGCGATCTATTCTGGCATCTTTATCAGCCTTGGTAGTTATGAAAACAGTATTCTATGAATACCATCTGGTTCTTTAGGAAATCGAAGGAATTTCAATGGAGGAGTAGGCCATTAGGCCCCACAAGCCTATGCAATTATGTCAATATCTCAGTAGCTACTGCCCCATCTCTACGACTTCCAGATACCTATCAAACTCGATTTTAAACAATCCACTCACTTTACTACCACCACCCTTGCAGGAAGACCATTCCATGCATTCATCACTCTCTGATTGAAAAACCCATGCCTTACTACCATCCTAACTTCCCTCCTCTTTACTGTTATATCGTGACCCCTTGTTCTGTCAGTATACGTTCTGCTGAAAAGGTATTCTGCTCTTATTTTGTCTAAACCCATCATTACGCTAAACATCTCCATCATATCCATCACAATCGTCTCCTTTCTAATGTAAAAGGTCCTGTCTCTGAGCTGCACATCACAGCTTACCTGAGATCAATGTAGTTGCTGTATGGCATAGGCGTAGTTTGACTTCTCTATTTGGGGGGGGGGGGGGGGGGGGGGAGCAGGGGGGCTTAATATTAATAATGGGTAGTTAGGTCTGACTTCCAAAATCACCGTTTGTTAGTGTAGTTACAGGGTACGTGAAATCACAAATACAGTTTACGTTCATTATTTAATCACCCTTGTCTTTTGTTTTAGCCTAATTATTTGACATGTTTACCAGCTACCACCAATATCTTACTATAATTCACCAAATGTCCTTCCGTCCGTTCAAAGGTACCACAAAAATGGCTCAACCGATCGCAACGATATTTTGGGTGGGTATTCCTGGGACCCCTGGGAGTAAAATAGGCCATTGTTTCCAATTTTTCCAAGTTTTCTAATTTTCCAATTTTTCCAAACGCGATGGAATAATATTTACCGATATGAACAGTGATGTGGCTTTTATTGAAATTCTACAACCACTGTTTAGATTTTGATGACAATTATGAACCTGCCGCGAATGCGGAAGTGGACAGGTGACGGCAATGCGCGGGTTTGATAATATCCAAATAGAACCGTCATTCAATCGTAATGTTAAATCGTAAAACGTTAATCGTGTTAATCGTTTTGTTAAAGTATCAATTGATGATTGGAATTGAGTGAATACAATTACGATTTTGAATTCGTAATTGTGTTCACCCAACCGCACGGAACTTCACATCAGGATTTAAATATTTGTTTATGTCATGAATGTTGTTAAAAGTTTATTTTTTATAGTAATGTTATTTCATTTGTGATTGGAGTTATGCTGTTTGGAATGAAAAAAAGATATCGAGTTCAAGTGAATGATGGAATGCCGTGAGGGTTTCTACTTTCTAAACATGAATTCGTGGATCACCATATGCAGATTCGCCATTGACTGGGTATGGAACAAACGTACCCGTTTGTTTGCCAACGGGTACGTTTTTCATGGAATTCCTTCACGAACTTGCCGTCCATGTCTGACGTGCGATTGAAGGTGCTACATGAATGTGGAATTTATTGGTTTCATGCTTTAGCATTCGCCGTTTCTGCATTGTCTGTTTGCTTCTGGCCTCCCACCCGTGCGTAGCACGGGTACCTCACTAGTTAACATAATAACAACAAATTATTGAAAAAATAAAAAATTGAGCACTTTATGAATCAAGTCTCCCCGATGTTACACATACATAAACATTATCTTCTACTATAAATGGATGAGTTGTGTGTGTGTGCGCACACGTGTGTGTGAGGCATTCTTTTTGTGTCCATTAATTATGTACAATTGAAATGTACCTTTTAACTGTTTAGACTGCTGAGACCTGAGACCACTTCGACCATTAAAGACCCTTCAAGACACCGAAGACCCTTCAAGACACCGAAGATCCTTATATTAAGACCTCAAAGACCCAAAAGACCCCCTCTACCCCTCCCCTCCCCCCCCCCCGCCCCCACCCACTGCCGAGTCCGGAAGGCAGGTTTGCTCCAATGGACCAACCCCAGCAACATAAATACTGTTCTTACCACAATGACTAAAGTAGGTGCAATCGTCTTTCCCTGCGGTTAGCGTAAACGTCCTCAATGCCCTCTGGAACCAGCTTCGTAGTTAAATTGCCTTCTATGTGAAGAAAATCTTTTCTCCCCCATGGTTGACCACAAACAGTTTCTAATCCGTCTCATTGCAGAAAAGCTTCTTTCCAAAGTGTTCGTCCCGACTGGCAATGTGAATGAGTTTGTAATCGTTTTGGTACATTCTCTGAGCCAATTAGTTTTGAATTCTCTGAAGGGTAATTCTAACATTCCAACGGATTCCGGACCTGGTAAAAAGGTCAATTTCTGCAGCTGCAACCTGAGGATTTATGTTGAGTAGGTCTGGATATTTCTGCAAGAGTGGAGGTGGATGAATGACATTTTTGTGACATCTTAACACAAGAGTGGATGTGGATGAATGACATTTTTGTGACATCTTAACACAAGAGTGGATGTATGACATTTTTGTGACATAATAACACAAGAGTGGATGTGGATGAATGACATTTTTGTGATATCTTAACACAAGAGTGGAGGTGGATGAATGACATTTTTGTGATATCTTAACACAAGAGTGGATGTGGATTAATGACATTTTTGTGACATATTAACACAAGAGTGGAGGTGAATGAATGACATTTTTGTGACATATTAACACAAGAGTGGAGGTGGATGAATGACAATTTTGTGACATATTAACACAAGAGTGGATGTTGATGAATGACATTTTTGTGACATCTTAACACAAGAATGGATGTGGATGAATGACATTTTTGTGACATCTTAACACAAGAGTGGATGTGGATGAATAACATTTTTGTGACATATTAACACAAGAGTGGATGTGGATGAATGACATTTTTGTGACATCGTAACACAAGAGTGGATGTGGATGAAAAACATTTTTGTGATATCTTAACACAAGAGTGGATGTGGATGAATGACATTTTTGTGACATATTAACACAAGAGTGGATGTGGATGAATGACATTTTTGTGACATCTTAACACAAGAGTGGATGTGGATGAATAACATTTTTGTGACATATTAACAGAAGAGTGGATGTGGATGAATGACATTTTTGTGACATATTAACACAAGAGTGGATGTGGATGAATGACATTTTTGTGACATCTTAACACAAGAGTGGATGTTGATGAATGACATTTTTGTGATATCTTAACACAAGAGTGGATGTGGATGAATGAAATTTTTGTGACATTTTAACACGAGTGGATGTTGATGAATGACTTTTTTGTGACATATTAACACAAGAGTGGATGTGGATGAATGACATTTTTGTGACATATTAACACAAGAGTGGATGTGGATGAATGATATTTTTGTGACATTTTAACACAAGAGTGGATGTGGATGAATGACTTTTTTGTGACATATTAACACAAGAGTGGATGTGGATGAATGACATTTTTGTGACATTTTAACACAAGAGTGGATGTGGATGAATGACGTTTTTGTGACATTTTAACACAAGAGTGGATGTGGATGAATGACATTTTTGCGACATTTAAACACAAGAGTGGATGTGGATGAATGACATTTTTGTGACATATTAACACAAGAGTGGATGTTGATGAATGACATTTTTGTGACATCTTAACACAAGAATGGATGTGGATGAATGACATTTTTGTGACATCGTAACACAAGAGTGGATGTGGATGAATAACATTTTTGTGATATCTTAACACAAGAGTGGATGTGGATGAATGACATTTTTGTGACATATTAACACAAGAGTGGATGTGGATGAATGACATTTTTGTGACATCTTAACACAAGAGTGGATGTGGATGAATAACATTTTTGTGACATATTAACAGAAGAGTGGATGTGGATGAATGACATTTTTGTGACATATTAACACAAGAGTGGATGTGGATGAATGACATTTTTGTGACATCTTAACACAAGAGTGGATGTTGATGAATGACATTTTTGTGATATCTTAACACAAGAGTGGATGTGGATGAATGACATTTTTGTGACATTTTAACACGAGTGGATGTTGATGAATGACTTTTTTGTGACATATTAACACAAGAGTGGATGTGGATGAATGACATTTTTGTGACATATTAACACAAGAGTGGATGTGGATGAATGACATTTTTGTGACATTTTAACACAAGAGTGGATGTGGATGAATGACTTTTTTGTGACATATTAACACAAGAGTGGATGTTGATGAATGACATTTTTGTGACATTTTAACACAAGACTGGATGTGGATGAATGACATTTTTGTGACATCGTAACACAAGAGTGGATGTGGATGAATGACATTTTTGCGACATTTTAACACAAGAGTGGATGTGGATGAATGACATTTTTGTGACATATTAACACAAGAGTGGATGTGGATGAATGACATTTTTGTGACATCGTAACACAGAGTGGATGTTGATGAATGACATTTTTGCGACATTTTAACACAAGAGTGGATGTGGATGAATGACATTTTTGTGACATATTAACACAAGAGTGGATGTGGATGAATGACATTTTTGTGACATTTTAACACAAGAGTGGATGTGGATGAATGACGTTTTTGTGACATTTTAACACAAGAGTGGATGTGGAAGAATGACATTTTTGCGACATTTTAACACAAGAGTGGATGTGGATGAATGACATTTTTGTGACATATTAACACAAGAGTGGATGTTGATGAATGACATTTTTGTGACATTTTAACACAAGACTGGATGTGGATGAATGACATTTTTGTGACATCGTAACACAAGAGTGGATGTGGATGAATGACATTTTTGCGACATTTTAACACAAGAGTGGATGTGGATGAATGACATTTTTGTGACATATTAACACAAGAGTGGATGTGGATGAATGACATTTTTGTGACATCGTAACACAAGAGTGGATGTTGATGAATGACATTTTTGCGACATTTTAACACAAGAGTGGATGTGGATGAATGACATTTTTGTGACATATTAACACAAGAGTGGATGTTGATGAATGACATTTTTGTGACATTTTAACACAAGACTGGATGTGGATGAATGACATTTTTGTGACATCGTAACACAAGAGTGGATGTGGATGAATGACATTTTTGCGACATTTTAACACAAGAGTGGATGTGGATGAATGACATTTTTGTGACATATTAACACAAGAGTGGATGTGGATGAATGACATTTTTGTGACATCGTAACACAAGAGTGGATGTTGATGAATGACATTTTTGCGACATTTTAACACAAGAGTGGATGTGGATGAATGACATTTTTGTGACATATTAACACAAGAGTGGATGTGGATGAATGACATTTTTGTGACATATTAACACAAGAGTGGATGTGGATGAATGACATTTTTATGACATCTTAACACAAGAGTGGATGTGGATGAATGACATTTATGTGACATCGTAACACAAGAGTGGATGTGGATGAATGACATTTTTGTGACATTTTAACACAAGAGTGGATGTGGATGAATGACATTTTTGTGACATATTAACACAAGAGTGGATGTGGATGAATGACATTGATGTGACATATTAACACAAGAGTGGAGGTGGATGAATGACATTTTTATGACATCTTAACACAAGAGTGGATGTGGATGAATGACATTTTTATGACATCTTAATAGAAGAGTGGATGTGGATGAATGACATTTTTATGACATCTTAACACAAGAGTGGATGTGGATGATTGAAATTTTTATGACATCTTAACAGAAGAGTGGATGTGGATGAATGACATTTTTATGACATCTTAACACAAGAGTGGATGTGGATGAATGACATTTTTGTGACATCTTAACACAAGAGTGGATGTGGATGAATGACATTTTTATGACATCTTAACACAAGAGTGGATGTGGATGAATGACATTTTTGTGACATATTAACACAAGAGTGGATGTTGATGAATGACATTTTTGTGACATCGTAACACAAGAGTGGATGTGGATGAATGACATTTTTGCGACATTTTAACACAAGAGTGGATGTGGATGAATGACATTTTTGTGACATATTAACACAAGAGTGGATGTGGATGAATGACATTTTTGTGACATCGTAACACAGAGTGGATGTTGATGAATGACATTTTTGCGACATTTTAACACAAGAGTGGATGTGGATGAATGACATTTTTGTGACATATTAACACAAGAGTGGATGTGGATGAATGACATTTTTGTGACATATTAACACAAGAGTGGATGTGGATGAATGACATTTTTATGACATCTTAACACAAGAGTGGATGTGGATGAATGACATTTATGTGACATCGTAACACAAGAGTGGAAGTGGATGAATGACATTTTTGTGACATTTTAACACAAGAGTGGATGTGGATGAATGACATTTTTGTGACATATTAACACAAGAGTGGATGTGGATGAATGACATTGATGTGACATATTAACACAAGAGTGGAGGTGGATGAATGACATTTTTATGACATCTTAACACAAGAGTGGATGTGGATGAATGACATTTTTATGACATCTTAATAGAAGAGTGGATGTGGATGAATGACATTTTTATGACATCTTAACACAAGAGTGGATGTGGATGATTGAAATTTTTATGACATCTTAACAGAAGAGTGGATGTGGATGAATGACATTTTTATGACATCTTAACACAAGAGTGGATGTGGATGAATGACATTTTTGTGACATCTTAACACAAGAGTGGATGTGGATGAATGAAATTTTTATGACATCTTAACAGAAGAGTGGATGTGGATGAATGACATTTTTATGACATCTTAACAGAAGAGTGGAGGTGGATGAATGACATTTTTATGACATCTTAACACAAGAGTGGATGTGGATGAATGACATTTTTATGACATCTTAACAGAAGAGTGGATGTGGATGAATGACATTTTTGTGACATCTTAACACAAGAGTGGATGTGGATGAATGACATTTTTGTGACATCTTAACACAAGAGTGGTTGTGGATGAATGACATTTTTGTGACATCTTAACACAAGAGTGGAGGTGGATGAATGACATTTTTATGACATCTTAACACAAGAGTGGATGTGGATGAATGACATTTTTATGACATCTTAACAGAAGAGTGGATGTGGATGAATGACATTTTTATGACATCTTAACAGAAGAGTGGATGTGGATGAATGATATTTTTATGACATCTTAACAGAAGAGTGGATGTGGATGAATGACATTTTTATGACATCTTAACAGAAGAGTGGATGTGGATGAATGATATTTTTGTGACATCTTAACACAAGAGTGGATGTGGATGAATGACATTTTTATGACATCTTAACAGAAGAGTGGATGTGGATGAATGACATTTTTATGACATCTTAACACAAGAGTGGATGTGGATGATTGAAATTTTTATGACATCTTAACAGAAGAGTGGATGTGGATGAATGACATTTTTGTGACATCTTACCACAAGAGTGGATGTGGATGAATGACATTTTTGTGACATCTTAACACAAGAGTGGTTGTGGATGAATGACATTTTTGTGACATCTTAACACAAGAGTGGAGGTGGATGAATGACATTTTTATGACATCTTAACACAAGAGTGGATGTGGATGAATGACATTTTTATGACATCTTAACAGAAGAGTGGATGTGGATGAATGACATTTTTGTGACATTTTAACACAAGACTGGATGTGGATGAATGACATTTTTGTGACATCGTAACACAAGAGTGGATGTGGATGAATGACATTTTTGCGACATTTTAACACAAGAGTGGATGTGGATGAATGACATTTTTGTGACATATTAACACAAGAGTGGATGTGGATGAATGACATTTTTGTGACATATTAACACAAGAGTGGATGTTGATGAATGACATTTTTGTGACATTTTAACACAAGACTGGATGTGGATGAATGACATTTTTGTGACATCGTAACACAAGAGTGGATGTGGATGAATGACATTTTTGCGACATTTTAACACAAGAGTGGATGTGGATGAATGACATTTTTGTGACATATTAACACAAGAGTGGATGTGGATGAATGACATTTTTGTGACATCGTAACACAAGAGTGGATGTTGATGAATGACATTTTTGCGACATTTTAACACAAGAGTGGATGTGGATGAATGACATTTTTGTGACATATTAACACAAGAGTGGATGTTGATGAATGACATTTTTGTGACATTTTAACACAAGACTGGATGTGGATGAATGACATTTTTGTGACATCGTAACACAAGAGTGGATGTGGATGAATGACATTTTTGCGACATTTTAACACAAGAGTGGATGTGGATGAATGACATTTTTGTGACATATTAACACAAGAGTGGATGTGGATGAATGACATTTTTGTGACATCGTAACACAAGAGTGGATGTTGATGAATGACATTTTTGCGACATTTTAACACAAGAGTGGATGTGGATGAATGACATTTTTGTGACATATTAACACAAGAGTGGATGTGGATGAATGACATTTTTGTGACATATTAACACAAGAGTGGATGTGGATGAATGACATTTTTATGACATCTTAACACAAGAGTGGATGTGGATGAATGACATTTATGTGACATCGTAACACAAGAGTGGATGTGGATGAATGACATTTTTGTGACATTTTAACACAAGAGTGGATGTGGATGAATGACATTTTTGTGACATATTAACACAAGAGTGGATGTGGATGAATGACATTGATGTGACATATTAACACAAGAGTGGAGGTGGATGAATGACATTTTTATGACATCTTAACACAAGAGTGGATGTGGATGAATGACATTTTTATGACATCTTAATAGAAGAGTGGATGTGGATGAATGACATTTTTATGACATCTTAACACAAGAGTGGATGTGGATGATTGAAATTTTTATGACATCTTAACAGAAGAGTGGATGTGGATGAATGACATTTTTATGACATCTTAACACAAGAGTGGATGTGGATGAATGACATTTTTGTGACATCTTAACACAAGAGTGGATGTGGATGAATGACATTTTTATGACATCTTAACACAAGAGTGGATGTGGATGAATGACATTTTTGTGACATATTAACACAAGAGTGGATGTTGATGAATGACATTTTTGTGACATCGTAACACAAGAGTGGATGTGGATGAATGACATTTTTGCGACATTTTAACACAAGAGTGGATGTGGATGAATGACATTTTTGTGACATATTAACACAAGAGTGGATGTGGATGAATGACATTTTTGTGACATCGTAACACAGAGTGGATGTTGATGAATGACATTTTTGCGACATTTTAACACAAGAGTGGATGTGGATGAATGACATTTTTGTGACATATTAACACAAGAGTGGATGTGGATGAATGACATTTTTGTGACATATTAACACAAGAGTGGATGTGGATGAATGACATTTTTATGACATCTTAACACAAGAGTGGATGTGGATGAATGACATTTATGTGACATCGTAACACAAGAGTGGAAGTGGATGAATGACATTTTTGTGACATTTTAACACAAGAGTGGATGTGGATGAATGACATTTTTGTGACATATTAACACAAGAGTGGATGTGGATGAATGACATTGATGTGACATATTAACACAAGAGTGGAGGTGGATGAATGACATTTTTATGACATCTTAACACAAGAGTGGATGTGGATGAATGACATTTTTATGACATCTTAATAGAAGAGTGGATGTGGATGAATGACATTTTTATGACATCTTAACACAAGAGTGGATGTGGATGATTGAAATTTTTATGACATCTTAACAGAAGAGTGGATGTGGATGAATGACATTTTTATGACATCTTAACACAAGAGTGGATGTGGATGAATGACATTTTTGTGACATCTTAACACAAGAGTGGATGTGGATGAATGAAATTTTTATGACATCTTAACAGAAGAGTGGATGTGGATGAATGACATTTTTATGACATCTTAACAGAAGAGTGGAGGTGGATGAATGACATTTTTATGACATCTTAACACAAGAGTGGATGTGGATGAATGACATTTTTATGACATCTTAACAGAAGAGTGGATGTGGATGAATGACATTTTTGTGACATCTTAACACAAGAGTGGATGTGGATGAATGACATTTTTGTGACATCTTAACACAAGAGTGGTTGTGGATGAATGACATTTTTGTGACATCTTAACACAAGAGTGGAGGTGGATGAATGACATTTTTATGACATCTTAACACAAGAGTGGATGTGGATGAATGACATTTTTATGACATCTTAACAGAAGAGTGGATGTGGATGAATGACATTTTTATGACATCTTAACAGAAGAGTGGATGTGGATGAATGATATTTTTATGACATCTTAACAGAAGAGTGGATGTGGATGAATGACATTTTTATGACATCTTAACAGAAGAGTGGATGTGGATGAATGATATTTTTGTGACATCTTAACACAAGAGTGGATGTGGATGAATGACATTTTTATGACATCTTAACAGAAGAGTGGATGTGGATGAATGACATTTTTATGACATCTTAACACAAGAGTGGATGTGGATGATTGAAATTTTTATGACATCTTAACAGAAGAGTGGATGTGGATGAATGACATTTTTGTGACATCTTACCACAAGAGTGGATGTGGATGAATGACATTTTTGTGACATCTTAACACAAGAGTGGTTGTGGATGAATGACATTTTTGTGACATCTTAACACAAGAGTGGAGGTGGATGAATGACATTTTTATGACATCTTAACACAAGAGTGGATGTGGATGAATGACATTTTTATGACATCTTAACAGAAGAGTGGATGTGGATGAATGACATTTTTATGACATCTTAACAGAAGAGTGGATGTGGATGAATGACATTTTTATGACATCTTAACAAAAGAGTGGATGTGGATGAATGACATTTTTATGACATCTTAACACAAGAGTGGATGTGGATGAATGACATTTTTATGACATCTTAACAGAAGAGTGGATGTGGATGAATGACATTTTTATGACATCTTAACACAAGAGTGGATGTGGATGAATGACATTTTTATGACATCTTAACACAAGAGTGGATGTGGATGAATGACATTTTTATGACATCTCAACAGAAGAGTGGATGTGGATGAATGACATTTTTATGACATCTTCACAGAAGAGTGGATGTGGATGAATGACATTTTTATGACATCTTAACACAAGAGTGGATGTGGATGAATGACATTTTTATGACATCTTAACACAAGAGTGGATGTGGATGAATGATATTTTTATGACATCTTAACAGAAGAGTGGATGTGGATGAATGACATTTTTATGACATCTTAACAGAAGAGTGGATGTGGATGAATGACATTTTTATGACATCTTAACACAAGAGTGGATGTGGATGAATGACATTTTTATGACATCTTAACAGAAGAGTGGATGTGGATGAATGACATTTTTATGACATCTTAACAGAAGAGTGGATGTGGATGAATGACATTTTTATGACATCTTAACACAAGAGTGGATGTGGATGAATGACATTTTTATGACATCTTAACACAAGAGTGGATATGGATGAATGATATTTTTATGACATCTTAACAGAAGAGTGGATGTGGATGAATGACATTTTTATGACATCTTAACACAAGAGTGGAGGTGGATGAATGACATTTTTATGACATCTTAACACAAGAGTGGATGTGGATGAATGACATTTTTATGACATCTTAACAGAAGAGTGGATGTGGATGAATGACATTTTTATGACATCTTAACAGAAGAGTGGATGTGGATGAATGATATTTTTATGACATCTTAACAGAAGAGTGGATGTGGATGAATGACATTTTTATGACATCTTAACAGAAGAGTGGATGTGGATGAATGATATTTTTGTGACATCTTAACACAAGAGTGGATGTGGATGAATGACATTTTTATGACATCTTAACAGAAGAGTGGATGTGGATGAATGACATTTTTATGACATCTTAACACAAGAGTGGATGTGGATGATTGAAATTTTTATGACATCTTAACAGAAGAGTGGATGTGGATGAATGACATTTTTGTGACATCTTACCACAAGAGTGGATGTGGATGATTGAAATTTTTATGACATCTTAACAGAAGAGTGGATGTGGATGAATGACATTTTTATGACATCTTAACACAAGAGTGGATGTGGATGAATGACATTTTTGTGACATCTTAACACAAGAGTGGATGTGGATGAATGACATTTTTATGACATCTTAACAGAAGAGTGGATGTGGATGAATGACATTTTTATGACATCTTAACACAAGAGTGGATGTGGATGATTGAAATTTTTATGACATCTTAACAGAAGAGTGGATGTGGATGAATGACATTTTTATGACATCTTAACACAAGAGTGGATGTGGATGAATGACATTTTTGTGACATCTTAACACAAGAGTGGATGTGGATGAATGACATTTTTATGACATCTTAACACAAGAGTGGATGTGGATGAATGACATTTTTGTGACATATTAACACAAGAGTGGATGTTGATGAATGACATTTTTGTGACATTTTAACACAAGACTGGATGTGGATGAATGACATTTTTGTGACATCGTAACACAAGAGTGGATGTGGATGAATGACATTTTTGCGACATTTTAACACAAGAGTGGATGTGGATGAATGACATTTTTGTGACATATTAACACAAGAGTGGATGTGGATGAATGACATTTTTGTGACATCGTAACACAGAGTGGATGTTGATGAATGACATTTTTGCGACATTTTAACACAAGAGTGGATGTGGATGAATGACATTTTTGTGACATATTAACACAAGAGTGGATGTGGATGAATGACATTTTTGTGACATATTAACACAAGAGTGGATGTGGATGAATGACATTTTTATGACATCTTAACACAAGAGTGGATGTGGATGAATGACATTTATGTGACATCGTATCACAAGAGTGGAATTTTGATGAATGACATTTTTGTGACATTTTAACACAAGAGTGGATGTGGATGAATGACATTTTTGTGACATATTAACACAAGAGTGGATGTGGATGAATGACATTGATGTGACATATTAACACAAGAGTGGAGGTGGATGAATGACATTTTTATGACATCTTAACACAAGAGTGGATGTGGATGAATGACATTTTTATGACATCTTAATAGAAGAGTGGATGTGGATGAATGACATTTTTATGACATCTTAACACAAGAGTGGATGTGGATGATTGAAATCTTTATGACATCTTAACAGAAGAGTGGATGTGGATGAATGACATTTTTATGACATCTTAATAGAAGAGTGGATGTGGATGAATGACATTTTTATGACATCTTAACACAAGAGTGGATGTGGATGATTGAAATTTTTATGACATCTTAACAGAAGAGTGGATGTGGATGAATGACATTTTTATGACATCTTAACACAAGAGTGGATGTGGATGAATGACATTTTTGTGACATCTTAACACAAGAGTGGATGTGGATGAATGAAATTTTTATGACATCTTAACAGAAGAGTGGATGTGGATGAATGACATTTTTATGACATCTTAACAGAAGAGTGGAGGTGGATGAATGACATTTTTATGACATCTTAACACAAGAGTGGATGTGGATGAATGACATTTTTATGACATCTTAACAGAAGAGTGGATGTGGATGAATGACATTTTTGTGACATCTTAACACAAGAGTGGATGTGGATGAATGACATTTTTGTGACATCTTAACACAAGAGTGGTTGTGGATGAATGACATTTTTGTGACATCTTAACACAAGAGTGGAGGTGGATGAATGACATTTTTATGACATCTTAACACAAGAGTGGATGTGGATGAATGACATTTTTATGACATCTTAACAGAAGAGTGGATGTGGATGAATGACATTTTTATGACATCTTAACAGAAGAGTGGATGTGGATGAATGATATTTTTATGACATCTTAACAGAAGAGTGGATGTGGATGAATGATATTTTTGTGACATCTTAACACAAGAGTGGATGTGGATGAATGACATTTTTATGACATCTTAACAGAAGAGTGGATGTGGATGAATGACATTTTTATGACATCTTAACAGAAGAGTGGATGTGGATGAATGACATTTTTATGACATCTTAACACAAGAGTGGATGTGGATGAATGACATTTTTATGACATCTTAACACAAGAGTGGATATGGATGAATGATATTTTTATGACATCTTAACAGAAGAGTGGATGTGGATGAATGACATTTTTATGACATCTTAACACAAGAGTGGAGGTGGATGAATGACATTTTTATGACATCTTAACACAAGAGTGGATGTGGATGAATGACATTTTTATGACATCTTAACAGAAGAGTGGATGTGGATGAATGACATTTTTATGACATCTTAACAGAAGAGTGGATGTGGATGAATGATATTTTTATGACATCTTAACAGAAGAGTGGATGTGGATGAATGACATTTTTATGACATCTTAACAGAAGAGTGGATGTGGATGAATGATATTTTTGTGACATCTTAACACAAGAGTGGATGTGGATGAATGACATTTTTATGACATCTTAACAGAAGAGTGGATGTGGATGAATGACATTTTTATGACATCTTAACACAAGAGTGGATGTGGATGATTGAAATTTTTATGACATCTTAACAGAAGAGTGGATGTGGATGAATGACATTTTTGTGACATCTTACCACAAGAGTGGATGTGGATGAATGACATTTTTGTGACATCTTAACACAAGAGTGGTTGTGGATGAATGACATTTTTGTGACATCTTAACACAAGAGTGGAGGTGGATGAATGACATTTTTATGACATCTTAACACAAGAGTGGATGTGGATGAATGACATTTTTATGACATCTTAACAGAAGAGTGGATGTGGATGAATGACATTTTTATGACATCTTAACAGAAGAGTGGATGTGGATGAATGACATTTTTATGACATCTTAACACAAGAGTGGATGTGGATGAATGACATTTTTATGACATCTTAACACAAGAGTGGATGTGGATGAATGGCATTTTTATGACATCTTAACACAAGAGTGGATGTGGATGAATGATATTTTTATGACATCTTAACAGAAGAGTGGATGTGGATGAATGACATTTTTATGACATCTTAACACAAGAGTGGATGTGGATGAATGGCATTTTTATGACATCTTAACACAAGAGTGGATGTGGATGAATGATATTTTTGTGACATTAACACAAGAGTGGATGTGGATGAATGATATTTTTGTGACATCTTAACACTCAGTCACAGGCTTCAGCAATTTCCATTGATTATTTTGAGAATCGTTTCTCTAACTCTTCAGTTACCTCGTCCAAGACGGGAATGCACACCTGCTGATGATACTTGTTTTGTTGAGATCAGGTTACAGTCGCAGGTATTTTATGTGTATTCGTTGCCTCTTCCACGTGCTCTTTGACGCAAAGTTGTTCATCTCATTTGAAAAATGATGCAGCCAATCACATCACTCTATGCAAATACCGCGATATCTGCCGTGGCAGGGGGAAGAAATCCACGCACTTGGGTTCCATTTCGCTTTGTTCCTCACGCTTAAATACTGGATGTTTTAAAAAAAAATTTAATTGTAAACGACTAAAAAACAAATATAGGAGGGGGCATTGCCCCACCACACCCCACCTAAAATGCCGGTGCTGTACATTGTCCCATCTCCATGGCAGCTGCGTCCTTCCTCAGATGTGCTAACCAAAACTGTACACAATATTGCAGTTGATGTCTCATTAAATTATTGTACAGAGTTAACACTTTCCCTTATGATTTCTAATTTATCCCCCTATGAATAAAATGTAAAACCCTATTAGCCTTACCTATGGCAGTCTGGCACAGTGCTGTCTGCTTAACCCCACCTCTATCACCATCCCCAAATCCTCATCCTGCATCTCACATGCTCAAAGACTGTCTCTTGCATCATGTACTCCCTATATTCATTATTCTTACCCATCCCCGACACCTGACATTTCCTTGTGTTAAACTCCACTTCCGGTCAAAAGTTTCAGAACACCTCAATTTTTCCAGTTTTTATTGAAATTTACGCAGTTTAATGTCTCAATTTACTCTGAAATTAAGCATAGAACAAATAAACAATTGGAGATAACAAAGAAATCATAGAATCATTTTATTTAACAAAATTTAATTTACATTTTTGACTTGGCAAAGTAGCCACCTTTTGAAAATATAACCGCTGAACACACTCGTGGCATTCTTTCTACAATGGAAATCAAATGTTGTTCGGGAAGTTCTTCCCAACACTGTTGCAGAAGTTCCCACAAATGTGTTGCACTTGTAGGTTGCTTTGCTTTCACCCTTCTGTCCAGTTCATCCCAAACCAGCTCGATGGGGTTTAAGTCTGGAGACTTGCTGGCCATTCCATGATTTGAAGCCCACCGTCTTGTTCTTTTCCTCGAAGGTAGTTTTGACATAGCCTGGAGGTGTGTTTAGGGTCATTATCTTGCTGTCGGATGAACCCCTGACCAATTGGGCGTATACCAGAGGGTATTGCATGGCACTGCAAAATACAGTGGTAGCCCTTTTGGTTCAGGGTGCCTGTCACTCTGTGCAAGTCGCCGACTCTGGATCCAGCAAAAGAGCCCCAGACCATCACACTTCCTTCTCCATGTTTGACAGTTCGTGTCACACACTGAGGAACCACCCTTTCGCCTACTCGACGGCGTACAAAAACCCTGCGTGATGAACCAAAGATTTCAAATTTTGATTCATTGGTCCATAAGACCTTCTTCGTCTTCAGTAATCCACTGGCGGTGCTTCAGGGCCCAGGCAAGCCTCTTTTTCGTATTTTGCCATCTTAGCAATGGCTTTCTTACTGCCAATCTACCTGTCAAACCCGCAGCTCGAAGTCTTCTCCTCACAGTTGAAACTGAGACTTGCTTACTGTTACGAATTCGTCACTTCCGTCTTTGTGGTTTTCATCCACTGGAAGCATTTTTTGTTTCATGTACTATTATTGTTATAGTTTGAGTGAAATGGAGATAACTGTCTTCAAAAGTAAAAATTTGTGTTTTAAAAGAAAAACGAAATGGATCGGGGGAACCGGAAGAAGAAGAAGAGGAGGCGGAAGCGGAGCAAGTGAGGTCGAGAGAGAAAGGCCGATCTGCTTGGAGGTATCGAGCGGACGCTGACGAACGTTGGTCACGAGCGAATATTGGTTTCCCCGGGGAAGGGATTCCTGTGACAGAGTCGTTATCGCTGTGACAGATAAACCAGCGTGACGGGTTTTGTGGTTCTGAAGTGAATCGTTGTTGGAGAGCAGGTACGTCTCCATTAAGGGCCCATCCGCCATATGGCCTCGCACGAGCCATTTCACCTCGAGCCAGCCGTTAGCCTGGTTCGCGTGTGTGTCGTGGATTTTGATTGGGAATTCGCTGTTTTCCGCTTGGGAGCCGCTGCTCGTTCATATCAGCGTCATTGTCTGGTGAACTGAAGGTGTGAATTCCCAGTCACCTTTTGGATGTACTTTTGCCTGACCGACGTCGGCCCGAGACCCACCAAACGGCTCTTCGGCAGCGTCAACTGTCAGCAGTCCTGGAGTCCTGGTTTCTGGTCTCAATACGACCTTTTTCTTGTGATCACAGGAGCGTGGATCGACTTTGGCCTGGTGCCGGGACAGTGACTTTGGGGGTGTTACATTTCGCTCATGTGGAGCACCGTGAGTTATTGAGTTAAGAAACTGGTGGTACCATCATAGGAATTGTATGGTATTTGTTGTGCAATTGAGATTATATTGTACTTATGCAAGTTGTTATTATTGTGTGATCTTAATACAATACCTGGTTTTTGGTATCAACTGATTGGTGTGGTTTCACCATTGGTCATTGGCACACATAATAGCACATCTTTCTGCTGTGACTCCTTTCGGGGCTCGGAGGTACACCATGACCAGGGTTTGGGGAGGAGCACGAAACACTTACTTCGACCAGTGTGAAGCTGTGCTTGAAGCTGGTGTCCTGTGAGCTGCCTATCACACAAGCTGTTGACTCCTAGAAACTTGTCTTCTGATTCTGTTGTGGCTTTGGGTCTGCCAGACCTCTTCCTGTCAAAGTTTCCTCCAATTTCCAAGTGCCTTTTGATGGTGAAGGAAACTGTACTCACTGAAACCTTGGCTTTCTTTGCAATTTCTCAAAAGGAAAGACCTACACTTTTGAGGGTTATAATGGTCTGTCTGTCTTCCTTTGTTAACTGCCTTTTTCTCGCCATTATGATAGCAATACACTACTTCCTGCAGTGCAATATTGTCCAAATAATGCTTTAGAGGGTGTAATAACAATCTGTTCCAATACTGCTTTTATGCAGACAGGGGGGTTTGTAATCAAGTAATCAGCAGAGGTTGGGACACCTGTAGGAATTGTTTGCATCAACTTTCAAGGCTTAATTTACTTACATTGCTGCAGAACAGATGGAAGTTGTTCGGTCACCATTACTTGGTGAAACCATTACTTGTTCCCATTACTTGTTCCCACTTGGAAAAATGGTCACCATTACTTGTTCCCTGAAGAAGGCCTTTTTTACAATATAACTGTGCAATTTACATTATTTTCCTGTTTTTGCTGACCTAAACTTTTTTTTTAACCTCGACCAGTTTACTGCTTACCTTTGTACCATTTCAGGTTATTCACTGGACTTGAATTGCTTAAATTTCAATAAAAACTGGAAAAATTGAGGTGTTCAAAGACTTTTGACTGGTGGTGTACATCTGCCAAATCTTTTCTTAAAGCATCTCGAATTTCCTCAATCTGACTCTCTCATACCCCTCTCCACCTCCCTCTGCTATCTAATTTACCTCCAAACTTTGGGTCATCTGCAGATTTAGTAACCCCAGTCCAAATGGTTGATGTAAATTTTGAGTAATAATGGTCCTGCCATGCTAGTACTGACCACTAAGATACCCCACAACTTACATCCTCCCAGCTAGACATCCTCCCACTCACAGCCACTCTTTCCTTCCGATCGCTAAACCAGTTTCCAATCCAGTTAGCTACCTGACCAGCCACTCACAAGCCCACACCTCAGCTAACAACCTCCAAAGTGGTACATTATTAAATGCATTCTGAAAGGTGAGATATACTACATCCACTGCACTTCCCTCTTCCACCCATCAGAAACTACTTTGTAGAACTCCAATAGATTTGATAAACATGATCTCCCTTTGGTAAACCCATGCTGGGTACCTTTGGTTTGAAATAATTAAAATGTTTCCATATCCATTCCTTAATTTATGTCTCCAACACCTTTCACACAACTGAAGTCAAACTAGCAGGTCTATAGTTCCCTAATTCTTCTCTGCAACCTTTCTTCAATAGTGGTGTCAGATTTTCCCACTCTCTGATCCTCTGGTACCTGTCCCGACTCAAACAAGCTGCGACGATATCCGCTATACGCCACGCTCATCTGCACTGCCACCTGCAATCCTCAAGGATGCACATTATCCGGCCCTGGAGATTTATCATCCCTTAATTTTTCTAGTTGCATCTTCACTTCCTCTACTCCAACTTGGATCTTTTCTAAAAGCCATTGCTCACGCCTGAGATAGATTACGCAACTCTTTCTTGGGCACCAATCCCAGTATCATCACCCATCCATACAAGCCAATATCCCCATTCCCTTCTATCTCCACTGCATACAGGTACCTATCTAAATCCTATTTGAACTTATCCATCCTTCCACTGCTGCAACTCTCCAACTGAGACTCCAGCCTTAAAATTGTCCTATTTAACTCTCATCTTCTTTACCCTCAAGCTATGGTCCCTAGTCCGAACACTGCCCACTCAAGATTTGATGGCCCAAATCGACTCCTGTGCCAAAGTTCCTTGGGTATCCTTGTGCTTATCTTTAATAACACTGTTTACCTCCAAGCTCATACAGCCTGGTCTCGCTCCCTCTATACCACACTGGAATATATCTTCCCTGCACCTGACACCTTTGCTTCTTAAAGGTTGTCCATTTCTCTGATGGAGGTCACCTATACACGCTAGCTTTTCCTCATCTACAGCACCTCTTCTCATAACTTCAACGTTGGCCTGCCTGAATCTAACAGCCTTACTCTGCTATCCCAAACTCTACATCTCAACAACACAGTTGCACACGCAAGGTTGTGGTCACTTGTCCAGAGATGTTCTCTGCCTTCCATCTTCTTCATCATATTGGGAAAATTGCTAAAAATAAGACCCAACACTACTCTCGTGAGCTTTTCTACAACCTAGATTAAAAAGCAATCCTGAATCGATTCAGAAAAGCAATCCTCGGTGTTGCTCTTCCCTCATTGCTGGACTCAATTTATCCCTGGCATATTAAAATCCCCCCAACAACCACCACTACTCTTTCTTCAGGCCTTTCCGAATTTTTCAAAACCCCTCTGCCCTGTTCCTCCATCATATGAGGAGCCCTACAAGTGCATCCTGCTACTATCTTACAGTAGATATTCTTACAGTCACTACTCTCAATCCACGCAGAATACGGGACTTTCAAAATGATTGATGCTGATTAGGCCTTTCACGCATGCGCTGTGTGCGTTTTCAGTAACTCGCTTCCACTAACTGGGGGCACGTTTTAACATACTATTGCTAGCGCAAAATCGTTCAGTGAAATGTTTTTTTTTTTTAACATCATTTTCAGGATTTAAACGAGTGGCAATTCTAAAATGAATGAATGAATGAATGAATGATCGTTTTAAGGCCATTTTCCCCCGCTAGAGCGGGGGTTGGCCTTGCGGGCCCCATGACAATCATGGTTCCCTGTTTGAGGCAATGTTTTTTTTTATGGCCGGATGCCCTTCCTGACGCCAACCCTTGGTCGCCTCTTACCATGCGCAGGGATAGTGTACCTATTCTAAACCAGGGTACACACCGTGATCATTCATCCCAGCAAGCTGGTACGCATTTTGCCGACCTCGGAAGGATGACAGGCTGAGTCAACCCCCTGGCGTTAATTCAGCGATCGACCGGGATTCGAACCCAGGATCCCAAGCCGGCACCCTAACTGCTAAGCCAACACCAGGCTATGGCAATTCTAAAATGGAAAACCATAATTGTTGTAAGCCTATCCCTGGATGGAAATCACTCACGGAAATATAAGAAATACCGGTGGTTGAGAGGTGTCGAGTTCATAGCATTTCCTGTTAATACAAGTGAGCGGCGACAGCATGCTGGCAGCAGAACCCGACCAACCTACACCTATATACTTTCCTAACAATCCTCTTTTTTTTCGGTACAGAATCGAGGCTCGTGTAAGACCGAACACATTGCACATGAAAACATGCACAGACACATAAAACATACAATGGAGTGAGCGGGAGACAAGAAGGGGACAGAGAGAGAAGCACACAAGCACAACAACAGAAGAGAACAAGGACGTCGGTAGTTCTGTGGAAGGGGAAGGGCTGGGGGAGGAGGGAGGGGTACACGGTATAAAGCAATTATTATTTTAAAAAATTGGTATAAAAGATCGAGGCTCGTGAAAGAGCTAACATTAATCACACAAAAGTCAAACCGACACATAAAACATATAATAAGGGGAGCATAGACAAGATGGGGAGAGACGGGGAAGGACACAAGCGCAACATTTGAGAGCAGGGACATCGAGAGATCTGTGGGAGGGAGAGGGCTTGGGGGGAGGTGGGAGAGGTATAAAACATATGGACACTGCAAAGACTTCCAGGAAAGAAGTTTGAATTTCAAAAAAACTGGATTTCGGGTGAATTGGCAGGGGTAGAAAAGATCAAGGTTTTGGATGGGGGAAGATAAGAGATGGTGGTGAACAGCAGTTTTAAAGATCTGGAGGGAGGAGTGGGATTGAAGGGAGTGGGGGAGTTTGTTCCAGAGGCGGGAGAAAAGAGGAATGAAAGAGTGAAGGTGAGCAGAGAGTCTTGATTTTGGCAGTTTAACCATAAGAGGGTTGCTGGCAGATCTTGTGCGACCTGAAGGAATATTGGGGGGTGGGGGGGGACAGAGCACAGAGAGTGCTAGGGGAGTAAGGCCAGAGAGGAGTCGGTAGAAGACAGAAAGACCACCAACCTGCCTGCACTGAGTGAGTGAAAGGCCCTCGGAGTTAGCTTCATCGCGGGAGATTCCAATGATTCTGAAAGCTTTGGTTTCAACAGCATGAAGTCGAGCTAGGTGGCAGGAGCACTGTCCCAGAGGGGAGAGCAGTATGCCATTGAGCTGTGGATGAAAGCCTTGTATGTGGCGAGCTCAAGTGTGCCAAGGAAGGACTTCGCACGACGGAGGATGCCCAGTCGGCGACTGGCTTTGGAGGCCAGCTTGGAAATGTGGTTTTCCAAAGAAAGATCATGGCAGATAGTCAGACCCAAAAGCTTGAGTGACAGAACTTCTTGAAGAGGATTGTTGAGAAACTAGATGGGAGGGTTGTCCAGTCTGTCTTTTCGGAGAGCACTTCTCGGAATGAACACTTCTAGCAATTTCAGGAAAGAAGTTGGGGATTTAAAGAGGTGGATCTGGGGTGAATTAACGGGGGTAGAAAAGATCAAGGTTTTGAATGGGGGAAGATAAGAGATGGGTGGTGAACAGCTGTTTCAAAGATCTGGAGGGAGGAGTGGGATTGAATGTGTATTGAATGTTAAAATTAATTGTACATTCTATTCAATGTGCAATTGTACATTTGTATTCTCTGTATTCTCATAATAAAGGTCTTTTTAAGATTCTATGACAAAAGCTCAATTGATAAAAATGTTACGGCCTGGAAAGACATCCCGAAGTTAAATGGTAAATAAATAAACACAGAAGCGATTAAAAAAATGGGGCATCACACATGACGTGCATCACCTGTGGCAAGGCTAATAAGGGCTATTTACAGTCACTATGACTTTGCCTTTCCCATTTTGACCCAATTTTAAATTATTTTTCCCATCTTCTCATAATAAAGGTTTGTTGAAAATTTGATGAAAAAAAGTGATTGGGGAGGAGAATGGGAGAGGGGAGTGGACTAACTTAAAAGCATCTCAAAATGCAAAGCCCATCCGCATCCGCTTTGTACTCAAACTGAATGTGCTGTGAACTATTGAAAAAAATAATTTTCTCCAGATTCATCATAACGGTTTGTTGAAAATTTGATGACAAAAGCTCAAATGGTAAAGTTATGGCCTGGACAGACACAATGACATACACATAATATGTTAAGATTGAAAACAGCAATATTTTGAGAAAGCAAGCTGTTCGACTTCAACAGCCTCGCCACAGGATTCAGTGTGCCAGGGTCAAATTGATAGATATGATAGGCGCAGATGAGATGGGATAAACCAGCACATGAGGGAAATTAGTTTTTTCTGAAAGAATTTCCAGGCAGAATCAATATCAAATGCTGTGGAGATGGGAGCCCAATCCTTAGAAGACATATTGCAGTCCATGGCGGTTGACTGGTACAAACCACAATATTCTGTGTACTCCCTCACAATAGACAGAGAAATATGGCCTTTGACACGAATATGGCCAGAGGAGGATCAAGAGGACACGTCAGTCAAATAAATCCAGATTGTAAAGATTACAGATTGCAGGAGACCCCACAGAACCACAGAAATCCTTTGCTGCAATGGCGTGGCTGGTTGTTTCAGAGCTACCACTTTGCCAACAGGCATGGTAGCAGTTAAAATCGCCACATAAGAGTAACAAAGGTGGGATGGAAAGTTACGAGTTGATTCATGCTTGAGGAAATACTGCAGATAGTCATTCTCATTTTGGTGTGCAGTCTAATCTAATCTTGTGTATGACAAATTACAGATCACAGATCTAAGTCTAAGTTGGAGAGCGAAATCACAGCTCTGTCTGCTTGCTGTTAGGTGGCTTACTAGGTGACACTCATTCACATGCAGGGCTGTCTTTGAAATTCCATTTGTGGAGGTGGTGTGATGTCCTTGCATGGAGAGTACGGATCCTGTTGAGCACAGACGACTGTCGGAGGTCGAAACCATGAGGGTCTTCTGTCGGATCACTCACCAATTCTTTGTTAGCCATGCTGTCTGTCCAGAGAAAGTACACCACACAGACAAACATTAGACTGTGGTTCTGGCTAGGTATGTAGAGCCAGAGGTATTCCAGAAGACTAGGAAGGGTTCATGTGGACAATGGTCAGTGAGGATTGATGTTCTTGACAAAGCCAAACCACCACCAAGATGGGTGGGGCTGTCAAAATAGAAGCAAGCAATGTTATTGCTCTTAAGAGCACAGACCAACATTTCCCAATCAGTTTATCAAATTTCTATCATTGTAGACCATCACTGAAGGTGAATACATTCTAGACTACTGGAAAGGTAGTTATTGTCCAATAATAAATTTCATCCAAAAAGAACGGCCTTGAAAATTCATTTCCAAGCAGTAAGAGATACAAGACTGCTGTCAAACATTTCTTTATTTTTGTATGGTATGTTACAACAATTACAAAAAAGAAAAAAAAGAAAATAAAAGCATACAACTTGATTTTCAAAAATAAATTGCAGAATACCATGTTTATTTAAAACGATCCAAATTGGGTAACATGAAAACAAAACTTTTTCAATGTCTCCAACGAACACCAAAAGTGAACAACCAACAAACCTGGTCTATTCATACCATCGCATGGGAATGGCTTAAGAAGGCAAGTTATACATCATTATTACTGTGAACATTCTTCAAAAACCGAATGTATTTTGTGCTTGCTACATGTCACCGATCTTCACATTTCAAGCTCTATTTTTAGAGCATTAGTATCAAATCCTTCAATATTGTAATAATATCCAAACATCAATCATGACACAATAGGCAGACCAAGCATTACGAAAAAATGTGGCTGTCGGTCAAATGAGAGAAACATGAGCCAAGATCTTTATGATTAATCAAGCCTTATGATTGCCCAGCATAAAATCAATTACACGTGATCAAAATGCTGGTGAAAAATTGGATAGCACTTAAACAGTAGCCATTGCGATTGCCTGCAGGTCTGATGCGAAGATAATGGGAAATGGGTTCATCCAAAATTGGTTAAACCAATAACGACTTGCAAAACATTCAAAATATATTTCAACTCGACTACTCCACAGCAAATAAAAAATAATGGAGCTCATTTAAAAACATGATCCTTTCTGCCGGCTTCAATGACTTGATATTATCGGTAACAGCAAATCCAACAGCTTTACAAACAGCAAAATACGAATGATGAAAATAAATGCAAAAGGTTTCAAAGGTTCCCTTTGCTGATACTTTAAAACTGGCATGTAACCAATGCCTAGATGGTTTCAAAAAACTAATTTATCAACCCTCGGGTTTTCATTTTCCCCAGAAATAAAGCATGATCATATTCACCTGTTCACATAATCTCAATGCGTGCAGCAATTTAGCAAAGTACGGATCAAATAATTAAGCCAAAGCATTTAGTTGTGGGGAAAAAATAAAATAAAATAAAATCATGACATTTGTGTTTCTCTGGATAACCAAAAAGTCCAACCTTCCAAAAGCAATGGCAAAACCTAAAGGACAATACATACACAGTTGTGACTCTAAACTTCATAAGCAAGCAGCACACGAATGGACCCGACGACTATTCATTCCTTGTAGACATTTGGAAAATCAATTGGTCATTTTATACGCATTAAAAAAAAAAGTGCAATGGTGAAAAACAAAAAGCACCACCACACCAAACTACACGTAAAATTTGGTCTCTGAAAACGTCAAAATCCAATTTTGTAAACATGTCCCGCATTCCCCATCCTGATTTTTTTTTTTTCATAGCACTCACAAGCCTAAATCTACTGTGCCTAAAAATTGTCTTTGCATAGATTACACAAAACTACCGAAGATACATCAAGTTTGATTTTCAAAATCCCCGTCTACCAAGATATCCGCAATACAATTCTTGCAAGAGAAAATGCAATAAATATAACCCTTGCTTTCCAGAGCACTTCAGACAAGGCCACTTAGCAAATATTTTGGGAGGATCTAGTTAAAATGCAAATGATTGAGTGTATCAAAAATCCCCTCAAAATGTCATCAGCAAAAGGGCTATAAGAAATCCTTTCAAACTGTCAGCTATTATGTCAATGTATTTATTTATTTATTTTCCTCAACCTCAAACTTTGTTTCATCATGAGTGCAGGGAAATGTTTAAGTTTCATGCAGCAGAGGCAGGGATATTGTGAATGTCATTAGATTCTCTAATCTATTATCTCCCACTCCCCAAAAACGTAATGAACGTCTCGAGAAATTATCCCACCACGTCAAATCCTGTACAGGATAAATTTGATGACTGAACATTTTTATCGGGATCTCCAAGGTGGAAGTGCAACATATAATAGGGTTGACAAGCCAGGAATGCAATTAAATGTAGGTCATCAGACCTGACAGCTTGAATAGACCTATCCCTTCATATCCCTCTACTTAAAACTGACCCTGCAGGGTGTATGCGGAAGTATGAATATCTTCCAAGCATCGTTCAAAATTCAAAAGGTGCAGGCTTTGTCTACAAGGGTATCAAAATAGTACAGTTTTACGATTCGAGTAAGGAATGTTGTAATTTGTATCAAATATAAGAATTATTTTAGTCATCAATACAAACGAAAAGCAAATCCCCTGTTTCTTTGGGGGATTTTACAATCATCCAGCAGGGGGAAAAAGCCATCTAGATGTTGAGGGAATATTATGCTCATCAAAGCAGCACGTACTCCACTCAAAAATTGTGCAAAGGCTTAAGCTAGTTATTTCCCTGCACAGTAAGACAATGACAAGTATTTAGGCATAAATGGCTCCATTTGGACGTCACCACATTGCTGGTTTCTAGACAATGACATTGTATTTAAAAAAACAAAACTAAAACTAAGAGTTGATGTGTTGGAAATTTTGGTTGCATCTTCTCGGGCTTCATTTTTAAAAAACTGTTAGGTCAGGCAGAGGCAGTATGTGCACAGGGACAGAGCGAAAATGAGTCAAATCAAAGGTCACTCTCCCCATAAAGAGCTGTGGAAAAGGACATATAGTCCAGTGCTCCGGGCGCAGCATCTGCACCACGGTATGGAGCCATTCTTGCAATACAGTATTCAGCTTGGTCTGGAGGAAGTTCTCGTCGCAGTTCTTCTGCCGTGATAAAGTTCTGTTGTGGAATGGCGATAAAGAAGAGGGTCATTGAACTCCATCAATTAATTTTAAAAAGGGAAGACAAACCAACCATGAGAAAATAAAACTACTAAGATCAACTGATCTATCATACGAGTTTGAGAAGTATTTAATATAGAAACTACACCACAGGGTTTTTAATTGTTTCATCAGACATTCCAGTAAGGAATGGTAACAAAAGTCCACAAAACCTTCTTGTGTCCATACTTTGCGAACACAGTATTGATGCTGCCGAAGCTGTCTCATAGGAAGGATTGTGCTGGGTGGTTTGCCATTGCATTCCCAGCAGAGAGTGAGGGCAGGAATTTTGCATTTGTTAAGGGTACCGATGATAACTCACATACTCTTTGCAAAAGACAGTGGGGATCTTTTACGTCCACCAAATAAGGCTAGCAGATGGAACACCTGGCTTAACATCCATCCGACGAACGGCGCACTTTGTGATGCTGTGCCCTGCCTGTGAAGCACCAATCATGAAACCTGGAGTAGATAGCTCAGAGGTAAGTGTGCTACCTCTGCCACTACGCTGTGTGACCAAAGATAAATGCAGGTTAATAATAACAATAATAAAAGTAAAGTAAAAAAAAAATTAACTTTTAAAATCAACCATTCATGTTATAATGAACAGTAAACAACTCGGGTTGATGTCAGAGAAATAGTAGAACATAAAAAATATTTTGAAAACAATAAATACAAACAACCATCAAATCGAGTCAAAAAATAAAACAAGAAGACGTCATGCAGAGCACGATACTAGCAAAATCCACTCCTTCCCAAAATAAAAACTTGCCATGGATACATCAAATTGTCCATTTCAGCAAGATTAAAATTGACGATCTTAATCAAAGCTCGGGTCAATAGGATGAAAATTGATATTAGAAGTTTGACCTTGAGTTGACCTTTGACCTGAAAAATAATTGGTTTCCCAATTCAGTGATGCACTATGTAATTGCTGTTTAATAACAAGTTAATAGGATGAAAAGTGATGATTTTTTCAGATGAAAATGGATGATTTTGGACGTTTGACCTTTTTAGTGACTCGATATGCAAATGCTGTTCAATTTTCAAGTCAATCGGATGAAAAATGGCAACTTTCGAAATTTCACCTCAAGATGACCTTTGACCTCAAAATCAATAGGCTTCTTCATTATGACCAACTCTACCATCTGGTGAAGTTTCGTAAAAATCGGTTTACAATTGTGACCTGTAGGCGACTGACAGACAAACAAGCAAACAGACAAACAAACAGAATAACACCAAGACCAACCAATATCGTTGAAAAATCGTCAATTTTGCAAGTAAGAAAATAATATAAAGCAAGCCGTCATGACACAAAAATCTCAAAGATTCAGGCCATTTTCATGTCAGTTTTGAATGTTGGTTGAAGTAATTTACAGCAAGGTGCAAATACAGATTAAATCGGATGGTGGTTCATAAAAATTGGTTCATGACAGAGTAATCTCACCTTATCGCCAGCAAGAATTTTGAAGGAGGCAATGACTTGATCTGCTGTGTCCGTGTCTGTGGTCTCATGGGTCATGAAGTCGATAAATGACTGGAAGGTCACACAGTCTGTGCGGTTCGGGTCCACCACCGTCATGATGCGTGCAAACTCCGCTTCGCCCTGTTGGCAATCACAGCCCACATTCTCTATCAGGAAAAATTTGACAAGGCCAACGTTTACCCTTCTTATCTGTCACATCACAGTCCAGCAAAATGGAAGCATCAATTTGCTTGAAACCCTTGCATAGCTGCATCATATTCTGTTCAAAATTAATCAGGGTCTCTCGAATGGCAATACAGGGCAGTCTTCCATTAAAAATGGGAAAATGAATGTTTCATTTTATGCGTGTTTAGTGGAGGGTGGAGGAGTAGAATGGGGGGAGGGGGTGTGGTAGGGTGAGGGGAGGAAGCAGGGGGTATCCCATATAAGCATGTGAAGTGGAGGGGAAAAAAAAAAAACAACAGCGATCTGATTTATTTCTCGGTACGATATTTTTTTTTTTATTTTTTTTTTTTCTATACTGAATCGAGGCTCGTGAAAGCTAACATTTATTTCACAAACAAATCAAACAGACAAACAAAATATATAAAAAGGGAGCGGAAGACAAGATGGGGAGAGAAGGGGAAGCACACAAACATAACATTTGAGAACAGGGAGATGTGTGGGAGGGAGAGGGCTTGGGGGGAGGAGGCGTGGGAAAGGGGGGGGGGGGGGGGAGAAGTATAAAACACAAGGACCAAGGACAGAAGTTGGTATTTCAAAAAAGTGGATTTGGGGTGAAATTAGCAGGGGTAGAACAGATCAAGATTTTGGATGGGCGAAGATAATATATATCATAAACAACTCGGATTAATAATGAGAAGAATAATCCTTCTTGGAGAGGATTATTCAGAAAGTGGATGGGAGGGTTGTCCAGTCGGTCTTTTCGGAGAGACATCGTAAGAGTGTGAGATTTGTGAGGATTGAAAGACATGTTCCACTTGTTTGCCCAGTCTGATTTTGTCCAGGTCTGCAGAGAGTGAGGAGGCTGTAGACTGCCGATACCAAAGGAGGAGAGAATGATGGTGGTGAACAGCTGTTTTAAAGACCTGGAGGGTGGAGTGGGATTGAAGAGAGTGAGGGAGTTTGTTCCAGAGGTGGGAGAAAAGAGGAATGAAGGAGTGAAGGTGAGCAGAGTGTCTTGATTTTGGCAGTTTAACCATAAGAGGGTTGCAGGCAGATCTTGTGCGACCTGTAGGAATATTTGGGGGACAGAGCCCAGAGAGAGCTGGGGGGGCAAGGCCAGAGAGGAGTCGGTAGAAGATGGAAAGACCACCAACCTGCCTGCGGTGAGTGAGTGAAAGGCCCTTGGAGTTAGCTTCATCGCGGGAGATTCCAATGATTCTGAACGCTTTGGTTTCAACAGCGTGAAGACGA
This sequence comes from Myxine glutinosa, assembly GCF_964187855.1. Classification (NCBI taxonomy): domain Eukaryota; kingdom Metazoa; phylum Chordata; class Myxini; order Myxiniformes; family Myxinidae; genus Myxine; species Myxine glutinosa. Next base: position 237,862,599 of record NC_136261.1, on the reverse strand, counting down.
GCTGGGTGTGAGGAAGGAGCACCAGCCCAGAGGGGAGCGCAGTATTCCATTGAGCTGCGGATGAAAGCCTTGTATGTGGTGAGGAGCTCAGGTGTGCCATGGAAGGACTTCGCACGACGGAGGATGCCCAGTCGGCGAATGGCTTTGGAGGCCAGATTTGAAATGTGGTTTTCCCAGGAAAGATCATGGCAGATAGTGAGACCCAAAAGCTTGAGTGACAGAACTTCTTGGAGAGGATTATTCAGAAAGTGGATGGGAGGGTTGTCCAGTCGGTCTTTTCGGAGAGACATCGTAAGAGTGTGAGATTTGTGAAGATTGAAAGACATGTTCCACTTGTTTGCCCAGTCTGTGATTTTGGCCAGGTCTGCAGAGAGTGAGGAGGCTGTAGACTGCCGATCTGAGGGATGAGGAATGGAGCGACAGAGAGTAGAGTCATCAGCAAAGAGATAGAGAGGATTTTCAAGAGAGTCAGAGAGATCATTGATGAAGACCAGAAAAAGCACAGGGCCCAGAACACTGCCTTGGGGAACTCCAGCCTGAACAGGAAGAGGAGATGAGAGAAACCCATTCAGGGCCACACATTGACTACGACTAGAGAGGAAGTCCACCAGCCATGCGTGTAGATTTCCATGGATACCAAAGGAGGAGAGTTTGGTGAGCAGAGCGGGGTGCCAGACCGTATCAAAGGCACGTGATATGTCAAGGGAGACAGCTCTAATTTCCTGTTTGGCATTGAGGACCTCCATCCATTGTTGAGAAAGCAGAAGCAGCATGTCCAGAGTAGAGTGACCAGGTCTGAAACCAAATTGATGATCAGAGATCAAGCCATTGGAGACGAGGAAAGATTTCATATCTGAAGCAATGATGGATTCCATGACTTTGCTGATAATTGGGAGAAGGGTGATTGGTCTGTAGTTGCTTGGATCTGTTTTTGCACCTTTTTTGTGGAAAGCGGTGATGTTGGCTGATTTCCAAGCAGATGGCAGATGACCTTGAGCAAAAGAGAGGGTGAAGAGAACAGAGAGAGGGAGTGAGAGAGAGGGAGTGAAAGAGCGGAAGAACAGGATTTTAGGACCCGTGGGCTGATGCCGTCAGGTCCAGTTGCAGAATCAGAGTCGAAGGTTGACAGAAACTTTTCCACCTTGTCAGGAGGAAAGGACACAGAGTCCAGGAGCAGCTGGGTACGACTGGGTACGGTGGGTACAGAGAGGGATGGGTTTGGGACACAAGATGTAGAGGCAAACACAGAGTTGAGGCATTCAGCTTTTTCACGTGCTGAGTCAGCCGTGTAGCCATTTGAGGTGAGGGAGGGGATGGAGGGGGAACAAACACCAGAAACAGATTTGACCAGACGCCACCAGGATTTGGAAGAGGGAGACAGATAAGAGAGTTCAGTCTTGAGAACGGAGAGATATTGTTTCCTGGCTCTCCTGAGGGTGGACACACACTTGTTTCGGGCTTTGTGAAAGGAAATGAGATTTCCTTCCGTTGGATTTGCTTTCCAGGAGACGAAAGCAAGTTGTTTCTGGGCAACAGCCTCACCACAAGATTCCGTGTACCATGGACGGGAGGAAGGGTATGACAACTGAAGACGAGATGGGATAAATCGGTGCATGAGAGAGCAATTTACTTTGGAAGAATTCCCAGGATGAGTTGATGTCAGAGGTGGTAGTGATGGGAGACCAGTCCAGATGATTGATGGCTGCTTGAAGACCATGCCAGTTGGCCTGAGTGAAATGCCAGACTCGTCGACGCTGAGGAGGCTCTCTGAGAATGGTCAGAGAGATGTCCACTTTAACAAGCACATGATCAGATGAGCCGATTGGAGCAGAAGAAGAGCAGCAGACATTTTCAGGGAAGTTAGTCATAACCAAGTCCAGAAGAGAAGATGCTCCGTTGACTGAGATCCGGGTCGGGAAATTGACAGATTGTGTCAGTCCCAGTGAGTCGCAGAAGTCCTTTGCTGAAGAGCCATGGCTGGTGAGAGAGGTACCCACACCCAGCCAACTGGCATGGTGACAATTGAAATCACCACATATGAGGAAGAGAGAGTTGGGATGGGTAGATAGAAGTTGGTCCATATTATCAGACAGTGAGATGTAGATGGAGTCATCGCTGATTGGTGGACGGTACAACACACATATGAACAAAAGGTGGGAGCGAAGGGGAAGCCGTAGCCAAAGGTATTCCTGGGGGTGAGGTGGAGAGAGGGCAGTGCAGGGCGAGTGAGGAAGAGTTTTTTTTACAAAGATAGCAACCCCACCTCCAGGACGAGGCTCAGGTCTATCATACCTGGGAGAGAGTAACCTGGGAGAGATACCAAGGAATCAGAGACATCATGAAGGAGAAAAGTTTCTGTTAAGCAGATCACGTCTGGTTTGTTAGAAGCAACCTGTATGGAGAGATCAGTCAAGTTTGAGCGAAGGCCCCGGATGTTTGAGGTCCATACCGTTAATGAAGAGGAAGGGGGAGCATCGGATACAGAACAGGGGGGGGGGGGGAGGGGTGGGGTAAGATGTGGAAGAGGAGGAAGAGGTAGGGAGAGCGGTTGAAGGTGTGTCAGAGAGTTCAGAATAGCTTGGAGAAAGGGAAGAATGGGGCGGACAAAAGGTTTGATGGTGATTGGGTGAGGCACAGTGAGGTGTTATTTGATGAGGGGGAGGTGCGAGGCAGAAGGTTGGGGGAGATGAAGGTGAAAGTTGGAAGGGGGAAGAAGCGGGAAGGACGCTTTGAGGAGGAGGGGTGAGAGGGGAGTCTAGGAGGGGAGGAGCGAGGGAGAGTCTCGGAGGGGAGGGGTGTGGGGGGAGTTTAGGAGGGGAGGGGTGATGGGGAAGTTTTGGAGGGGAGGGGTGATGGGGAAGTTTTGGAGGGAAGGGGCAAGGGGGAAGATTTGAAAGAGATGGGTGATGGGGAAGTTTTGGAGGGGAGGGGTGATGGGAAAGTTTTGGAGGGAAGTGGTGATGGGGAAGATTTGGAGGGGAGGGGCAAGGGGGAAGATTTGAAAGGGATGGGTGATGGGGAAGATTTGGAGGGAAGGGGCAAGGGGGTAGATTTGGAGGGGAGGGGTGAGATTGGATTTTGAAAAGTGTACGATTAATGGGAAACGAACATTTATTGCAAAATGAGTTTCTTGAGACCTTCGAGTCAAAAATACGTTTGAGGACGCTGAAGGAGGGGTGGAGTGCAGGAGAGTTTCGGGAATGTAGAAAAAAAGGAACTGTAAGAGATGGAATTTTTTTTTGGAATGAATAGATTTGGTGAGCAAGTCGAAAGCATCCTTTTATAGAAGAAGAAGAAAAAGGTGTTATAATATACGACAGAATACAGTTCTTCAGGGGAAAGTTTAAACATTTTTAACAACGTGATCATGAACAACGTGGTCGAAGAACGAACGAACAAATAAGAACAACGAATAAACGAATAAGAGCAGAGAAGGGAAAAATTTTTTTTTTTTTTTTTGGATGTATGGGGTGAAAGACTGGGACAAAAAACAGAGAACTAAAGTAATTGCAGCACAATCGACGAACCGCTGAGAGAAAAACAAAGCCTCAAGGTCAGACACGGAAACCTACTAGGCCTCAGAATACGCGACACGAATTAACCGACGGTTTTGTATACAGGTATGAAAAATTAACACCGAGAATCTTACTAAAGACACACTCTAAGTACACACACCGAAAGATTGATACAGTTTCAACAAAAACACAATTGTGAAAAATTTACTTAACTTCGAAAGCGTGAGCGCATGGACAGCTTCGAAAGAACGTGACCTCCAATCTTGTGCATGCGCAGATTTGAAATTTGAGTTGCATTTTTGGCAAGTTGCTTTTCTTTTTGCGTCTACATTTTGGCATGTCATACTATCATTCCATACTGATGCACCAAATGGTCTTTCCTGGTCAATAGCATTTCAAATTCGGACTCAGCGGTATGCACCACCCTCTAAGAGTCAACTTTATAACCTGAACTTCCATCAGAATTATCATTACTGTCACTGCTGGGAATCGGGTCTGTTATACGGGGATGGCAATGAGGTTTTGGAAGAAACGAGGAAAATAATTTTCTGCACAAAGTACCAGAATTTGAACCATGAAGGGGTTAATGTCTAGTAGAGGGTTGAGGGTGGAGGGGGTATGCTCCACTAGGAAAATATGAAGAATTAAATCTGCATCTCCTTCATTAATTTGCATTTTTTGGTCAGGTCAGTCTTTTGGGACTGTCACTGGTAATATGTAACAGTGCTACCTGCCACATGGTCGGGTTGTCGGCGACTAAACCAACACCCCTCACTGGCTTTGCTAGTGGGGAGGGTGACTGTTACACCCTGCTCGAACCAAAAACAACACCTGGCAAAGAGCGAAAGAGCTCCAGTCGGGAGTGAACGTTCATCCAGTAAGGAGATGGTGTCTCCTAAAAAACACCCATCTGGTTTGGAACGGTTCAAGTCATACCAAAGACTTTAGAAATGGTACGTGCTGCTTCCTTGCTTGAAAAGGATAGAACATGGACAATCCCCATTGGTTGGCATCGATGGGGAGGAGGAAATTTCTCTTGAGGAAATGCCTGCTGAGTATGGAGAGAAAAGCGGCGCCATTGTTGCGATGTCGCTGGTACTCAGAGTATCCCATAGGGTGGTTCTTAGCTACATACAGCAAAAAAAATTTTTTTATTGTTTTACTTCTAACCTTTAATTTATTTGGTATTGAGGTAAAACTTCTGCATGTGAAATCTTTCTTGAATACAAGCTTTAGGGGTTGCATCGTGACTCATGGTTGCCAGCCACTCAATGTTGCCCGATAAGCGTTGATTTCCTGCAATTGGGAAACCTCTTGTGATGTTCTGTCACAACTTGAAGCAGATACTGGGTTTGCTGTTCATCCGTTGTCAGGAGACGATTGTACTCTTCAATGAGAGCAACTGCATACACCAGAGTGCAGCTGTACTGTATTCATTTAACTTAAAAACAATTTCAAAATGTGCAGTACATAGCAATGTCATAGGTCAACTGTAATTGTCAAAATAAGTATAGCAGTGAAGAATAAATTAATCAACTCCAAACATTTATGAGAGCCAAATATGTGAAATTACAAACTCTGTGTGCAACCCCTAAATTTAGTCCAAATGGCTTAAAATTTCACCACGAGGGTTTTTTCATACATACAGAAATTTTTAAGTGTTAAGAGCATGACTTTTCTAACTTTCATTTTGAAAGAACCATATATATATATATATATATATATATATATATATATATATATATATATATATATATATATATATATATGTACACAAACACACACACGCACACACGTGTTGACTCCAACCACTGCACTGGATAAAACTGTAGCCATGGTCACCATTCATGTCTTGCTCACATGGCTGAGCTTGTCACCCTCACACCAATCTGTCTCCTTATTTTTACTGTATGCTGCATAGATGCTCCTCTCCTCTGGTCCGTCAAGCCTAACCGTTTAATAACCATAATGAAAAACTCCCAGGGGTGGGCGAGGAGGGGAGACGGAGTAACAGGTGGGGGGAATGGAGCAACATGAAAAGGGAATACAAACTACAAACAGAAACTTTTCAGTGCTCAGACATTCCACCTGCGTAATGTGTTTAACTATTAACAGTAGTTACACATAATAAAAGCACAATTAGGACGAGGAAAGCCACGACTCAAACTGCACTCATCTCCATTTGAACAAACCTGACATGGGCATATGGTGATGACCAAATGGAGCGAATTAGGCGTAAACAACTATCGACATGACACGGGATTCCCATTCACACGACCAAAAGTAAGAAAATATTGATGATAAAGCTTTCACATTTGGGTAAATGCAGCTATGGCGAATGGGATTTTCAAAAATGTGATGTACCTTGTTTATCATGTAACACATTTACATTACAGTTGGATTCCTTCATTGTAACTTTTGCGAACATCATAATCAACGTCTTTACAGCCTAGCTTAGCTATTACAATTATTTAGCAGATTATAAAGAATCTTTTTGGGGGGGAAGTTGCCAGTGAAGACCTCTCCCTCCCCCATCCATACTTCTTACACAAGCATAGGCACAGAACTTTGATGCAGAAGGTCATTTGGCCCATCATGCCTGCATTACATCAACACCACAATTCAATCTATCAGTTCATCGACCTAAATTCCCTGACTGGTATGTGTTGAGGAGGAGTGGATAAGAGAATAGTGGTTTCTTGTCTATTTCTGAAAATCAAACGTTAGTGCACATGAGGAATGGAAAGAGGTTAACCACCACTTCTATAAGTTCAACAAGCGTACATATCATACAAGATTAAACGGTGTTGACATTTTAATGTTTAAAGCATCACACCGGAATGTCAAACCGATAAACATTGATTCAGGCCAGCAAGGTTGTGTGGCATAGATGTGTGAATGTGAAGCCACAAATCTAAGAATGCCATTAAAGTTTGTGGAAGGCAAAGCCGCAATGACAGCCACAGGATGTAGGCATAGTAGGCACGTATTTTGAGGTTCATAAAGCATGTAGGAGTGTAAACCAACCACAAGAGATAGACAATAGGCAATTAAGGTGATGCTCATTGGTGTGCGGGGGAGGATTGGTTAATAGCGTTTTTTTTTTACCTGCTGGTCGTTACCGACGTCAAATCCAAGGCTAATGAGACAAGCTTTGAACTCCTCTGCTCCCAATTTGCCAGAGTGGTCCTGCCCAGCAACCAGTCGAAGAAAACAGAGCAATATTTCAGTTATGACAATCTGCTAAAATTAAATTGCTAATTTTTACAAACACCATAAATAAACGTGGGCTATATTTTTTCATTTGAAATATTTTTAAATCGATGAAGAAAACAAAAATCTCAAAGTGTGATATCTCAAGATGTTATACCAAGCAGTGCTGACAGAATGGCCTATAACTACGCACAGTCGCCTCTGATCCGTCTAGCCAGCCTGGGTTTGAATCTCGACCAAGCTATAAACGGTCATCCCGGTGTTTCACAGGCAGAGTGATTAATCAATGTGCGTGTGTCGTCCCTCAGATGGACGTTAAGACTGTGCGTCCCATCCACCGGCATTAGTTCATGGACATGAACGACCCAATGGTGTCCTTCGCGAGGAGTAGGCGAGCTGTCACCGGCACCATGAACAAATTACAGATTCCTGCCCTAACTACTACTACCGGGAAGGCAATGGGAAACCACCAATTATAACACTTGCCAAGAAAACGTTTCAGGAGTACTGAACCTGCCTTTGGGGCAGAACACCAGAATAAGACTACGAATACCAAGTACTGTAGCAGCAGGAAGCCATTTTGAAATCACGAAAATTTGACTAACATGGCAACAAAATCTTACTGAACATGAGAGCATCAATTTCTCCATAAGCTTAACAATCTTATAATTTCAAGTAAAGTGTCTTACAACATTTAGGTCAAACATGCACAAGTAAAATTTCCAGCGTGTACGTGGACTAAGAAAGGAGCTTTAACATTGGCCATCAATCTCAATTCTTTCTGCTAAACCTCTTAGTCAAACATTTCTCAAAAGATCACCTTGTCAAAATGGTTGAACGAAGCTCGGAATTCATGCATCTGTTCCTGGCTGATGCCCTTGGCGTCACGAGTCAGGATCTGCGTTTCCACCTCATTGATGGTGCGAGCAATTGTCGTTAAGAGCTGCTCCCAGCCAACCCGGATGTGCTGAACAGTGTTGGCAAACAACGTAAGTCAGAAAAAAACATGAGGTTTGAAAAACACCCATCATATTCATGTATGACACGAGAAGTGAATACGCTCTTGTGGCAACATCGTTTCTATTTTTAGAAATCCTTTTATCATAAGACTTTACAACTTCCCATCAACTTTTGCGAACACGATGCATTCCACACCTCCATGGTAAAGTTTGTGTGCTTGTTGTCAAAGATGAGGGCCTCCTGAATGAGCTGGTGATCACTCTCCAGGTGATCCATGTTTGGTTTGTAGTTTATTATGCTCTGTTCATAACGCCGGAGCTGTCCCAACTGGTCCTCCAAAGTGCCGTGCATCTCAATGGAGATCCGCCCAATCTCCTGCAGAACCACCACCAGAAAAAGCAACCACACATGGTAAGTATAAACAATAACAATAGCGTCTCATAGTTTTGTTGTTGAACACAAGTACAGCAAGTGCAATGGTCGCCTATATTAATATCCAATGATTGATTTTATCTTGCTATGCCATGCAATGTGAGATCCTACCTCCATTTTATTCTGAATCCATGGCCCAATGACGTTGGCTGAGTTGGCAAACTGTCGGCGAAGCTTCTCATTGGCCTGCTGCCTTGAAAATTCATCGTGAAGGGAATGATCTCGTGCTGGAACCTGCTGCTTCATCTGTAGGTCATAACAGGTCTCAAGCTTTATACGAGAAATGTCAACATTTTTTTTTGCCCTTTATCGCTCGGCTTGAAGGGCCACCCCAGACCCTCCCTACCTTCCTTTCGATCTTCCATCACAGTTCGTCAGCTTATTCATACATCGAATGATTCACAACTATATAATCCACTGTGAAAGTTTTCATCATCAGGTTGAAACACCCTCTCACCTCCTCCCACTTGTCCACTATGTCCTGTGGTGTGATAGTGGTGTAGGGATTGGGCCCACTCAACGAGATGTTGTAGATTTGGGACACTTTTAATATTTCATTGTGTACAGCCAAAATAGAGTTCTTTTCCTTTTCGGCATCAGGCAGTGTGGCCTTGAACTGCTCGTGAGCTGAAATAAGGCCCTGTTGCACCACAAGAAAATACCTCGTCAGCATAAACATGTAATACAACTTGTACTTGATGTTTCTGAAGCCAATCTTAAATTTGGATCATCCAAGCTTGTTTTTGGTATAGTGTCGAGGATCATGGAGGAGTTAGAACACAGAACAGATCAGGACGTAACAGAATGAAAATAACAGTAGAAAGAGGGTATGGGGTTACTGGGGGTGGGTAAGAACACATCGACAGAAGCGTTGAAGAAAAAAATAGAGGGAGATCGCAAGAAATAAGGGATGTGAGGGGAAATGAGGACAGGGGAGGGAGATACAGAGGGGGAGCAAGATTGACACGATCAAACTCTCGATCACAGAAGTGGAAGGAGAAAATGGAAACTCAAAGAGGTTGGCTTGGGGAGGGTTAATGAGTGGAGAAAAGATCATGGTTGTGGATGGGCGTTGAACAACTGTCTTGCAGCTTGAAAAGGAAGTCACTGCAATCATATTTTTTTAATGCAATAAAATTGCACCAAATCACAACAAAACAAGATTGGTAAATGCCAAAGACCAAGATTCACTTTTCCCAGAGCTGCTGCATCGCTGCCCAATGCCCGTCGTACCTGGATCTCATCGATAGTGTGTACAATGAACATATCCTGCAGGTCTTCAACCGCTCCATCCATCCAGGTGTTGAACGGAGCTGCACGCTTTGCAAACTCCAGGAACAACTGGTCTATGGTTTCCAAGACCTTCTCAGTCCTCTGAGAAGGGGAAGGGTGGGGTGGTAATGAATACGATAAAATTCGTTCCCCCTTTTGCATTTTACCTCATCTCATTCCCAACACCTTCTTAACCATGACACACCTCGAGAGCATCCTTGCGTTTCTGTGTCAACTCCCCAAGTTTGTCCCACTCATCACAGATGTCTTGGCAGCGAACATTCACACTTGCCACATCATGATAATCAAGTTCACTGCAGAAGAAAAGATGAGTCTTGGATGAGAAAGACTGGACAAAAAAAAAAGAAGACAAGTACAGATACATTCAAAGTACACCGCCCCATGCCAAATAATTAAATATGCTGCAGCGCGGCATTGCCGGGGCGCCTCCGGCGCCCGGCAATACCGCAGTGCAGCTCATTGAGGCTGCATTGGGTGGGAGAGGTGTACACTAATTGATTGATTAATTGTATAATTAAAATCAATAAAAGATTATCACAAAATATTTTCATAATCAATTGGCTAATCGCATAACTAAACCACTAGTGCTTCATCCGAAGATGTATCTTTTAGAAATGTAATTAAATAAGTCATTTATAAAAAATTAAATAATTAATTGATTACTCAATAAATAATTAATCGATTAATCAATAAATAATTAATAGATGAAATGATTAATCAATAAATCAAAAATATCCTTGATAGCCACATCACTTGGTCACTCATGTCCAAATATTAGCTTCCCAGCTCAAAAGGTGCCTGAGATATTGGCCAAATGAGAAAGAAAATAAATAAATGATTAATAATGAAAATAAATAAATAATAATCATTAAAAAATTAAATTATTAATCAATTCAGTCACAGAACACATAAACCACCACCATTTCATCAGAATCTGTAACTGGGAAAAAAAAAAAAAATTGTCATTAATCAAATAATTAAATAATTAATCGATTAATTGATTAATTGATCAATAAATCAAAAATATCCTTGATAGCCACATCACTTGGTCACTCATGTCCAAATATTAACTTCTGAGCTCAAAAGGTGCCTGAGATATTGGCCAAATGAGAAAGAAGATAAATAAATGATTAATAATGAAAATAAATAAATAATAATCATAAAAAAATTAAATTATTAATCAATTCGGTCAGAGAACACATAAACCACCATTTCATCAGAATCTGTAACTTAAAAAAAATTTTTTTTAGTCATTAATCGAATAATTAAATAATTAATCGATTAATTGATTGATTAATTAATAAATCAAAAATAGCCTTTGCAGCCAAATCACCTGGTCATTGGCATGTCCAAATATCAGCTTCCTAACTCAAAAGGTGCCTGAGTTAATGGTCAGAAGAGAAATGAAATTTAATTAATTAAATAAGTACTTAATTAATCGCTAATAATTAAATAACTCATCAATTAATTGATTAATCAAAAAACAAAAAATACCGTTTTTGACAAAGGACCTGCTCACTATTGTGCCGAAATTTCAGCTTCCTAGCTCAAAGGATGGCTGAGATATCGCCCGGACAAACAAACAAGAAAGAAAGCAAGAAAACAAACAACCAGAGTGAAAACTGAGTACTCTCTTTCAGCGTGTGTCACTGCCGAGCCCCCTTCGGTGCCCAGCAATGACGATTTGCAATGCCCGGAGATGCCATTGGAAAGGAGCGGTGTACAATGATGATAAACAAGCATTCTGAGTATTGCGCTGCAATACATGTCCCCTACCGGCAGTCTGTCGTCCGGAAAACTGTTGGGGAAATTACCAATGGGTTATTTACCCACAGGTTCTGAATCGTTCCCAATCGCTAATTACCTCAGGATGGGCTCACCTGTGATTTGCACTCGGGACTTCGATTTATACACCTTGCAGACAGGTCAGCAGAAGCACGACAAAATAAGTCGTTGATAAGGAACCTTTCAAATCGCTAAATATCAGTAATTTATTATATTTTCCAGTTCACAATCAATGATCGATGTGTATATATATATATATGTTGCTCGGCTTGGCTCCGCCCCCCCTCCCCTCCCCCCCCCCCCCCCCCGAAAGCATGCGCTATCGCACTTTTGACGTTCACGAGACGAGGCTGAGGGCACGCGGTGCGGCTTGAGGAGAACTCTAGAATAAACAAGCGATATCCATTTTTTTATTTTTTTTTCGTTTAATTAACGATATTTGCCAAACCACATGACCAATCGCAAATTCCAAAAGGACATTTTAGTAGACTGACATGCTCAACAAATCTGTGAAGTTTCCCCTCGATTGGATCAAAAATGAGGGAGCAGCTCGGTTTTAAAGGTTCATGCTTAAAAACGTCATAACTCTGAAACCATGTGACGCATGACGTCATGCTCGCTGACTTTTTTTGTTCGTCAGGGGTATGCATGTCATGGGTATGAAGGTGTGGAGGTTGAAAGAGGTGACAGTAAGGGAGGCATTAAAAGAGAGGCTGAGTAGGGCAGAGGATGATGTGGTTGAGCTTGAAAGTGGTTGGATGTCAATGAAAGCTAGTCTGTTGGGAGCCGTTGGTGAGGTATGTGGATGGACAAAAGGACCAGCGAGGCACTCGGAAACATGGTGGTGGGATGATGAAGTTGGAAAGAGGATTGACGAGAAGAGGAAGAAGTTCAAGGAGTGGCAGAAGGCGAAGGGTACGGGAGCAGAAACAGCAGAGCATGAAAGTTATAAGGCAGCCAGGAAGGCTGCAAAGAAAGAGGTAGCAAAGGCGCAGGAGGCATGTAGGAAAATGTTCGGAGAACGCTTGGATTCGGAAGAGGGTCAGAAAGCAGTATTCAGGATTGCAAAGCACATAGCGAAAGAGAGGTGTGATGTGATGGGGGTGAGTTGCTTGAAGGATGAAGTGGGACAAATCGTTGTCGACCCAGATGGAATTAAAGGAAGATGGAAAAGATATATGGAAATGCTGTTGAATACAGAGAATGAATGGGATGGCAACATAGAGAGTAACCCAGTTTTAGGATCGGCAGAGAAGAAAACTGAGAAGGAAGTTGAGGAAGCGATAAAAGCAATGAAGAGTGGAAAAGCGGGAGGGCCGACGGGAGTTGTGGGAGATATGTTGAAGGCAGCAGGAAGTTGGGGTGTGAAGAGAATGACAGAGATCTGTAATCTGGTGGTGAAAGAAGGCCGCATTCCAGTGGCTTGGGAACTGAGTACCCTCGTCCCTCTATACAAGGGGAAAGGTGACCCTCTGGAGTGTGGCTCGTACCGAGCGATAAAGTTATTGGAGCATGGAATGAAGGTATTGGAAAGGGTGTTGGAGAGGAGGATAAGGAAGAAAGTGAAGATCGACGAAATGCAGTTTGGATTTATGCCAGGAAGAGAAACGACAGATGAGCTTTTCATTGTGAGGCAGTTGCAGGAGAAGTACATGGAGAAGAGGAAGAAGTTGTTTTTTGGGTTTGTTGATCTGGAGAAAGCATTCGATAGGGTTCTACGCAAAGTATTGACATGGGCATTGAGGAAGTTAGGAGTGGAGGAATGGTTGATCAGAGTAGTGATGGCAATGTACAAAAGAGCGCGCACAGCTGTAAGGACGAAGGACGGGAACAGTGGTGAGTTTGAGGTGAAGGTGGGAGTGCATCAGGGGTCGGTACTAAGTCCACTACTATTTGTAGCTGTGATGGAGATGCTGGCTCAGAACGTAAAGGAGGGTTTACCGTGGGAGTTGTTGTATGCAGATGATCTGGTGTTGATTGCGGAAAGTATGGATGGACTGAAGGAAAAGATGAACAAGTGGAAGGAATGTATGGAGACAAAAGGTCTGAAGGTGAATATCGGAAAGACGAAGGTGATGGCAAGTGGTAAAGCATGTGGTGAGGTGGAAAGAACTGGGAAGTGGCCCTGTGCTGTGTGTAAGAAGGGTGACGGAGTGAACTCCATTTAATGTACAATGTGCGCTGAGTGGGTTCATCAAAAATGTAGTGGTCTGAGAGGGTCATTTACCAGTGTGGCAGCTACATTCAAATGTAAGGTGTGCACAGAGGGAGCTGCAGATGGAGGAAATGTTGAGTTGGATCTTGGAGACGGCGTGAAGCTGGAAGGTGTGAAAACATTTTGCTACCTCGGAGACATGCTGAATGGAGAAGGTGGATCAGACTCGGCAACGGTTGCTCGAGTGAGATGTGCATGGAAGAAGTTTCGGGAACTGAGTGGCGTGCTGATGAGGAGGAGAGTGTCGCTGAAGCTGAAGGGAAAGGTGTATGCTGCATGTGTGAGAAGTGTTATGATTTATGGGAGCGAGACATGGGTAATGAACGTAGAGCAGCAACGAAGGCTGGAAAGGGTGGAAATGCGAATGGTTCGATGGATGTGCAGAGTATCGTTGAGAGAGAGGAAGACAAATGATGAATTGTGAAAGATGATGGGAATATTGCCTGTGATTGATGCTGTGAAGAGGAACAGGCTGAGATGGTTTGGTCATGTGTTGAGGAAGGATGAAAGTGACTGGTTGAGAAGAGTGATGGAAATTGATGTTGAAGGAAGTAGAGGACGGGGAAGACCGAGAAAGACTTGGCTAAAGATGGTGGAAGAAGAAATGCGGGCAAGGGGGTTAACAAGGAGAGATGCAGAAAATAGGGCAAAATGGAGAAGATTGTCATGGGGACCGCAAGGCTAACCCCCGCTCTAGCAGGGAAAATGGCCTTTAAAATGCATGTTGTTGTTGTATGGGTATGCGATTTTGCCTGCAAAGTTTGGCCTCGATCTGTTCAGCCATTGCAGATAAAAAGGGGTTTTCGTGTTTTCACGAAAAACAATATGGCGGCTGAACCACGTCACCTGTGACATCATAATTACCATTAAAATATTCCACAGACGGAGCCTCCTACGGTGAAAATTTGATCTCAAACGGTCCTATTAAATAAAAATATATAACCACCTTTAGAGGTCCTATTATTGCAGATAAATTGTTTTTTAAAGGAAATTAAAACTTAAAATGGCACTGAGTTAAGGATCATCAGAATTATCAGAATTCCCAAAGTTCAAAGTGCCATAACTTTGTTAAAAATGATCGAAACGTCGTGAAGTTCGAACTCGATCTGTAACTTATCATGAGGAAACCATGTACCAAGTTTGGAATCATTAGCTTTAAGCGTTTAGAAAAAAAGTCCGGAAAACTGTTCTTTGCATGACGGACTGACGGACTTGACAGACGGACAGACTGATGGACGGAGGGATGGCGTGCCAACCTATAGTCCCTTCTGGTGTACACTGGTAGGGGACTAATAACGGTGCACAGAAGAGCATTTTAGAGGTGTATGGAAACGTCATCAAAATTAAGTGGATTTGTGCTTCAACAAAATGTATTTATTTCAATAATAGAATAACGATTTTGGTTCTGTTCAGCTTTTGGCTTGGGTTCGCCAATCAATTATGTTGAAGAATAGCATGCATGCACAACACCTGGATGAAGGAACTGCAGTATTCCAAACAAAAAAAATGGAGAGATGAGAGAGGGAGGGGTGCCATGATATTTGTTTATGCTCCAAAACTCAGGCTGACTGTGTGATGTATTCGAATCCAGCAATTATGGCTCATTGTGTGGCTACAACTACTTGACAAGGTAACCATGGCAACATCACCAGCTTAGATTTTTTTAATGACCCTAAAAATCAAGCGGCATTCGCAATTGGAGAATGTAGCATTTTTCCACTTGATTCCTGCACTCCTGCAGCATTGTGGCCTTCTGTGCAGTGGTTTAGTTAGGATAGAGCAAATGTGAAGGCGACTGGCTCAGAACCCGACACATTTTACCCAAATGTGCACACCTTGATAAAAACGTTTTTTGGACAACGATCTTCATTTAACAAAAGTAGAATATCTCAGCATCCCAAAATCCATGCTGTTATGATACGACAACCTGCACCTGATCATTATTTAATTTTATCCTTTGTAACTGAGAAATTTAAGGACAGTAAATCAGCCGCGGTGCATTGTTATTCCTGCGGAATGGGAAGGTGAGCACAAAGCCGTTTAATCCCTTACTTAAATTAGCTCATAACAACGCATTGCATTCAGTACGGAGGAGCAAACTTTCACGTATTCCGTGCCCAACCTACTCATATTTGGAATGCATATTGATGAGCTATGGGTGAACACTCACTGGGCTTTGCAGTCTTGTTATAAGATAACAAATTGTGAAAAATTTCTGCTGGGAAATGGGTATCACCAGCTCATCCAAATCTACCCTGGTTAGTTCAGGTTAGCATCATGGGTCCACTTCAGAAGGAGCTTTATCATTAACTGGTGCAAATGAAATGTTAGACAAGTACAGATACATTCAAAGTACACCGCCCCCATGCCAAATAATTAAATATCCTACAGCGCGGCATTGCCGGGGCGCCTCTGGCGCACGGCAATACCGCAGTGCAGCTCATAGAGGCTGCTTTGGGAGGGAGAGGTGTACGCTAATTCATTGATTAATTGTATAATTAAAATCAATAAAAGATTATCACAAAATATTTTCATAATCAATTGGCTAATCGCATAACTAAACCACTAGTGCTTCATCCGAAGATGTATCTTTTAGAAATTTAATTGAATAAATCATTAATAAAAATTAAATAATTAATTGATTAATCAATAAATAATTAATAGATGAAATGATTAATCAATAAATCAAAAATATCCTTGATAGCCACATCACTTGGTCACTGTCATGTCCAAATATTAGCTTCCCAGCTCAAAAGGTGCCTGAGATATTGGCCAAATGAGAAAGAAAATAAATAAATGATTAATAATGAAAATAAATAAATAATAATCATGAAAAAATTAAATTATTAATCAATTCGGTCACAGAACACATAAACCACCACCATTTCATCAGAATCTGTAACTTAAAAAAAAAAAAATTTTTTAGACATTAATCGAATAATTAAATAATTCATCGATTAATTGATTAATTAATAAATCAAAAATATCCATTGCAGCCAAATCACCTGGTCATTGGCATGTCCAAATGTCAGCTTCCTAACTCAAAAGGTGCCTGAGTTAATGGTCAGAAGAGAAAGGAAATTTGATTAATTAAATAAGTACTTAATTAATCGCTAATAATTAAATAACTCCTCAATTTATTCATTAATCAAAAAAAAAAAATACTGTTTTTGACAAAGGACTTGCTCACTATTGTGCCGAAATTTCAGCTTCCTAGCTCAAAGGATGGCTGAGATATCGCCCGGACATACAAGAAAGAAAACAAGAAAGAAAACAAACAAGAAAACAAACAAGAAAACAAACAAACAAACAACCAGAGTGAAAACTGAGTACTCTCTTTCAGCGTGCGTCACTGCCGAGCCCCCTTCGGTGCCCGGCAATGACGATTTGCAATGCCTGGAGATGGCATAGGAAAGGAGCGGTGTACAACAAGAAAACAAGAAAGAAAACAAGAACCAGAGTGAAAACTGAGTACTCTCTTTCAGCGTGCGTCACTGCCGAGCCCCCTTTGGTGCCCGGCAATGACGATTTGCAATGCCTGGAGATGGCATAGGAAAGGAGCGGTGTACAATAAATGATTAATTAATGAAAAGAAATAAATAATAATCATAAAAAAATTAAATTATCAATCATTCACGCTGTTGAAACCAAAGCATTCAGAATCATTGGAATCTCCCACGATGAAGCTAACTCCAAGGGCCTCTCACTCACTCACCGCAGGCAGGTTGGTGGTCTTTCCGTCTTCTACCGACTCCTCTCTGGCCTTGCCCCCCCCAGCTCTCTCTGGGCTCTGTCCCGCAAATATTCCTACAGGTCGCACAAGATCTGCCTGCAACCCTCTTATGGTTAAACTGCCAAAATCAAGACTCTCTGCTCACCTTCACTCCTTCATTCCTCTTTTCTCCCACCTCTGGAACAAACTCCCTCACTCTCTTCAATCCCACTCCAGCCTCCAGGTCTTTAAAACAGCTGTTCACCACCATCTCTTATCTTCCCCCATCCAAAACCTTGATCTTTTCTACCCCCGCTAATTTCACCCCAATTCCACTTTTTTGAAATACCAACTTCTGTCCGGGAAGTCCTTGGTGTCCTTGTGTTTTATACTTCTCCCTCCCTTTTATACTTCTCCCCCCCCTTCCCATGCCTCCTCCCCCCAAGCCCTCTCCCTTCCACACATCTCCCTGCTCTCAAATGTTGTGTTTGTGTGCTTCCCCTTCTCTCACCATCTCGTCTTCCGCTCCCTCTTTTTATATATTTTGTTTGTCTGGTTGATTTGTTTGTGAGGTAAATGTTAGCTTTCACGAGCCTCGATTCAGGTATACAAAAAAAAATATAAAAAAATCGGTCACAGAACACATAAACCACCACCATTTCATCAGAATCTGTAACTGGGAAAAAAAATTTTTTTTAGTAATTAATCGAATAATTAAATAATTAATTGATTAATTAATAATTGATTAATCAATAAATCAAAAATATCCTTGATAGCAACATCACTTGGTCACTCATGTCCAAATATTAGCTTCTGAGCTCAAAAGGTGCCTGAGATATTGGCCAAATGAGAAAGAAGATAAATAAATGATTAATAATGAAAATAAATAAATAATAATCATAAAAAAATTAAATTATTAATCAATTCGGTCAGAGAACACAAACTACCACCATTTCATCAGAATCTGTAACTTAAATTTATTTATTTTTTTGTCATTAATCAAATAATTAAATAATTAACCGATTAATTGATTGATTCATTAATAAATCAAAAATAGCCTTTGAAGCCAAATCACCTTGTCATTGGCATGTCCAAATATCAGCTTCCTAACTCAAAAGGTGCCTGAGTTAATGGTCAGAAGAGAAATGAAATTTAATTAATTAAATAAGTACTTAATTAATCGCTAATAATTAAATAACTCATCAATTAATTGATTAATCAAAAAACAAAAAATACCGTTTTTGACAAAGGACCTGCTCACTATTGTGCCGAAATTTCAGCTTCCTAGCTCAAAGGATGGCTGAGATATCGTCCGGACAACCAAGAAAACAAGAAAACAAACAAACAGAGTGAAAACTGAGTACTCCCTTTCAGCGTGCGTCACTGCCGAGCCCCCTTCGGTGCCCAGCAATGACGATTTGCAATGCCTGGAGATGGCATAGGAAAGGTGCGGTGTACAACAAGTACACATACATTCAAAGTACACCGCCCCCATGCCAAATAATTAAATATCCTACAGCGCGGCATTGCCGGGGCGCCTCCGGCGCCCGGCAATACCGCAGTGCAGCTCATTGAAGCTGCATTGGGAGGGAGAGGTGTACACTAATTGATTGATTAATTGTATAATTAAAATCAATAAAAGATTATCACAAAATATTTTCATAATCAATTGGCTAATAGCATAACTAAACCACTAGTGCTTCATCCGAAGATGTATCTTTTAGAAATTTAATGAAATAAGTCATTTAGAAAAAATTAAATAATTAATTGATTACACAATAAATAATTAATCGATTAATCAATAAATAATTAATAGATGAAATGATTCATCAATAAATCAAAAATATCCTTGATAGCCACATCACTTGGTCACTGTCATGTCCAAATATTAGCTTCCCAGCTCAAAAGGTGCCTGAGATATTGGCCAAATGAGAAAGAAAATAAATAAATGATTAATAATGAAAATAAATAAATAATAATCATTAAAAAATTAAATTATTAATCAATTCGGTCACAGAACACAGAAACCACCACCATTTCATCAGAATGTGTAACTGAAAAAAAAATTTTTTTTTAAGTAATTAATCGAATAATTAAATAATTAATCGATTAATTGATTGATCAATAAATCAAAAATATCCTTGATAGCCACATCACTTGGTCACTCATGTCCAAATATTAGCTTCCGAACTCAAAAGGTGCGTGAGATATTGGCCAAATGAGAAAGAAAATAAATAAATGATTAATAATGAAAATAAATAAATAATAATCATAAAAAAATTAAATTGTTAATCAATTTGGTCAGAGAACACATAAACTACCACTATTTCATCAGAATCTGTAACTTTAAAAAAAAAAAAATTTTTTTGTCATTAATCGAATAATTAAATAATTAATCGATTAATTGATTAATTAATAAATCAAAAATAGCCTTTGCAGCCAAATCACCTGGTCATTGGCATGTCCAAATAACAGCTTCCTAACTCAAAAGGTGCCTGAGTTAATGGTCAGAAGAGAAAGGAAATTTGACAAGTACAAATACATTCAAAGTACACCGCCCCATGCCAAATAATGAAATATGCTGCAGCGCGGCATTGCCGGGGCGCCTCGGGCGCCCGGCAATACCGCAGTGCAGCTCATTGAGGCTGCATTGGGAGGGAGAGGTGTACACTAATTGATTGATTAATTGTATAATTAAAATCAATAAAAGATTATCACAAAATATTTTCATAATCAATTGGCTAATTGCTTAACTAAACCACTAGTGCTTCATCCAAAGATGTATCTTTTAGAACTTTAATTAAATAAGTCATTTATAAAAAATTAAATAATTAATTGATTACTCAATAAATAATTAATCGATTAATCAATAAATAATTAAGAGATGAAATGATTAATCAACAAATCAAAAATATCCTTGATAGCCACATCACTTGGTCACTCATGTCCAAATATTAGCTTCCCAGCTCAAAAGGTGCCTGAGTTAATGGTCAGAAGAGAAAGGAAATTAGATTAATTAAATAAGTACTTAATTAATCGCTAATAATTAAATAACTCCTCAATTTATTGATTAATCAAAAAACAAAAAATACCGTTTTTGACAAAGGACTTTCTCACTCTTGTGCCAAAATTTCAGCTTCCTAGCTCAAAGGATGGCTGAGATATCGCCCGGACAAACAAACAAGAAAACAAGAAAACAACCAGAGTGAAAACTGAGTACTCTCTTTCAGCGTGCGTCACTGCCGAGCCCCCTTCGGTGCCCAGCAATGACGATTTGCAATGCCTGGAGATGGCATAGGAAAGGTGCGGTGTACAAAAATACCGTTTTTGACAAAGCACTTTCTCACTATTGTGCCAAAATTTCAGCTTCCTAGCTCAAAGGATGGCTGAGATATCGCCCGGACAACCAAACAAACAAGAAAACAAACAAACAAACAACCAGAGTGAAAACTGAGTACTCTCTTTCAGCGTGCGTCACTGCCGAGCCCCCTTCGGTGCCCGGCAATGACGATTTGCAATGCCTGGAGATGGCATAGGAAAGGAGCGGTGTACAATATCTAACCCAAGTCTTCAAGGAAAAGAACACCAACAGAATGGTAATAGGAACAAAATACAGAGGAAATTGAGTACCTAACCGGTCAAAGGGATATAAATATTGAATGGCAACCAAAGTAAAGCTCCGTTTTACCTCCTGAGAGAGCCACATTAATTTCACCCATGGGCATTCAAAGTGATAGGATTGGTTCAGCAGATGGGAAAGTCTGCAATAATGTGGTAAGGACGGAAGGTTTACTGACCAATAGAAGCCAGGTGGGAATTATGTCAGAGGCTTTTAAGAGTTTGTTTATTATAATGCCAAAGCAATCTAATCACCGATAATGCCCAAGGGTAGGGAGACTTGAAAAAGGCTGAACAGGAGGGTGGGTGGTTCCAGACCAGCCACAGTACTTAGGAGTGGTGTGCAGAATGTGTTGGTGAAACCAAGAGGAAGCACATGAGACTCCAAAAGTAAAATTAATAGAACACACATGCTCAGAGCAGATTGAGAAAAGGGATTTCAAAAGTGGGGAATTATTAACCATGAAAGACATTAAGATATTGCCAGGAATCTGGTGCAACTACCTCATCAGCATTCAGCTACTGCACAAAGAGTGCAGCTTTTCTCATTAATCTTAGACATGCGATTGTTTCGCCAGTTGAAGACGATCCAAACCCGCTGACAAACGACTCCCTTTTTGCAGACAAGCTCTTCTGCCCAACCACAATCTGCATTTAGGTCCATTGTTCATAATATAATGTTTTGGAAGACGAGCAAAATTTCGCTCGCAAATCATGGGAATGGCCAACGCCAGCATCCTCTGGAGTGGTCAACAATTCATAATGGAGAAATGATAAAAGTCGAAGCAACAGCTACAAGTTGTGCCATTACTGCAACATACTGGATGCTTTCTGCAAATTCATCACATTTTCTAGCAATCATTTTTATCATAATTCCAACTGGATGTTTTCAGGAGCGAATAAAGGATGAAGTAAGATTTTGTGGGAAATGTGAAGATGTACAAAACACCATTCATATGACTATACGTAGCGCTCACTTATGCCTTAAAAGCTGTCGTTTTACTATAAACATGACAGAGTACCACTCGCAACTCTAATTAAAAAGAGACGCAACGTACAAGGTATTGGGGAGCTTTCAGCATGCCTTAAAGGCATGTGTCAGTTGTTATACAGCGCTGGGATGCTTAAACGTACACAAAGGCCAAGCATTTGAATTGACGAATATTCCAAAATGGCCCATACTTTCTTTTTGGAGGCCAATGGAAAGGTTGTACATTTATCAGAGGCCAAAGGTGGATGGAGGTTATGTTTTCACCCCTGTCTGTTTGGCAGGTTGTACGTGTGACAAGGACTAATCGATTCGATTTTGGTGAAGATCTGAATATGGATTCGGATACGATAATTATTTAATATTTAAGTGATTCTTCACCATTGAGTGATCGGGATAAAACTGATAAATAGCACGATATCTCAAAAAAATTATGGACGGATTTGGACGAAATTTGGTGGACCGGTTGGGTGTGTTACAAGGACGAATCGATTCAATTTTGGTGAAGATCTGAATATGGATTCACGAGAATTATTATTATGAGAAGAGATTATGGACGAGACTTATTTAATTTTGAAGTGATTTATTCACCATTGAGAGATCGGGTGAAAAGCGATATATAACATATTTTAAAAAGTTATGGGCGAGTTATGACTAAACTTTGGGTCTCTGGGGTGTTTTGGGTCTTTGGGGTATTTTGGGTCTTTGGGGTATTTTGGGTCTTCGGGGCATTTTGGTCTTCAGGTCTTTTGGGTCTTCGGGGTCTTCATGGGATTTTGGGTCTTAAGGGTCTTTTGGTTCCTCTGGGTCTTTAAGGTTCTTTGGGTCGTTTTGGGTCTTCGGGGGTCCTTTGGGTCTTCGAGGTCTTTGGGTTATTTTGGGTCTTCCAGGTCTTCGGTGCTTCTGCTTCGGGGTCATTTTGGTCTTTGAGGTCTTTGGGTTATTTTGGGTCTTCTAGGTCTTCGGTCTTCGGTGCCATTTAGGTCTTCAGGTTATTTTGGATCCTCTGGGCCTTTAAGGGTATTTTGGGTCTTTGGGGTGTTTTGGGTCTTCGGGGAGTTTTGGGTCTTTGGGGTGTTTTGGGTCTTCGGGGTGTTTTAGGTCTTTGGGGTGTTTTGGGTCTTCAGGTTGTTTTGAGTCATCAGGGTGTTTTGGGTCTTCAGGGTGTTTTGGGTCTTCAGGGTGTTTTGGGTCTTCAGGGTGTTTTGGGTCTTCTGGGTGTTTTGGGTCTTCAGGGTTTTTTGGGTCTTCGGGGTGTTTTGGGTCTCTGGGGTGTTTTGGGTCTTTGGGGTATTTTGGGTCTTCAGTGTCTTCAGGGGATTTTGGGTCTTAAGGGTCTTTTGGTTCCTCTGAGTCTTTAAGGTTCTTTGGGTCTTCAGGGTCTTTGGGTTATTTTGGGTCTTCTAGGTCTTCGGTGCCATTTAAGGTCTTCAGGTTCTTTTGGATCCTCAGGGCCTTGAAGGGTAATTTGGGTCTTTCAGGTGTTTTGGGTTTTCAGGGTGTTTTGTGTCTTCAATGGTCTTGGGGGAATTAAAGGGTTGTCAAAGGTCTGAGGGGTCTCAGCAGTCTTAACGTAATTAAGAGGGTTAATTAAGAGGGTGTTAATTAAGACGGTGTTAATTTTTTTGAAGAAGAAGAAGACCTTTTCATTGCATATAAACATAACGACATGCATAACGACAAAACCATATATATGTTTGCTCTATTATAATAATACTAGTGGGGTCACCCATGGGAATCCCACGGGCATGGACGTGTGTGTGACATTTCGACATATTGAGTTAGATGCAGCACCTGCACATTCAGTTTCACAAAATGGTTACTGGCAATTTATCAGATCGACAAATAATGTAATCGACACACGCACACACGCACGCACACACGCACACACACACACACGTACACCGACACACATGAAAAAGTTAGTACACCCCATGTAAAGTTTTGACTTTTTCAACATATTTCAACATATAGCTATTTGATCTTCATTTCAACAATATTGATAGATAAAGGTGATATAATAAAACAAATATCATGAAACATTTACATTTTGTAGCCCATTGTATAATTTAAATAAACATAAATGCAAATTTCGCATGTGGAAAAAGTAAGTACACCCTTGGCTCTAATAGGTGGTATTGCCCCCTTTGGCAGATACAACCTCAAGTGCGCGTTTCTTATAACTGTCTACCAGTCTCTGACATCGACTGGGAGAAATTTTTGCCCAATCCTCCATGCAGAATTCTTTCAGCTGTGCGATGTTTGAGGGGTTTCTTGCATGCACAGCTCGTTTCAAATCCCCCCACAACATCTCGATGGGATTTAGATCCGGGCTTTGACTTGGCCATTCCAGAACCCTCCATTTCTTTCTTTTCAGCCATTCCTTGGTGGATTTACTGGTATGTTTAGGGTCATTGTCATGCTGCAAGGTCCACCTTCGGTTGAGCTTCAACTTTCCGACAGATGGCCTCAGATTATCCTCAAGCACCCTCTGGTACAATGAAGAATTCATCGTGGATTCTATGATGGTGAGCTGCCCAGGCCCTGATGCAGCAAAGCTGCCCCAAACCATAATATTTCCACCACCATGCTTTACAGTTGGTATCAGGTTCTTGTGGTCAAATGCCGTCTTTGGTTTTTGCCAACATGTCTTCTGGTACTGTGGCCAAATAGCTCTACCTTTGACTCATCTGTCCAGAGCACATTGTTCCAGAAGTGCTGGTCTTTGCCTAGGTATTCATTGGCAAACTTTAGTCTTGCCCTGATGTTCTTTCTGGACAGCAAAGGTTTCCTCCTGGCACACCTCCCATGTATATAGATCAAATTTGTGCAGCCTCTTTCTAATGGTAGACTCGGGCACTTTGACATCAACAGTGGCAAGAGCTACCTGTAGGTCCCGTGATGACATTCTGGGGTTCTTGGAGACTTCTTGCAGCATCTTGCGGTCTGCTCTCGGGCTGAACTTGCCGGGGCGGCCTGGCCTGAACAAGTTGGCAGTTGTTTGGAATCTTCTCCGCTTGTAAATGATCTTCCGGACAGTCGAATGATTGATTTCAAATTGTTTGGAGATCTTTTTAAATCCCTTCCCAGACTCGTAGGCATCTATAACCTTCTTTCTGAAGGCCTCAGAGAGCTCTTTTGATCTCGGCATGGTGACGCCACACACTTCAACAACAAAGAGCAAACCAAACTAAATGTCTGAGGTTTAAATAAGACAGGTTCCTCCAAGATCCTCTCTTTTCGATGTTCTAATCATTTGCACCTCAGCTGGTACACCTGATTCTAATTTTAGGTATTTGAAGTCGTGATAAATGTAGGGGTGTACTTACTTTTTCCACATGCAAAATTTGCATTGATGTTTATTTAAATTATACAATGCACTACAAAATGTAAATGTTTCATATTTGTTATATTATATCACCTTTATCTATCAATATTGTTGAAATGAAGATCAAATAGCTGTATGTTGAAATATGTTGAAAAAGTCAAAACTTTACATGGGGTGTACTTACTTTTTCACGTGACTGTATATACACATACACACACACACATGTACACCCACACACATCCCACATGTATATATCCCACATCCCACATGAATATGCATGTTTAAAGTAATAAAATAAAAACGAAGAAATATCTCTCGGTAATATCCTGAAACTCGGTGAAATTCGATGACATTCGCTCGGTGAATTCACTGTTTCCCGGTGAAAAATTTCCTTTGGGCGGTGTATAATCGCTCCGAACGAAATATCTCTCATCAATTTCCCGTCTGTTAATTTATTTATTTTACATATGTGAATTACACGTCCATGCACACCTGAAATATAGTTTGTTTTTGCACACGTGGAATGAACACGTGAACCTTCACTTCCGGATAATAATGTTGAATGAAATAAGAACGAAGAAATCTCTGTCGGCATGATTGTTGACGTTTTTGTGACGACTGTCATCAAACGGAAAAGTAATATATCTTAACGGAAAACAAAAAGCGAATCATTTTGCTGTCTGTGTCATGTTGGGCGGTGTATGATACATCGTCCGCAATTTTTTTATATATTTCGGCATTTTCCCGTGTGTGCATTTATTTTTTCAATTATTGCTAAACCGAGTCTAAAACCATCGATAAAAATGAAATAAGATGGTGAATTCGAGATAAAATCGTGAGGGTGACTCAATGAATGGGCTTTATTTTACAGGCCTTCGAAAATGCATTTCGTTCTATAAACGGAAACTTTCATCAGATTTTCTTCCCGTTTTTTTTCCAACCGAGTCTAAAACTATGTTAGCGACTGTGAAAAATGAAATGATATATCGAATTAGAGTTGAAATAAAACTGTGAGAGAGAGCAAGACACCGTGGGCCTAACAAAAGGACCTCAAAGCTATGCGAGTTAATAAAATGGTGGATATTTGTTTCGAAGCCTCTCCAAGAATGGGTGGAGCTACTCTCTAAACAGAGTAAGCCACACCCCTGGACAGACAGACATAATCACCTATGGATATTATAATATAGATGGACATCAATGACTGGGTGGTCCTTTCTTTTGCAGTTCCGACTGCAAATTTTGAAAAGCAGTTAACCCTGGCAGACAATAATTCTCAGTTGACATTTCAGACTCACAGAAACAGGCAAAGGTTTGACAATGTCAATTTAATCAATAACTTTGGGCTTTGACGGGTACATTTCAAGTAAACCAACAATAACAACTTTTTGTTGTCGGTTTTTATTTTTTAAGCATTTTTGATCAAAACCACATTTAATTCCAAAACGCGACAAAGCACCTGTTGGAAATACTTTGCACTTCTCGAAGATTTCCCGAAAAAATCCGAGATGTAGCAACGCCTCAGATATGTGCATTATGACTTTCCCATCAATTTACCTACCCATCTATATATTGCTCTGCAGCACCAATAAGGCATGTGCATGTAAAGTTTGTCTCTATTGTGCTGAAGCATTTTATATTTGTGAAAAGTTATAATTAATTCTGAATTTTGTTATGGAAACGCATTAAGAAGTACAAGACTGTACTCCATTTAACTTGTTCGGCTTTCGTTCATTTTCCAAGGTGTACTATAGTACCGAGTATGTACATGCAACAGTTTGTTGTTTGCACTCCTTTTTGGAAAATGTGCAGGGTGGTGTGTGTTAAAAAAAAGAATTAAAACTTAGGAAAAAGGTAGGCCATCAATTCAAGCATAATATTTTTTTCTGCAAGAGCACATTACTTGGACACTTTAATTGCACCATGGATATGCAAGAGTTTGTACATGAGCTGCTGCATGAACACCCTGGATATACAAGAGTTTTCCATGAGTTGTTTTTGTTCCACACTCTCTTTGATCCAATTCTTCCCTCCGGCTATTCAAGACAGCTGTTCATGGCTCCCATCCAAAACCATGATCTTTTCTACACCCGTTAAACCACATCCACCCCTCTCAGAATTATGCTTACTAGGGCGTGCCCGTACTATATATATATCTAAAATTATATCCCCCCCCTCTATTTACATGAAATGGTTTGGTCCATTCGCAAAGCCAAAGCGAACGGCTTGCGAGTACGGTGACCATACCTTGGGAACCACTTGTCCGATTAATTTCAAACCTTGAAAAGGCACATCCTCGGGTCCCCAGCAATATACCTGGCAAGTTTCAAGTATATCGGACCGGTAGTTGTCGAGAAACAGCGGTCACAGACAAACACACACACACACACACACACACACACACACACACACACACACACACACACACAGACACACACACATACACACAGAGATTACTGGAATTATAGATAGACTAGGGCGTGCCCGTACGTGGGTGCAAAAAAACATGCGTGCAAACAACAACAACAAAAAAAAACTTTGAAACCACGTGGCAGTAACGACCACAGAACCCCCCCCCCCCCCCCTCTATTTACATGAAATGGTTTGGTCCATTCGCAAAGCCAAAGCGAACGGCTTGCGAGTACGGTAGAACCCCACCCCTCTATTTACATGAAATGGTTTGGTCCATTCGCAAAGCCAAAGCGAACGGCTTGCGAGTACGGTGACCATACCTTGGGAACCACTTGTCCGATTAATTTCAAACCTTGAAAAGGCACATCCTCGGGTCCCCAGCAATATACCTGGCAAGTTTCAAGTATATCGGACCCGTGGTTGTCGAGAAACAGCGGTCACAGACAAACACACACACACACACACACACACACACACACACACACACACACACACACACACACACACACACACACACACACACACACACACACACACACACACACACACACACACACACACACACAGACACACACACATACACACATAGATTACTGGAATTATAGATAGATGTATCCATCTTGCCCAACCCTTGCGTACTCCACGACTCCTCATCGTTACCTGCATCCCTTGTTTGTCTGTCTCCATCTACCTCTGCCCTGGTGTTTCCCTTCTCCTGCCGTTCCATTTGCTATGTCGTGTCCTGATCTGTTCTGTGTTCTAGCTCTTCCACGAGACTAGGCCTTGAACAAAAAAAAAGAAAAAGAAAAAAATATGAGATATTGGTCATACATAATTAATTCATAAAGAAAGAAAGGTCATAAAGGTCATAAAGAAAAAAAAGAAAAGAAAAAAATATGAGATATTGGTCATACATAATTAATTTTAAAATAATGCATCATTGCCAATGTTAATGGAAAGGCCAGCATACAGCATTGGAGCCATCAGGAGGAACCCGAATAGGTAAAGATGGAGTCAAAAAGAGGTCATCGGGATAGGATTTGGGTTTCGACTGCTACTCGTCTACCATCAAACCCATCCAATCCAGGCACAGCCAAGTGAGCCTTACAAAACCAATTTGCAAGAGTTCACGTCTTCGTAGACACATATAAAAGTAAATAAATAAATAAAAGGAAAGAAAGAAATTAATAGTAAAAGACACCAAAAACAACAAAACACAGGCCAAAACAACATGTGACAAAACACACACACATGCCACACAATTAACTACAACTTGGACCTTAAACATGTATATTCGTGGATCCAGGAATACGCCCTCGAATGCTTCAATGGTCACCAATGCTTGAGGGAGACCGAGTTGACTATGCACTAACAGAGTCGTATGATTTTTTTGAAACGACTCAATAACACCTGTTTGACATAACATGCAAACACACAATACTCCTGAAGTGGCTTCATATTGCTGATAAAAAAGGCAGACTGGATACCTTGGGGTATCACACTTGTCTTTCAGCTGTTTAAACAGGGTTAGATTCCAAACCTACAATAAAATATCATCCTGGTGTTGCACAGGCAGAGCATTATATCCAAGAGTGTGCCGTTTCTCAGGAGTATCAAACTGGTATGCCATGTGATAATCTGCCATTGCATTCACTCTTCATGGTTTGATGGTTGAATACCATCACATTTGCTGATGAACGTTAAAGTCACCACAGAATCTGTTACCACAGATGAATGTTAACAAGGTGGCCATCTTGGATTTTGACGTGGCAACCCAATTTTCAATAGCGTTCTCCCTTATGTGTAGATACACCCACACACCAGATTAGAAGTTAGTAGTTCGTTTATTTTTCAAGATATTTCGCTCACAAGGTTCAAACATATATATGGTGGTGGCCATCTTGGATTTTGACGTGGTGACCCAATTTTCAATAGCGTTCTTCCTTATGCCTAGATACACCCACACACCAGTTTAGAAGATGGTACTTCGCTTATTTTTCAAGATATTCCGCTCACAAGGTTGAGACATACATGGCGTCAGACATACATGGCGGCGGCCATCTTGGATTTTGACGTGGGTTGCACCCACACACCAAATTAGAATTCGGTCCTTTGCTTATGCACGCATGCACGCACGCACGTCCGCACGCACGCACGGACGGACGCACACACGGACGTAGGGGAAAACTATAGTCCCCCTTTCGCTCTGCGGTGCGACGGGGGACAAAAAGTAGGACAGTGTGCTGGTGCTCTGGCCAAATACTTGTCCTTGACTACAGGAAAGCAATGCATCAACAGCAATAACTAATCCTCCAGAAATTACATGAATAAACAAATAAACCCATCAAAGTAAAATACAATTCATTTTCAATATTAACTGCTTGGCCTCTGCTTTATTGCAACTCTAATAATTTTGCACACTTTAAGCATACTTAATTTTCAATGAGCTGCAAAAAAAACCCAAAACAAATAAGACAACTTATTCTTTTTTTAAAGAAGTAAAGTTGAGAATGTAAGATACGAGAGCTAGGAAAAGGCACACACTTGAGCTCCTGGGCGATGGCAGCTATCTGCTCAACACGATCCTGGTGTGCTGCGAGATCGCTCTCAAATGCCTCACGTTTGCGTAGAAGCGCCTTAAGTTCGGTCAGGGATACAGACTCATAATCTCGCTGCAGCAACAGAGCTTCCTTGCCTATAGACAGAAATTGGAAAACAAAATAAGTTGATATTTATCAATGCACAAGTTCAATGAGGGGGAAAAAACATGAAAGCGAAAGTAATTCTTCATTCATATACAGTGCCCTCCATAAGTATTGGAACAGTGAAGTTAAATTTGTTATTATTGCTATATACTCACTCAAGAGATTTCGACTTGAGATCAAAAGATGAATATGAGGCAAGAGTACAGAAGGTCAGATTTCATTCCTTGGTATTTCTATGTATACATGTTCTAGCATTGTAGAACAAGAGCACTTTGTATGTTCAGTCCCCCTGCAGTTCTGTTCTTTCAGCTTTCACATTGCTTGCTTTTCTTTCAGAAAGTTTTCTGGTCTTCATGTTGGTTTATGCCTACTAACTCCAAAGACAGACTCCCAAGGCAAAAGCAAAGGCTAAAACCAAGACTAGACATTCACAGCTCTTTTACGG
This sequence comes from Myxine glutinosa, assembly GCF_964187855.1. Classification (NCBI taxonomy): domain Eukaryota; kingdom Metazoa; phylum Chordata; class Myxini; order Myxiniformes; family Myxinidae; genus Myxine; species Myxine glutinosa. The sequence goes on along the minus strand of NC_136261.1, from coordinate 237,831,981 downwards.
ACGACCGATTAATGCAACAATAAACACCTGAAGCAACAAGAAACACCTGTCAGTGATCTGTTCTAATACTTATGCTTACCTAAAATGGGGGGACTGAACATGCAAAGTGCAATTGTTCTACAATGGTAAAACATGTATACATAGAAATACCAAGAAATGAAATCTGACCTTCTGTACTGTTGCCTCATATTCATCTTTTGATCACAAATCCAAATTTCTTGAGTACATAGCAATAATAACAACTTTAACTTCACTGTTCCAGTACTTATGGAGGGCACTGTATATATCACAGAACATACTTCAGTATCTAGAGAAAATAATGTTCTTTAATCAAACAATAACTTATTTTGCCTCTGCCCTCACATTCACATGCCTTTTCCTTCTCCCCCCCCCTCAATCTTTCGCCCCTCTCATACTCACAATCCCTCCACCCTCCTTTCTCACCTCTCCCCTCCCCCAACCCCCAAATCAATTCCTTCACCAACAACCTCTTTCTTCCTTTAGCCACTCTCTCCCCCCTTCCTCTTCCTTTACCCACTCTCCACCTTCCTCTTCTTTTGCCCACCCTCTCTACCTCCTTCTTCTTTCACTCACCCTCTCCACCTGCCCCTTTCTTCACCCACCATTTCCACTTCCGCCTTTCTTCACCTACCTTCTTCCCATCCTCCCTCTCCTCCTGTCTTCTCAATTTCCCTTCGCCAGTGATACAATACAAGTTATTAAAAATCTTCCTCTGGAAGAAAGAAAGAAAAAAAAACACTATAAAGCTTGAATAGCACTTGAAGTTACTCATGGAGATTCTCTTCAATGTTGCTGAAAAACTGTACAAACCCCTTATGCCAAAGGTGAAAAGATTGGAGAGTGGGTGGGGGAGGCAGAGGGTGGGGGCACCTTCAGTCCAGGCCACATGGATTGCAGCCTTCTGCCGAAATTTTTCGGCAAGATGGTCAAGACGTTCCAACCGGCGAATTTCGTTCAACAACCATTCCTCATAGCCCTTCTCAGCCTGCTCCAGGCACCCCCATGCATTTGCAATGTCCTGCACAAAGGATATGGGCCAAGATGTAACATTTTGCTTTTAGTTCTGCGCACCAGGCATTCGGAGAAAAACAAAATCATCATACATGTAAAGCTCTTTCTAACCATTCACTCACTCCTATACATGTTTAGTACTTTATAGGTTGGCTAGAAAGTTGAAATTTTGCAAACTGATGCAATTCAAAGCCACAAATACAGGAAGCAAAAAAACCTCCACCCACCTTCGCTAGTGGAGGTAACAAGGATGGAAGTCCTCATCAAGGACACATCTGTCACACGCACCATAACAATGGGGACGTGTAGATTCTACATTGAAACTCCTCACTCCTCCTTCTTCCTCCTCTCCTTACTCCCCCCCCCCCCCCCCCCCCCCCCAATATCTCTCTGTCTCTGTCTCTCTCTCTCAGGTGCGGCCGCACGTGTGTAATCAGAGAACGTTGCTGCACGGCGTTTCTCGTGGTACACGCCGTGTGGTAGCGCCGCCTTTCCTCCCTTTCTCCCGCTCTGTTCTCTACTCTTTTATCTATACATTTCATTTCTTACGAGTTTGAGAGTGAGAGAGCGCACTCGATCCCGCGTTGCTTGTTTGCTTCACGGTATCGAGTGTTTCCCCACGCCCATGGCCATGGCGAACATCGAGGATTTTTCCGGTTTGGAAAAGTTGTCGGAAAAATGGTTTGTCGTGCACACCACCTTCTGAGGTGACGGTGGAGCAGATCGTGTTGTGCGTCGGTAAATGTATCGGTATGCACAATGTAATTGCTGCTTCGAGGATGAATCAGCGCGTCGTCATCTTCATCTCGAAAGAGGAAATGGTGACGCAGCTCGTCGAAAACGGTTTGACTGTCGAGCCGGATATCTTCGTGTTTGTTTCACCGTTGGATGCACCTTCGGTGAAAGTGATTGTGTCTAATATTCCGCCTTTTATCCGACACGAGCAGATTAAGACTGCTTTGGAGCAGTATGGTAACGTCGTGTCGAAAATAACTTTCATTCCTGTTCGATTTAAGGATCAGCAGATAAAACATGTTCTGTCCTTCAGGCGTCAATTATTTATTATTTTAAAGCCGGGAATTCGCAATTTGGAGGTGATGTTGAAAATTAAACACGACGACTATACATACCGGGTGTTTGCTACGTCACAGACCTTGGTATGTTTTAAATGTGGTCAGCACGGACATGTTAAAAACGAATGTCCCAGTAGCGTGCCCGAACAGCCAAGGGGGGAGTCTGAAAAGGAAAGTGAACCTGTGCCAGGTAACGAGGCTCCCACAGAGCCAGGTGAAACTGCTGAAAATCAAACCGAGGATACGAGCGGCTTTTGTGTTGTTACACGAGGAAAACGAAGGCACCAAGGTTCAAGTACATTCGAGCCTGTTTCATATGCTGAAGCAGTCGCTGTGAAGAGGGTCTCACTCAATAGGATTGAGGGTAGTCCGAACCTCCTCGGTGCTGAGTCCTGTCCTCCTCCTCCTGGTGAGGAGGAGGCTATGGAGCAGCAACACGTCTTGTCAGGTGATGCTCCAAGTGGAGGTAAACCTTCTGCAGACTGTACATCAATAAATGATGAGCTTAGGCATGGCAGTCAAACAATAGGTGTACCTGGTACTCCAGAAACCTCTGAAGAGGTAACTAAGGTTGCGGAGAATGATCCGTTACCTGACGAATTGATTTTCGTTAAGCCAATGCCAGTGTTCGATGCACCTGTACAGGTAAAAGACCGTGTTATCGAGCAGGAGTCGTGCGATTCGGACGACACGTGTTCGAGTTTGGATCCTAATGAGATAGGGGGTGCAGCTGGGGATTCGCAGGACTGCGAGGACTTAGATGCCCCCTCTCCTACCGAAGTAATTAAATTCCTTCATAATACTTTTCGGAAAAAGATAAAACTTGTTGAATTTTTCCCACAATTGGACAAGTTCCAAGTCACTGCATCTTGCATCATAAGCGATCCGACAGCCTATGGTGCTAACGAGTCTCAGGTGTACAGACTGAAAAAATTTGTTTCCGTAGCAAGGAAAGAACTTCGATGATCTGCCACTTGATAAAGTCTTAAAACTCGTTATGGTTTTATCTATTGCGAGTATAAACATAAACGGGGGCCGTGCCCCTATACGGAAGACACATTTACGGGTATTATTGGAGCAAAGGCATGTAGACATCGCCTTTCTGCAAGATGTACGTTGTGGGGATACCTGTTCAGCCGAATGGCAGAATACAATAAGAGGTTCTTGGTTTTTCAGTTCATTTGATTGTCCTAGAGCTGGAGTCGCTTTCTGGTTTCGACCAGGAATCTCATCCAGCCAAATAGCATTTCATGAAGTCAGGCGAGGTCATTTGGCCTTTGTTGTTTTTTCTTATGGAGGCCATAAGATCACATTGTTGAATGCCTATGTCCCAAGTGACCCTTCTCAAAGAAAAGAATTTTTTTCTCTTCTTGATAATTGTTTAGCCCAAATTGATTTTGGTGGTCTTGTCTGCCTAGCTGGTGATTTCAATTGTACCTTAGAGCCATCTCTGGACCGTAATGGTATAGAACCTCACCCTGAGAGTGCAAAACATTTGGCGGCTCTACTAGTAAAATATCACCTGGTTGATGGGTGGAGATTACAGCACCCTGGGGTTAAGCAATTTTCATGGTGCCAAGCAAATAATAACAGAGTTTCCTTTGCTCGGTTAGATAAATTTTATATCAATAATGGGTTTCGGAATTTGATTTTGTCAACGGCGATTTTTCCCTCTGGTTTTTCGGATCATCATTTGGTTTCTCTAAAATTGATTTTTCCCTCCGCCCCTCGTATGAGTGCCTATTGGGCCCTCAATGTGGAACTGCTTGAAGAACCGCATTTTTGTAATGCATTCAGAGATTTTTGGGAGTCTCTCCATGCTAGGAAAAACACTTTCCAGAGCAGGAGGCAATGGTGGGATATTGCAAAAACCCATATCAAAATTTTTTGTAAACAATATAATCTCTATCACTCGAGGGATAATTTTTTTATGATTTCTAAACTTGAAAAAGAGATTCTAGAACTGCAAGCAAATCCTACCAAGTTGAGTAGCAGCACAAAAGAATACAAAGATTTTGTAAGCAAGAAGGAGCTGCTTCATCGCCTTGTTAAAGAACGGGCACAAGGGGCTTTAGTTCGGCTAAGAATGAAAAACTTAAAACTTCTTGACTCTCCTTCTAAGTATTTCTTCTCCTTGGAGAATAAGAATAAAGCACAACAGCAAATGCTATCATTGCAATCACCAGATGGTGGGATTGTAAGTCAACCTAAAATTATCAGAAGGTTAGTAAGTGATTATTTTTCCTCTCTTTTGTGTGCTAAAGAAGTTGATTTAGATGTTGCACATACCTTTGTTGAACCATTGCCCAAGTTGTGTGAATCGCAGCGAGTCTCGCTGGAGAGTACTATTACCCTGGGGGAATTGAGGTGCGCGCTTTTCGGTGTACCAACTGGTAAATCTACTGGACTGGATGGCATTCCTCGTGAATTCTATGAAGCTTTTTGGGACATTATTGGAACTGAGCTTTTGGAAGTGCTCCAAGAAAGTTTACAAGTTGGGGAGCTTCCCCTAAGTTGCAGACGAGCAGTTGTGTCCTTGCTACCAAAGAAAGGGGACACTCAGCTACTTCGGAATTGGCGTCCAGTCTCCCTACTGTGCACCGACTACAAAATATTCTCCAAAGTCCTTGCCTCACGCTTAAAATCCGTCGTCCACTCGCTTGTCCACCCCGATCAAACTTGTTGCGTGCCTGGACGATCAATATATGACAATCTTGGTGCTGTTCGTGACATTTCTGACGTGTGTGACTGCCTACGCAAGAGCACAGGCCTCGTCTTTATAGACCAAGAAACATGCTTTTGATAGTGTAGATCACAAATATTTATTTGCTGTTCTGAAGGGTTTTGGGTTTGGTCCCACCTTTATATCGTGCATCCAGTTATTATATCATAATATTTATAGTTTGGTGAAAGTCAATAATGAACTGATTTCTCCTTTTTCTGTTTCAAGGGGTATAAGGCAGGGATGTCCTTGTCTGGCCTCCTATATATTCTTGCCATTGAGCCTCTTTTAGTTCGGTTTCGCGAGAAATTTTTGGGTTTCTCCGTTTCCCCTAATGCCCCCCCTATAAAAGTTGTAGCATATGCAGACGACATCTGCACTGCAATACAGTCTCAAGATGATGTATCCGAGTTAATCAGAGCTCTCAATAATTTTAGTCTTGCTTGTTCGGCCAAGGTGAACTGGTCAAAGAGTTGTGCCACCTTCTTTGGACTACCTTCAGGTTTTGCTTTCCCGCCACTGCCAGGAAATTTGTCCTGGAAGAATGATGGCGTTTACCATTTGGGCGTGCACCTCGGTGATTCCCGACGCATTCAAAAAAACTGGGACGGATTAATTGAGAAAGTGCATTCCAAGCTACAAAAATGGAAAGGGCTTCTTTGCAATCTATCCTACCATGGAAGAGCATTGGTGATTAATAACTTGGTCACTTCTACCCTGTGGCACAGGTTTATGGTCTTACAGCCACCAAAATGGCTCATCGAAACCATCCAGAAACATTTAATTGATTTTTTCTGGGGTGGTAAACACTGGCTCCGACCAGGCGTGCTCAGCCTTCCACGTAATGAGGGGGGTCAAGGGCTCGTTGATGTCAACAGCAGGCTCATGACTTTCCGCCTCCTTTTTGTGAAGAAGTTTCTTTACAGCCCCATGCATTGGGAGAGTTTAACCTTGTGTTTGCTAAAGCAAGCAGGTCGGCTGGGATATGGTCGCGAACTGTTTTTGCTTGATCTCCCGAAGATCGATGTCTCATCACTCCCGCTGTACATGCAGAGTGTCATCAACGCCTGGCAAGCCTTGTCGTTGCGTCGTGAGGCCGGTTCCATTACCACCTCGACATTCCTCAACGAACCAATCTTCTACAACCACCTTTTCTCAGCCATTCCTTCTTCCAGGACTTTTGTCCAGTACTTTGTGGGGTCAGATCTTCTCTCTGTCCGTAATTTGTTGGACTTTCAAAGAGAAAGATGGAAGTCTGCTCACGAAATTTCTGCCAGCTCTGGTGTCAGGTCCATTAGGATTATTGGCCAGATTTTTTTTGCTATCTCAAGAGCAGCAAATAATCTTGGAGTAGAGTTCAGGAGCCTGTTTGAGCCTGCGGGTTTGCTTGACCAATATGCTTTCCCTGTTTTACTTTTGAATTTTAATGGAAAATTTGTACCCCTTAGCTCCATTGAGAAAGGGGCGTTGCATGAATGTTGTGTGCGCTTTATTTTTGCCGATTTTGTAAAAGGCCCTTTTGGAGTTCAGTGGAGAGAGCACCTGTCAACTCCTTCACCTATTACTCCTGTGTGGCGCAGTCTATATGCACCCCCAATCTCCAAGTGTACGGGCGACCTGCAATGGAGACTTGCGCATTGGATTCTTCCTCATAACATTTTGTTGCACAAATTTTCAAATGACATTTCTGAAGTGTGCCCCTTTTGTGAAAGTCATGAAACGCTTTATCATGCATATGTTGGGTGCAGAAGACTTGTTCCTTTGTTTAAGTTCTTGCATGCCAATATTTTGAAAATGGGGCTTTCTTTTTCTTTTGTTGAATTTATTTGTGGTTATCCGATTTCTGCTGTGCATAAGTCTGAAACTGCTTTAGCGAACTTTTTGGTTGCTGAAGGAAAAATGGCAATTTACAAAACAAGGAAAAAGAAGGTGGAAGGTGGTGAATTTTCTTTTTGTAATATTTTGTTGACCTTGAAAGTCCTGATTAGTTCTCGGATACAGCTTGAGTACCTGTATTGCAGCAAGTACGGAAAAGAACAAGAATTTTCTGATAGATGGTGTGTTAAAAATGTTATTTGTTCTGTGAGGAACGAAACGCTTAATTTTGCTTTTTGATGTATTCATAGCTCTTGCGTGAGCATTTCCTTTAAAATTGTTTGTGTTTTTTTTATACTTTTATAATAAAAGAACACAAAAGTCTGTCTGTCTGTCCTGGTCCTGTCCCCCCCCCCCCTCTCCCTCTCCCTCTCCCTCTCCCTCTCCCTCTCCCCTCTCCCTCTCCCTCCCTCTCTCTCCTCTCTCTCTCTCTCTCTCTCTCTCTCTCTCTCTCTCTCTCTCTCTCTCTCTCTCTCTCTCTCTCTCTCTCTCTCCTCCCCCCCCACACACACACACACACACACCTCTCACCTCTCACCCCACCCCTCATTCTCCCCCCCCCCCCCCTTTCTCAGTATTTTCATCAGCGAAGTGAAGGGTGGTATTTGCTAGTAACTAAATAAATAAACAAATATTTGGGTTGGTGCAGATGGTAATGTGTACATAAGTAAATAATTAAAGATCATGTAAGTACTGATGTTAAAGTGTATACAAATACATAATTCACAGAGCATATTGGTAATGGAGTTAGTAAAGTGTGCATAAATAAATAAATTATTAAAAGGCTCCATGTTGGTAACAGAGATCGTAAAGTGTATATAAATAAATAACGGTTCCTGAAAGCATATACAATCCTGCACAGTTCTCAGCCATTTATATTTTTTATTTTAAAATGCTAAAATTCGGAAATAAAATCATGTCCCATGACGTCTGGCTCTCATCCCAAAATCACTTGGCATGCCTCCTGCCAGGATAATATTGCATACACGTGCTGAATATGAAAGAAATCCATCCACTCATTTTCGAGTGGAGGATTTGGATGGACAGACTGACTGACTGACCCCAAGATATAAGCCCCCAAATGGACAGAAGCTCGGTGCGGTTAAAAACAAAACAACAAAAAAAAAGCCCATAAATGTCTGTAAACCAAAGGTACTCCATGGAGCTTCTCCTGCTCACAGAGGGTCACGTGGGCAAAGACAAGGGCGGGTTACCTGATCTTGCACAGGAACGCTCGCTCCCCAAGGAAGTTGCTGTTTTTCAATTTTATGGTGGTATTGTTCGGGCCTGGTGTTGGCTTAGCGGTTAGGGTGCCGGCTTGGGATCCTAGGATCCTGAGTTTGAATCCTGGTCGATCGCTGAATTAACACCAGGGTGGTTGACTCAGCCTGTCATCCTTCCAAGGTCGGCAAATTGAGTACCAGCTTGCTGGGATGAATGATCCCTGTGTGTACCCTGGTTTAGAATAGGTACACCGTATCCTTGCTCACCGTAAGAGGTGACTAAGGGTTGGCGTCAGGAAGGGCATCCGGCCATAAAAACATTGCCTCAAACAGGGAACCATGAGGTCATGGGGCCCGCAAGGCTAACCCCCGCTCTAGCGGGAAAAATGGCCCCAAAACGATCATTCATTCATTCATTTCATTGTTCGAGAGGTATCTCAGGTATCTTTTGTGGTTTACGCATGGTGAACAGTGGTAGCGATTTGAAAACATTTATTGTTTACAGATGGTATAGAGTGGTCAGCATTGTCCAGTGATCAAGTGCTGTGAAGTCGTGGCTGAATTCTGGTGACTGATGATCAGATTTCTCCAAAGATCCCAATTATCCCTATCAACTGTTTACAGGAATAATATTTAATGTAAAAACAAGCGTTACGCCTAGGTCCCCCGTCGGGTAAGTGATGTGAGTTGACAAAGTGGAACACGCAGAAAACATGCTATGATATGATATTTCGCTCACAAGGGTCAGACAAACATGGAGGCGGCCATCTTGGATTTTGACGTGGCGACCCAATTTTCAATAGCGTTCTTCCTTATGCCTAGATACACCCACACACCAGAAGGTACTTCGCTTATTTTTCAAGATATTTCACTCACAAGGTTCAGACATATATATGGTGGCGGCCGTCCTGGATTTTGACGTGGTGACCCACTTTACAATGGCGGTCTTCCTTATGCCGAGATACACCCACACACCAAATTAGAAGTTGGTACTTCGCTTATCTTTCAAGATATTCTTCTCAAGATTCAGACATACATGGCGGCGGCCATCTTGGATTTTGACGTGGCGACCCAATTTTAAGCAGCGTTCTTGCTTGTGCCTAGATACACACACCAGATTAGAAGTTGGTACTTCGCTTATTTTTCCAAGATATTTCGCTCAAGTTTCAGACATATATATGGTGGCGGCCATCTTGCATTTTGACGTGGCGGCCCAATTTTCAATAGCTTTCGTCCTTATGCCGAGATACACCCACACACCAAATTAGAAGTTGGTACTTCGCTTATTTTTCAGGATATTCATCTCACAAGGTTCAGACATACATGGCGGCGGCCATCTTGGATTTTGACGTGGCGCCCCAATTTTCAATAGCGTTCTTCCTTATGCCTAGATACACCCACATACCAGATTAGAAGTTGGTACTTCGCTTATTTTTCAAGATATGCAGGTTACAAGGTTCAGACATACATGGCATCAGACATAAATGGCGGCGGCCATCTTGGATTTTGACGTGGGTTGCACCCACACACCAAATTCGAATGCGGTCCTTCGCTTACGCACGCACGCCCGCACGCACGCCGCACGCACGCACACACACCCGCACGCACGCACGGACGGACGGAGGGGAAAGCCATAGTCCCCCTTTCGCTCCGCTGAGCGACAGGGGACAAAGAGTGTCAAGTTAAAAAATAAAACTATAGTTTAAACTTTAATGGGTTGCTAGGCAATGGTAAGACAGTTATGCTTCTAAATCGACGACAAAAGTTAATGAATGGGTGGCACTGGAACATATAAACTCAAGTCAAAATCAATCAGTAGATTGTGATATTCTTGTAGCTGTTCCCACGTTGCACATCGTCAACAGCCGATTTGAGTTGTCATGTTAAGTTACCCCCTTTTCGTTTTGATACATTGATATGTATTTAGATTATAATACCCTGCGCAACCACCGTCACCATCACCAGGTGGTGCTACATGGTACACATCTACAAAGCGAATTTACACTCCCCCACCCCCCACACTCCCGCTGGAGGCAGCAGCCACATAGCCTATGTTACCGCCCCCCCCCCCCCCCTCCTCCCCAACATCAAAGTTGTATTTGTAACCTGAGTTTGGAGTTTGTAACTTAAAAGATGTGGCTGTGCATAAGGAACAAGCGTTACGCCTAGGTCCCCCGTCAGGGAAGTGATGTGAGTTGACAAAGTGGAACACGCAGAAAACATGCTATGATATGATATTTCGCTCACAAGGGTCAGACAAACATGGAGGCGGCCATCTTGGATTTTGACGTGGCGACCCAATTTTCAATAGCATTCTTCCTTATGCCTAGATACACCCATACACCAGAAGGTACTTCGCTTATTTTTCAAGATATTTCGCTCACAAGGTTCAGACATATATATGGTGGCGGTCGTCCTGGATTTTGACGTGGCGACCCACTTTACAATAGCGGTCTTCCTTATGCCGAGATACACCCACACACCAAATTTGAAGTTGGTACTTCGCTTATCTTTCAAGATATTCTTCTCACAAGATTCAGACATACATGGCGGCGGCCATCTTGGATTTTGACGTGGCGACCCAATTTTAAACAGCATTCTTCCGTGTGCCTAGATACACCTACACACCAGATTAGAAGTTGGTACTTCGCTTATTTTTCGAGGTATTTCGCTCACAAGGTTCAGACATATATATGGTGGCGGCCATCTTAGATTTTGACGTGGCAACCCAATTTTCAATAGCGTTCTTCCTTATGGCGAGATACACCCACACACCAAATTAGAAGTTGGTACTTCGCTTATTTTTCAATATATTCATCTCACAAGGTTCGGACATACATGGCGGCGGCCATCTTGGATTTTGACATGGCGACCCAATTTTCAATAGCATTCTTCCTTATGCCTAGAATCCCTAGATACACCCACACACCAGATTAGAAGTTGGTACTTCGCTTATTTTTCAAGATATGCAGGTTACAAGGTTCAGACATACATGGCATCAGACATACATGGCGGCGGCCATCTTGGATTTTGACGTGGCGACCCAATTTTAAACAGCGTTCTTGCTTGTGCCTAGATACACCCACACACCAGATTATAAGTTGGTACTTCGCTTATTTTCCAAGATATTTCGCTCACAAGGTTCAGACATATATATGGTGGCGGCCATCTTGCATTTTGACGTGGCGACCCAATTTTCAATAACGTTCTTCCTTATGCCGAGATATACCCACACACCAAATTAGAAGTTGGTACTTTGCTTATTTTTCAAGATATTCATCTCAAGTTTCAGACATCCATGGCGGCGGCCATCTTCGCTTTTGACGTGGCAACCCGATTTTAAACAGCGTTCTTCCTTGTGCCTAGATACACCCACACACCAGATTAGACGTTGGTACTTCGCTTATTTTTCAAAGATATTCATCTCACAAGGTTCAGACATACATGGCGGCGGCCATCTTGGATTTTGACGTGGCGACCCAATTTTCAATAGCGTTCTTCCTTATGCCTAGATACACCCACACACCAGATTAGAAGTTGGTACTTCGCTTATTTTTCAAGATATGCAGGTTACAAGGTTCAGACATACATGGCATCAGACATACATGGCGGCGGCCATCTTGGATTGTGACATGGGTTGCACCCACACACCAAATTCGAATGCGGTCCTTCGCTTACGCACGCACGCATGCACGGCCGCACGCCGCACGGACACACGGACGGAGGGGAAAGCCATAGTCCCCCTTTCGCTCCGCTGAGCGACGGGGGACAACAAGAAAGAAAGCCACAGAGAGAAAAATACAAAGAGAGAGGGAGAGGGAGGGAGGGAGAGGGACAGAGAGGGAGAGGGACAGAAAGGGAGAGAGAAGGAGAGAGAGAGAAAGGGAGAGAGAGGGAGAGAGAGAGAGGGAGAGATGGGGGGAGAGGGTGAGAGAGAGCGAGAGATGGGGAGAGAGAGCGAGAGTGAGCGAGAGTGAGCGAGAGAGGGAGAGAGAGTGGCAGAGAGAGGGAGAGAGAGTGGCAGAGAGAGTGGCAGAGAGAGTGGCAGAGAGAGTGGCAGAGAGAGTGGCAGAGAGAGTGGGAGAGAGAGTGGGAGAGAGAGTGGGAGAGAGAGGGGGGGGGGAAGAGGGGGAGAGAGAGTGGGAGGGAGAGAGAGAGAGAGGGAGAGAGAGAGAGAGAGGGAGAGTGGGAGAGTGGGAGAGTGGGAGAGAGTGAGAGTGAGAGAGAGCATGACGACATGGATTGTAGTTGCATTCTGCAAGCAGCCAAATACTTCAAATCAAGTAATTCAAGAATAAGGTGATCAGAATGAGCTGTTTAACGGTTTGTCTGTATAGTAATTTTTAATGTAAGAATATTAAAAGGTAAAAACAAAACTAATGTTTGCATGGGTTGTGAGACAACACTAAGAGGCAGTGTTTACATTGCAAGGAGTTACTAGGTAACGCAAAGAAAAGAGGCGCATCTCCCTTGCGGCACAATTGTATTTGTACTGGGTAGTGTATTTTATTTTGGCAGGGGTTTGATAACTGTGCAGAAGGGGTGGGGAGGAGCTGCAGTGAAGGGTTGGGGTGACGTGGTGGGGAAGCAGTGAGGAGAAGTCACAGGGAAGTGGTGGGGGAGGAGCCACAGGGAAGCGATGGGGAGTAGCCGTGAAGAAGCAATGGGGAGGAGTCACGGGGAACCGGTGGGGAGGTGCAGCGGGGAAGTGGTGGGGAGGAGCCACAGGGAAGCGATGGGGAGTAGCCGTGAAGAAGCAATGGGGAGGAGTCACGGGGAACCGGTGGGGAGATCTCGCGAGATCTTGATCGGGGCGGTCACGGATTTTCGAAGCTGTTCCACGATCTTCACGCACGCTCGAAGCTAAGTCATTGTCACATTTGTATTCTTGTCTAAACTGTTTATCTTACGTGTGTGTACCTTTTAAGTGTCCCTCGGAAGTTTTATCGGGGTTAATCTTTCATACCTGTAAAAAATAGTCGAGTATCTCGTGCCGCGCGCGCGCGGCCACGCGGCCTAGTTGTTGAAGCTTCCGACCTGGAGGCTTGGTTTCTCTCCGGGCATCCAAAGTGGTTATTTTTTCATTCGTGTGTTTGTCAAATTTCAACTCGTTACTTTATCGTCCATGCTTTATTGTTTGTTTATAGTTAGTTTTGGTTTGAATTTCCTGTAACTCGTAATTAATTAATCCTGTTCTGCGCCTCGTGTGCGGCCTTGTACCCCTGTCGGTGTTTGTTAACTTAAGTCCCCTACATCGTGTTTTGCTTGGCTCTCAGTTTTTCCCTTCTACACCGAACGTAATACTCTCTGTCTAACGTTTTAAATCCCCACCCCACCCCACCCCCCCCCCCCCAAAAAAACAACAAAACAACAAAAAAAAAATAACATTTATTTTTCCTTTCTCCACGTGTGCCGTTGTCTCATCCTGTACTTCTGTCCAGGTGTATCGCGGTGCTTTTCGCCCTGCCCCCCATTATCTCCTTGCCATCCACCTTTTGCCCTGTTCACGTGACTCGTGGTGGTCCCTCTCGGCCCTCCCCCCGTTGGTATTTTGTGCATATAAGATTGTTCACGGTTCTGTTTAAATATTATTTTAAATATGTTTAACCTTTCCCCTTCAGTGGTTTATTCAGTGGTATATTACAACACGCCGTTTTTCTTCCTATTTAAAAGGCTTTTATCAATTTCCTCTCCAACTCATTCCACGTCAAAAAAAGAAATTCAATATCTTATACGTCTCCCTCACTACATGGTCTAAATTCACATTCATTCCATCCTCCCTCCGCCATCGTTCTGATCGGATTGCTAACTTGAAAATCACAACAAACCCAATTTGTTATCAATGTTCGTCTTTCATTAATCATCCACTTTCTAAACTCCCCTCTTGCCCTCCCCTCCAAATCCCCCCCCTTGCACCTACACTCCTAAACTCCCCCCTTGCCCCTCCACTCTTAAACTCCCCCCTTGCCCCTCCACTCCTGAACGCCCCCCCTGCCTTCTCCCCTCCTTAAATTCCCCCTTGCCCTTCCCCTCATAAACTCTTCCTTGCCCCTCCCCTCCAAATCCCCCCCTTGCCCCTACACTCCTAAACTCCCCCCTTGCCCCTCCACTACTAGACTCCCCCCTTGCCCCTCCCCTCCTAAACTCCCCCTTGCCCCTCCACTCCTGAACGCCCCCCCTGCCCTTCCCCTCCTAAAGTCCCCCCTTGCCCTTCCCCTCATAAACTCCTCCCTTGCCCCTCCCCTCCAAATCCCCCCCTTGCCCCTACACTCCTAAACTCCCCCTTGCCCCTCCACTACTAGACTCCCCCCTTGCCCCTCCCCTCCTAAACTCCCGCCTCACTCCTCCCCTTCAAAACTCCCCCCCAACTCCTCCATTCAAATCTCCCCCCATACCATTCCTCTCAAATTCTCCCTCCTCCCCCCCTCCTCAAAGTTGCCTCCTCCCCACCTCGTCTCCCTTCTATCTCATGCCTCCACCCCCCCCCCCAACCTTCTACTGTCCCATGCCCCCCCTCAAACAACCCCTCACTCTGCCTCATCCCTTCACCACCAAACCTTTCATCCTCCTCATCCTTCCCTTTCTTGGAACTCTTCTGTAATCTCTGACACACTATCAACTGCTCTCCCTACCTCCCCTCTCATCCTTCATCTTACCCTACTCCTCCCCTCCCCTGTCCTGTACCCGATGCTCCCCCTCTCTCTTCTTTAACGGTATGGACCTCAAACATCCGGGGCCTTCGCTCAAACCTGACTGATCTCTCCATACAGGTTGCTTCTGACAATCCAGACTTGATCTGCTTAACAGAGACTTTCCTCCTTCAAGATGTCTCTGATTCCCTCAATATCTCTTCCTGGTTACTCCCTCTTCCGGTATGATAGACCTGAGCCTCGTCCTGGTGGTGGGGTGGCTATCTTTATCAAAAACTCTCTTCCTCACTCTCCTTGCACTGCCCTCTCTCCTCCTCACCCCCAGGAGTACCTCTGGCTATGGCTTCCTCTCCGCTCCCACCTTTTGTTCATATGTGTTCTGTACCGTCCTCCAAACAGTGATGACTCAATTTACATTTCACTCTCTGACAACATGGACCAACTTCTATCCACTCATCCCAACTCTCTCTTCCTCATATGTGGTGACTTCAACTGTCATCATGCCACCTGGTTGGGTGTGGGTTCCTCTCTCACCAGTCATGGCACCTCAGCAAAGGACTTCTGTGACTCACTGGGATTGACACAATCTGTCAATTTCCTGACCCGGATCTCAGCCAATGGAGTTTCTTCTCTTCTAGACTTGGTTATGACAAACTTCCCTGCTAATGTCTGCTGCTCTTCTTCTGCTCCAATCGGTTCTTCTGATCATGTGCTTGTCAAAGTGGACATCTCTCTGGCCATTCTCAGAGAGCCTCCTCAGCGTCGAAGAGTCTGGCATTTCACTCAGGCCGACTGGGACGGGCTTCAAGCAGCCATCAATCGTCTGGATTGGTCCAGACGCCTCCCATCTCCACTGCCTCTGACATCAATTCTTCCTGGGAATTCTTCCAAAGCAAACTGATCTCTCTCATGCACAGATTTATCCCATCTCGTCTTCAGTTGTCTTACCCTTCCTCCCGTCCATGGTACACCGAATCTTGTGGTGAGGCAGTTGCCCTGAAACAACTTGCCTTTGCCTCTTGGAAGGCGAATCCAACTGAAGGCAATCTCAGTTCCTTCCACCAAGCTCGGAACAAGTGTGTGTCTACCCTCAGGAGTGCCAGGAAGCACTATCTCTCCTCACTCAAGAACGAACTCTCAAACCTGTCTCCTTCCTCCAAATCCTGGTGGCGTCTGGTCAAATCCGTTTCTGGTGTTTGTTCCCCCTCCATCCCCTCCCTCACCTCAAACGGCTACACGGCTGACTCCGCACGTGACAAAGCCGAATGCCTCAACTCTGTGTTTGCCTCAAAATCTTTAGTCCCAAACCCATCTCTCTCTGTTCCCACCTTTCCCAGTCGAACCCAACTGCTCCTGGACTCTGTGTCCTTCTCTCCTGACAAGGTGGAGGAGTTTTTGTCTAACCTCGACTCTGATTCTGCAACTGGACCAGACGGCATCAGCCCACGGGTCCTAAAATCCTGCTCTGCCGCTCTATCTCACCCTCTCTCTGTTCTTTTCACCGTATCTTTTGCTCAAGGTCATCTGCCAGCATCCTGGAAATCAGCAAACATTACCGCTTTACACAAAAAAGATGCAAAAACAGATCCTTTTAACTACAGACCAATCAGCCTGCTCCCAATTATCAGCAAAGTCATGGAATCCATCATTGCTTCGGATAAGAAATCTTTCCTCTTCTCCAATGGCTTGATCTCTGATCATCAATTTGGATTCAGACCAGGTCACTCTACTCTGGACATGCTGCTTCTCCTGTCTCAACAATGGATGGAGGTCCTCAATGCCAAATAGGAAATCAGAGCTGTCTCCCTTGACATATCACGTGCCTTCGATACGGTCTGGCACCCAGCTCTGCTCACCAAACTCTACTCCTATGGTATCCATGGAAATCTCCATGCATGGCTTGCGGACTTCCTCTCTGGTCGTAGTCAACGTGTGGCCCTGAATGGATTTCTCTCATCTCCCCTTCCTGTTCAGGCTGGAGTTCCCCAAGGCAGTGTGCTGGGCCCTGTGCTTTTTCTGGTCTTTATCAATGATCTCTCCGACTCTCTGGAAAATCCTCTCTATCTCTTTGCTGATGACTCCACTCTCTGCCGCTCCATTCCTCTTCCCTCAGATCGGCAGTCTGCAGCCTCCTCACTCTCTGAAGACCTGGACAAAATCACAGACTGGTCAAACAGGTGGAACATGTCTTTCAATCCTGACAAATCTCACACTCTTACTACGTCTCTCCGAAAAGATCGACTGGACAACCCTCCCATCTACTTTCTCAACAATCCTCTCCAAGAAGTTCTGTCGCTCAAACTTTTGGGTCTCACTATCTGCCATGATCTTTCTTGGGAAAACCACATTTCCAAGCTGGCCTGCAAAGCCAGTCGCCGACTGGGCATCCTCCGTCGTGCGAAGTCCTTCCTAGGCACACCTGAGCTCCTCACCACATACAAGGCTTTCATCCGCAGCTCAATGGAATACTGTTCTCCCCTATGGGCTGGTGCTCCTGCCTCACACCTAGCTCGGCTTCACGCTGTTGAAACCAAAGCTTTCAGAATCATTGGAATCTCCCGCGATGAAGCTATCTCTGAGGGCCTTTCACTTACTCACCGCAGGCAGGTAGGTGGTTTTTCTGTCTTCTACCGACTCCTCTCCGGCCTTGCTCCCCCAGCTCTCTCTGTGCTCTGTCCCCCAAATATTCCTGCAGGTCACACAAGATCTGCCAGCAAGCCTCTGATGGTTAAACTGCCGAAATCTTGGCTCTCTGCTCACCTTCACTCCTTCATTCCTCTTTTCTCCCGCCTCTGGAACAAACTCCCACACTCCCTTCAATCCCACTCCTCCCTCCAGGTCTTTAAAACAGCTGTTCACCACCATCTCTTATCTTCCCCCATCCAAAACCTTGATCTTTTCTACCCCCACTAATTCACCCCAGATCCACCTTGTTTGTAATTCCAACTTCTTTCCTGGTAGTCCTGGCAGTGTCCATATGTTTTATGCCTCTCCCACCCCCTTTCCCATGCCTCCCCCCCAAAGCCCTCTCCCTCCCACAGATCTCTCGATGTCTCCATGTCTCTCGGTTCCTGCTCTCAAATGTTGTGTTTGTGTCCTTCCCCCTCTCTCCCCATCTTGTCTACCGCTCCCGATGTTATTTGTTTTATGTGTCGGTTTGTCGGTTATGTGTCGGTTTGTCGGTTTGTCTTTCTGTGTGATAAATGTTCATTCTTTCACGAGCCTCGATCTTGTATACAAAAAAAAAAAAAAAAAAAAAAAAAAGGTGCAGCGGGGAAGCGGTGGGGAGGAGGCACAGGGAAGCGATGGGGAGTAGCCGTGAAGAAGCAATGGGGAGGAGTCACGGGGAACCGGTGGGAAGGTGCAGTGGGGAAGCGGTGGGGAGGAGCCGCGGGGAACCGGTGGGGAGGCGGTAGGGAGGAGCCGCGGGGAACCATTGGGGAGGAGCCGCTGGGAAGTGGAGAGGAGGATCCACAGGGAAGCGGTGGGGAGAATCCACAGTGAAGAGGTGTGGAGGAGCCACGGAAAGAGGTGGGGAGGAGCCACGGGAAAGGGGTGGGGAGGATCCAGGGGAAAGAGGTGGGGAGGAGCCACGGGGAAGTGGTGGGGAGGATCAGTGTGGAAGCGGTGAGGAGGATTAGTGTGGAAGCGGTGAGGAGGATCAGTGGGGAAGCGGTGAGGAGGATCAGTGGGGAAGCGGTGAGGAGGATCTGTGGGGAAGCAGTGGGGAGGATCAGTGGGGAAGTGGTGGGGAGGATCATTGGGGGAAGTGGAGAGAGGGTCCGCAGGGGAAGCAGTGATGAGGATCCACAGGGAAGCGGTGAGGAGGATCCACAGGGAAGCGGTGGGATTGAGCCGTGGGGAAGCATTGGAATGATCTGTCAGAAAGGGGGTTTTGGAACAGATGCAAGCATATGTTGAAATGGTACTTATTTTTGCAGCCCATGTTCCAGCATACGATCATAAGCATTGTCGGCAAGGTGAAACAGTGGACTATTAAATGCCTGTCAGCAAAAAAATTAAGGATGCACAATATTTGGGTATCAGTGCTGACAAGAAAGGGCACAATCAGAATTGGAAGGGGTGAAAAGTCCGCAAACAATGGAGAGTGGGATCGAGGGCAGGGATTAGGAGAGAAGATCAGAATGGGAAAAGCAGATGTGAAGAACAGAACATTCCTAATTATTGACGAGATCATGATTACACAAAGAAGAACAGAAATCACACAATTGCAACGAGTAATGTACGAGGGAATGACTAAACACACCAGTCGTAGAAGCGTGAGAGGGAAGACATTAAAAAATTCATTAACAAGAATAAATTGCAATTTCTTGTATGTATTTGAAAATGACTACATTTCACGGCAGGAGGAATTGGAGGGAGGGAGGTGAGCAAAGCACGGGGGTAGAAAGATGAAGCCGCATGGAACAAAAACTTTTAATACAAAAGCATACATACAGTCACGTGAAAAAGTAAGTGCACCCCATGTAAAGTTTTGACTTTTTCAACATATTTCAACATACAGCTATTTGATCTTCATTTCAACAATATTGATAGATAAAGGTGATATAATATCACAAATATCATGAAACATTTACATTTTGTAGTCCATTGTATAATTTAAATAAACATAAATGCAAATTTCGCATGTGGAAAAAGTAAGTACACCCTTGGCTCTAATAGGTGGTATTGCCCCCTTTGGCAGAAACAACCTCAAGTAGGCGTTTCTTATGACTGTCTACCAGTCTCTGACATCGACTGGGAGAAATTTTTGCCCACTCTTCCATGCAGAATTCTTTCAGCTGTGCGATGCTTGAGGGGTTTCTTGCATGCACAGCTCGTTTCAAATCCCCCCACAACATCTCAATGGGATTTAGATCTGGGCTTTGACTTGGCCATTCCAGAACCCTCCATTTCTTTCTTTTCAGCCATTCCTTGGTGGATTTACTGGTACGTTTAAGGTCATTGTCATGTTGCAAGGTCCACCTTCGGTTGAGCTTCAACTTTCCGACAGATGGCCTCACATTATCCTCAAACACCCTCTGGTACAATGAAGAATTCATAGTGGATTATATGATGGTGAGCTGCCCAGGCCCCGATGCAGCAAAGCTGCCCCAAACCGTAATATTTCCACCACCATGCTTTACAGTTGGTATCAGGTTCTTGTGGTCAAATGCTGTCTTTGGTTTTCGCCAAACATGTCTTTTGGTATTGTGGCCAAATAGCACTAACTTTGACCCATCTATCCAGAGCACATTGTTCCAGAAGTGCTGGTCTTTGCCTAGGTGTTCATTGGCAAACTTTAGTCTTGCCCTGATGTTCTTTCTGGACAGCAAAGGTTTCCTCCTGGCAGACCTTCCACATAGATCAAATTTGTGCAGCTTTGTTCAAATGGTAGACTCGTGCACCTTGACATCAACAGTGGCAAGAGCTACCTGTATGTCCCGTGATGACATTCTGGGGTTCTTCGAGACTTCTTTCAGCATCTTGCGGTCTGCTCTCGGGCTGAACTTGCTGGGGCGGCCTGGCCTGAACAAGTTGGCAGTTGTTTGGAATCTTCTCCACTTGTAGATGATGTTCCGGACAGTCGAATGATTGATTTCCAATTGTTTGGAGATCTTTATAAATCCCTTCCCAGACTCATAGGCATCTATAACCTTCTTTCTGAAGTCCTCGGAGAGCTCTTTTGATCTAGGCACGGTGACGCCGCACACTTCAACAACAAAGAGCAAACCAAACGAAATGTCTGAGGTTTAAATAAGGCAGGTTCCTCCAAGATCCTCTCGAACGACGTTCTAATCATTTGCACCTGAGCTGGTGCACCTGATTCTAATTTTATGTATTTGAAGTAGTGCTAAATGTAGGGGTGTACTTACTTTTTGCACATGCGAAATTTGCATTTATGTTTATTTAAATTATACAATGGACTACAAAATGTAAATGTTTCATGATATTTGTTATATTATATCACCTTTATCTCTCAATATTGTTGAAATGAAGATCAAATAGCTGTATGTTGAAATATGTTGAAAAAGTCAAAACTTGACATGGGGTGTACTTACATTTTCACGTGACTGTATGTAAAAATTAAGGGACAGACAGAGAAAGATGACAACCAAAAGGAAATCTACAATGCATTAAAAAACGCATTGGTGTGATGTAGGATGACAGAGCAGAGATGGGATGGGATGAAAAACATGGATCAAAAGTAGTCTGACATCCCAGCCAAATTCCACCCCTAAGCATGTACAGTTGAACATCCTCCATTTTGAGGGTCAAAGGGTTAGGCATGATTGGGATGGGGTGGAGAACTGAGCAACTTCTCTTTGGCAAAATATCCCATGTGGTCTGCATCTCAGATAACCTCTCCTAATCAAACTCCTACTGCATGGCTACTCATGCCGACCCGTTTCTAACCAAATGCAGGCGGTTGTCTGGCGCCTTAAAACCAGGCTTGCTCCAGGCAGGTAGAGCTCATCAGCCTTGGCCGGCAGTTTTCCAAGGAGAAGGCCAACCGATTTCAAACCTGGGTGGGTCGATCTCTCGAGCGTTGGTCGGCAGTCTATTGCCGATATGGGTAGAGGCAACTTCTGTTGCTTTGACACACACTAGTTTACCCCCTTCCAGTTTCACTTGCACTGTGAAGAAACTGGATTCTCATGTTTTGTTTCAAGGCAAAGGGCTGGTTGTTTTGTGTTCTGGGGCCTTGGTTTCTGCTCTTTTTTTTCCATTCTACTGACCACTGATCGACATTCTGTGACCTACCACTCCAAAGGGTACAGGCAAAAAATGTTGCAGGTCTTGGCCGCCTGATAGCATCGGATCCCAAATTCAGTGGTAATGCACTGAGAGGTTGATCTATTAACGGGTGTTAAATGCCAGAGAAGGTGTACTGCCAAGGACATGCATAGATGGTTCCCCATGCATCTTCCTCTGGTTGGTTAGCAAATGTACAAATGTTAAGAAAAAGTATCCCCCACGACATGTCCACCGCATATATACCAAGCCAAGAAGAAGAAACTCACCGAGACAAGCTTGCCCTCAGAGGGCATGAAAGCTGGGCGGTTCATGAGCCGCAGCTTTGTCTGGAGGGTGTTGAAATTTATCTCCAGTTGGCATTTTTCCTGAACCTTAGGTGGCTTGTGCAAGCGTCGGTAGTCCCTGAAGTCCTCCAGCTTCTGCTGCATGGCCACCATTGTGTTCTCGGGATTGCGGTCCTCGAGCCAAGGAATGGTACGTCTTATCCAGTCCATCAGCTGAAGAATAATCAACTGTAATCAGGCTTGGTAGGGGTGTACTTACACACTCACACACACACATTTGACCACAAGAATTTCAAGTGTCATTGAAATTTTTACGAGATCTATAAGTAAAAGTAAACAAAACCAGCACGCTTGCATGCACCCACAGATGTGTAAAGACACGCGCATATGCAAGCATGGGTGTTGCGACGTTGACAGGCATGTCATTAAAATATGGTGTTTGCACTTCTTAAGTGCTTTACTGAGAAACCCCATCTGCAATGGTTTCATAATTTGATATTTTTGGCAATGTGGGATTGGCTAGCACTGGTGCTGCCATTCAAGGTGGAAAAAGGGGAATGGGGTGGGTAAACTTGGAGTCCGACTGCAGACAACATAATTGGATAGATCGTTTCTGCTTACATGCGCCTCAGATTTTGAGTGCACAGTCTTATATAGTACCAATTTTGGAGAAACAATACTGTATATAAAAGTCATGAAAATAGGCCTCATGTAACAGAATGGGCCAATTTATGGCAGAGCCTGCTTATTACTTATTTGCAATGGCTGCTTATTAAGAATCATTTGCAATTGGTTTGGAACATTGCAGAACTTCCTGTTGGAATCCCACAGTCGAACAGCTCCAAGCTTCATCATTAATGTGAGTCCAGTTGTGCATGCAGGCACTCACATCGCTTGCCAAGTGTTCATAGTCCTCCATGAGCTGCTCATTCTCCTGGTTCACAGCCAAGACCTTGCAAATGCGGTTAGCAGCAGTTTCCGCCTGAAAAAAAATACCAGGTCACATGGATTGCACCTTTCACCAATCCACACAAAATTAAAAACAAATGAAAAGTAAAAACACTGGAGGATGATAAATAAATGGGTAAAGCTGGGGTAAAGGGCAAGAGAGGGACCAAGGATAGATAAGGGGAGCGAAGGAAGGGGAAGGGTGGGGGTGGGGTGGAGGAGGAAGAGAAGGGCTGAGGACAAAGGTGAGGGATAAAAGGTGAGGGATAAAAGGTGAGGGATAAAAGGTGAGGGGATCAAAGGTGAGGGGATCAAAGGTGAGGGATCAAAGGTGAGGGATCAAAGGTGAGGGATCAAAGGTGAGGGGGAAAAGGTGAGGGGAAAAGGTGAGGGGAAAAGGTGAGGGGAAAAGGTGAGGATGTTGCATCTGTGATGAAATATCAATCCTAGCATTTGTCCAATATTTGTTTGGCAAAGTTAAAAGATGCAAACACTCACACAAAAGAGTTATTTTCTTTTTAAAATACACAACATCAGCAGAAACAATATTAGAGTTGTGGCTGCGTTTACCCGTTTGAGAACCTGTACCGACTAGCAGGGGGCGCCAAATTCATGGCTTCAAAACCATACCAAAACTCTTTTGAAAACAACTCCAGTACATCTCAACTTCGCTCTCATTTGCATTACGAAAACAGTCGATTAAAAAATGCCACAATTTATAGACACCATCTATGGACAAAGGGAAGGCATACATTCTTGAAAATCAAGACTTCTCTCCCCAAACGAGCGGATTCAAAAAATAGTTTTTTTTAATTCTTCCAAAGACTTTCCCCATTCGATCGTTTGAACACGGATAACACAGAACTACTAAAATAAACTCCTCCATTCCTGGAATTGTACCAGAAAAAACGATTTTGTTAGATGCTGTCAACAAAACTTAATTTAGCATTGAAGAGTTTGAAAAGCCGTCTTTAACAAACATGCAAATGTGTGTATGCCCCAAAGCACATGGGCATGAACACCACAAGCATGCATACATGTACGTCACACACACACACATACATGTATGTCACACACACACATACATGCACGTCACACACACACACACACACACACACACACACACACACACACACACACACACACACACACACACACACACACACACACACACACACACACACACACACACACACACACATTTATTTTCCCTTCCATATTGAAAGAAAATATGTGAACAAGATAAATGGTGGGAGGAACCTGTGCAAAATGTGACAATTCATCATCAACCTCATCTATGGTGCAAGGCACTTACATTTTATTACAGAGGGTGATGACGAAAGAGGCCAAAAGTATGATAAAATCCATTTTACACCAAAATATAATGTTGTTACAGATATGGCTAAGAGGATAATTGTGAACAGATTATACGAGTTATTTCAGAATTATATACAGTATGTTCAACATAATCGTAGATATGGTATGACAATGTGTATGACGAGGTGAGTCAAGTTTGTTTTAGGTAGCTCCTTCGTCTCCCCTTCCAAAATGTTTGTGTCCAAGCCCAAATTCTCCCCACCTTTGGATCGCATGTAGTTTTCCTCATTGTAATCTGTCATCAAGTGTTTTCCTCTTTTTAAAGAACAGTGCCGAGGTTCCACAAAGCAGCGTGCACGTGGGGTATACATGCCTCCAAGTGGCTCAGAGAAGGAAGGGCAGCCTTGTGTGCTCGTGTCACCAGGCAGCAACGTGGGACAAAATCATCAATAATGAGGTGCGTCTACGTGGCTCGCACATGGACTGCCTGTACAGGACCAAGGGGCTCTGAAAAAGGTGCGAGCAACCTTCAAGCAGAGCAGCCTCTGAGCATGTGACAGTCGGGCAGAGACGTCTCTCCTCCCCCGAACGGAGGTAACAAAAGGCCATGACGAACGAAAATCACTCCCTTGGCTGTTGTTCCCAGGAGTGTGACCCTGAAGCCCTCTGTCCTGCAAGAGCTCCCCCATGATCCATGTGGACTTCGCTCCAGGACATCAACCAGGATACAGAACATATCAGTACACAACATAACAGCAGGAGACAGGGAAAACACAATAGCAGGGCAGAGGGAGAAGGTAGATGGAGATGGACAAACAAGGGATGCAGGTAATGATGAGGGGTAGGGGAGAACGCAAGGGATGGACAAGATGGATACATAAGCAAAATGTTGAGAGAGGTGGGAGTAGTTTAACGGGTTTCGAAAAGGTCATGGCTTTGAATGGGGGATGACCTAAGATAGTGGTGAACAGCTGTCTTGAAGACCGGATGGAAGAATTGGTTCGAAGAGTGTGGAAGGCAGCTCCGTAGGCGGGAAAAGGGAGGAACAAATGAGTGGAGGTGACCAGTGGTTCTGGATTTAGGTGGTTTCACCAAGAGGGGTTGCCAGTGGACAACATCCCTCCAGCAGATACTTGGAGAGAGGATGGGGTAACAGAGCACAGAGGGCAGAGGAAGCAAGACCAGAAATGAGGCGGTAGAAGACAGAGACCAGCGACCTATCGGTGATGGGGAAGTGACAAGCTAAGCAATATGTGAGGCAGGGCAGCCAGCCCAGAGGGAAGAGCAATAATTAATCCATCAAGCTGTGGATTACAGCCTCATACGTGGATAGGAACACAGGTGTACCAAGGAAGGACTTTGCATGATGCAGGATGCCCAGTGAAGGTCTGGCTTCGGAGGCCAACTTTGAAATATGGCTTGCCCAGAGAGATCATGGCTGAGAGTGAGACTTAAGAGTTTGAGTGACCCATCCTCTTCGAGATGGTTGAGAAAGTGGATGGGACATTGGGACAGTTTGCGGAATGGTCCTTTCAGAAAGCGAGAGAGAAAGAGAGAGAGAGAGAGAGAGAGAGAGAGAACGAGAAAAAGAGAAAGAGAGAGAGAAAGAGAGAGAGAAAGAGGGAGAGAAAGAGGAGAGAGAAAGAGAAAGAGAAAGAGAAAGAGAAAGAGAAAGAGAAAGAGAAAGAGAAAGAGAAAGAGAAAGAGAAAGAGAAAGAGAGAGAGAGAGAGAGAGAGAGAGAGAGAGAGAGAGAGAGAGAGAGAGAGAGAGAGAGAGAGAGAGAGAGAGAAGGTCTGGCTTCGGAGGCCAACTTTGAAATGTGGCTTGCCCAGAGAGTGAGAGTGAGAGTGAGTGAGAGTGAGAGTGAGTGAGAGTGAGAGTGAGTATGTGGGATTGATCAGGAATGAAAGACACGTTCCAGGTGTTTGACCAGTTGAGGTTTTTTGGGGGGGTTTTTTTGGATACAAGATCGAGGCTCGTGTAAGAGCTCGCATTAATCACAAAAAACAAACTGACACATAAAACATATGATAAAGGGAGCGGGATAAAAGATGGGGAGAGAGAGGGAAGCACATAAGTACAACAGTAGAGAACAGGGACATCGGGAGATCTGTGGGAGGGAGAGGGCTTGGGGGAAGGAGGCATGGGAAGGGTTGAGGTATAAAACACATAGACACTGTTCCGACTAAAGAGGTTCCATATTTCAAAAATGTGGATCTGGGGTGAATTAACGGAGGTAGAAAATATCAAAGTTTTGGATGGGGGAAGATAACAGATGGTGGTGAACAGCTGTTTTAAAGACCTGAAGGGAGGAGTGGGATTGAAGAGAGTGAGGGAGTTTGTTCAAGAGGTGGGAGAAAAGAGGAATGAAAGAGTAAAGGTGAGCAGAGAGTCTTGATTTTGGCAGTTTTACCAGAAGAGGGTTGCTGGCAGATCTTGTGCGACCTGCAGGAATATTTGGGGGACAGAGCACAGACAGAACTGGGGGAGCTAGGCCGGAAAGGAGTCGGTAGAAGACAGAAAGACCACCAACCTGCCTGCGGTGAGTGAGTGAAAGGCCCTAGGAGTTCGCTTCATTGCAGGAGATTGCAATGATCCTGAAAGCTTTGGTTTCAACAGCGTGAAGCCGAGCTAGGTGTTAGGCAGAAGCACCAGGCCAGAGGGGAGAACAGTATTCCATTGAGCTGTGGATGAAAGCATTGTATGTGGTGAGGCGCTCGGTGTGCCATGGAAGGACTTCGCACGACGCAGGATGCCCAGTCGGCAGCTGGCTTTGGAGGCCAGCTTGGAAATGTGGTTTTCCCAGGAAAGATCATGGCAGATAGTGAGACCCAAAAGCTTGAGTGACAGAACTTCTTGGAGAGGATTGTTCAGAAAGTAGATGGGAGGGTTGTCCAGTCGGTCTTTTCGGAGAGACATAGCGAGAGTGTGAGATTTGTCAGGACTGAAAAACATGTTCCGCTTGTTTGACCAGTTTGGGATTTTGTCCAGGTCTGCAGAGAATGAGGAGGCTGCAGACTGCCGATCTGAGGGATGAGGTATGGAGCGGCAGAGAATTGGAGTCATCAGCAAAGAGATAGAGAGGATTTTCCAGAGAGTCAGACAGGTCATTGATGAAGACCAGAAAAAGCACAGGGCCCAGAACACTGCCTTGCGAAACTCCAGCCTGAACAGGTAGGGGAGATGAGAGAAATCCATTCAGGGCCGCACGTTGACTACGACCAGTGAGGACGTCCGCAAGCCATGCGTGGAGATTTCCATGGATACCATCGGAGGAGAGTTTGGTGAGCAGAGCGGGGTGCCAGACCGTGTCGAAGGCACGTCTATATGTCAAGGGAGACAGCTCTGATTTCCTGTTTGGCATTGAGGACCTCCATCCATTGTTGAGACAGCAGAAGCAGCATGTCCACAGTAGAATGACCTGGTCTGAATCCAAATTGATGATCCGAGATCAAGCCATTAGAGAAGAGGAAGGATTTGTCAGAAGTGACGATTGATTCCATGACATACGCAGAGAGTTTGGAGAGCAAGACAGGCCAGACTGTATTGAAAGCTTGATATATATCCAGAGAGACGGCCCTGATCTCATATCCGATATTGAGAGCCTCCATACATTTTTGGGAGAGTAGAAGCAGTATGTCCAAGGTAGAGTGACCAGGTCTGAATCTCAGTTGATGATCTGAGATGAGGCTGTTGGAGAAAAGGAAGAATGTGGGATTGCTGTGGGAGAATGGTCAGTTCATGAGCGCTCCTTTACTGCCAGTTCCTCCCTCCACCCTCCTCCCTTCCCTCCCCCCCCCCCCCCCTGCTATTCTTAGTACACTGTGGTGCTGGAAAGCAGACAAGCCTTCTACGCTGTGCCTTGGAGAGGTTCTTGAGCCTACACCAGTACACCATGCACGAGCAATGCTGCTCATGTGAGAGGTTCTTTGGGCCTGGTCGGTGTCTCTGTCTCTCGTGTGTGTGTGTGGCCTGTCACCCACATAAAATAACTATGGAGTTAGATAATTAAGTGTGAACAGACATCGTGGGCATGGGGTTTATTTTTAATTCGTTGGTTTCAGTCTGCGATCGCTGCTCGCGGCCATTTCTCTTCCTTTGTCCCCTGCCCCATTTATTGTTAATAACTTGCTTGCAAATGAGAATGCTGTCTGTAGTCGTTGTGGGGAAGCGAAACTCCATCGCACAATGGTCAAATACGCAGAATAAACCCATACATGGGTCAATTGTAAGAGGGCACATTTAAGGCGCAATTATTTTAAAACTCAGCCAATTTTGGGGGGGACAGATTTGTCATGGCTATGCGACTCTCGCTGATCCGTGCGGAAAGGGCGGAAGCGGAGACCTGTTGACCCCTTCCTGCCTGGCAAGTGTGCTGGTCTTTAGAGCCCTGTGCGCCGTAACAATATTATCGTTGATTTATAAAGAAAAGAATATCCAAGTGGCAAGTTAAAATAATATAAGAAAACCACTGGCCAAGGTGATATACTACATCAGGTAAGAGCAATTTCCCTTAGTCATATAAACGTTCCTAACTTTTGCATATCAACTAAAGTATCTCTTGGCCTAGTTTGGGAAATACACAACCATGGTGCCTGTCTCACCTTCTGTGCGCCAGAGAATGCATGGTAATAACTTGACACGTAGGTCATGATAGCCTTTTCATCTGGTCGGGCCGTCCCCACAATGTCTGTGCAAATAAATGAATAAATAAAATCATAAATACAATGTAAATAAATAAATACGATAATAAATTTTAAAATGTTCATAAGAAATAAATGCAAGTAATAAATAAATGAATGCAAGTGTTAAATAAATGTAATAATCCAATAAAAGGGTAAGAATACACGATGTTGGCCAGACATGTGCATTGTAAAAGATTACTTCTGTACCGCAAATCTTGTTGGCAGTTTATGGAACTAAGGCAAGGAGACAGATTTTGAATTAAGAGTGAGCAAATATATTCCAATACCATTCAAAACAGTCAATATGATAGGAAGCCTGTCATGGCTACCACATTTTTGGAAGAAAAACAAAGAAATTCTTGATTTTCCATGTTCCAACATTGATGCCCATACCAGAAAATTCCTATTCACATTATGGAATGGTACATATGCCTTTATTGACCTCGTGGAATGATTCACCAATTATCCTTGATCTTTTTATGCTCTCTATCCTTCAAATGGACAACTCTATAGTACTGTCCTGACTTTTATAAATCGGATCACATGACAGAACACCATACCTTACAACAGGATTTTATACAAAAGCACATTGCAGTAGCAGAGTCCAAAAACAGAATGAAAACTTTAAAAAAATAAGCCAATGAAAATGTGGAAGGTTCCCAGATTCAAATTCTATGTACCGTACTGATCTCCCCAGTCTCCTGATGTACATGAAAATCATGTTTAAGAGAATTACCCGTATGTCTCTTCACGTTCTTATCTTACATGCAAGTACATGAACAAGCTCCTCAATCAGACTTGGCCATTGGTGCAAAGCAATTAACACTACAATAGAACATGGTTTATCCGGGCAGCCAAATAACGGAAGACCCATTGTCCAGAAAAAAAGATTAAATTAATAAATAAATATTTTTAATGGCAGATTTCCATCCCACTTCCCCTCTAGGATGCAGTAATTTTACACTCTTGTAAGCTGTTGGTAGCGCTTTTAGGAGTCACTTCTGCCCCTCTTGTCTCAAATGCAAAACATCTGGAAAAAATTTGACGTTTTATTTGTTTTTAGAGCAGTTTGTTTAAAGGCTTCATCATCACCTCTTCATCATGCACTGGCTCTGCCAGGTGGGCAGCTATTCAGAAGGTTCGGCGAGGTTGTTTGAATGTGCAATCATTGGGGGTGGGGAGAGAGGGGTCGAGGTGGTGGAGATGATGCAGAAAAGGAAGCTGAAAGTGTTGTGTGTGTGCAGCAGACCAAATGGAAAGAAGGAGGCAGGGCGAGAAGGTTGGTATGAGGGAACAAGCTGTTGCACACGGTGGGGATGGAAGGAGTAAAAACCATGGGAATAATAGTGTTGGAAGAGTTCAGCAAGCAGGTGGTCAGAGTGAAAAGATGGGAGGGATGGACAGTTATGGCATGGGTGGTGATACAGAGGAAAATGGTGTGTGTTGGTATATGACCCACAAACTAGAAGGACTGGGGTGATGAATAAGGAATTTGGGATGCACTGGAAAGGATGATGGGAATGGTTGAGATGGATGTGATACGGTGCATCGCAGGGGACTTTGATGTGAATGTGGGAGTATCTGAGCCGGATGAAGAGGAATATGTTGGTAAATTTGGTTCGGAAGCGAGGAATACAGAGGGTCTCGGACTGGTGGAGCTGGTGGTGAGGAATGGGATGGCCATGGCTGGTTCATTCTTTCAAAAGTGGGAAAGCCCCACAATTACCTATAGGAATGGACAGCACAGAACAGAACTGGATTTGGTGGTGATAACGAAGAGAGTTGTGTAGGGTTAAAGATTGTAAGGCAGTGGTGGAAGAGCATGTTATCAACCAGCACAAGCTGTTTGTGGAATGGATGAAGAAAAGGAGGGAGGTTAAGAGCAGAAGATTATTAGGTGGGGGAGGTGTAGGGGCAACGTCATCATAAAGTACAAGGAGAGGATGAAGGCCAGGTATGAGCAACTTAGCATAGAAGCACAAGGTTTATAGGATGAGTCGAAGAAGTACGGAGTAGGGGAATTGCAGAAGTTTTGTGTGGACGGATGTCAGGAAAGAGTGCATTGGCGAGGGATACAAGCCGGGTATGCTGGACAGAGGAAGTAGCAAAAGCAGTTGGTGAAATTGTTTGTAAGAGGGTAGAGAAGATCAAGGATAGTGGGGAGCAACCGGATGAAAGGTTGCTGCACCTACAGTATATAGGCAAAAGAAGAAATCAGCAAGGAGTTGTGGATAAGACGAGGAATGATATGGAAGAGGTGGTGTACAACAAGTTGGAAGAGTATTGCAGAAAGGAGCTTATTTATAAATTGGCTCATGACAGGGATGAGGATAGCAAGGACATGAATAGGGATGAGGTAGTGTGATTATGGATGGTGGCAGGAGGCTTGTGACAAAGAGGACGAAGTATTGAAGTTGTCGGAAGGATATTTCAGGGAGCTGTTGAACTGGGTAGGGGGTGGCTGCGGGCTGGAACTGGAGTGTTATGTAGACCGGAAAGTGAAGTTGGTGGAGATCACGGAAGAGGAAGTGCAAATGGTATTGAAGAGGAGGAAGAACGGAACATGCCAGGCATTGATGAGGTGTGAACAGAGATGATAATTGCAGTGGGAGAAGTTGGAGTCAGGTGGACGAAGAGGTTGTTGAATGTATGTATGAGAGAGGGTTGGGTTCAATCCCGAAGGATTGGAGGACAGGGTTAATTGTGCCGATATGGAAGGGGAAGTGGAATGTTTATGATCTGGGGAAGTACAGAGGAATTATGTTCTGAAGTCATGTCATGAAGGTGCTGGAGAACATTCTGGACAGGAGGATAAGAAGGTGTGAGGATAGAGATTGGAGAAGAGCATCAGGGGTTCAGAAAAGGTAGGGGATATTTTGAATCTGATGATGCTCATGATGATGTTCAGATGGGATGTTCATGCTGAGACAGCTCATGGTGAAGAATTTGGAGGTGAAAGGTGAAATGGCATTGGGCTTTGTGGACCTGGAGAAAGCCCTCGACACTGTCACGAGAGAGATGGCGATGGCGACACTGAGATGGATGGGAGTTTCACAAGCAGAGGTTGGGAGGTGTGTAATTCCATTGGTGTCGACATATCTGCCATTGATTGGGTTGCATGTCTTCACAAGATGGGACTCCACTCGTGCTTTTCATGGAAAAGAGAAAATATGTCCATTGGATCTCGTCTGGAAAGGTATACAGTATCAGAAGGCATTCATTGAGCTTGGTCAGGATTTGTATGTGAACTGTAAGGTCAGAATACACGTATGCCCCGATGCAGCCTGGTGAAGGCACTTTATTTATGTACCCGATCTGAGAATTTAGCTCAGCCATGGGTGTACCACAGCATAGTAAGATTCCACAATCCATGTTGTTGGGTATCTTTGTGTATTTCTAAATTAGTCATGTGTATGCTGCATTGGTCCTTCCACAATCCACTGCATCAGCATACCACTTTATTTGTACATATGCGTTGTCCGAGTTGATATCCAATTTCAACCCTCGAGGTGACCATCGATGGATTGCATGAACCCATTATCCAATCCCACAATCACACCCTCCCATTCCAACAACTACCCTTGATCAGTGGATGCCAACGTATAGTCATGTACCTCAACCGGAGACTTGACCTGGATGCTCAGTTGTCGTCAGGCTTACACATATTATGATATGATACAGGCTCTCTTGTACCCCTAATCTGTACTGCAGACTCTGCTTGGGACTTCTAATGAGCATTGCAGGGGTATCAGAGGGTCAGGAGTAGCATTCAAGGTAGGTTTGAGAGGTCTGGAAGCCACCTAGTACGAAATCCATGCAGACGCCCTCCATCGTGAGAACTGGATCCTTTTTTATGAAAATGCTGTTTTTTTCATAAGCTCTACCTCATAATCCAATAAAGCATAAATCATAATATTACAGATACTGAGAATATGGACGGGTGACTACAGGCTGACAAAATTTCATGCCAATTGGAGCTGTACTGGCTGAATGGAAGCCTCACGAAAATGGCCAATTTCCCCATTTTTGACCCCTTCCGGTATATGTACAGTGCATTCAGAAAGTATTCAGACCCCTTCACTTTTTTCACATTTTGTTATGTTGCCACCTTTCGCAAAGTCGAGGCTTGTGGAGGAGCTATATCACAACGGATCAGTATGGCTGAAGAAGAACTGTATTTTCAATTTGTTCCTTGGCGTTTGAAAGACGATGATTAGGGAGACTAACCAACCTGCCCACTATATTATCTACTGCTTGTTCCACCATCAATTTCAAATAACTATTCACAGTTTTGGAAATGGGAACATTGATTTTCATATCCAGCAAGTCATAGCCCATATAAATGAACCAGGATTAAATAGTTCCCAGATGAGTTCCGTCAGTCATTTTTTTGCCATATGATCAGGCCTCATAACATGGCCAATGACAAACCTCACATTCTCACTCAGTCTCTCCAAAATGTACATCTGGGAAACCCTCCCATCTACTTTATTAACAATACTCGAGAGGAAGTACAGTCACTCAAATGTCTGGACCTCATTATGAGTTATGATCTTTCTTGGGTAAACCACACTTCTAAGTTGGTCGCCAAAGAACTCCGTCAGGAAAGGTCCCAAGCCAGTCACCGAATGAGCATCTTTCATCATACAAGGTCCTTCCTTGGCATACATAAACTCTTATCCACCTACGAGGCCTTCATCTGCAGTTTAATGGATTACTGCTCCCCAATCTGGGCTGACACCCCTGCCTCACACCTTGTTCAGCTTAATCACATGTAAACCAAAGCCATCAATATCATTTGAATCTTGTGCGATGAAGCTGAGTCTCCGGGCCTATCACTTTCACATCACAGACAGGTCGGTGGTCTATGTCCTCAACCGCCTCCTTTCTGATCTTGTAACCTCTGCTCTCTCCATACTCTGCCCCCACTCTCTCCTCCCCCACCCCTCCACCCTGCACACCCCCTTCAACTAGGTTTCTGCAGGGCACGCATGCACTGCCAGGAGCCCCCTTCTGGTGAAACTACCAAAATCCAGAATAACTGTTCACCTCCACTCATACATTCCTCTTTTCCCCCACCTGTGTAACCAATTTCCAAATTCTCATCAATGGCATTCTTCCTTCTAGGTCTTCAAGACAGCTGTTCATCACCATCTTAGATCATCCCCCAACCAAAACCATGATATTTTCTATCTCTGTTAACCCTTCCCAAACCCCCCCCCCCCCCCTCTTTCCAAATGCCCAGTTTTCCCTTCCTGAGTGTTATCTTCTGTATCCATCTTGACCACCCATTTGTCTACCCCTAGTCCTCACACTTCCCCACATACATTTTTTTTTCTTTCTCTTTCTCTTTCTTTCTCTTTCTCTTTCTCTTTCTCTCTCTCTCTCTCTCTCTCTCTCTCGTCCCTCATTCCTGCTGTTGGTGGGTCCTCCCCTCCCCCCATCTCTTTCCATTGTTCCTTTTGTTCTGTTTCATCCTGATCCATTCTATGTTCTAGCTCCTCCATGAGCCAAGACTTTGGATCCAAAAAAAACCAAAACATCCATTAACTGGAAATATTTATCTGAAGCACCTTTGGTCCTGACCATTCTGGATAAAAGAAGTTTTACTGTACTACTACTAATACTAATAATTAGCAGGGACCAGCAAAACATAATCACATTGCAAAATGTAACTTCAAATCCTCAACTGCAATCCCTTCCAAACCCCAAGTCCTCAACCTCCCCCTCCCAACCATAAGGCTTCAATCCCATCTCCACTTCAAGCCTTCAAAAACCCCTCCTCACCAGCCCACCCACATCCACCACAACTCAACCTCCCCCCAGAAGCTTCAACCTCTCCGAACCAACTCTGTCCCATCTTTGCTCCACACCCACCCTCTTCCAAACCGCAATGTACCGCCTCCCCTCACCAATCTTTTCACTCATAGAAGCAAAAGGGCAATCCCACATTTCATATTTCTTCATTACCTCATCGAAACAGCAGAATATTGTACACCGCTCCTTTCTTATTCCATTTACAGGCGCTGTATGACATCATCACCGGGCACCGAAGGGGGCCCCAGCAATGACGCACACTGAAAGGGAGTACTCAGTTTTCACTCCGGTTTCTTTCCTTCTTGTTGTACACCGCTCCTTTCCTATGCCATCTCCAACTGCTGCAGGATGTCATTGCCGAACACTGTAGGGGGCCCCGGCAATGAGGCGCACTGAAAGGGAGTACTCAGTTTTCACTGTGACTCAGGTTTCTTGCTTTCTTGTTTGTTTGTTTTCTTGGTTGTTTGTCCGGGCAATTTCTCAGCCATCCTTTGAGCGAGAAAGCTGAAATTTCGGCACAATAGTGAGCAAGGGCTTTGGCAAAAACAGTATTTTTTGTTTTTTGATTAATAAATAAATTGATTGATTACTTAATTATTATCGATTAAAGAAGTACTTATTTATTTCCTTTCACATCTGGGCAATATCTCAGGCACCTTTTGAGCTAGGAAGCTAATATTTGGACATGGTAGTGACCAAGTGATGTGGCTATAGAGGATATGTTTGATTTATTGATTAATCAATAAATCGATTAATTATTTATTGATTAGTCAATTAATCAATTATTTTTTCCCAATTAATGCCTTATTTAATTAATTTTCAAAAAGTTACAGCTCCAGATGAAACATTGGTGGTTGAGGTATGCTATTAGCCAATTGATTAGGAAATTATTTTAAGATTATTATTTATTGATTTTAATTATGCAATTAATCAATCAATTATTGTACACCTCTCCCTCCCAATACCATCTCCATGTGCTGCATGGCGGTATCGCCGGGCACCGAAGGCTACCGCCCTGGCAATGCCACGCTGGAGGATGATATTTATTTATTTGGCATGGGAGCGGTGTACTTTGAATGTATCTGTACTTGTTTAACTCTTTTCCCCTCCCCTATCATGATATCACTGACTTCATAGAAGCCACGATTGAAACAGCACCATCATCGCTCCAACATGTCATGGCTCATCACAGTCGCCTGTCAAACTAACAATCCCATGAGATATGCGGCTACCCCATGGAATTGCAACTATCAAGTGACATTATCAGCATAATTGTGCCAGTAAATGACAGAAAACCAATTTTCTCCTTCATGATGCATGCATACATACACTGTTAAAAGTAAATAATGGCGGATGTTTTCTTTCATAATCTCGTGACACTCCTGAAACTCCTCAGAGGACAAAGACCTTTATAATGACGTGGGTTTTATGGTCCCTGGTTGAGTCGTTTTAGCGAAAATGGTCGGAAATAATAGCAAGTACCCGTGGAACCTCCACGGTAAAAACCTTTGTTGGAGAGAATGCCACAGTTATTTGGGCCTGCGTATTGGCAACAGACCACTGCCTCAATTGGTCGCCAGAAAAAAAAAAAGGCCTGGGTTTAAAACAAGATCAAACCCCCCTGCCTATGTGCATATATAATGCATCGTGATTATACAGCCAGGATAGATTCCAATTGCACTTACCCATCGGCTGACACCAGAGGCCTAAAGCCTAAGGACTGAAGCTTGAGGCCTATAACTACTGTGGTCTTAACACCTTTCGGCTCAAGCCTTTCGATATTTGCTGATCTTTTTAACTATAGCACTGGTCATTTTACACTGCAGGGAAAACTTATAGGGAGGGCCTGGCAAGTGTGAATATGACAGCTCAGAAGATGCATTTGGCTTCGCACATCACCAACATGGCAGCCGTATGATTTTTCAGGTTACAATTGTAGGTGGAGTCAGGCCAGCTGTCCAGCCAGTGGGCAGAAAGGAGCATTAATCGCATATGGACGAATGGACAAACAAGTGTATTATAACATAGATAATATCGTGGGCAGGTTGGTTAGTCTCCCTAATCATTGTTTTTCAAATGCCAAAGAACAAATTGAAAATACAGTTCTTCTTCAGCCATACTGATCCGTTGTGCTATAGCTCCTCCACAAGCCTCGACTTTGTACACAAAAAAAAAATAATCTAAATTCTGAAAATGAATTATTCTCAAGAAGAAGGTTCAGGGACAAACTAACCAAGGCCCTGTTCCTCTGCATTGCTAGTGAAAGAGTTAACTAATACTTGTCGGCTGAAGATATGATCATCAAAATATTTTGCACCAGCTACGATAAATATTATGTGACGAGGTTTTTGGTCCAAGTTGCTGATAAACAGCCAAAGAACTATTTTGCAAGATGTGGCCAAAAAAAAAGAAAGTTAAATCAACTCGAACATAAAAAATAAAACGGCATTCATTAGAGAGCATACCTCCCTCCGCCTGGTTGGCCATATCACTCAATGGTGAAGAATCACTTAAAAAATTATACGAGCTGGATCTGGATCCGGATCTTCACCAAAATGGAATCGATTCTTCCTTGTCAAACACACAACCTGTCCAACAAGTTTCGGTCCAAATCCATGCATAACTTTTTGAGATATCCTGCTATGTATCGTTTTTGGCCCTGTCTCCCAATGGTGAAGAATCACTTTAAAATTTAATAATTCTCATATCGGAATCCATATGCAGATCTTCACCAAATCGAATCGAATCGTACTTGTCAGACACCCAATCTGTCCACCAGGTTTCTTCCGAATCTGTCCACAACTGTTTGAGATATCTTGCTGCATCTCGTTTTTGGCCCCATCACTCAATGGTGAAGAATCACTTTTAAAATTCTCGTAGCCGGATCCGAATCCGCACCAAAATCAAATCATTTCGTCCTTGTCACATACGCTACATCTCTGCCAAATTTCGTCCGAATCCGTCCACAACTTTTTGAGATATTTTGTTCACAAACAAACGGACAAACAAACAAACAAACAGACAGGGGTGAAAACATAACCTCCATCCACCTTTGGTGGTGGAAGTTGTAAAATCACGTGTATTTTTTAACATAAATATTGAGAAACGTCGACAGGAGCAGTTTTATTATTTCAAGGTAATTCTACTTTCTCCAGTGGCAAAGACACTCCACCAAAAATAATTACTCGATATTCCAAGTTACTTTTCCATACCTTCTGCATCCAGCATCTTGGGAATGTCCAAGTATTTCTCTGCAACCTCAAAGGCATTGTTGAGGTTCGTGATTGGGTCGTCCTGGAATGAGAACCATGCGAGTGAGCTCTGCCCAATTCCATATTGCCACCCCCAATACCTTTGCTGTCCCACTACTGGCATCATATGACCAGCATCAAACACCACACTACTAGCAGCAACCCCACCTGATTGCACGACATCAACCCCTCCTTTCTTCCAACTAATCAGTAATGTGTCATATCCAGTGATGGGGTGCAACATGTTACTGTAAGCAGATTGTTGAAAACCGGCAACTGTAATCCACGACAATTACTCATGTTTATACCTGTAATCCAAATACGGAGATTTAAATGTATAGGCACTCCTCTTTAAGATGCCATTAAATAGAGAGAAAAAAACCTTCAAACATTAAAAGAGCAATCTGTATAAATACATATATAAAGCACAAAAAGGTCACAAACAACAAATTATTTTAAGGCTGTACATGTATCTTGTGATGTAACTTGTGACATTGCTTCATTATTGCAAAGCAGTTGGCACCACACAGCTCTTTAAGACGCAGCCTGTTCTATACCTAAAGTCTCAGCAGCGATGAATCCAACCATGGGGCTGACGGCTGGTAAAAGGAATACATTTGAGATGGAATTGGCATCCTTCTTCATGTGTAGAGGAGGGAAGGGCAGTGCGTGCTTGTGTGAGGCCTGGAAATACAAATCACCTCCACCTCTAAAGACTCCACAGACATAACAGGTGTAGGGGTAGTTTGAAGTGGTTCGGACACGTGGAAAGGGTGGGGGAGGGCAGCTGTCTGAAGACGTGTATAAATATGAATGTGAATGGAAGGAGAGCTAGAGGCCATCCAAGGAAAACATGGAATGAGCTCCTGAGAGATGATCTCAAAGTTAAAGGACTAACAAGAGGGCTAGCAACGGATCATGCAGCCTGCAAAGCAGCCATTAGGTGAATCACGGCTTACACATGCAAGCATGGAAACGGCCGTAAAACGATGATGATGATGGATGATGGATGAATGATGGATGATGATGATGGATAATGATGATGGATAATGATGATGGATGATGATGGATGATGATGATGGATGATGATGATGGATGATTCGTACTCGCTTTTCTATAAAACTAGAAGGTTGTCTCATATGTACTAATATATAGAGCACGTGTGTAGTTGTGAAGCCCTTCCTGTCCTGTTCACTTCCTGACAAGACTGCTCCTAATCGCTTGCAGCAGTGAATATGCTTAGATACAACTTATGAGGATTCAATAATTTAAACCTGTAATGAGAAATAAAGTTTGTGTGTCTTAATATTTGGAGGGAATCTTCGTCTTCTTCTTTTCCTATTGGTGCAGTGGGGTGCAAAGTAATGCCAAGGCAGCTTCATTCTGATTGGCTAGGCTGCCGGAGGGTAACAACCTGGATGGGTTGCCACTCCGATACAGTATACTTGACTGCAAATGTAGGAATTTGGAATTTGTTCAGGGTGCCGGCGACAGCTCGCATTCTCTTCACATATGACACCATGGGGTCTTTATCATCCACCAACTTATGCTAGAAAATGAGACACCGATGAATAGTGAGTGAATGAATGATCGTTTTAAGGCCATTTTCCCCGCTAGAGCGGGGGTTGGCCTTGCGGGCCCCATGACAATCATGGTTCCCTGTTTGAGGCAATGTTTTTATGGCCGGATGCCCTTCCTGGAGCCAACCCTTGGTCACGCTCTTACGATGCGCAGGGATACGGTGTACCTATTCTAAATCGGGGTACACACCGTGATCATTCATCCCAGCAAGCTGGTACTCAATTTGCCGACCTCGGAAGGATGACAGGCTGAGTCAACCCCCCTCGCGTTAATTCAGCAATCGATCGGGATTCGAACCCAGGATCCTAGGATCCCAAGCCGGCACCCTAACCGCGAAGCCAACACCAGGCTCAAAATGAGACCCCTATAAAAAACCACCTTCAGAGGCCATTTCCCCCCGCAGAGCGGTGGTTGGCCTTTTTCGGGCACCGTGGTTGTTGTTGTTTTTGTTGGTCCCCTTTTTGAAGCAATGTTTTACGGCCGGATGCCCTTCCTGCCGCCAACCCTTTTTGTCGCCTTTTACGACAAACAGGGAATTACCAGTGAACTGGTACTCAATTAGCCGACCTCGGAAGGATGACAGGCTGAGTCAACCCCCCTGGCGTTAATTCAGCGATCGACCGGGATTCGAACCCAGGATCCTAGGATCCTAAGCTGGCGCCCTAGCCGCTAGCCCAACACCAGGGCTTAAAATGAGACCCCTATACACCAGTAAAACTAAATAAACAAACAAACAACCAAATAATCTATATTATAAAATGAGTCGTCACTGTCTGTATGAATGTTACAACTTGAGAATGGATTAACGGATTTAAATGAAACTAATGACGGTGGATTCAGGGAACTCCTGTGAAGGTTGGTAATGCAAAAAAACAACAAAAAAAAACCCCAAGGAAGTATGTGTATTGGCACGCATGGTGAACCCCCATTAACAACAATCTTTTTTTTTTCTTCCAATTACACAAAGATTGGTATTCCCATCAGTGAAGTGACGGATCTTATATACCCCTTGTGCTCACATGATAGAACCAGGGAACCATTGGTAGGCGTGGATGACACACAACATATGTAAATTAGCGGATGTACACGTAGTAAATGAGAACAGCACTCAGTAGAGTGCATACCTCCACCAGGTGAACTGTTTACGGTTTGTATCCCATTGATAGGCCGGATCTGGATTTGGACCTGAACCAAAATCTAATCGACTTGTTCTTGTCACCAAACCAACTCATCCACCAAGTTTTGTCATAACTCATCCACAACTTTTGGAAATATCGTGCTATGTATCGTTTTTGGCCTCATCTGTCACTGGTGAAAAATCTCTTTAAAATTATAGTATCCGGATCCAGATTCAGATCTTCACCAAAATCTAATTTTGTCCTCGTCACAAACCCAACTTGTCCACCGAATTTCGTCCGAATCTGTCATTACCTTTTTGCGATATGCTGTTCACAAACAGACAGACAGACAGACAAGGGAGAAAACATAACCTCCCTCCACCTTCAGTGGTGGAGGTAATAACTGCAACAATAATTTATTGTTGCACACTAAAATGCAAAAAAAAAAAAATTGGGGGAAAAAAAAAGTTATTTGGATGTTTTGTTTTATACCTTTCTGAGCTTTTCATAATCGATGAGGTCTGGCCTGTGCCTGTGGATCAGTGCGTTGAATGCCAAACCATCCTTCCAGCTGTAATGACAACAGGATTAGCCAACCACATGAACATGTTCACATTACTCAGGCAGGAACTTTAATGTTTCCACTGACAACAAAAGCAGTTGCTATAATTTATAAAAAGATAAACCGTTAATATTCCTAGAGAAATTAAATCACTCTGCCTAGAGTAGAAAGGGAGGGGCAAATGAGGGGATGGTGGGAGGGAAATATTTGGAGGAAGAGTGCCAGAACCAGGAATTAAAGCAATTTATGTGGAAGGAGCCATGTCTTCCCATTAGTAACCCAGATTGACTGTGAAAGACATGTGACATAAACATGCACTTCACAGTCAATCTCATTAATGGATGGTGATTGAACAAGGTGTCATTTCCCCTGGGTGAAAAACAACGGCTGCACAAAATAGTTCTCCATGGTTGAAAACTAAAATGATGTCACGTATAACCTATAGATGGAATGTTTTTGATAATGACCAATCAACTGTCCACATTGTTAACAACGACATTTACATCCAATTATTTTGGTCCATGATGTTGCATGGTATCCCATGTCCACATGAGCGGAACTATTGAAAAGTACCGAATTTATGCATTTTCTGTTTTGTAACAATCAAAATTATCAACTTCAAAATAGATAGAACACTGATTCTATGAATATTGACAAAAGGCATTCCATGAACATCAATTGCTATAATAATAATAATAACTAGCCGAAACCCGTGGAACATCCACGGAAGGGAGGATGTGGTGTATGGATAGAGTGTACCATTATGGATGGCATAGGGGATTTGCTTGTCCGAGTAAGAGTTAGGAAGAAAGATGAGAATGAAGAGTGCGTATATGACCAACGATCGCCGACACCGGCACAAATGCATGCTCTGGATTGTCCACTCAGTGGACGGCTTGCTTTCGCCTTCGCCTGTCCAATCAGCGGACGGCTTGCTTCGCCTTCGCCCAACAGACGCCAATACGATGGCATCGTATTGGCAGTTAATCGGATGCTTTTGGGCCCCAACGTCGGCTAATTCAGATTTTTCGAGTATGGCTGTATGTGATAAACAAAGAGCGCGGTTCGTAGATCGTAAATCCATTCGTGCCATGGGCATCGGGTCACTGGGTGCGGCGTAAAAGGGATAACAAAGTCGAGTCCTTACGCTATTATTATATAGATAATAATAATAATAATAATAATAATAATAACAATAAAATAGGAGCAATGCCCCCTTGTGCTCACCTGGTAGAACCAGGGAACTACTACAAGGTGTGGATGACCCACAAAAGATGTAAATGCACCATGCAGAGATGCTTCCGAAAACGTTTGGTGAAAATACGATTATTAGTTTTAGTGAATCACAGGTGATGAAGGTTGTGTGGAAGTTTCATCAAAATTGTATGTGTAGTTTCGTAGAAGGAAACGGGGGGGGGGGCAAACCTGGCACCACTATGCCCCCCCCCCCCAACCCCCTGTAGAACCCCTAAGACTGACTTTTTAAATGCACGAACAAAGGTCAGTACATCACAGGTGATAAAGTTTATGCGGTAGTTTCATCAAAATTGTGGAGTTTCATCGAAATCTGGTAAATAGGTATTTGGGGGGGGGGGGGGGGGGGAGAGGGGAGAGGAGGGGGTCAAACTTTGGACTCACTTTGAACCCCCATAGTCACCCTCAGACTGATTTTTTCTAAATGCCATGAACAAACTTTGGTACATGATGAAGTGATGGTTGTGGATAAGTTTCACAGGTGATGAAGGTTGTGGTTAAGTTTCATCGAATTTGTGTGTTTAATCAAAATCAGGTAACTAACGATTTTTGGGAAGGGGGTGGGGGGGTCAATCCTGCACCCACTTTGACCCCTAGCAGACACCCTCAGACCGAATTTTTTTTTAATGCTGTGAACCAATTTTGGAACATCATGGGTGATGAAGTTTGTGGTCACATTTCAGCGAAATTGTGTGTCTAGTTTCAGAGAAACCCGAGTCTTTACATACTGACTGGCTAACACTCAAGCTACCAAAAGCGTCAGCAACTGACTAAAACAGATGCTGCACGATGCCAATACCTCACTTGAACTGCGTCCAGGTGAGGTTAAGTCAATTATAGTAGATGCATATTCTTGTTCTTGTGAGAGGAAAATGATGACATAACAGATAATATTTAGAGTTAGCTGTATGATGCAACGTAATGAAATATTGTTGTAATATGACAAAACACATAACGGCAATATCCACAATCGTCTCATTGATGGCATGCAAAAGCTCAATATGGGTATGAGATGAAAACAATTCAAAGGCTGTTAAATAGCTGCATGCAGGTAAGATGACCCAAAACTTTAAAAAGGCATATCAAAATGAAAGCTGCACCTGATGTGAAAGTTCTGGACATTGACATTTTTATAGGGTGCAGTTTTCCTTTGGCACCACAATAATAGTCCCTCTTTGGCAGACGTCTCTGCAAAGTAAGTAAATAAATAAATAATTACGGTAATAATAAAAAACAGGGTGGAACAAGATATAAAGGAAGTACATCCTGGGTCCTACCACACCTTGTTCTTACAATACACAGCCTTGACTTGAACCGTTGCAGGAAATCATGCACAGTGATGTTTCAGTCAAACCACCACGCTGACATCATTTACCTTCTACTGAGATATCCTGGATAGCAAAGCGTAAGATTATTGTCCAGATCATTCCTAGTGTCATCTTCGAATTACCATCGACGATCTCTGCAGGAAAAGAAGTGCAACTACGTATTAGACAAACATCATTGCAAAAGGGTCTACTTGCATCATATGTCGTCCACTCTTAAGGAATGGGTAGTAGGCTGTTAAGATGGCCTACAGGTACACACACCTGCCTGGATTTGAATCTTGGCCAAGCAATAAACTGTGAACCCGGTGTTTCACAGGTGGGGCGATTCATCAATTTGTGTGCCGTCCCTCGGATGGACATTAAACTGCTGTCCCATCTGCCGACATTAGTTGGTGGACATTAAAGATCCTACGACTTCCTTCACGAAGAGTAGGTAATAGGTGAGCAATTGCTGGCACCCTGAACAAATTACAAATTCCTGCCCTAACCTACAGGGGGCACTGCACCAACAGCATAGCCATGCACACAGCCAATGATGTTACCCCACAGCCATAGACTCAGCCAATGATGCTACCCCACAGCCTTGTGCTACATATGAAAGAAGAAGGAATGATAGGTGTTGAAGGCTTCAACAATAACACAACTATAAATCTACCCACCATTGGTACTTTTCACCTTTTTGAAAACTACAAACTTTCAATAAATGTTACAGCAATTTCATAAGCCAAAAAAAAAGGAGAAACTCTCAAAGAAAACCCATAATAAGTTATCCAGAGAGACATGTGTTTAAATTTTAAAATCTGTGTTG
The DNA here is from genome assembly GCF_964187855.1 of Myxine glutinosa. Classification (NCBI taxonomy): domain Eukaryota; kingdom Metazoa; phylum Chordata; class Myxini; order Myxiniformes; family Myxinidae; genus Myxine; species Myxine glutinosa. The sequence goes on along the minus strand of NC_136261.1, from coordinate 237,787,693 downwards.
CTATCGCGAAGGTGCATCAATTTGTACTTGCATCATTCTTGAACAAGAACTTGATGAAACTTCTGCAATTTATTTAAGGAGTGTTAGATTTTCCACAAACAAGACAACTATAAAACATGCTGCACCCCACACAAAAATATGAACCTCTACCAATCCAAAAAAACTATCTCAAGCCTCCCTGTTATAACGATTTCAACCATCACCTTTTGTTGAAAGTACATTTAAAAAAACAGGTAAAGTTAAGTGAAAAACAACCCTGATCTTTTCTACACCCGCTAATTCACCCCAGATCCACTTTTTTGAAATTCCAACTTCTTTCCTGGAAGTCCTTGCAGTGTCCATGTGTTTTATACCTCTCCCACCTCCCTCCAAGCCCTCTCCCTCCCACAGTTCTCTCGATGTCCATGCTCTCAAATGTTGTGTTTGTGTCCTTCCCCCTCTCTCCCCATCTTGTCTACCGCTCCCCTTATCTTGTGTTTTATGTGTCGGTTTGACCTTTTGTGTGATTAATGTTAGCACTTTCACGAGCCTCGATCTTGCATACAAAAAAAAAAAAAAAAAAAAAAACTTAAAAAGAAACAGGGCTTTTGCTATAATGAATAGAGGAAGCAACCAATGCTTGCCATCACATGGCCATGCCATGCTCCCCATGGATATCAACCACTGGGGTCTGCACTATCCCTTAAATCCTGGGTGCAAGAAAGCAACACGTACCATTTTACCATTTTTAACCTCTTTGGTATGACTCGGATTTGAACTCGGAAAGAGTTGGAGTTGAACTACAGACTCTAACCGAATTAGAGTGAATGCTCTAACCACAATTACACAGAGTCTGGTACAACAAACAACATGCATTTTAAAGGCCATTTTCCCTGCTAGAGCGGGGGTTAGCCTCGCGGTCCCCATGACAATCTTCTCCATTTTGCCCTATTTTCTGCATCTCTCCTTGTTAACCCCCTTGCCCGCATTTCTTCTTCCACCATCTTTAGCCAAGTCTTTCTCGGTCTTCCCCGTCCTCTACTTCCTTCTACATTCATTTCCATCACTCTTCTCAACCAGTCACTTTCATCCTTCCTCAACACATGACCAAACCATCTCAACCTGTTCCTCTTCACAGCATCAATCACAGGCTCTATTCCCATCATCTTTCGCAATTCATCATTTGACTTCCTCTCTCTCAACGATACTCCGCACATCCATCGAACCATTCGCATTTCCACCCTTTCCAACCTTCGTTGCTGCTCTACGTTCATTACCCATGTCTCGCTCCCATAAATCATAACACTTCTCACACATGCAGCATACACCTTTCCCTTCAGCTTCAACAACACTCCCCTCCTGGTCAGCACACCACTCGGTTCCCGAAACTTCTTCCATGCACATCTCACTCGAGCAACCATTGCCGAGTCTGATCCACCTTCTCCATTCAGCATGTCTCCGAGGTAGCAAAATGTTTTCACACCTTCCAGCTTCACACCGTCTCCAAGCTCCAACTAATTTCCTCCATCTGCAGCTCCCTCTGTGCACACCTTACATTTGAATGTAGCTGCCACAATGGTTAATGACCCTCTCAGACCACTACATTTTTGATGAACCCACTCAGTGCACATTGTACATTGAATGGAGTTCACTCCGTCACCCTTCTTACACACAGCACAGGGCCACTTCCCAGTTCTTTCCACCTCACCACATGCTTTACCACTTGCCATCACCTTCGTCTTTCCGATATTCACCTTCAGACCTTTTGTCTCCATACATTCCTTCCACTTGTTCATCTTTTCCTTCAGTCCATCCATACTTTCCGCAATCAACACCAGATCATCTCAGTCCATCCATACTTTCCGCAATCAACACCAGATCATCTGCATACAACAACTCCCATGGTAAACCCTCCTTTACGTTCTAACCCAGCACCTCCATCACAGCTACAAATAGTAGTGGACTTAGTACCGACCCCTGATGCACTCCCACCTTCACCTCAAACTCACCACTGTTCCCGTCCTTCGTCCTTACAGCTGTGCGCGCTCTTTTGTACATTGCCATCACAACTCTGATCAACCATTCCTCCACTCCTAACTTCCTCAATGCCCATGTCAATACTTTGCGTGGAACCCTATCGAATGCTTTCTCCAGATCAACAAACCCAAGAAACAACTTCTTCCTCTTCTCCATGTACTTCTCCTGCAACTGCCTCACAATGAAAAGCGCGTCTGTCGTTCCTCTTCCTGGCATAAATCCAAACTGCATTTCGTCGATCTTCACTTTCTTCCTTATCCTCCTCTCCAACACCCTTTCCAATACCTTCATTCCATGCTCCAATAACTTTATCGCTCGGTACGAGCCACACTCCAGAGGGTCACCTTTCCCCTTGTATAGAGGGACGAGGGTACTCAGTTCCCAATCCACTGGAATGCGGCCTTCTTTCACCACCAGATTACAGATCTCTGTCATTCTCTTCACACCCCAACTTCCTGCTGCCTTCAACATATCTCCCACAACTCCCGTCGGCCCTCCCGCTTTTCTACTCTTCATTGCTTTTATCACTTCCTCAACTTCCTTCTCAGTTATCTTCTCTGCCGGTCCTAAAACTGGGTTACTCTCTATGTTGCCATCCCATTCATTCTCTGTATTCAACAGCATTTCCATATATCTTTTCCATCTTCCTTTAATTCCATCTGGGTCCACAACGATTTGTCCCACTTCATCCTTCAAGCAACTCACCCCCATAACATCACACCTCTCTTTCGCTATCTGCTTTGCAATCCTGAATACAGCTCTCTGACCCTCTTCTGAATCCAAGCGGTCTCCGAACATTTTCCTACATGCCTCCTGCGCCTTTGCTACCTCTTTCTTTGCAGCCTTCTTGGCTGCCTTATAACTTTCATGCTCTGCTGTTTCTGCTCCCGTACCCTTCGCCTTCTGCCATGCCTTGAACTTCTTCCTCTTCTCGTCAATCCTCTTTCCAACTTCATCATCCCACCACCATGTTTCCGAGTGCCTCGGTGGTCCTTTTGTCCATCCACAATCCACATACCTCACCAACGGCTCCCAACAGACTAGCTTTCATTGACATCCAACCACTTTCAAGCTCAACCACATCATCCTCTACCCTACTCAGCCTCTCTTTTAATGCCTCCCTTACCGTCACCTCTTTCAACCTCCAAACCTTCATTCTCGGTTGGTACTTCACCCGCCGAGCTCTCCTCGCACCTTTCACCCTTATGTCGCAGACAACCAAGTGGTGCTGTGAAACAGCCTCCTCCCCCGCATCACCTTTGTGTCCTGGAGGTGCCCCCTATCTCACCTACGCACCATCAGGTAATCAACAGTTGTCGTCGACCCACCTGACATGTATGTAACAAGCTTATTATCCTTTCTGGAACTGAGTATTACAAATCAACAAAATCAGCAAACTCCAAAATCCTTTCACCTTCTCCATTTCTCACACCATATCCGTAACCCCCATGAACTCCCTCAAAACCGTCCATACTCCTTCCCACATGTCCATTTAGGTCTCCTCCTACCACAACAACTTCCTCATCTTTCACGTTTTCCATCAGCTTCTCTATCGCACACCAGAACTTGTCCTTCTCTTCATCGCTCCGACCAACCTTGAGAGCATATCCCGAGATGACGTTCACCAAGAGCTTTCCAATCATCATTTTCACCATCATCAACCTATCACTTACTCTAGTCACACTCACCACACTGTCTACAAACTCCTCAGAAAACAGGACACCAACACCATTCATGCCCTCCAGGCACCCTTGCCACATAAACTTGTATTTCTGCCCCTGCCTACCCTTCACCATTCTCACAGCACTTCCCTTCCATCTTGTCTCCTGCACACAACATATGTCCACTCTTCTTCTGACCAATACTTCCACCACTTCTCCTGATCTCCCTGTCATTGTCCCTACATTCCATGTCCCAAACCTCAGAAACCGATCTCCACTTCGGGCTGTACCCTGCCGATATGTAGTTGTAATTGTCATGGTTCTCTTTTTGAGGCAATGTTTTTATGGCTGGATGCCCTTCCTGACCACAAAGTCTGGTAATTCAGCAAAATTGTGTTTTTACAGAAACACAATCCTCTCCCCCCCAACCCACCCCCACCCCTCCAATCCCCTCCCCACCCCCCACCCCCCCAAAAAAAAATTGGTAGAGCTATCTTATAAACGTGTCGGTGGATCAAGATCAAGTGGAATGTAGCTTACCAAAGCAAAGTATTGTTCTTTGTGGTCAAATATGGTCGTTCTTCAATTTGTTCTTCATCGATTCAATTTCAAATACCGGCCATAACACTACGTACTCAAGCGTGGAGCTTTACTAGTAGAAATAAGAGAGCATTACAAATAACACCTGCACTGACCTTCATACTCAAGGTCTGTACCTTCAAGCATCATGTCTGAAATGTCCCAATAATAAGAATTATGTATACTAGGGCATGCCCGTACTATATATAAGCTAGGACGTGCCCGTACGTGGGTGCCCGTTCCTTGCCAAAAAAAAAAAAAAAAAAAATATTTGTGTAGGGGTGTGTGTGTGTAAACATCCTAGGGCGTGCCCGTACGTGGGTGCAAAAAAACATGCGTGCAAACAACAACAACAAAAAAAAACTTTGAAACCACGTGGCAGTAACGACCACAGAACCCCCCCCCCCCCCTCTATTTACATGAATGGTTTGGTCCATTCGCAACGACCACAGAACCCCCCCATCTATTTACATGCAATGGTTTGGTCCATTCGCAACGCCAAAGCGAACGGCGAACGGCTAAATCGCCATAGCTCGGTAAGTACTTGTCCGATTAATTTCAAACCTTGAAAAGGCACATCCTCGGGTCCCCAGCAATATACCTGGCAAGTTTAAAGTATATCGGACCCGTGGTTGTCGAGAAACAGCGGTCACAGACAAACACACAGACACACAGACACACAGACACACAGAGATTACTGGAATTATATTATGTATATATATACATATAATTATATATATATTTGCATATATATATATATATAATTATATATATATATATGTTTTTTTTTTTAAAGGTTGAAATATCGGTTGTTAGTGTTAACAATGACCAAAAAAAAATGACTGACAGGTAGGTTGATGGAGAGGTAGGACAATTTACCTTTGAGTTGTCTAGTCTTTGTTCAATTACTGGCCTGACTATAAACTGCTGGATTTGTGCTTCACAGACAAGGTGTTGCATCGCAAAGGGGCACCGTTCTTCATATGAACATTGAGCAGGGGACCATCTACAAGCATTTGCTGGTGGATGTTAAAGATCCTTTTGGTTGGTGGATCCTACTACCTCTTTCAACGAGGAGTAGACACGTTATTGCTGTCCCCTGACCAAACACTTGCCAAAAATGCAGGGAGCAAGTGGTTTGATCTTCTCGGATAGTGCTCAACAGTAGGTTAACTGCTTAACTACCTCAGAGCTTAGTTAGTGCGTGAGCTGCAGCTCAAACACCATAAACAACTAGATATCTGCGATCACAAAGCGATCACCATGGGAAAGCCTCCCCTGACTGTGATCCAATGATGGCATATTTTTTCGAACCACCATATGACCTTGACCGTCAACATTTATGGATAGAGTGTTAATTAAGAAAATGTATCCCCATGTGCAATCTATCCATAAAACTCAATATCATGAAAATGGGAGGAATTTTTTTCAAGTTATGATCAAAAAGGTGTTTTTTCTTAATTGGTCCACAATCCAACAAAAGAAGGTCAAGCACCCAAATCAAATATCAGGTGCACCACTTCAGTGCAGGTCCACTATTACGATGCAAGAACATCTTGGAAGGCCAAGCGGTCTTTGAAATTCTACATTGGCAAAATTGAGCGATGACAAAAAAATGCGTTACCGTGAAATGGGGTGAATAGGGACAGCAAGGTGAATAGGGATACAAACTGAAAAAAAGTTCGGAAACTTTTTTCGCCGAAAATTGATAACCATACTGATTCGTTGATATTTGGGTTGAAAGTGGTCTCTTGTTTTTTTTTAAAAAGCAACTTATAGTCCCTATTAACCCCATATATGGGTTAAATAGGAATAAATAGGATTTTTATGGCTGTCCCTATTCACCCCGTTTTACGGGTGAATAGGGACAGTCACTAATACAAAAAAATAATAATCAAGAAATAGGGACAGTTTGGAGAAACTTTTTATCCCATTTTTTTTTTCATTGTCACCGTGGTTTATATTATGGGTGCATATTATGTGCATCCATCTGAGCATGGTGTTGGCTTAGCGGTTAGGGTGCCGGCTTGGGATCCTAGGATCCTGGGTTCGAATCCCGGTCGATCGCTGAATTAACACCAGGGGGGTTGACTCAGCCTGTCATCCTTCCGAGGTCGGCAAATTGAGTACCAGCTTGCTGGGATGAATGATCCTGGTGTGTACCCCGGTTTAGAATAGGTACACCGTATCCCTTCGCATCGTAAGAGGTGACTAAGGGTTGGCGTCAGGAAGGGCATCCGGCCATAAAAACATTGCCTCAAACAAGGAACCATGATTGTCATGGGACCCGCAAGGCTAACCCCCGCTCTAGCGGGGAAAATGGCCTTAAAACGATCATTCATTCATATTCATTCATCTGAGCTATCAATTTAGCAATAAGTTGGAAACTCAGGATTGTTTCTTGATTATTATTTTTTTGTATTAGTGACTGTCCCTATTTACCCGTAAAACAGGGTGAATAGGGACAGCCATAAAAATCCTATTTATTCCTATTTAACCCATATATGGGGTTAATAGGGACTATAAGTGGCTTTTTAAAAAAAACAAGAGACCACTTTCAACCCAAATATCAACAAATCAGTATGGTTATCAATTTTCAGCGAAAAAAGTTTCCGAACGTTTTTTCAGTTTGTGTCCCGAGTCACCTTGCTGTCCCTATTCACCCCATTTCACGGTATTTATTTCAGACAGCCATTTGACCTTGACCTTTAACTCGGAGGGGTATGATCTACATTCAATGTAAATGCTACTTGCTCTGGGCCATCTATAAAGGGCAATTTTGTTCTGATCAGACAAAAACAAGTCAAGTTATGGTTAAAAAAAAAAAAGAAAGAAAAAGAAAAATGCTCTATAATTAGGTCATAACCTTAAAATTAGATCGAGGAGAAAACAATTATGTCAACCCCACATACTTGTTATTCCCATTGTTGATGAAAATGTTCATTCTGAAAGTCCTAGTCGGATCTGAGACACAGCTCAGTCAGAAAAAAATAAGGGGGGGGAAAAAAAAACCTAAATGGTAGGTAGTTTAGAATTCTAGGGGTCTAAGAAATTATGAGGTACCATGAACAAAAATTGGGGGCACTAATTGTAGAAACAACCCCTACAACAGGTATAAGATCCCCCTATCCTATAGCTACCCATCCTATCCTATATGAGTCAAAACAACATTTTAAACTGTACCATCACATTTTGCATTTATGAGTGATATTTTTATTCTCCAATAGACCATTTTTGCTTAAATGTTTTAAAAATTCCAAACCTTTGTCAATTGAGCTGCACCACTGGTGTCAGGCAGAACAGTGGCCGCAGGGCGCACCAAACATATTGAACAAACAACATCACAATCATTTTAAGGTATGCTCAATTCTTCAAAACGAAGCCAAGCTCATATTCTAGTTAAATACAACCAACAGCACAGCTGTTACCACATTAGGGTGGAGATGAGCAGAGTGGTTTTGTAAAAGTCTTTACCAAATGTGATGGGGGAAACAATTAATGTACGGAAATGTGGACAAAGCTGCTAAAGTTTACAGCAACAGGATGGGCAGTGACCTTGGAATGAAGCTTACCAAAGCAAATTGATTAGCCGGTGCAAAAATAAACAGTAGGCACCAAAAGAAAACAGATTACACACTCTTTACATTGTCTGAAATTCAATCTGGTAACAAGAACAGAGTACAGTGCGTGCAATGTCAGTAAACAAGCGAATTTCTTTTTTAACGGAAGGAGACCAAGTACAGAAAGCCGCAAGGTAAGCAAACCTTGATAACACAGGAAACAATGCAAAGTAGGATTGCAGTCAAAGGGATTGCCAAAGAAGGTGACAAAGTCATGGCCATTTTCATATAATTTGGCCCCTTTACAGAAAATTTAAACTGTGATTAAGCAAAATAAACAGGAAGTTTTGCGATATGAAAGAAAGCTCGATATGAAAGAAAGCTCACCTTCTGCTCCAATAGATACCAACTTCACGCCTTTACCCGCAATGAAGTCTAGAGCTTTATTCACGTTGGAGATCTTGTGCACCTCATTTTCCCTCGTTCAGGCTTTGGCAGCCGCTCTCTCCTGGGTAAGACAAAATCTTTGATCACGTCAATGGTCTCCATTCTTACCCACATGAAAACAAGCATTGATCAGCGAAGGTTGGCAGAGGTTAACATTGGGCATGCATGGAGAGTATGGAGTATGGTCCTTATTACTCCCACAAAATATGAACTGGTGTCCACATCTGCTGAAAAATAGTCATCAATACTGTTTTAAGATTCTCCGCCTTGTCTGATGTTTGGGATGGAAGATGACTGCGGGTGAAAGTTCAGACCCCAACTTCAAAAGCAAAAGGCCTGGAATTTACTTGATGCAAAGGTTATGTCTGCAGCAGCATTGTGATCGAGGGTGGGTAAAGCCTTATTGCATTCCCTCACTCGAATATGCTGGATTCCAATTGCTGCTCCGGATAGAAATTCCCACACCTTGCAACTGCCGTGCAACATATCCAGGTTGCTCTTTTAGCCACGGAAACATTCACAACTTGTTTGTGAGGGCATCAATGCTCTTAAGTGCATCCGGCTTCCACCACTACTAAGTCATGTATAAACAAAAAAGAACTGGAACGGCACTCGGTAATGTGCATATCTCTGCCAGGCAGAACTGTTTACGTTTTGTATCCCAATGATGGCCGGCCCCGCATCCAGACCTGAACCAAAATCGAATTGGCTTGTTCTAGTCAACTAACTAACTCATCCACCACATTTCGTCCGAATCCGTCCACAACTTTTGGAAATATCCTGCTCAAAGGACAGACAAACAAACAAACAAAGATGGCGAAGACATAACCTCCATCCACCTTCGGTGTCGGAGATAATAAGTAAGTGGTTGATGAGGAGGTCGAGAAACATGACTGTCAGGATATTTCCACGTGCTTTTTCACATAGAGCGGTTTTGCTATAACCTTTTCAGCGTTAGCCTAATAAAAGCAAAACAAAAAACTAGTATTATACATTGCATGGCAGGAGGTAAGGTCAAATGTGAGCGAAGGAGTCACCAGAAATATGTAGTCGCAAACACAAATGATCCCTCTTTAATGTACAAAGGAGAAAAGATAATTTGGATTATGTACATATATGTTTTGGCCCAACACCCAAATGCCCCTTTTCTCCCCCATCTCATTCGCCAGTCTCTTGCCAACCTTCTTCCCCACAACTGCCGCTCATCCTCCCCAAGATCCCCACTTAACCTTCCTTACAGCATCTACATTCATCTTCTCAAACATAAATTACCATGTCCTTCACCCAAACGACATAAATGTACATATTATAGCCACCTTATTCAAAGGACAAGTCATTGTGCTCAGGTAGCCAGCTACACTAGTCAAATTGAAATGACTGCCCTAAAGAGAGCTTGAGGGGTTGGAAATTCAGGACAGTCGCGTCCTAATAAATGATGCCATCAGCAGCCAGGGAGAGGCTGAGTGACAGGAAAAAAATGAATTAATTAATGTACAACCTCTAATATGGCCCTATTCAGTCTCATACCATCCGCATTTTCTGTATGTATGCACAAATAGTGATGGTCAAACCACAACAACACCAACCACCTGCCCCCTTCCCCCACCCACCCAACAACCCGTCCTCAAATCCTTCACTAATACAACCACAATCCTACAAGAAACGAATGTGGCACGAAAGAGCATCATTGCCATCATGCTTCCAAACACAAACACAGCAGTTCTCAGATTCGACACAGCATATCTCAGACCAGCTAAAAAGCAAGCAACATATTTGATAGAAGGTGATGATGAACTGAAAGTTCTGAAGTTAATCAAGAGACTTTAAAAGGCTGGAATATGGGCTGGCAGGACAGCCTAGAGGTACGCCGCACACTAGTCTCTAAACTGTCCAGCCTGGGTTTGAATCCAGACCCAGCTATAAAATGTCATCACGGTGTTTCACACGCAGGGTGATTGATCAATGCGTGTGTGTGCCGTCCCTCGGTTGGCCGTTAAGCCGGGCATCCCGTCAGCCAGCATTAGATGGTGGACAATAAAGGTCCCAGTGTCCTTCGCGAAGAGTAGATGAGCTATCATCGGCACCATGAACAACTTCCAAGTTCCTGCTCTAATCTTAGTCAAACGTCAGGCCTGGAGGGCTGGTTAGTGAAAGACTTGGACCAAACTTCCCCCAGTAAACCCTGGGCCAAGCTTCCCCCAGTAATCCCCAAAATAATGCGAGAATAATTGTGGCCATTGAAGAAGAAGAAGAAGAAGAGGTAGAGGAAGAAGAGAAGCTGGAATATGGTTTCATCGGGCGGAAAAAGGGGGGTAAAGGCGTGCAGGTGAGTAGTGCACCTGGATTTATTTAGACAAATTGGGAGTAGAATGAGTGATGGAAGCGTTTGATCAAATGAGGCTGGAGCGGGATGATGAATGAAAGAGCCGATTGTGAAAAACCAGAATAGAGTTAAACGACAATGTAAACTCGTGCCTTTCAGGCCGCAAGTTCAAAAATTATCTTTAGAAAGGAATTCCAACATACTTTGTTCAAATTTTGAACTTGAAAAGAACACTAAATCCAGAGATCATGGCCCTGACTGCTGGGAAACTCTTAGCCGACAGAGATAAACTACAATGATGTTTGCGAACCTCTGATTGATAAAAGCGGAGTTCTCTCTGCTGCAAAAAATTATTTTCAGTGAAAATTAACATAGGTACACGAGTTTTACCAACGAAACTTAAACTCAACTTACAAAAACAACAAAACCAAGTTTGAACTGCAAGTCTTTGCACTTCCATGAAAACAAAAATCCCGGGAGGAGGAATTATTTGCACAAAAAGTGGATTCCTCCAGCACCGTGCCATGCCCACTCGCCCTCCCTTGCTACACCCGCACCGCACATGCCCAAATAAGGTGGCAAAATGCTATGTCTGCCACGAATGGCGTTTCAAGTGTGTGCGAGGATTTTTGCAATTCTGATATTCCCCCCCCCCCCCCCCCCCCCAAAACTCCCCACCAAAAAAAAGAATGCATTACAGCTTGGTTTGAATGAGCTTCAGATGAAGGGCACAATCGGCTTTAAAATATCCATTTACACGTTCTTACATCAAGTCAATGGCCAATATCTTCTGCCTGCAGAGATGAAAATGCAACAGTTTTCCACAACCTCATCGACATGCCTGGAAAGTTCCCCAATTGCTCCAGAAATAAAATACCATTTCATCACAAGGGGCTCAGGCGGGCTTCCTCATCGATTTTACATGAGCAAACTTGGGAAAGAGGATTATAGAGCGGAGCAAAGTACTCACAGGGAGGGGTTTCAACTGGCAGTAACTTTGAACCTTGAATGCACACGTGCGGTTAAAGTAACACCATCACGTGTGTTGGCAAAATATCTCATGTACAGAAAGGGATTATGGCCTTGTCGTTTCAGAATTCCACTTATCATGCAAGGAGATGTGCTTTATACCAAGTTGAAATTGGCTTGTTACACAGTTTCACGGGGCAGCCCGAGGCCAATGTAAATGTGTTGTGTAGTCTGGCAGGACCCTGAGAGAGAGAGAGAGAGGGGGTAGAGAGGAAACGGAAATGGCTTCAGACTTCCAGTCACAGAACAAGGCCCAGCCCTTCAGTATGTAACTAATATGTTGCCCCCGCTGGATCAATTCCCAGCTTTGCTCACCATGCTCGACTGCACAAAACTCAAATTGAAAGATTCCTTTGACTGGAGGCTTGAGTGTAGAGTTAAAAAAATGAATATCAGGTTCATATGTTTCCATCAGACATTATATCAACTACAAGGAACGACTTCATTAATTAATAACTCCAGAGAAATGGAATGCATCAAACTCTTCTTGGCTTTGATTTCAGGGGAAGAATTTATTCATCATGTGCCATGTACACTGTCTGTACCGAAGACACTCCCTGGGCTCTCCAAGGTTAAAAAGCCATAACAATGAAAAAAAGAATTCATAAGAAAAACAAGGGGTATGAAAGTAGGGTGTAAGTCACGTACAACTGGCTAAGACAAACGACAAAGCAGAACACTTTCAATACCAAATTAATTCATTGAAGCTGTGGATTTATATAATTTCTGGCAGCGTGGCTGTGCTACTGATGCAATTCCCCCTGTAGGTTAGCCAGGATGTCAGCGATAACTCAGCCACATTTCTTCAAAAGACATGGTGGGAACTTTAAAGTCCACCAAGCAAAGAACACATGCAGGTCCCCAGCACAACGTTCATGCAAGGGTCGGTAAACTCATCGATTTAACACTCGGAGTGATAAGCGCCAGTCCAACAGTTTATAGTTGGGCCGAGAATCGAACCAAATTTTGATGGCTCAAAGGCAAGCGTGGAGCCAGTGATTTTTTTCCCCCGTTTCAAAAAAGTGTCTTTTCTGTTACTAAATAAATAAATAAATAAAATTGCACCCATGTCGGAAGGAGCGGTTTAGTTTGGCATTTTTAATATGAAATCGGCAAAGCCGAGAAACAAATGAAACCCATAATAATTATCCTTTAGAACCATCCAGAATTACCCTTTATAATCACCCTTTAGAAACTTTTAGCATTACCTTTAGAATTACCATTTACAACCCATTATAATTACCCTTTAGAACCATCCAGAATTACCCTTTAGAACCCTTTAGAATTACCCTTCAGAACCCTTAATAATTACCCTTTACAACACTTTAGAATTACCCTTTCGAACCATCCAGAATTGCACTTTATAATTACCCTTTAGAATGCTTTAGAATTACCCTTTAGAACCATCCAGAATTACCCTTTATAATTACCCTTTAGAACCCTTTATAATTACCCTTTAGAACCCTTAATAATTACCCTTTACAACACTTTAGAATTACCCTTTAGAACCATCTCGAATTGCACTTTATAATTACCCTTCAGAACCCTTAATAATTACCCTTTACAACACTTTAGAATTACCCTTTAGAACCATCTAGAATTGCACTTTATAATTACCCTTTAGAATGCTTTAGAATTACCCTTTAGAACCATCCAGAATTACCCTTTATAATTACCCTTTAGAACCCTTTAGAATTACCCTTCAGAACCCTTAATAATTACCCTTTACAACACTTTAGAATTACCCTTTAGAACCATCTAGAATTGCACTTTATAATTACCCTTTAGAACCCTCAATAATTACCCTTTACAACGCTTTAGAATTACCCTTTAGAACCATCTAGAATTGCACTTTATAATTATCCTTTAGAACCCTTTAGAATTACCCTTCAGAACCCTTAATAATTACCCTTTACAACACTTTAGAATTACCCTTTAGAACCATCTAGAATTGCACTTTATAATTATCCTTTAGAACCCTTTAGAATTACCCTGCAGAACCCTTAATAATTACCCTTTACAACACTTTAGAATTACCCTTTAGAACCATCTAGAATTGCACTTTATAATTACCCTTTAGAACCCTTAATAATTACCCTTTACAACGCTTTAGAATTACCCTTTAGAACCATCTAGAATTGCACTTTATAATTATCCTTTAGAACCCTTTAGAATTACCCTTCAGAACCCTTAATAATTACCCTTTACAACACTTTAGAATTACCCTTTAGAACCATCTAGAATTGCACTTTATAATTATCCTTTAGAACCCTTTAGAATTACCCTTCAGAACCCTTAATAATTACCCTTTACAACACTTTAGAATTACCCTTTAGAACCATCTAGAATTGCACTTTATAATTATCCTTTAGAACCCTTTAGAATTACCCTTCAGAACCCTTAATAATTACCCTTTACAACACTTTAGAATTACCCTTTAGAACCATCTAGAATTGCACTTTATAATTATCCTTTAGAACCCTTTAGAATTACCCTGCAGAACCCTTAATAATTACCCTTTACAACACTTTAGAATTACCCTTTAGAACCATCTAGAATTGCACTTTATAATTACCCTTTAGAACCCTTAATAATTACCCTTTACAACGCTTTAGAATTACCCTTTAGAGCCATCTAGAATTGCACTTTATAATTATCCTTTAGAACCCTTTAGAATTACCCTTCAGAACCCTTAATAATTACCCTTTACAACACTTTAGAATTACCCTTTAGAACCATCTAGAATTGCACTTTATAATTATCCTTTAGAACCCTTTAGAATTACCCTTCAGAACCCTTAATAATTACCCTTTACAACACTTTAGAATTACCCTTTAGAACCATCTAGAATTGCACTTTATAATTACCCTTTAGAACCCTTAATAATTACCCTTTACAACGCTTTAGAATTACCCTTTAGAACCATCTAGAATTGCACTTTATAATTATCCTTTAGAACCCTTTAGAATTACCCTTCAGAACCCTTAATAATTACCCTTTACAACACTTTAGAATTACCCTTTAGAACCATCTAGAATTGCACTTTATAATTACCCTTTAGAACCCTTAATAATTACCCTTTACAACGCTTTAGAATTACCCTTTAGAACCATGTAGAATTGCACTTTATAATTATCCTTTAGAACCCTTAATAATTACCCTTTACAACGCTTTAGAATTACCCTTTAGAACCATCTAGAATTGCACTTTATAATTATCCTTTAGAACCCTTAATAATTACCCTTTACAACACTTTAGAATTACCCTTTAGAACCATCTAGAATTGCACTTTATAATTACCCTTTAGAACCCTTAATAATTACCCTTTACAACGCTTTAGAATTACCCTTTAGAACCATCTAGAATTGCACTTTATAATTACCCTTTAGAACCCTTAATAATTACCCTTTACAACGCTTTAGAATGACCCTTTAGAACCCTTAATAATTACCTTTTACACCGCTTTAGAATTACCCTTTAGAACCCTTTAGAACCATCTAGAATTACACTTTATAATTACCCTTTAGATCCCATTAGAATTACCCTTTAGAATCATCTAGAATTACCCTTTAGAACCCTCTAGAATTACCCTTTAGAACCCTCTAGAATTACCCTTTAGAACCCTCTAGAATTACCCTTTAGAACCCTTCAGAATTACCCTTTAGAACCCTTCAGAATGACCCTTTACAACCCTTTGGCATTACTCTTTGGAACACTTTATAATTAAACACGGTGGGTTACAAAGTTCTACTTCATTTTTTATGGACCAAAGGACATGGTCAATTATTGAAGCAGCTTCACCACTTTAAAATGACCTCGCTCCTCTCTGGGTATGTGCAATCGGGACAAATTCAAAGCCAAAGTACCGGTACTGTTAAACCGCAAACTTATCTTCCTGTTCAGGTTCCGATTCATGTCCAAAATAGAACATTAAATTTAAATAAGTTGGTCCTCGATCATCAACTGATTATCACAAAATGGTAAGACAGACAGATGGACGGACAAGATAGATGGATGGACAGACATGAATCAATTGCTTAATCCCACTTTTCACTTTGCGTGCGTGGGGTAATAAAGAAACACGGAAGCGATTACAAAAAAGGCGAGCGTCGTGCTATGTGGTGGTGGACAGGATAAGAAGGCCTACGGTATTTGTACTTACTATGACTTTGCCCTTTGACATTGTGACCCAATTATATTGGTCTTCTCCATGTTCTCATCATAAATGTTTGCTGTAAATGCGATGACAAAAAGCTCAAATGGTAAAATGGTTATGCTCTGGACAGACAGGCGCACACAGACACACACGTAAAACCCTGTCTCCCGCTGCATGGGCGGACAGGCTAGCAGGTGCATAACTAGTCGAGTGCAAAGGCCCCCCATGTACGACATTGTGAATAAACGGAAGTAGATACGCTATTCGTGGGCGAGCCTCGAGTGCATAGCAACACAACATTGTTTAACCATCCCATGGTTCAGCTGCTTACTGAGCTGTTAGAGTTAGACTGAGGGTTAAACTTTTTTCAGACTTTTGATTTAAATGTTGTGGCTATGCGTGCAAGTAATGTAAATGTTGACTTTTTTTTTTGCAATTTGCTACAATATGAGTTTTTCCCCCATGTCAGATTCAGTTTAGTGTTTCAAGTCACGCATTCCATGAATTCTGTTCGTTTTCTGCGATCACAGAAAATCTCTGGCTCTATAAGTGTGTTACCTCTGCACTATTCGGTCACACCACAAGACAAGGTGTTGTAGCTCTTTGGCATTTAGAGGCTAAGCATTCTCTTGTGCATCCACATGCTCCAACCCTTGGAGGCCCCCTGATACAAAATCGAAACATCCAAGACCACGTCATCCTGCGGACCATCGGGTAGAAGGGCTGTATCGCGTTTCAGAGCAATCAATTGGTAAATATGGGACGAGTAGGGGTCCAAAGTTTCAGGACGTAACCTTCCCCCCTCCCCCCCCTCCCTGGGAGCCCCTATGGTCCGAAATTGAACAATTGAAGCCGAAGAGATTCTACATTAACGGCCCTGTCCTTCACGTATCTTTTGCCAACACAAAAATCACCCCCAACAGCTGAGCACATAAAACAGTTCCAAAACAATATTCCACGAGCCATGCATAAATAATTTCTCACCAGCCACAAACATAAAACAGAAGAGGAAGATGTGGTATTCTGTATTGTCTTATGAAGATAGACGTTGAGCTTTAATTGCATCATTTTAAACGTCCTGATATCACAGTCCTTGTGTAAAAAATTTCATTATTTTAGATAAAAGTTCATTTTTATTTACTGAACCATGAACCAGCCTTGCTGATTGGTGTAAGATTTACACTTTGGGGTTATGGCCGATCAGCGAGGCTGGTGACATCACTCATGGCAGTCATGAAATGCTGGATTTGGAGATTTGACATGGTCATTTTCTTCAGGAAAAGCTATCAAGGGAGTTTCATTAAAACTGAACAGCAGATGAAAAATTTCATTTTTGTAAATGGATTTCAGAAATAGTACCAAATTAATTCTATAAAAAAACCACAACCATTTCCAGGTTCACCTTCTCCCCAGACACACAATCATCTCTGCTCTTGTTGCAGCATGGAGGTGTAGTGTTTCACAAACGGCAAACTGTGGTGGTGAATTTCATTCGATGCATGTGCCCCGTTTGGCAAATCCAATCCCTGGATCTCAGATAGCTCCACTGCCTTGCAGGTCCAAGCAGACAACTACATCACTCAACTGACGCATGATGAAACATTCTGAAGTGGTAATGAGTAATGGCTTTATGGTAAAATGTGCCTTTTAAAAACAGATTAAATATCAAATAATTGTACTGTCCAAGTTCTTCACTCGATATTGTTATATTGAAAACAAATTACATCACAAAGCAGCAAATATTTACCTTCAGGAAATTTTCGAAACAAGTGGACATTCAACATTATTCACAAGCGATCCATAAAGGCAAGACATCACTGCCTCCACAAAGATGTACAAGGAACATCCAGACAGGACATGCATGTACTTTATCAACAGCACATTAATTAAAGATACAAGCTTATCCACTTAAATTCATGGGGGTGGGGGGGGGTGGCGGGGGGGCGGGAGGAGGAGTGAGGAGAACAGTGAGAGCAGGCACAGTTGCAACACCAGGGTGTTATTATTGTTACAAGCAAAAGCTCATGGTAAAAATACCACAATATAGAAAGGAAAAAAGCAAGCATTTTATTATTGGGCTGGTTCAAAGAGTTCAACAATGGGAGGTGAGATCTTTCTTAACAGCAAAGAAAAAAATATTTTTGTGAGTCATCGAGGTAGCGGTTTGTTACCAGATAAACCACCAAGATAAATTTTTTGTCCGATTGGAGTTTGATTGGAGCACATGAAAGCCCGATTGGAGTTTGCACAAAAGCACCTAAAGGACTCTCAGACTGTGAGAAACAAGATTCTGTGGTCTGATGAAACCAAGAATGAACTGTTTGGCTTCCGTCTGGCCACTCTTCCATAAAGCCCAGATCGGTGGAGTGTTGCAGTGATGGTTGTCCTTCTGGGAGATTCTCCCATCTCCACACAGGATCTCTGGAGCTCAGCCAGAGTGACCATCGGGTTCTTGGTCACCTCTCTTACCAAGGCCCATCTCCCCCGATTGCTCAGTTTGGCCGGGCGGCCAGCTCTAGGAAGAGTCCTGGTTGTTCCAAACTTCTTCCATTTAAGAATTATGGAGGCCACTGTGCTCTTGGGAACCTTCAATGCAGCAGAGATTTTTTTTTGTAGGCTTCCCCAGATCTGTGCCTCGACCCCATCCTGTCTCTGAGCTCTGCAGGCAGTTCCTTCGACCTCATGGCTTGGTTTTTGCTCTGATATGCATTGTCAGCTGTGAGACCTTATATAGACAGGTGTGTGCCTTTCCAAATCATGTCCAATCAATTGAATTTACCACAGGTGGACTCCAATCAAGGTATAGAAACATCTCAAAGATGATCAAGAGAAATGGGAGGCACCTGAGCTAAATTTCAAGTGTCATAGCAAAGGGTATGAATACTTATGTCAATGTGATATTTCAGTTTTTTCTTTTTAATAAATTTGCAAAACTTTCTAAAATCCTGTTTTCTCTTTGTCATTATGGGGTATTGAGTGCAGATTGATGAGGGAAAAAATGAATTTAAACGATTTCAGCATAAGGCTGCAACATAACAAAATGTGAAAAAAGTGAAGGGGTCTGAATACTTTCTGATCTCAACCAATCTCAACCAATCAACCAAACTTGACAGGAGGACTAAGGGTCACACAATGAACTGAAGGTTGTAACACATTCATATGCCCCCCTTCCAATGGGGGATGTTTCTGCCAAGGGGGTTTTAACCACCAATAGGGTTGCGTGTTGAAGTGTATATCCGTGTTAAGATGGCTTTATCGTGGCGTTACCCCACGGTCGCTTATAATAACAAAAGTAACAACACCTATTATACTAGCATAATATTAATGTTAAAAGCAATATCCCCACAAGGGGTTTTGTGATTTGCGATATTGCCCCCTCCCCCCCCCCCCCCCCCCAACCCCAACACCCTCACGGAAGTAAATTTTATCATCGGGAATTTAGTATGGTGAGGCACGGTCTGATCTTCTCAATGTCCTGATCTAACATAAGTAATACTATTAACTAGCCGAAACCCGTGGAACATCCACGGAAGGGAGGATGTGGTGTATGGATAGAGTGTACCATTATGGATGGCATAGGGGATTTGCTTGTCCGAGTAAGAGTTAGGAAGAAAGATGAGAATGAAGAGTGCATATGTGAACAACGATCGCCGACACCGGCACAAATGCATGCTCTGGATTGTCCACTCAGTGGACGGCTTGCTGTCGCCTTCGACTGTCCAATCAGATGAGACAGCTGGCTTAACGTCCTCTGATGCGACGTCACACCTGCGAGGTATAAGGAGGCGGGAACCGAATCCAAAACAGAAGCTAAGGTGCCATTCAAATATTACGTAACGCTATGGGGGGTGGAGGGGTGTACGGCCGAGCGTTATGAAGTGTTACGAGGGGGTGGGGGGGGGGGGGGGGTGTCAAATTTCGGGAAAAAAAGCGTTACGTAATATTTGAATGGCCCCTAAAGTAAAGACCATCGGAGATCTCCTGCGGCAGCGTTTCTAACCGATGTGGTAAAGTACAGTACATACAGTAAAGGACATTCTCATTGATCCGTTGATTAACTATAACTGACCTGCGCCGCCCTACTGTAGCTTGACATGTTAGCAGGTACTCTGACCTTTTTCACAACTTCAAATGGTGTTTCATAAAATCCTGCTGTGACTCGACATGCGCCGCACCATAATCAATGGCTCATAAAACCCGACACTGCTACAGAGGATTATACTACCACCGGAAGCCGGCACTTGGTTGTCCACAGAGGGAGGGAAGAAACACACCATGTGGAATGAAAAACAAAATGCTTTAAAATATTCAAGAAAGAAACATTTTTTTTCATTTAATATTCCGTAAGTATTTATTGTACGACTAACGATTGTCAAAATAAGAACCTGCTTTGGGCAATCGCACACTATACCGTCGAGGCCGCTTTTACAGAATAAGAAGGAAATAATTAAATTAATGCTTTCCTATTTACATCGTTGAGTCAGTCAATACGTCACAAAATCATTTTTTAAACCTGTTATCACTGGTTGTAGGGAATGCAGATTTGACGATCAGCTGATTTATGTGTGTGTGGGTGTGTATTTTAGACTTGGACAATATAAGAAGGAAAATTGCTTTGCAATACATGCCCATTTGCAAGTTTCAGATCAATATCAGTAAGCAGTAAGCACGGCCCATTATTTAACGACACCACTCGACTGTCCAATCAGCGGATGGCTCGCATTGCCTTCGCCCAGCAGACGCCAATACGATGGTGTCGTAAGATGGCGTCGTATCGGCCGATAATCGGATGCTTTTGGGTCCCAAAGTCGGCGAATTCAGATTTTTCGAGTATGGCTGTACGTGATAAACAAAGAGCACGGTTCGTAGATGGAAAATGCATTAGTGCCGTGGGCTTCGGGTCACTGGGTGCGGCGTAAAAGGGATAACAAAGTCGAGTCCTTACGGTATTATTATATAGATAATTGGCAATAATAACAAGAAAGAGCAATCAGAGATTGCAGACCCTCACCAGGAAGTGTTTTTAGTGGTTGTTAAGGCTTTTGTGTTGAAACAAATAAGGCGTCCGAACCATGTGACCGATTATGTCATCATTTTTTTTTCTCCACCAATTTATCCATAGATGACGCTCAAGAAATTTCATCTTGATCAGATGAAGTTTTGTACTTGTGGAATTATGATGTCATAATGGAGGACCCTATGACATCATCATTAACATATGTTATTTCCGATGGAGAGTTCTTTACAATGAGCCACGTCTAAAACATAAACTAAATCATAACTAGTGGCACATTCACATCTTTGGTTAGTATGAGTTAGACAAACCTTTGTTATTCCGGGAAGTAGTGGAAGCTGCTGCCGTCATGTCATTACAAAACAAAACTGTCAAGACTGCATGGAAGGCGAGTTTGTCAAGGAGTAGCATTGGGAAATCAAGGAACTGACTCATAAGCAATGGTTGTTCATGTGATCAACATTCACAGCTGACAGCTAACATTGCTACCATTTCCAAATTATTCAATGAGCGAGAAATGTTTGTAAGTGAGAAGTTCAAATGCAGTCCCATTGCCTCATTGAGAGAGACGAATGAGGGCCGAGAGTGGACGAACAAGGAGAGAGAATGAGTGACGAATTGATGAGACGAATGAGACGACGAGATTATTGAGGGATGATTATCGAGGGATGATTATTGAGGGATGATTATTGAGGGATGATTATCGAGGGATGATTATCGAGGGATGATTATCGAGGGATGATTATCGAGGGATGATTATCGAGGGATGATTATTGAGGGATGATTATTGAGGGATGATTATTGAGGGATGATTATTGAGGGATGATTATCGAGGAATGATTATCGAGGGATGATTATTGAGGGATGATTATTGAGGGATGATTATTGAGGGATGATTATTGAGGGATGACTCTCTCTCAATGGTAGGGACGAATTCCCTCATTCGTCCCTACTATTCATTGCCCCCTACTACTACTTAATGCTAAATACCATTTTATCTTCCATCTCCTGGCTCTTCCATAAACATAAATTTTGGATACAAATTATAAAAAAAAAAGACATTAGATACAATTGCGATGACACCTAGACATCAACAGAAACGCACCCCAAATCTGGCACTCAAAAACAATTGTTCATTGTTCAATCATGTCTGTCGGGACTGGTTTATTTGTACACAATTCAAATGATGTGGGACCATTACAGGAAACAAGTGGACATGGTATGACCTTACTCATGGAAACATGGCAAAGAGACTACGCAGCTGCTCCACATACAGTTTGACGTTTGGCACTGCATCCAATGTTTCAATGTTTCAATGAATGTACGTCCAGCACATATGCTATTAGCCACAATAAGGCATATGCAATAGTGGGTTACAAAGACAAAATGAAACAAACTGACATCATACGATCACCAACGATCTTCGTTTCTTAGGGTGATTAGTGATTAGTGACAAAGGACTGATCTGTTTCCGCTTCACGGAACAAAGATCGGCACATTTTGCATTCCAATCTTGAACGCTTATAAATGTTCAAATCTTGTGTTCAAATGTTCAAATCTCTGACCTGAAAACCACGTTAATGTTATCCATAGTTTCCAATATGCTTGCATCTGTGGACGAACGGTGGGCACTTCTGCGACTTAATGGCCTGCACATGAGACCAGCATGCAAGAGGCCGTGTTCAAATCTGGCTTAAGGCATTATTAAGGATTTGGATCCTAAGCTACTGAAAACAGCTCCTTTCAGAAGAATTACAATGTTATTATTGGATTGTCAGCAATAACTAGTATGGTCCATTCATGACCTTCAGAGAGGAAGTAATCTCCCTATCCGACCTGAACTGCCAAACTGCATATAATGCCAGTACACACATTGTGTTCGACTATGTCTTTAGGGCAGCTCAAATGGGCATGAAAATTACATCTACAAAAAGGAATGAGCAACACCTACTCCTCAAATTGTTCAAAAGAAATCGGATAAAGTGGAAACTAATACTAGTGGAACCCCACTCACTCTCTTCAATCCCACTCCTCACTCCAGGTCTTTAAAATAGCTGTTCACCACCATCTCTTGTCTTCCCCCATCCAAAACCTTGATCTTTTCTACCCCCGTTAATTCACCTCAGATCCACTTTTTTGAAATTCCGACTTCTTTCCTGGAAGTCCGAGCAGTGCCCATGTGTTTATACCTCTCCCACCCCCTCCTCCCCCTTCCCATGTCTCCTCCCCCCAAGCCCTCTCCCTCCCACAGATCTCCCGATGTCCCTGCTCAATGTTGTACTTGTGTGCTTCCCTCTCTCTCCCAATCTTGTCTCCCGCTCCCTTTATCTTATGTTTTATGTGTCAGTTTGTCTTTTTGTGATTAATGTTAGCTCTTAAACGAGCCTCGATCTTGTATACAAAAAAAATAAAAAAATAAAAAAAATTAAAAGAACACCGTCGCATAATGCCCTTGGCGTAATGTGATTTACTTGCACAAATGCTCCTCTACGAGAGATAACGGCTGAGAATGACAAAGAATGATAGAGCAAAAGAAAGGGAAAATAAAAATATACTGTGGTATGCCTACCTGATATCACCTCAAGGAGCAACATCAGCTTCAGGCCATTTCGGAAGTCCTCGTCTATGTTCTCAATCTGTGTGCTCGCTTTTCGCAAGTGTGAGTTGCACCAGGCCGTAAATGTCTGGATGATGATAAAAAGATAAATGTATGATTACATTCGTACCAATCAAGACAATACACCGTTTGCTTTACACTAAATGCCTTTCATCTTTGTGTAAATGTGTAAAGACTTTAATCCCAAAAGGCCAGGTTAAAAATCTTACGTTTTGTTTTTTTTAATTATGTGGTTTGGAACAAGCTAAGGATCTCACCCTCATTAGGTAGGAAGAAGCAGTTAAATTTTACAAGAATCCAAAAAATGCTATTCCACACCCCTTTCCCCCAACGTTAGAGATCCCCAACCCCAGGGATTTGAGGGTGGGGAGATTCACAACTTCAAACAAAATATATAAACTACTTAAAAAGATGAATAAATTATAGCCTAAAGTGAAAGAAAATGTAAAAAAAAAAAAAAAAAAAAAAAAAAAAAAACACTAGGTGCCCTCACCCCCCTAAGTCTGATAATTTGACAAATGTTTACTTTAGATTGACGGATATAAAAATTAGAGCATTATACAACAAATTAGTTTCATCAAAATGCATGTGGAGGCAGAATTGTTTCACCTGCAATGGTTCAAAATATATCGACATGATACAATGGGTACTTCTCAAAACCAATATTGGAATACACTGTAGAGGGGAGGGGCAGGATGCGGGGTTTGGAATCCATTCATGTGCATTTTTGATCCTTAATGTATGTTGGACTAGCGGGGTACCCGGCATTGCCCGGTGTATTTCTTGTGGGCCTAAAACATTTTCCGACACCCACTAAGGAGTGGGGTCCCTACACACTTCCCCACTCCCATGACAGATTGATTAAAAGAAAAAGAGAAATCCCCAAAATTCCAACTTTTTAATTTTTCTTTTTCAATATTTTGTTTTTCCCAAAACACTCATTGGCACTCACTGATGAACCTCTGAAAGTTTGATGAAGATCCATTCAGCTATTTCGGAGAAAAATGGCAACACACAGACAAACAGCTCTCTTATAGTATAGATTATTTCGTATTTCATAATGATCAGATCTAGTGATTTTCTTCACCATTTGTTCATTTTAATATCAACATTAATGACCTAAAGGTACGCACACTCACCTACAAGTTGTCTAGGCTGGGTTTGAATCCTGACCCAGTTATAAACTGTTTCACAGGCAGGGTGATTCATCAAAGTGTGTGACGTCCGAGGGACGTTAAACGGGCATCCCGTCTGCCAGCATTCGTTGGTGGACGTTAAAGATCCCACGGTGTTTGTTCTTCGCGAAGAGTGGGCGAGCGATTACCGGCACCCTGAACCCTGAACAAAGATCCCACGGTGTTTGTTCTTCGTGAAGAGTAGGCGAGCGATTACCGGCACCCTGAACAAATTCCAAATTCCTGAGATAACCAGCAGGGGTCATTATTACATCAGCAACGCAGCCATGCCCCCAGCCAATGATGCCAATGATGCCACCCAGCAGCCTCATGCTGCGTACGAAAGAAGTATTAGTATGGCTTCCACTTGAAAATTACTGAAGTAAAATGATCATAAATAAGCTCTTTAAAAGAGCAATACATTTTTCCACACCTGATGTACAAAAAGTGATCAATATTAAATACATCCCAAAACAAAGCAAAGTTATTTTGCAAATCAATTCTCAATTATATTGCTCATCCAAGAGAATGATCACACAACATCCAAGAGTCCCTCCTATTCCTGAACAAAAATATAGTCTGCCAAACCTACACTTTTGAACCCACAGTAGGTGAAACCACATCATTGGAGGAGGTGTTTGTCTTGAGCTTTTCATTACCTCTGCCACCTGTTACTGGATGGAGGTTATGTTTTCACCCATCTGTCTGTCTGTGAACAAGATATCTCGAAAAGTTGTCGACGGATTTGGACGAAATTTGGCAGAGATGTTGCGTATGTGACATGGACGAAATGATT
Organism: Myxine glutinosa; assembly: GCF_964187855.1. Classification (NCBI taxonomy): domain Eukaryota; kingdom Metazoa; phylum Chordata; class Myxini; order Myxiniformes; family Myxinidae; genus Myxine; species Myxine glutinosa. The sequence continues at coordinate 237,762,320 of NC_136261.1, read as the reverse complement.
AGATTTTGGTAAGGATCCGGATTCGGATCCGGCTACTATAATTTTTTAAGTGATTCTTCACCATTGGGAGATAGGGCCAAAACTATACACAGCAGGATATCTCAAAAAGTTGTGGACGGATTTGGACGAAACTTGGTGGACCGGTTGGGTGTGTGACAAGGAAGAATTGATTCAATTTTCGTGAAGATTCGAATCCAGATCAGAAATTTTTAAAAGTGATTCTTCACCATTGGGAGATCGGGCCAAAACAATACATAGCAGGATATCTCAAAAAAGTTGTGGACGGATTTGGACGAAACTTGGTGGACCGGTTGGGTATGTGACAAGGAAGAATTGATTCAATTTTCGTGAAGATTCGAATCCAGATCAGAAATTTTTAAAAGTGATTCTTCACCATTGGGAGATCGGGCCAAAACAATACATAGCAGGATATCTCAAAAAGTTGTGGACGGATTTGGACGAAACTTGGTGGACCGGTTGGGTATGTGACAAGGAAGAATCGATTCAAATTTAGTGAAGATTCGAATCCAGATCAGAACATTTTAAAAGTGATTCTTCACCATTGAGTGATTGGGCTAAAACCGATATATAACACGATATTTCAAAAAGTTGTGGACGGATTTGGACGAAACTTGGTGGACAGGTTGGGTAAGTGACAAGGACGAATAGATTCGATCTTGGTGAAGATCTGAATATGGATTCAGACACAAGAATTCTTTTATTTTTTCGGTGATTCTTCACCATTGAAAGATCGGGTGAAAAGTGATATACAACATGATATTTTTAAAAGTTGTGGATGAGTTGGTTAAGTGACAAGAACAAACCAATTAGATTTTGGTTCAGGTCCGAATTCAGATACAGCCTATCAGTGGGGTACAAAACCATAACCTGTTCAATCTGGTGGAGGTATGCACTCTACCAAGTGCCGTTCTAGTTGGATAATAACGACTGATGATATGACAGGGATCAAATTCTACATCAAAGCATTAAGGCCTCGTTTCATTCTATTCTATGATTGCATTCCTCAAATACACAGGAATAAATTTAAAAGTTACTTCAGAACTAAGCTATGTATTGACAACTTAAAGTGGGCAAATCATATGACATCTGGTAAGGTTCCAGAATTTTAAAAATGAATTGAATTTCCAAAAAAATAAATAAAACCCACAAAGCTGAATGATCGACAGACTTGTGTGCAAAGTCAAATAAATAAACATTAAAATAAGAATTACCACGTTCTTGTTTTTAAACAAAAAGGCACCGATAATTATTGGTAGAAACAAGTTACAAATTGTGCAAAACCACTTTCCACAAATCAAACACGATTATACCAGCCATGCAAAAGAGAATAAAGCTGCAACTCAATGTGCAAATCACCTCGGAAGGAAAACAACAGCTGTTCCAACTGCAATAAAATGCCTCGATATCAGAATGAAAACAAATCCTTACTTTCGTACTCTCCAACTCTAACCTTTGTGCTCACTTCCATCCATTCATCCATCCATCCAATCTTCCCTCGTACGTGGAACTGTCTTCCTGAGTATGTTATCTAGACCTTTATAGCCCCAACTGGGCGTCAGCCCGGCTGGGGCTTGTAGTTTCGGTGCTGTCGATCCGTCAGGTGCCTCAACTTGAAAATGACGATGCATTTCTTTCATATTCAGCAAGCATAATACAATAATATGTAGGCACGAGGCACGTGCTCAAATCACATGATTTTGGGATCAGAGCAAATATGGAATTTTTAAATGTTTTTTTTTGCGGGAGATATTAAATAGTACACAATTGTATATGCTTTTGGGAACCATTATACCATTTTGGGTGACCCAAAAAAACCTCCCACATTTCAAAGGTAAATGAAAAAAAAATGGTTAAAGATAATCAAGCTATTATTTGCACACATGAAGCTTCATTCAATACAGTTTTTATTCATCATGTTTTAAAGATGACATCCTCCAAATGGTGGCCGTCATTGTCTATACACGCTTGGAGGCGATTTCTGAAGGCTGCCATGGCTCGACGGGTCATCTCGGTGGAAACAGCGGCTATCTCCTGCTGAATAGCAACCTTAAGGGCTTCAAGAGTTTGGGGTCGATGAGTAGACACTCGTGATTTAAGGTAGCCCCACAGAAAAAAATCACAAGGGGCGAGGTCAGGGGAACGGGCCGGCCACCCAACATCGCCACGCAGCAAGATCACCCGATCCGGAAACATTTCCCTCAGCACTTGCAATGATCTTCGAGCTGTGTGTGCCGTAGCTCCATCTTGCTGAAACCACACATCGAGTTCTTCAAGCTCAAGGTGTTCGAGTTGTGGCCTTAGAAAGTTTTCGAGCAAAGCAATGTAACGGTCAGAAGTTACGGTAACAGTTACACCACCCTCTTCAAAGAAATAAGGACCCAAGATGCCAACATCGGCAACAGCGCACCACACAGTCACTCGATCGGAGTGCAACGGTCTTTCGTGTAGCATGCGAGGGTTGTCTTCAGAGCAATAGCGAAATTTTTGTTTGTTTACAGAGAGCCACTAAAATGAAAATGAGCTTCGTCACTGCACAAGAGAACAGCATCTTCCGGAACACGTTGCAGAATGTTCTCGCATAACTCCCTGCGGCTTATCCAGTCTCTCGCATTGAGTTCTTGCACAACCGTCATTTTGTATGGATGGAAGTGGAGGTCTTTGTGTTAGATTCTCCTTGCAGTTTCCCGGGATATCCCTTCAGCTAAAGCATGCTTCCGCACAGAACGTCTCGGAGACTGCACAACAGATCGCCTCAATATTCTCAGGCGTACGAGCGCTCCTAGGTCGACCAGGTGATTTTCTTTTTAAAGCTGAGCCTGTTGCCCTGAAATTCTCAACCCACTGCAAGATGGTTTTCCGATCTGGAACGTTTTGGTTCCGTGGAATACTGAAACGTCTTCGAAAGGCCCTCTGCACGGCGATCACGGAACGGTTGTTTATGAAGAACGCTTCGTGTGCTCCCGACCGTGAACGTGAACGTGAACGTGTGCTCCCGACCACGCCATGTTGGCGACTGAGGACGGTTGGGGCTGGGCTACCAACAGACCCTAGCCCCGCCCTGCCTGCCTCACTACTGCCAGTGCTATAGCCTTTCGAAATGTGGGAGGTTTTTTTGGGGTCACCCTGTATATTAGCTCACCTGGAACGAAGATCAGGGGAGCTTATGTGATGGCACGTCAGTCAGTCAGTCAACACTTGAAACTTCTTCTCCGAAACCGCTGACGGGATTGTGACCAAATTTGGCACAAATGATATTTGTTGTATTATGACTAAAGTTTGTTCACGGCATTAAAAAAAAAAAAAACAACGGGATCTAAGGGGGTTTTCCAGGGTCAAAGTGGATCCAGGATTGACCGCCCCCCCCCCCCCCCCAAATAGAATTTGCTTTTTCCGCTGAAACTACACAAACTATTTCGATGAAACTTGATCACAACCTTCATCGCCCGTGATGTACCAATGTTTATTCAAGGCATTAGAAAAATTGGGGTCTTAGGAGGTACATGGGATTGGGGGAGGGGGGGTTGCCCCCCAAAATAGGTATTTGTTTGTTTGTTTAAAGTCTTATGATTATGTCAGTATGATTCTACATGCTGCCCGGTCTTCTAGCAACCATTGAAATTGGTTTAAAATACCAGTAGTCGGTGCAGTATACCGTTTATTCTACCAGGTGAGCACCAGGGGTATTGCCCCTAGATGTCTGATATACAACACACATTTTAAGGCCATGTTCCCTGCAAGAGCGGGGGTTAGACTTGCGGTCCCCATGACAATCTTCTCCATTTTGCCTATTTTCTGCATCTCCCCTTGTTAACCCCCTTGCCCGCATTTCTTCTTCGACCATCTTCAGCCAAGTCTTTCTCGGTCTTCCCCATCCTCTACTTCCTTCTACATTCATTTCCATCACTCTTCTCAACCAGTCACTTTCATCCTTCCTCAACACATGACGAAACCATCTCAAACTGTTTCTCTTCACAGCATCCATCACAGGCTCTATTCCCATCATCTTTCGCAATTCATCATTTGTCTTCCTCTCTCTCAACGATACTCCACACATCCACCGAACCATTCGCATTTCCACCCTTTCTAGCCTTCGTTGCTGCTCTACGTTCACTACCCATGTCTCACTCCCATAAATCATAACACTTCTCACACATGCAGCATACACCTTTCCCTTCAGCTTCAACGACACCCCTCCTCGTCAGCACGCCACTCACTTCGCGAAACTTCTTCCATGCACATCTCACTCCAGCAACTGTTGCCGAGTCTGATCCACCTTCTCCATTCAGCATGTCTCCTAGGTAACAAAATGTTTTCACACCTTCCAGCTTCATGCCGTCTCCAAGATCCAACTCAACATTTCCTCCATCTGGAGCTCCCTCTGTGCACACCTTACACTTGAATGTAGCTGCCATTTTTTTTGATATACTCATTATCAATGTTTGATATACTCATTACAATCTCCACTACCAACATAGGACTTTAAAATATGTATTTATACGGTGTAATATTATATATATATATATATATATATATATATATATATATATATATATATATAGATATACACACATACATACATATACACACATACATACATATACATACATATATACAGTCACGTGGAAAAGTAAGTATACCCCATGTAAAATTTTGACTTTTTCAACATATTTCAACATACGAACTATTTGATCTTCATTTCAACAATATTGATAGATAAGGGTGATATAATATCACAAATATCATGAAACATTTACATTTTGTAGTCCATTGTATAATTTAAATAAACATAAATGCAAATTTTGCATGTGGAAAAAGTAAGTACACCCCGACATTTATCACTACTTCAAATACCTAAAATTAGAATAAGGTGCACCAGCTCAGGTGCAAATGAATAGAACATCGTCAGAGAGGATCTTGGAGGAACCTGTCTTATTTAAACCTCAGACATTTAGTTTGGTTTGCTCTTTGTTGTTGAAGTGTGCGGCGTCACCATGCCTAGATCAAAAGAGCTCTCTGAGGCCTTCAGAAAGAAGCTTATAGATGCCTACGAGTCTGGGAAGGGATTTAAAAAGATCTCCAAACAATTTGAAATCAATCATTCGACTGTCCGGAAGATCATCGACAAGTGGAGAAGATTCCAAACCTCTGCCAACTTGTTCAGGCCAGGCCGCCCCAGCAAGTTCAGCCCGAGAGCAGACCGCAAGATGCTGAAAGAAGTCTCTAAAAACACCGGAATGTCATCACCTGACCGACAGGTAGCTCTTGCCACTGTTGATGTCAAAGTGCACAAGTCTACCATTAGAAAGAGGCTGCACAAATTTGATCGACATGGGAGGTGTGCCAGGAGGAAACCTTTGCTGTCCAGAAAGAACATCAGGGCAAGACTAAAGTTTGCCAATGAACACTAAGGCAAAGACCAGCACTTCTGGAACAATGTGCTCTGGACAGTTGAGTCAAAGGTAGAGCTATTTGGCCACAGTACCAGAAGACATGTTTGGCGAAAACCAAAGACAGCATTTGACCACAAGAACCTGATACCAACTGTAAAGCATGGTGGTGGAAATATTATGGTTTGGGGCAGCTTTGCTGCATCAGGGCCTGGGCAGCTCACCATCATATAATCCACGATGAATTCTTCATTGTACCAGAGGGTGCTTGAGGATAATGTGAGGCCATCTGTCGGAAAGTTGAAGCTCAACCGAAGGTGGACCTTGCAGCATGACAATGACCCTAAACATACCAGTAAATCCACCAAGGAATGGCTGAAAAGAAAGAAATGGAGGGTTCTGGAATGGCCAAGTCAAAGCCCGGATCTAAATCCCATCGAGATGTTGTGGGGGATTTGAAACGAGGTGTGCATGCAAGAAACCCCTCAAACATCGCACAGCTGAAGGAATTCTGCATGGAGGAGTGGGCAAAAATTTCTCCCAGTCGATGTCAGAGACTGGTACACAGTTATAAGAAACTCCTACTTGAGGTTGTTTCTGCCAAAGGGGGAAATATCACCTATTAGAGCCAAGGGTGTACTTGCTTTTTCCACATGCGAAATTTGCATTTATGTTTATTTAAATTATACAATGGACTACAAAATGTAAATGTTTCATGATATTTGTTATATTATATCACCTTTATCTATCAATATTGTTGAAATGAAGATCAAATAGCTGTATGTTGAAATATGTTGAAAAAGTCAAAACTTTACATGGGGTGTACTTACTTTTTCATGTGACTGTATATATATAAGACAGACACAGACACACACAGACACACACACACACACACACACACACACACACACACACACACACACACACACACACACACACACACACACACACACACACACACACACACACACACAACCACGGCTGACAGGAAGGCCTCGGCCCTAAGGGTACATACACTCAACTTTAAACTGTCAAGTCTGGATTCAAATCTCAACCCAGCTGTAAACTATAATCCTGGTGTTTCACAGGTGGGGTGATTCATCATGGTGTTTTCCGTACCACGGATGCACGTTAAACTGGGCGTCCCATCTGACAATATTAGTTGGTGGACATTAAAGATAATTAGTTGATGGATGGCACAAGACTATTATTTATACATTTTAGATTTCTACAACCTTTATCTCGATTTATTTAGTGAATTGTTGAAGGTAAATTCGATGTGCCCCATTTTTGAAGTGCACAAGGATATTTGCAACATTGTGGCACAAAACAAATCATTGCCATTGGCACTTCCATGTCTTTGGTTAGAACGAGATGGGCAAACTTTTACTGTCAAGACTACATGGAAGGTGAGTTTGTCAAGTAATTGTGTTGGAAAAATAAGGAACTTGCTTATATGTGGCAATCACAAGCAATGCATGTGCTCACAATTTACAGCTCTCCGTTAACATGCTGCCATTTACAAATAGCTCAATGAGTGGGAAACGTTTATAAACGACGAGAAGTCCAACTGCGTTTGCCCACTGTTAGAAAGTTGCCATTTTACTTTCAGTCTCCATGGCAATCTTCAAATTGCAAAATTGCATGGCTCGATGAGGACTTGCATTCGTGTTCCTCAATGACAGAGTTCCGCTGCCTACCACCATCTCCTGGTCAATCCTATTTCAGATCTGAGCTTTATTACACCCACTGAGGCACTGTCCCCTTTTACTTGCAACTCCTCTTCACATGGTGATGCATCTGCACATTATTCTCCTCCCTTTTCCCCTTCTCCCCATTTGTGGTTCTGACCCTTTGCCCCCCTCTTGTTTCGCTATTCCAAGAGCTTCGATTCCATTTTAAGAATAGTGAATGATAATGAGAACGAGAATTGCTTTGCAATGCATGTCCCCTACTGATATGATATTTCCAAAGTCCAAAAATGGCATAACTCTGCGGAAAATTGGCGCAACCTCCCAAAACTAAACCTTGTTCTGCAAGTTGTATCATAATAAAGCCATGAACCAAGTTTCAGTTGAATATGCTAAAGGGTATGGAGAAAAAGTATTGTGGGATGGGCAGACATACAGAGAGCAAACCTATCGTCCCCTCCGGTGAAACTGGTAGGGAACTAATAATAAGAAAGAAGAAAGCAGGACTTGCTTTTTCGAGATAGATTCGGAAAAAAAAAAAAATTTCTTCCATCCTCACCTCCTTCAACCCTCCCCTCCCTTACACGCTCCTCACTCTCCCCTCCCTCCCAATGAACAAACAGATGCAAGTTGTTAGGATTTGTCATCGAAGCAAATGTTTAGACTGTAAACGTTATTTATTTTGTAGATACAAAGGAAGAATCACAGGAATACTCGATCGTAAAAAATTTTTTTAAATATTTAATATATATATATATAAACTTGCATATAAAACGTAAAACTTTCCAAAACTAACACTTACTACTTCTGTTTAAGACTTTAAAGTCGTTAAAAACACACGGGATACGTGTTACTCATCTTGGTCTTACTCATGTTCCTCATATTGGTCTTACTCATGTTACTCATCTTAGTCTTACTCATGTTACTCATCTTAGTCTTACTCATGTTACTCATCTTGGTCTTACTCATGTTACTCATCTTAGTCTTACTCATGTTACTCATCTTGGTCTTACTCATGTTCCTCATCTTGGTCTTACTCATGTTCCTCATCTTGGTCTTACTCATGTTACTCATCTTGGTCTTACTCATGTTCCTCATCTTGGTCTTACTCATGTTACTCATCTTAGTCTTACTCATGTTACTCATCTTAGTCTTACTCATGTTACTCATCTTGGTCTTACTCATGTTCCTCATCTTGGTCTTACTCATGTTCCTCATCTTGGTCTTACTCATGTTACTCATCTTGGTCTTACTCATGTTCCTCATCTTGGTCTTACTCATGTTACTCATCTTAGTCTTACTCATGTTACTCATCTTAGTCTTACTCATGTTACTCATCATAGTCTTACTCATGTTACTCATCTTAGTCTTACTCATGTTACTCATCTTAGTCTTACTCATGTTACTCATCTTAGTCTTACTCATGTTACTCATCTTAGTGTTACTCATGTTCCTCATGTTCCTCATCTTCGTCTTACTCATGTTACTCATCTTGGTCTTACTCATGTTACTCATCTTGGTCTTACTCATGTTACTCATCTTGGTCTTACTCATGTTACTCATCTTAGTCTTACTCATGTTACTCATCTTGGTCTTACTCATGTTCCTCATCTTAGTCTTACTCATGTTACTCATCTTAGTCTTACTCATGTTACTCATCTTAGTCTTACTCATGTTACTCATCTTAGTCTTACTCATGTTACTCATCTTAGTCTTACTCATGTTACTCATCTTAGTCTTACTCATGTTACTCATCTTAGTCTTACTCATGTTACTCATCTTAGTCTTTACTCATGTTACTCATCTTAGTCTTACTCATGTTACTCATGTTACTCATCTTGGTCTTACTCATGTTACTCATCTTAGTCTTACTCATGTTACTCATCTTAGTCTTACTCATGTTACTCATCTTGGTCTTACTCATGTTACTCATCTTAGTCTTACTCATGTTACTCATCTTAGTCTTACTCATGTTACTCATCTTAGTCTTACTCATGTTACTCATCTTAGTCTTACTCATGTTACTCATCTTAGTCTTACTCATGTTACTCATCTTAGTCTTACTCATGTTACTCATCTTAGTCAAACTCATGTTACTCATCTTGGTCTTACTCATGTTACTCATCTTAGTCTTACTCATGTTACTCATCTTAGTCTTACTCATGTTACTCATCTTAGTCAAACTCATGTTACTCATCTTGGTCTTACTCATGCTACTCATCTTAGTCTTACTCATGTTACTCATCTTGGTCTTACTCATGTTCCTCATCTTAGTCTTACTCATGTTACTCATCTTAGTCTTACTCATGTTACTCATCTTAGTCTTACTCATGTTACTCATCTTGGTCTTACTCATGTTACTCATCTTAGTCTTACTCATGTTACTCATCTTAGTCTTACTCATGTTACTCATCTTAGTCTTACTCATGTTACTCATCTTAGTCTTACTCATGTTACTCATCTTAGTCTTACTCATGTTACTCATCTTGGTCTTACTCATGTTCCTCATCTTAGTCTTACTCATGTTACTCATCTTAGTCTTACTCATGTTACTCATCTTAGTCTTACTCATGTTACTCATCTTAGTCTTACTCATTTTACTCATCTTAGTCTTACTCATGTTACTCATCTTAGTCTTACTCATGTTACTCATCCTAGTCTTACTCATGTTACTCATGTTACTCATCTTGGTCTTACTCATGTTACTCATCTTAGTCTTACTCATGTTACTCATCTTAGTCTTACTCATGTTACTCATCTTAGTCTTACTCATGTTACTCATCTTGGTCTTACTCATGTTACTCATCTTAGTCTTACTCATGTTACTCATCTTAGTCTTACTCATGTTACTCATCTTAGTCTTACTCATGTTACTCATCTTAGTCATGTTACTCATCTTAATCTTACTCATGTTACTCATCTTAGTCTTACTCATGTTAGTCATCTTAGTCTTACTCATGTTACTCATCTTAGTCTTACTCATGTTACTCATCTTAGTCTTACTCATGTTACTCATCTTAGTCTTACTCATGTTACTCATCTTAGTCTTACTCATGTTCCTCATCATGGTCTTACTCATGTTACTCATCTTGGTCTTGTCTTACTCATGTTCCTCATCTTGGTCTTACTCATGTTACTCATCTTAGTCTTACTCATGTTACTCATCTTAGTCTTACTCATGTTACTCATCTTAGTCTTACTCATGTTACTCATCTTAGTCTTACTCATGTTCCTCATCTTGGTCTTACTCATGTTCCTCATCTTGGTCTTACTCATGTTACTCATCTTGGTCTTCCTCATGTTACTCATCTTAGTCTTACTCATGTTCCTCATCTTGGTCTTACTCATGTTACTCATCTTGGTCTTAGTCATGTTACTCATCTTAGTCTTCCTCATGTTACTCATCTTAGTCTTACTCATGTTACTCATCTTAGTCTTACTCATGTTCCTCATCTTGGGTTTTTTTTTTTTTTTTTTGGTTTTTTTTTTTTGGTTTTTTTTTTGTATACAAGATCGAGGCTCGTGAAAGAGCTAACATTAATCACACAAAAAGACAAACCGACACACAAAACACAAAAAACAAGGGGAGCGGCAGACAAGATGGGGAGAGAGGGGGAAGGACACAAAAGAGAAGGGGAAGAGGGGGAAGGACACAAACACAACATTTGAGAGCAGGGACATCGGGAGGACTTGGGGGGAGGTGGGAGAGGATTAAAACATATGAACACTGCAAGTACTCTGGGGTGAATTACCGGGGGTAGAAAAGATCAAGGTTTTCGATGGGGGACGATAAGAGATGGTGGTGAACAGCTGTTTTAAAGACCTGGAGGGAGGAGTGGGATTGAAGGGAGTGGGGGAGTGGGGGAGTTTGTTCCAGAGGCGGGAGAAAAGGGGAATAAAAGAGTGAAGGTGAGCAGAGAGCCTAGACTTTGGCAGTTTAACCATAAGAGGGTTGCAGGCAGATCTTGTGCGACCTGAAGGAATATTGGGGGGACAGAGCACAGAGAGAGCTAGGGGAGCAAGGCCGGAGAGGAGTCGGTAGAAGACAGAAAGACCACCAACCTGCCTGCGGTGAGTGAGTGAAAGGCCCTCGGCGTTGACTACATCGCAGGTGATTCCAATGATTCTGAAAGCTTTGGCCTCAACAGCGTGAAGCCGAGCAAGGTGAGGCAGGAGCACCAGCCCAGAGGGGGGAACAGTATTCCATTGAGCTGCGGATGAAAGCCTTGTATGTGGTGAGGAGCTCAGGTGTGCCAAGGAAGGACTTCGCACGACGGAGGATGCCCAGTCGGCGACTGGCTTTGGAGGCCAGCTTGGAAATGTGGTTTTCCCAAGAAAGATCATGGCAGATAGTGAGACCCAAAAGCGTGAGCGACAGAACTTCTTGGAGAGGATTGTTGAGAAAGTAGATGGGAGGGTTGTCCAGTCGGTCCTTTCGGAGAGACATTGTAAGAGTGTGAGATTTGTCAGGATTGAAAGACATGTTCCACTTGTTTGACCAGTCTGTGATTTTGTCCAGGTCTGCAGAGAGTGAGGAGGCTGCAGACTGCCGATCTGAGGGATGAGGAATGGAGCGACAGAGAGTAGAGTTGTCAGCAAAGAGATAGAGAGGATTTTCAAGAGAGTCAGAGAGATCATTGATGAAGACCAGAAAAAGCACAGGGCCCAGAACACTACCTTGGGGAACTCCAGCCTGAACAGGAAGAGGAGATGAGAGAAACCCATTCAGGGCCACACGTTGACTACGACCAGAGAGGAAGTCCACCAGCCATGCATGGAGATTTCCATGGATACCAAAGGAGGAGAGTTTGGAGAGCAGAGCAGGGTGCCAGACCGTATCGAAGGCACGTGAAATGAAATGTCAAGGGAGACAGCTCTAATTTCCTGTTTGGCGTTGAGGACCTCCATCCATTGTTGAGAAAGCAGAAGCAGCATGTCCAGAGTAGAGTGACCAGGTCTGAAACCAAATTGATGATCAGAGATCAAGCCATTGGAGAAGAGGAAAGATTTAATATCTGAAGCAATGATGGATTCCATGACTTTGCTGATAATTGGGAGAAGGCTGATTGGTCTGTAGTTGCTGGGATCTGTTTTTGCACCTTTTTGTGCAAAGCGGTGATGTTGGCTGATTTCCAAGCAGATGGCAGATGACCTTGAGCAAAAGAGAAGGTGAAGAGAACAGAAAGAGGGAGTGAAAGAGCAGAAGAACATGATTTTAGGACCCGTGGGCTGATGCCGTCAGGACCAGTTGCAGAATCAGAGTCGAGGGTTGACAGAAACTTTTCCACCTTGTCAGGAGGAGAGGACACAGAGTCCAGGAGCAGCTGGGTACGACTGGGTACGGTGGGTACAGAGAGGGATGGGTTTGGGACACAAGATTTAGAGGCAAACACAGAGTTGAGGCATTCAGCTTTTTCACGTGCGGAGTCAGCTGTTAAGCCGTTTGAGGTGAGGGAGGGGATGGAGGGGGAACAAACACCAGAAACAGATTTGACCAGACGCCACCAGGATTTGGAAGAGGGAGACAGATAAGAGAGTTTGGTCTTGAGAATGGTGAGATATTGTTTCCTGGCTCTCCTGAGGGTGGACACACACTTGTTTCGGGCTTTGTGAAAGGAAATGAGATTTCCTTCCATTGGATTTGCTTTCCAGGAGACGAAAGCAAGTTGTTTCAGGGCAACAGCCTCACCACAAGATTCCGTGTACCATGGACGGGAGGAAGGGTATGACAACTGAAGACGAGATGGTATAAATCTGTGCATGAGAGAGCAATTTACTTTGAAAGAATTCACAGGATGAGTTGATGTCAGAGGCGGTAGAGATGGGAGACCAGTCCAGATGGTTGATGGCTGCTTGAAGACCGTGCCAGTTGGCCTGAGTGAAATGCCAGACTCGTCGACGCTGAGGAGGCTCTCTGAGAATGGTCAGAGAGATGTCCACTTTGACAAGCACATGATCAGATGAGCCGATTGGAGCAGAAGAAGAGCAGCAGACATTTTCAGGGAAGTTTGTCATAACCAAATCCAGAAGAGAAGATGCTCCGTTGACTGAGATCCGGGTCGGGAAATTGACAGATTGTGTCAGTCCCAGTGAGTCGCAGAAGTCCTTTGCTGAAGAGCCATGGCTGGTGAGAGAGGTACCCACACCCAGCCAACTGGCATGGTGACAATTGAAATCACCACATATGAGGAAGAGAGAGTTGGGATGGGTAGATAGAAGTTGGTCCATATTATCAGACAGTGAGATGGAGATGGAGTCATCGCTGATTGGTGGACGGTACAACACACATATGAACAAAAGGTGGGAGCGAAGGGGAAGCCGTAGCCAAAGGTATTCCTGGGGGTGAGGTGGAGAGAGGGCAGTGGAGGGCGAGTGAGGAAGAGAGTTTTTTATAAAGATAGCAACCCCACCTCCAGGACGAGGCTCAGGTCTATCATACCGGAGGAGGGAGTAACCTGGGAGAGATACCAAGGCATCAGAGACATCATGAAGGAGGAAAGTTTCTGTTAAGCAGATCACATCTGGTTTGTCAGAAGCAACCTGTATGGAGAGGTCAGTCAAGTTTGAGCGAAGGCCCCGGATGTTTGAGGTCCATACCGTTAATGAAGAGGAAGGGGGAGCATCGGGTCCAGAACAGGGGGGGGGAGGGGTAAGGTAAGATGTGGAAGAGGAGGAAGAGGTAGGGAGAGCTGTTGAAGGTGTGTCAGAGATTTCAGAATAGCTTGGAGAAAGGGAAGAATGGGGCGGACAAAAGGTTTGATGGAGATTGGGTGAGGCACAGTGAGGTGTTATTTGAGGAGGGGGAAGAGCAAGGCAGAAGGTTTGGGGAGATGAAGGTGAAAGTTGGAAGGAGGAAGAAGCAGGGAGGATGCTTTGAGGAGGAGGGGTGAGAGGGGAGTCTAGGAGGGGAGGAGCGAGGGAGAGTCTCGGAGGGGAGGGGTGTGGGAGGAGTTTAGGAGGGAGGGGAGGGAAGGGGCAAGGGGGGAGATTTGAAAGGGATGGGTGATGGGGAGGATTTGGAGGGGAGGGGTGAGATTGGATTTTGAAAAGTGTACGATTCATGGGAAACGAACATTTTTTGCAAAATGAGTTTGAGACCGAGTCAAAAATACGTTTGAGGACACTGGAGGAGGGATGGAGTTCTGGATAGTTTAGGGAATGTAGAAAGGAGGAACTGTAAGAGATGGTATTATATATATTTTTTGGAATGAATAGATTTGGTGAGCAAGACGAAAGCATCCTTTTGTCGGAAAAGAAGAAAAGGGTGTTATAATATATGAGAGAAAATAGTTGTTCAGGGGAGAGATTATACATTTCTAACCGCGTGATCGCGAACGAAGAACGAACGAACAAAAAGAACAACAAATAAACGAATAAGACCTGGGAAGGAAATATTTTTTTTGGGTTTTTTTTTTTTTTTTTTTGTGAGTACAGATATTAAACAAGGAGGTACGGGGTGAACGACTGGTACGAAACAGAGAACGAAAATAGTTTTCAGCGCATTCGACGAATAGCTGAGAGAAAAACAAACCACAAGGTCGGAGACGGTACGGTAGTCTAAGCCTACGAGTACTAGGCCGCAGAATACTCGATACCATTAACCGACGATTGTGTATACATGTACGAAAAATTAGCACCGAAAATTTTCCAAAAGATACGCTATAGGTACATACACCGAAAGATAGATACAGTCTCGACAAAAACACAATTGAGAAATATCACTTAGCTTCGAAAGCGTGAGCGCATGGAGCAGCTTCGAAAAGACGTGACCTCGCCGTCAACTCATGCGCATGGAGCAGCTTACTCATGTTACTCATCTTAGTCTTACTCATGTTCCTCATCTTGGTCTTACTCATGTTACTCATCTTAGTCTTACTCATGTTCCTCATCTTGGTCTTACTCATGTTCCTCATCTTGGTCTTACTCACGTTACTCATCTTAGTCTTACTCATGTTACTCATCTTAGTCTTACTCATGTTACTCATCTTGGTCTTACTCATGTTACTCATCTTAGTCTTACTCATGTTACTCATCTTGGTCTTACTCATGTTACTCATCTTAGTCTTACTCATGTTCCTCATCTTAGTCTTACTCATGTTACTCATCTTAGTCTTACTCATGTTCCTCATCTTAGTCTTACTCATGTTCCTCATCTTGGTCTTAGTCATGTTACTCATATTAGTCTTACTCATGTTACTCATCTTAGTCTTACTCATGTTCCTCATCTTGGTCTTACTCATGTTACTCATCTTAGTCTTACTCATGTTCCTCATCTTGGTCTTACTCATGTTCCTCATCTTGGTCTTACTCATGTTCCTCATCTTAGTCTTACTCATGTTCCTCATCTTAGTCTTACTCATGTTACTCATCTTAGTCTTACTCATGTTCCTCATCTTGGTCTTAGTCATGTTACTCATCTTAGTCTTACTCATGTTACTCATCTTAGTCTTACTCATGTTACTCATCTTAGTCTTACTCATGTTCCTCATCTTGGTCTTACTCATGTTCCTCATCTTGGTCTTACTCATGTTACTCATCTTAGTCTTACTCATGTTCCTCATCTTGGTCTTACTCATGTTACTCATCTTGGTCTTACTCATGTTCCTCATCTTGGTCTTACTCATGTTACTCATCTTAGTCTTACTCATGTTACTCAGATGAGTAACATTCGTAAGATATTCATAATTGTCATTCAGACGTGAAAAGATAAAATGCAACCGTCTATGTACTAAAACCACTAATTTTTTTCCAAATTGTGACATCATGATTGTACCACACAAATTTATACTGTGTTTTAAAGGCAGAATATTTACTTCTGACAGGTCAGAGCAGGCAATAAAATATAAATGAAATAAAGTTTGAACTTGGTAGACCGACGCGTATTTATTTTGGTTGACAAGTTCAATGACAACAAATGTAAGGTAATGCATCTTAGAAAGACGAATCACAAACACAGCACCACCATGCTAGGTAATGAGGCAGCCCCGACGATCAAAAGTGTAACCTGTGAAAAAGATATTTGAGTGTTTTTTTTAAATATTGAGCTCTCAACATGTTAACACAGTAGTAGCTGCAGCAAACACGAAACGAGGAATCATAAACCACACTGTCTCTTCCCTGGATCAACACGAATCTTACTCCACAAAACAATTGTTCGTCCATAATTGGCATATTGAATATGGGTTTGGCACCCCTTTTTGAAGGATGCTGTCAAACTGGAGAAAGTCCAGAGACATGCTGTGAAGAGCATACCAAACCCAAGTCGGCCGAAATATCCAGAGCATCAATCAACTCTTGGTCTCGCAACACTTGCCTACTGTAGACACAGAACTGACAATCAAACCACAATAACTTTTCACATGGCCTAGGCCCAAGACTCCTGGAGGATACATCTCCATAAAAAATACTTCACCCTGGAAGGAAATAACACAAAGTTCAAAACTTCGAACTGAAGAAATGTCGATTCAAGAAAATAAATCAGAAAACCAGTTTCTTCCAGACGACGGTCAACAAATAGAACTCACTACCTTCAGAAGTGGTCAACAGTCCATCAATTAATGCCTTCAAGACAAGACCCGAATGCCATGGGAAACAAATATTCCAGATGTGAATCGAGACCTGAGATTTAACTGTCCATGCTGAGCACATGCAGCACAAGCAACATTCAGATTCAGTACAACAGAAGATGGGAGGGGAAAATATAAGCTGGTTATAGGCTTAAAAATACAGGATTGTGATCAATTGTGATCTTATTCGTCCAATATTGACAACAATGGTCTTACTCATGTTACTCATGTTCCTCAACTTGGTCTTACTCATGTTGCTCATCATATTCTTACTCATGTTACTCATGTTCCTCATCTTGGTCTTACTTGTATTCCTCATCTTAGTCTTACTCATGTTCCTCATCTTGGTCTTACTCATGTTACTCATCTTGGACTTACTCATGTTCCTCATCTTGGTCTTACTCATGTTCATCATCTTGGACTTACTCATGTTCCTCATCGTAGTCTTACTCATGTTCCTCATCTTAGTCTTACTCATGTTACTCATCTTGGTCTTACGCATGTTACTCATCTTGGTCTTACTCATGTTCCTCATCTTGGTCTTACTCATGTTCCTCATCTTAGTCTTACTCATGTTCCTCATCTTAGTCTTACTCATGTTCCTCATCTTAGTCTTACTCATGTTCCTCATCTTGGTCTTACTGATGTTCCTCATTTTAGTCTGACTCATGTTACCAGATATCATGATCTTAGTCTTACTCATGTTACTCATCTTAGTCTCACTCATGTTCCTCAAATTGGTCGAACACATGTTGCTCATCGTAGTCTTACTCATGTTCCCAGATATCATGATCTTAGTCTAACCCATGTTCCTCATCTTAGTCTTACTCATGTTCCCAGATATCATGATCTTAGTCTTACTCCTGTTACTCATCTTAGTCTTACTCATGTTCCCAGATATCATGATCTTAGTCTTACTCATGTTACTCATCTTAGTCTCACATGTTCCTCAAATTGGTCGAACACATGTTGCTCATCGTAGTCTTACTCATGTTCCCAGATATCATGATCTTAGTCTAACTCATGTTCCTCATCGTAGTCTTACTCATGTTCCCAGATATCATGATCTTAGTCTTACCCATGTTACTCATCTTAGTCTTACTCATGTTCCCAGATATCATGATCTTAGTCTAACTCATGTTCCTCATCTTAGTCTTACTCATGTTCCCAGATATCATGATCTTAGTCTTACTCGTGTTACTCATCTTAGTCTTACTCATGTTCCCAGATATCATGATCTTAGTCTTACTCATGTTACTCATCTTAGTCTTACTCATGTTCCCAGATATCATGATCTGTCTTACTCATGTTACTCATCTTAGTCTTACTCATGTTCCCAGATATCATGATCTTAGTCTTACTCATGTTCCCAGATATCATGATCTGTCTTACTCATGTTCCTCATCTTCGTCTTACTCATGTTCCCAGATATCATGATCTTAGTCTTACTCATGTTACTCCTCTTAGTCTTACTCATGTTCCCAGATATCATGATCTTAGTCTTACTCATGTTCCTCGTCTTCGTCTTACTCATGGTCCCAGATATCATGATCTTAGTCTTACTCATGTTCCCAGATATCATGATCTTAGTCTTACTCATGTTACTCATCTTAGTCTTACTCACGTTACTCATGTTCCTCATCTTGGTCTTACTCATGTTAACTTTCTCATGTTCTTTCTCATGTTTCTGATGTTCCTCGACCAATGAAATTTGACTATTGTGATCAAAAGTAGAAACAGTTTTTCTCTACACCAAACCTGTCTGCACATCATCACGGCACAGTTAACATTTTATCTACTTGCATCTGAAATCAAACGGAGCACACACTTGTACGTGATTTGGCAGTTTGACAACCCGCCTTTCGGCTGAACTGCCAAAGAAAACTTCAAATCTAACACTATTACCATTATCACTGGAGCTAAGCTTGTATTGTACACAATCCAGTGTCTGACGTTGAAGGGCCCATCATTTCATGCTCATAATCGCAGAAGACAAAAGTGTGCACTGTGCATGCACACCGATAATGAAATCTAGTACCTTGACAAAGTTCTGCAGAAGAGTGAAGTAGATTTCCTGTTTAGCCAATGTCATAATATAGAGTAATTGTACAACAACTACAACAACAACAACAACAACAACAACAGCAGCAAATGCAACTCAAGAGTACACTCAGACCACAAAAAGATAATTATTTGTTAGCATCATATTATGACAGAATAAACAGCCCTTTTAATGGTCCTTGTGAGCTCTATTTATAGATTTAGTTCATCAGCTGAGTGGCTGAATTCAGGTCTTTTGTTGCACCCCCAGGGAAACATTAGTTTGAACTCAAAAATGTCAAGAATTTACTCCTAAAACAATATTCTGCTTGTTGGACAGAGCATAGGTGTTATCATTTAAGTAAAAAGGAACTAAAATTTGGATCAATTTCATTCAGTGTAATTTCTAAAGCAACTCCAGGCTAGAGTATAAATGAGCAATACAAGAACTCCCCAATGCAAGTCAGAGGTAAAATCTTCTCCACTTCTCCCTGCTGCCCGAATTTGTCAGGGCAGTGCAACCCCGGTCAGAGCGCCAATCAATCCCCATGGGCCATGTGTCTGTCTGTGTGTGACTCCGTGTGTCTACGTCTCTGGCTCTGGCTCCTTCACAAAGGCGGGGGTACACCAACTTGGACGTGGGGAATCTCTTGGTCACTCCTGGGAGATCGATCGGTTGACTCCTTGCCGTGGATCTGTTCAAGAGAACCATCCGGAACTATACAACAAGTGAACATTGCGAAATGTACGTTGATAGCCAATTAATGATCCGAATTTTGTCACCTGAATTGAACAGCTTCATATAAATACAGATACAAAGTGTGGTCTGAAGAACACCATTGCTCAAGCACCGTAACCCCATCTGGTAAGCACTACAACAGTACACCCCATGTTTGTAAAGTTGCGTCTGAGGCTTTACCTTGCTTATGCTGGCCATCATTCAGAGTCTCTTGAATCAACAACTAACTGTAGCAAACCAAAACTTCTTCAGCTCAAAGATATCTGAAGTAACCCTGAGAACAATAAACATCTTCTATAGGGCAAGGAGTTTAAGCACCTAAACCGGTGGTATTGAGACTTTTGCTCAAGCTATCAATCACCTATGTTTAAATGCTGGTCGTCTTTTATCAGTATGGTGCAAATATTGTTGAATTTCATCCGAGCGAAAAGAGCAGCCCGACTTCCCATGGCATCTGCCATTAGTGCAGTCAATGCTCCAATGGAAGTTTGCATATGGCAGGACAACCTAGAACGGCACTCGGTAGAGCACATACTTATGCCAGGCTTAACAGTTTATATTTTGTATCCCACCAATAGGCCAGGTCTGCATCCGGACTTTCACCAAAATTTAATCGGCTTGTGCTCATCACCTAACCAAATCATCTGGACCCCAACTTTTGTCATATTCCGTCCACAACTTTTTGAAAGATGATTGATATATATATATATATATATATATATATATATATATATATATATATATATATATACATATATATACATATATATATATATATATATACATATTGTCGCGTAACCGTGGTTAACACCACAGTTACGGATGACCGATTTGCGAGACTTTAACTCCCGAGGCGAACACTCAATGGCGGACTCAAGTTCAACACCAACGCGCGGAATGGCGGGCCGCAGCGAAGGCTCCGCAACCTTATCTATTAAAATCAAACACCCAGGAAAACTGCGTTCAGATATTATGTACAAAAAGTAATATAAGGGTTTATTAGGAAAAGTAAAGCCAGTGAAAAAGCCCGCCGGTAAATCTAATAACTCTAATAAACCTAAATCGGGACGTCCCCACACGACTGACAGCAAACACAAACGAGGGAGATTAATCACGAAAATAACACGTCCCGTCGTTCAAAATATACGCGGAGATCGGGCTTATCTGTCTTTGTCGTCTTGTATTGTTGGTGTCCAGCACCGCTCCTTCCGGCCCGATCGCACACCACGAGGCCCCTCGCTCCAAGCACCACGCGTCCGACGCAGGCCAGCGGCTCCACTTGACCAGGGACAGGAAGGACTCCTTTCAACTCCACTCGACTCGACGACGCGGGAGTGCTGGCAGCCAAGTGCCAACGAACTGCTCAGTGCCAACTGGGTGTGCTCTCGTGTGTCTCCTGCGACTCCCTACAACCCGAACTGCACTCGAACTGCGACTGGAATGGCGTGTCCTCTCCAACTCTCCACCACCGCTCAACTCTCTGGTGCCTGCCTGCGTCTGCAGTGCCTGCCACGAACTCAACTCAACTCCACTGCCCGCGTCTGCTCAGAGAGACTCAACTGGCCAACTCCTCGACGCGTGTGTCCGTGTCTGCTCAGAGAGACTCAACAACTCGTGAACTCCTCGACGCGTGTGTCCGTGTCTGTTGAAATGGCGTCCGACCGTCGCCTATATTGGTGGCCGATGACGTCACATTGCGCACTCCTCAGCCAATCAAAGCCTCCCGCGACTCCTGACATCTCCCCCGTTACGCGACCCTGCGGTCCTGGCATAACACGTGCCGGCCAGGTTTGTAGGCCTTTGGAGGTGTACACGGTGGCGGCCAATTGTGGTGGTGTTTTTGACCTGGTTTCCTGTCAATTTAATACGAAGTCCTTGTCAGGGAAAGGGGATTATTTAATGTTGCGCTAAGGACCTAACTAATGTTTATGTGGTTTGCAGTGCCATAAAGGACAAAGGTTTGATTACTAGGTGATACTCACAGGGGCGTTACCTTTAATCCCTCACTATTTAACACTCGAATCTCCTGGTAGATCCACAATCATACATCTTACCCCGACAAACGCCTAAACATCAAGAACTTATTACATGTAGAGTCCCTGTCACGACAGCCGAATACCTACCTATTCAGATCTACCTAGCTCTAGATGTTGCATTACCAAATTCATAACACAGCCCCCCCCCTGGAACCGTAGCTCCTGCAAGGTTCACCGCAGGGCTACCATTCCAGCCTTAACACTTACTGTCACACACTTAATTAACCTATGAAATAAATCAGGAAGGGCTGTGGGAAGTGAGTCGGACTACCTACCTACACTTCCTTAACATGCTGAACCCCTTAACCATCATGCAAGTATGTACATCTTCTTCGTTGTTCCTGTGGAGGGAGGAAACAACAACACACAACACTAACTTAACCACAAAACTTAACCATCTTTCCAAAACTCAAAACTCTAACCTTTGTACATACCCCGGTCTACAGACCGCGTCCCCCGGTGGATGCCACAAGACACAACCTTACCTGCGGGGCCATCCCCAATGCATCCCCCTAAATTTTCCACGGCCCTGTCCAGATGTTACAGGTGAGTGACACGGCTCGGTGGATTTCGCCCACATTCATGCTACACAGACCCCTTAACCACTCATTCTCATTCCATAGGTCATCAAGGCATTTCAAAAATCAATAAGGTTCTTCTTCAATACACCCCCCTGCAGGACCATGGCATTGATGTCATTCACGTGTGTGTGCATTCCTCAACTAGGCAGCGGGGAGGTACCGCACAAAAGATGGTGGGGGCGCATCAGGCTGTGGTGCCCGCAGTCCCAAAAACAAGTCAACCGACTTACAAATTCATTGCCCCCCCCCCTTTACCTCTTGGCCCCATGACAGCCCAACAGCCCCTTTCCGCCGTTACCTCGCCGGTGAGGGTCTCCACACACCCCAGGCTCCTTTGCCTCCTGCTTTCGCGCAGCAACACGGGTCACCGGGGGACTTCCTCACCCCGCGGCGCCCAACCAGACCCTCCACCGACGAGCTCCAATTTCCAGTTACCACCGGCTGCCAGGGGTAATTGCCGCAGAGGGGGGCCCGCAGGCATCGCTCCTCAGAGCTTGCTCTGTACCTGCGGACACACACACCTTCCCCACCCACAAGACCCCAAAACACACTTCCTCCCCCGCTGCCATTCAATTCTCCACACAACTCAGCACAATTCAGTACAATTCCATAGATGGTGTAAAAGGTGTTACAAGGCTTGCCATGGCCTGCTACATGTGAAATTCCCCCAGTTCACATTTAAACCATCACATCTTCCCAAAAGCACATTTCCACAAGCACAATTATCACCCCTCATTATCTCCAATAATCATCACACACTCTCCAGGTTCCACTCTCACGACCACATCAAAACACGTAACCACAATACAAAGACATACGCCACCCACAAGACACTGTGGCTCCCATTCCATCCCCTCACCGGCCATGTCATCACTCACACCCGCCTCCCAACTCCAATTTACATGTCCCCAATTTCCCAAAGCAAATCCTGAAGCCTGGGACAGTACTCCTCAAAACACTCACCTCAAGTGCAGGTAGTTGCAGGTTGGTCAGGTCCAAGAGCGTCATCCACCCTTCACAATCCCAAAATTTCACATTGGGCCTACCAAATACTTCCAAATTTCTCTTTTGTCCCCACTACACTGGCAGGTATGTGGATCCGCATCCAACGGTGATCATCACTACACAACTACCTGTGGCCACGACAGCTCTGCACCTCTACCGTGCAAGGGTCACCGGGACAAGGTGAGCAGTCAAAACGCCAACATGGCCCATGAGTGTCCATAAGGGTGCGACCCACCATCCATCCTTCGGCCCCCCTGCGAGGAACACAGCTGCAGCAGCCCCAGCTGGCCAATGTGGTGAGCACTTGCTGCCACAACACACACTACCGCACACACAACCTCGGCCCTGGGGGGCACGGTCGCAGTGCGTGGCATCCCTACAGCCACGTCCCCTGCACCTCCCCATCATCCCCCAGTCCGACTACAGAACTGCAGCCCCCCCAGTGCTCACCCACACTTGACCACACCAAGGTCCAGTCAACAGCCATGCTCCACCAGGAGACCCACCCAGAAGACATGGTCCACACACCTCGGACACGCACAGCACCACGTTGACCCTCAGGCTACACAACTACATCCCCATCATCCCGCGTCCCGAATATCAGCACAGTTGCCCCCGCAACCAGTTGAAACTGTGTCCTGCTACCCTATTAATTTCATCACAGCCTCCAACACTTTGGTCTACACACCTGGATCAATAATGGCGTCACTGTACAGTGTCCACCATGGCATTTCAAAATCCACCCTTAAATTTCCATCTAACCCACAGATTACCCATGCCAACCATTTGTCACATTTCACTCACCTCACCAAAGAAGGATGCTTTGCCATACACATGCCAGCCGAGCATGGCCCATATGCTCGGCGCGTTACACATCTCCCGATTCACATCCCCATGGCTCTCTTCCCAACCCGAGAGTCCATAAATCACAACGGAGCATCTGTGGAAGGTCACTCACACCATCACGTTCCACAGATGCCCCAATGGTTGTCCGGCAGGCTATCTCCATCCCTGTCCATTCGGTTTGACCCGCGTCCATAGACCAACCACCATGCCAGGTCACCACATGCTGGTTGTCCCAGAGTCCCTGGAGGAGAGTGCCAGGCCGCATGCCCGGGTGGTCACCACATCAGTCCCAAGTTGGCCGTCCGCAGTGCCACCACCAAAGCGCGACCCACAACACCTCCCCCTAGTGGTCCTCAATATTTGCCATCCCAGGCTTGAGAAACCACCTCGGACCTCCCTGGAGGTCTTAACCCCCACCAGGGTCCGGTGACCCTGCCGGCCCGAGCCACCAGCTCGGACGGCGCCCCGATGGACAAGGGACGCCACACTCCACCAGACCCCCCGTGGGACCCAGGTCGTACCTCGACACCCAAGGCTGGACCCCACGTCCAAATCTCGCCATCACAGCCCCCCAGCTGGCTGGCATACCCAAATTTTGAAAGGGGCAACTTTTGCCCGAGGCCATCACCCATGACCTCTCCATATCCAGATCCCGCAGCCCGGGGACCAATCCAAACCATGGCTGCTCCAAATCAATTTCCCATTGTAATTTTATTTTACAAATTTTCATTCCCACTGCCATTCCGCAGCTGCAGGGAACAACCTCTACCACCGGTTGTTCTGCCCCTCCCTGCAGTTGACCCAAATTCCCTACAGGGACCAAATCTCCAGAAGCTCTATCTCCCGATCCTCCAAGATCCAAATCCAGCCCGGAGCCAACACACTCCCCCAACTGGTTGTCCAATTTTGGAGCCTCTGTTTCCAAATAGCAGTGTACAGTGAGCGTCCCCTCGGTCATTCCAACCACCTCCTTGGACCAACTCACCTCTTCCCCCAGACTCCTTTGGGCCTGAACAAGCTCTACCTCCATGGGACTGTCACAGGTCTCCAGCCGCTGGATCAAATCATCCTCATCATTACAAATCATTCCTGGCCCCGCCAGGCTTTGATCAATATCCCCAATAAATACCTGGTCCGGCTCCATTGCATGGACCCCCAAAAACTCTACCCCCTCTTGCTCCGCACCACCGCCCTGGTGCTGCACAATTCCAAATTCATCCCCTGGTTGGGGTGTTGTGACATCCACACGGTCCCGATAAACAACCAGGCCAGAATGTGGGAAACATTCCCCATTACAACTCTCACATTCCAAATTTCCTTCCCCGCTCACCTGTGGACTCTCCACGTTTACCTGCAGGCATTCCCCCTCTACCTGTACACATTCCCCATCCACCTGTGGACATTCCCCATCCACCTGTGGACATTCCCCATCCACCTGTGGACCTGCGGTCTCCCCATTTACTTCAATTGCCATTCCCTGTGCAATTCCCAATTTTGCCATTCCCGGCTCCTGAGCCCCACTTGTCGCGTAACCGTGGTTAACACCACAGTTACGGATGACCGATTTGCGAGACTTTAACTCCCGAGGCGAACACTCAATGGCGGACTCAAGTTCAACACCAACGCGCGGAATGGCGGGCCGCAGCGAAGGCTCCGCAACCTTATCTATTAAAATCAAACACCCAGGAAAACTGCGTTCAGATATTATGTACAAAAAGTAATATAAGGGTTTATTAGGAAAAGTAAAGCCAGTGAAAAAGCCCGCCGGTAAATCTAATAACTCTAATAAACCTAAATCGGGACGTCCCCACACGACTGACAGCAAACACAAACGAGGGAGATTAATCACGAAAATAACACGTCCCGTCGTTCAAAATATACGCGGAGATCGGGCTTATCTGTCTTTGTCGTCTTGTATTGTTGGTGTCCAGCACCGCTCCTTCCGGCCCGATCGCACACCACGAGGCCCCTCGCTCCAAGCACCACGCGTCCGACGCAGGCCAGCGGCTCCACTTGACCAGGGACAGGAAGGACTCCTTTCAACTCCACTCGACTCGACGACGCGGGAGTGCTGGCAGCCAAGTGCCAACGAACTGCTCAGTGCCAACTGGGTGTGCTCTCGTGTGTCTCCTGCGACTCCCTACAACCCGAACTGCACTCGAACTGCGACTGGAATGGCGTGTCCTCTCCAACTCTCCACCACCGCTCAACTCTCTGGTGCCTGCCTGCGTCTGCAGTGCCTGCCACGAACTCAACTCAACTCCACTGCCCGCGTCTGCTCAGAGAGACTCAACTGGCCAACTCCTCGACGCGTGTGTCCGTGTCTGCTCAGAGAGACTCAACAACTCGTGAACTCCTCGACGCGTGTGTCCGTGTCTGTTGAAATGGCGTCCGACCGTCGCCTATATTGGTGGCCGATGACGTCACATTGCGCACTCCTCAGCCAATCAAAGCCTCCCGCGACTCCTGACATCTCCCCCGTTACGCGACCCTGCGGTCCTGGCATAACACGTGCCGGCCAGGTTTGTAGGCCTTTGGAGGTGTACACGGTGGCGGCCAATTGTGGTGGTGTTTTTGACCTGGTTTCCTGTCAATTTAATACGAAGTCCTTGTCAGGGAAAGGGGATTATTTAATGTTGCGCTAAGGACCTAACTAATGTTTATGTGGTTTGCAGTGCCATAAAGGACAAAGGTTTGATTACTAGGTGATACTCACAGGGGCGTTACCTTTAATCCCTCACTATTTAACACTCGAATCTCCTGGTAGATCCACAATCATACATCTTACCCCGACAAACGCCTAAACATCAAGAACTTATTACATGTAGAGTCCCTGTCACGACAGCCGAATACCTACCTATTCAGATCTACCTAGCTCTAGATGTTGCATTACCAAATTCATAACAATATATACATATATATATACATATATACATATATATATACATATATATATATATATACATATATATATATATACATATATATATATACATATATATATATACATATATATATATATACATACATATATATATATATATATATATATATATATATATATATATATATATATATATATATACATGTCCCCTGCCATCACCCTGCCATCACCCTCCCACCCTCCCTCCCTTCTATCACCCTCCCTTCTATCACCCTCCCTTCTATAGGGTTGGTTTTCTAAGGCTTATATCAAAATATTAACTTGTATCAAATAAATCTTTTAAGGTGAAAGCGCGATGACGTCACCACGTCACGCGGCATGAATGCGCGCCTGTGTCGTTGGAGGTATTGACTTATATAGGGTTGGTTTTCTAAGGCTGTAGGCCGCACCTCATTTTGTAGAATAAAGTGGTATTCGGGTGGTTCCGGTATTTTGGACCGCAGGGATGGAAAGTGCAGGTACGGGGTGCAAGTCACTCCCCAGCCGGCCCGCTCTGAAGGTTCGGATCGGGACACCGGGATTCATTCCGGTCGCCCGGTCGGCCCGGAGGTGGGGGTGCGGGGCCTGTCACAGAACGTCAAAACAAACGGCTTGCCGGGGCCGCCCAAAAGTCGGGCGTGAGGGGCGCGTCCACTAATGGAACGCCTCTCGCTTCCCAGATCGAGGGCCACGTGGTCAGGAGAACCTCGTCCCTTCTGGTTGCCCTGCCATCCCACCGGGAGCGCTGGCAGGGTGTACTTCAAACTAAGCTTAAGTGTCAAGTGTTAAGTTCCTCCTTGCCCTCGCAAGGGAAAGGCGAGGGTCAAGCTCTTCCAAATTTCCAAACACTAGAAATCGGACGTCTCAAATTAATTAACTAATTTGTTAATACATCTCAGTCGCCCGCGACCTCTCCAGCGCGGGCGTCGAACCAGTTCATTTCCGGGCGACCGGGCCGAGTATCGGCCCGGCCGTGGCCGAAGCCGTTGATTCCGCCGTAGCACGCTAACGCGTAGGCTCGCACGTCCCTGGTCCGCCGGGGCTCCGCGGGTGTCCTACCGTGCCCACGTCGCCATGTCTCCCTGAATAACAGAGTCAGACGTGGTGCCCGGGGACGGAGTTCGCTTTCTAAACATGGTAGCGCTAGGCCAGTGGGACCGCCGGGACCCACGTGCACTCACAAGTTGTTCTGCGCGTGGGCGGCAGTATCAGACCGGGGCGCCCAAACGCTTCCCGGCTAAAGTTCATCCTGAAAGTTCATCCACATTGTGCGGACAAACCAAGTCAAGGGCCACGTGGTCAGGAGAACCTCGTCCCTTCCGGTCACACTTTGCCTATCGGCCGGCCTCGAAGACCGAAATTGTGACGGTGTCACCCGCATATATATATACTATCCAGCGAACCCACAGCCAAGGGAACGGGCTTGGCGGAATCAGTGGGGAAAGAAAACCCTTTTGAGCTTGACTCTAGCCCGACTCTGTGGGGGGACTCTGTGGGGGGACTTGAGAGGCCGCAGGCACTCAATAGGGCTGGACCCGTGAAATTTCGGGGATTTTTGGTAAAATTACCTCAGGGTAAAGTTACATAGGAAAACGCCGTGTTAAATTTCTGTCGCCGAAGGACTTTATTTTTATTACGAAATTCATCCCGACTTCGCCTCTAGGAGTTATTGAAAATATTAACTTATATAAAAATTAGTTTTCTAAGACTGAAGCACAGTGACGTCATCACGCCCCCGCCACGAGTGTCGAAGGTCTTTCGAAGAAGAAGAGTTCGGAGTTGGACTGGACACGAGGCGGAGCGGACGCCATTTGGAAGAGCTGAGAGGACTCAGTCGTGATAGGGTGAGTCTGAGTGAGTATATCAAGACAAGAACAAGATCTAGAAGGAGGTATGTACGGTGCGAGTCATATAATATATTGTTTAGTTATCGTCGATGAGGAATTTGGGGTCGGGATGCGGGGTCGGCCTGGGTGACTTGGTCTCGACTAGATGCTAGGCCGCACCTCATTTTGTCCAATAAAGTCGTTTTAAAATATGTTTTGATGGTTCTTATGCTTATCATTAGATGCATAACGTTCGTAGCGAGGTGTGGATATATGGATTGACATCGGATGGTCTGGGATTTGGGATTTAGGAGCTTCGAAGTTTTTTCATTAGGAATATATGCGATTTGTTTTGGGGGGCCCTTAGAGCTAACGGAGGCTCGGATTTTAATTCTGATTCCGGATTTCGCAGTCGCTAGTACGTCTTAACACTCGACAGAAACTGGCCCCGCGAAATTTCCAGGATTTTCGGTAAAATTACTTCAGGGTAAATTTACATAGGAAAACCCCATGTGAAATTTTCGTCGCCGAAGGACTTTATTTTTTGCGAAATTCATCCTGACTTCGCCTCTAGGAGGTTACAGGGGTATCTGTGGATAACGGGAACCTTTATTTGGCGAAATTCGGACTGGTATTGACCGAGTTATTCAAAATATTAACTTACATCAAATAAATCTTTTAAGGTGAAAGCGCGATGACGTCACCATGTCACGCGGCACGAATGCGCGCCTGTGTCGTTGGAGGTATTGACTTATATAGGGTTGGTTTTCTAAGGCTTATATCAAAATATTAACATATCAAATAAGTCTTTTAAGGTGGAAGCGCGATGACGTCACCGCGTCACGCGGCACGAATGGTTCCATTGTGCACGCTTTTGTTTTATTTCCAAATTAAAATCTGTTTTCACTTTTGCCGTAAAAATGACATCAGTGCATCGAGTGTGGTATCTTATTTGGTGAAATTCGGTCGATTTGAAGTGGTGAAAATAAAATGTGATCGTGGAAAATCGTAGCGAGGGGCCATTTTGAATCGGTTTTCGATTATTGCACCGGATTATTGCACCCTCCCATCACCCTCCCCCATCACCCTCCCCCATCACCCTCCCATCACCCTGCCATCACCCTGCCATCACCCTGCCATCACCCTCCCATCACCCTCCCATCACCCTGCCATCACCCTCCCATCACCCTTTATTGGACCATTTGACTTCTATAGGGTTGGTTTTCTAAGGCTTATATCAAAATATTAACTTATATCAAATAAATCTTTTAAGGTGAAAGCGCGATGACGTCACCACGTCACGCGGCACGAATGCGCGCCTATACCCGCATATACATATATATATACATACATACATATATATATATATATATATATATATATATATATATATATATATATATATATATATATACACAGTGATCCCTCGTTTATCGCGGGGGTTACGTTCCAGAACCCCCCGCGATAGACGAAAATCCGCGAAGTAGCGACCATATTTTTATTTTATTATTTATATATATTTTAAAGCTTTATGACCCTCCCCACACTCTTATTAACCTTTCCCATACTCTTATAAACACTTCCTATACTCTTAAACACTTTTTACACTCTTAAACATACGTAATTTTAACAACATATAAAATTCTAATGGGTACTCACCATTGAAGATACTGTAGCGACCCATGGGTTCCCCAAGCAAGACCAGCATCAGAATCTCCTTGCTCCAGCCGGTGACGTCACCGGCGGGGATCCCCGGCGCGAGAGTGGCTGGTCACGTGACCGCTAAAGCGTGCTGCGCTTTGCGGGTATAATCAGCTACACCTGTTGATCACGTGACCACCGAAGCACGCCACGCTTGAGAGGCGTGGCTTTCGGTTTCTGGTTGTGCTTTATAATGCAGCCCGATAAATGGGCTTTTCAGTGTTCCCGAGTTGGTTTTGAGAATAAATATCTTCTCGGACGAGTTTGTGTCTTGCCCGTCATTTCGTCCGTATCAAGCAAGAGCCCCGGCTCTTCAATACTACAACTTGCGTGATGAAGATGATGATGAATTAGCTGTGCAGTACTGATGACGATGAAGGTGATGACGATGATGACGATGATGAATGTACTGCACAGCCAGAAAGAGCATTACAGTTACCCATTACGTGGGTAACTAGCGCAAGCTGCCGCATCTGCGTTTTCCATACGCACGACTCTTTGTCTACCCTTCTACTGTACACTATGTAGTATGTACAGTATTTTATTTCTTGTAATATGTTTTAAATACTGTATTTTTCTTATTTCTTTACGTTTTTTTATTTTTTAGGCTAGAAAATGCTTATTTTACCACAAAAATATTTAAAATAATAGTATATAAAAATACATTTATACCGCAAAATCCTGCGATATAGCGAAAAATCGGCGATATAATTTTACATATACTCGCGAGAAAAACCCGCGATGTACCGAAGCCGCGAAAAGTGAACCGCGATATAGCGAGGGATGACTGTATATATATATTACGGTGGTGCTCAAAATATTTTTTTTTAAATATTTACTGGGACATGGCTTTATGTTGTTCCTTTTGTTCCAAAATGAAAAGACACCAAATATGAAAGCAATCTGATTTTATTTAGGGGTGCCACATCAGCCTTCAAACTAAAGGTGTCTACAAAACTTTTCTATATATGGATCGAAAGCAAAACCAGAAGTTTGTTTTATGAAAATCCACCCTCCACTCACTTTCTTTGTATTCTAGCAAACACAAGTTACAATAGCTGCACAAATAGCACTATATTGCTATGAAAACTCAAATTCAATGATAACAATCCAAATGTTCAGTTCATAAAATGAAGAGACACCATATCACATAATATTAAAAAACCCAAATATAATGAGAAATGTAACTCCTATTTCTGGGCCTGTTTCCCCACTGTTGCCTTCTTGGCATCGGGGTACATCTTCCTGTGAGCAGCAACAACTTGGAGCAGAGCTTGCTTTTGCTCTTCATCCTTTGTAAGGAGCTTATTGTAGTCTTGTATCAATGCGACACCCCTTTCTGCCCTGTCGTTCACCACGACTAAGCCACTGGCGGATTTCTTTGCTTCCTGAAAGCTGGTTTCTTGCTCCCATGAACCAGGATTCTTATCCATCCAATCAGTTGGGGTCCCTAGGATGCTGAAGAAATGCTTGGTGTGTTTTGTTACGAGGCCAGCGATTGACAGGGCGGTTCCTCGTTTGATAGCTGGTCTCTTTGGAGAGGGGTTTTCACCGTCATTTTTCAATGCTTCAATCATATTGATCTTGCTTTCTTTGTCAATTCTGGTGTCAAAGAATGCAAATGCCACTAGTACTGGGCTCATGTACCACGTGTGGCGGCCAAGTGCCTTCAAGGCTGTCTGAGCCATCTTCTGATTGATTTGTTCAAACTTTTCCAACTTCTTGAAGAGGTTAATGTCATTCAGGGGAGCCTCAATAGCTTGTGGAGCCCGAAACCAAGCCTGTACATACACAAGGCAGACAAAAATGTTGAAGGCTCGGAGTTCTCTCGCCTCTCGAAGTGTCAAGTGGAACTCTGACCGAAACATGAACACCTGTAGTGAATATAGTGCTTTTTCCATCCATCTGGCTCTGTGCATTGCTCCTGGAGCCATGATCCGGATTCCACGAGGTGGGATTCCTCCCATGTAGATGACAGTCAGTTCTAGGAGTTCACAATAATCATCTCGTGGCTGCTGATCTTTCAAACACACAAGAACGTTTTTGCTTCCAACACAGTGTCTACAGATCCCATTGAAGCCTTCCTCTCTGAGAATTGATCGTGAAGAAACTTCCTGTCCTCGGGGTTGGTGATTATGGCCTCTGAATCTGCATGCCTAAGATCAAACGTCTTCTCCAAGGAGGCCTTGAAGGATGCTTCCTTTTTCTCTTGGGTCGCACCATCCCGCTTTGCACCTTTTTGGAGGCTCCTCCATTCTTCATATAGCCTCTCCAAACGATGGATGCAGTGCTGCTTCGTCGTTGTAGGTAGGTGAGCTTTTTCCCAGAACTTCACAACCTCTTCAATGGTGAGGGTTGCACTCTCCCGGGCAGTGCAATTCTCCTTCTTCAGGTGATGGAAAAACTGGACAAGAGATTGATACACAGTCGGGAGCTTGGCACCTTTGATGGCATCTCCAGAAGTGGACCCAATGAGATACACATTATCCTGAGCCCGAGTTTTCAATGAAACACTGGTACTAGCACATGCCATATCTGCAAAATAAGCAAGAATGTGGGTAAAATCCTGTTAATTCTTACTCTACAGGGTCACTCTCTACAAAAGAGCCACAGTCAATAAGTTAGGCCGACATATTACACACTAAAAAAGCGTACCCCTGACCCCGGGAACCTGTACAAAACATGCATGAAAATTGCCCAGATAGTGATCATAGGAAGTCTCAAAACTGTATGTATAATATATTGTATATATATAATGTATAATGTGTATTTATGTATATTTATTATTTAATGTATATTTACGATATATTTATTTTTAATATTATATTTAATGTATATATATAATTATGTATTTATTTTGTGTATATACAGCCCAAAAAATGGGAATTCCTATTTTTGCATAGGGGAAAATTCATCACTGATGTGGCACCCCTAAATATTATTGGATTCCATTCAAATTTGGTGTGGTTTCCTTTGACACCAAAAGGAACAAACATAGACCATGTCCCGGAGAAAATCTGCATTTTGCTTTTTTGAAGCCCACCCTAATATATATATATATATATATATATATATATATATATATATATATATATATATATATATATATATATATATATATATATATATATATATATACAGTGGTACCTCGGCTTACGAGTTTAATCCGTTCCGTGACGGAGCTCGTAAGCCAAATCGCTCGTAAGTCAAAGCAAATTTTCCCATTCAAATGCATTGAAATGCTATTAATCCGTTCCAGCCTCAAAAAAAAAACACCAATTTTTTTTGTTAGGTGCTTTTAAATAACAAAAATGTACTTTATAAATAACAAATAATGTATAAACAAGCACGACCTCGTATATACTGTACATAATACAAGAGAATGTAAAGAAATAAACTGGTTTTATTAAGCAGAGGAGAAGAGCATGCCAGGTGAGGTGTGCGTGTTGTCGACTTGGCGAGGCAGTACGATCGTACTCCTTCTACGATATGTACGATTTTGAAGCAGAAGGAGTCCATAAAGGCTATAACGCCAGCCAAGGGCGTTACGATTATTTCAAAGCTCCGGACCTCTATCCATGAAGATATGGAGAAGTTGTTGTTTGTGTGGTTGAAGGAGAAGCAGCTCGCAGGAGATACCGTGACCGAGAGCATCATGTGTTTGAAAAGATTGAAACTCGGATATCGAGCACGGACCACGAGGTGTTTTTTCTTTTTTCTTAATCTCGGTTTCAGTGAACTTTTGCTCTGTGCTCACGTGTACTGTACCTGTACCTGTAATGGTACGTCAGAGGATGGCACCTGTTGTCATCATATTAAGTGCAAGATGTTCTGCATCGTAAGTTGGTACACCGTGGTCTTTCGGCGGTGTTTAAGCCGGCCGTCTTGGCTTCTGTCACCATTGGCATTGAGTCTTTCGATGTAGGTAGGTCGTTGTGTGCCGGTGCCTTGGCCGAATTCCTTCATTGCTGCATTGTTAGCTCACCTGGTTTTTTATACCACATCTTTGGTTATCGGACCAGCGAATGACGTCATCTCCTCCAAAGTATGGCTTATTCTCACTTGTCTTGGACGATCTTCTACTTCTAGCCTTCCACCGTGCATTTGGTGTCCACTGTACTTACTGTACAGTGCCTGGTAAAATTGATGTAATGGGTTTTTGACCGTCAACGCCATGAACCGTCATGAACCGTCATGAACCGTCAACCGCCATGAAC
This sequence comes from Myxine glutinosa, assembly GCF_964187855.1. Taxonomy (NCBI): domain Eukaryota; kingdom Metazoa; phylum Chordata; class Myxini; order Myxiniformes; family Myxinidae; genus Myxine; species Myxine glutinosa. The sequence goes on along the minus strand of NC_136261.1, from coordinate 237,727,741 downwards.
CGCCATGAACCGCTAACACTCAAAAGCCCATTTATCGCGCCTTATAAAGCAAAACGCAAACCGAAAGCCATGCCTCTCAAGCGAGGCGTGCTTCCGTGGTCACGTGATCCACAGGTGTAGCTCATTATACCCGCACGCGCGACACGCTTTGGCGGTCACGTGACCAGCCACTCTGGAGGCGGGGATCCCCGCCGATGACGTCACCGGCTGGAGCAAGGAGATTCCTCGCTCATGTATTTCGACGATTGCGTGTTTTATATCCAAGCAGAGATGCTTTCACAGCAAGATAACCGCGTGACCGGAACCGGAAGCCACAACCGGAAAATTCAAAAAAATAAATTTTTTGAGCTCGTACATCGGATCTCGGCTCGTATCCCAAAGCAACAAACCGCCCGAGCGACGGCTCGTATCCCGAAAAACTCGTACGTTGGGGCACTCGTAAGCCGAGGTACCACTGTATATATATATATATATATATATATATATATATATATATATATACATATATATATATACATATATATATATATATATATACATATATATATATACATATATATATATATATATATATTGTTGTTCATTTGAGAATCCTGTGTTGTAAATATCACCCTGTGTAATTGTAGTAATCCTTGTAAATACCTCCGTTTTGTGTGTAAAGGTCAAAGGTCGTCCCCTTAGTTAATCCATCGCATGCACGTAGAAAATCATATACCCTTCTAAATAGTTATTTCTTATTCTATGTAGTTTAAGGCTCTGTTTCCCACTAGTTGACTCTGCATTGCACCAAATGACATAAGATAGTTCCCTTTTCAAATCCCCCAATCCTCTCTTCGAAGTGTCAGTGCATTGGGCGGTTTTCTTCACCCCAACCTCCAATACGCACGCGGTTGATCAGAGAAGAAAGGCGTGTCTCCACCTCGTCATGAGAAGGAGGAGTGAGCCAGCCCCCGATCAACCAACCAAGGATGAGGGGTTTGGCCTGAGAGGGCGGAGAGAGAGCGTTCAAGGAGGTTCGTGAAAGTTCCATGGGCGTGGTTATATAACCCGTCACCCAGAGCCTCCCACCTGCAGTCCATCGGAGCAGTCCACCGGAGCCCAGTTGAGTCTAGTCCAGTTAAGGAGGAGCTGTGAGTCCAGTTGGAGCAGCTAACCGAGGAAGCCCCCACAGCAGATGAGTAAGGAATCCATCGCAGCTGAACCAACCGCAGCTGAGTCCACCGCAGCTGGGTGGAGTTGAGCTGTAACGGCGGTTCGACCCGCGGCCGCGAAGCAACGCCGCTGTGCGAACGGAAGTGTGGAGAGTCGGCGGCTGCTCACTCCGGGCCCGGCCGTTCTCCTGCGTCCAGCTGAACCTTCCGCCCTGTGATCCCACCTTCTCGTCCTTCCAGCCATCCACCTCCTGCCATTCATTTCTGCATTCATCCCCCGTGTAAGTCTGACTGTCGTCTGTCCTTTGTGTTGTCCCTGGGAATAAGTAAGACTGTATAGATAAGTAGAATTGCACTGTCTTCTCCTTCTGTCATTATTTTCGTTTCTTTCCTCCTTGGTTTCTTTGGTCTTGTAAATATTAGTAATAAATCCTGTTATTTCCTACTTTTGCCTTCTTCTTCTTCCTCGTCCGATCGTCCTTGTCTTTTCCATCATTGAATACCTGTGGCACGATTTGGCCAACGTTTAGAATCGGGTCTAGTTTTTGTCAATGGTTTGAACCGCAGGCTGCTAATCCGCTCGGCAAATAACATCTTGTCCGCGGTCTCGAACGAGGTTGCTCACCTGCCTCGTGGAGGGAGCTGGGCAGCTTCAGGACTCATGTCGGTCAGTCGCAGACAAGGGGATTAATCCCCCCTTGGTAAGGGAAAAAGGGGCCGACGTTGAGATCCGTAACAATATATATATATATATTTTTTTTTTTTTTAGGGTGCATCAAAATACACATTTCCAGCACATTTTCTGTCTGGGTGCTAAAAGTGTTCCATTTCATGTTGTTACAACACAAGCAAAATATTTTTGCAATCCGTGGTGATCTAGAGGTGCAACGGCACATCAGCTTTTAGGACTGAAGGGGGTTACCAGCAGTGTCGTGTTATCCGTGTATGCCAAGGTGGGTAGCTTATATATATCGTTTGGACACCATTTCTCATTGGTGAAAAATTACTTAAAAATTAAAAAATAAATTATCCAACATGGATCCAAATCTTCACCAAAATCAAAGCAATTCTTCCTTATCCTGCACCCAACCTGTCTACCAAGTTTCATCCAAATCCGTCCATAACTTTGAGATATTGTGCTATATATCGTTTTTGCCGCTATTTCTCAATGGTGAATAATCAATTATGAATTTATAAAAAGACCCATCTTATGATTAACCAAAAGTTGCATCATGGTGAGTTTGCTGTCCCGAAACCAAAGACAAACCCTTTCAGTCAAGTTTGTGATATTGCGGTAGAACAGACATAAAAGAGGGATTTTACTCGTATGTGTGTTCTACAGCAATATCACAACCTCCTCTGTCTGTCTCTCACAAACCAGCATCTTGGTCTTACTAATGTTTAAAAAGCCGAAATTATTTTTCTCCCCACCAATCATATGGTGGTATTGTTGGATTTAGTCTGAAACATGAAGCAATGCAGAGATGGACTTTAACACCTTAACTTTAACTTTAACAGCACCAGACGCAGACAGCAAGCGACCTGGCTGTATGTTGTGACTTAGCAGGGTTGAGCAATGTGAACATCTGGCATCACAAAGATGAAAGCCGTTTGAAGCAGGATGAGTTGGACGTATTGAAGATCACCGGAACCTTGCAAGGATTCATCAATCCATTTTCCAGGGACCACAATCAACTTTTAAACTTAACATCTGGGTGTCTGCCTCAAGTTGATGTTCAGATTTACCAGATTAATGCTAAGCAGAAGGGTCAATATAGTACATAACACGTTTGTTAAAGAAAAACTGACAACAGACCAGACTGACTTTTTTCTCCCAATCTGAAAACTTTCAATGACATCAGGAGAGCAGTGAGGATATCAGCCTCAAACAAAACAGTAATTGTTCAAGAAGAACAAAATCTTTTTGGAAAAAAATTCAGTCAATGCCAGACTCAACAGGAAACAAAATATTTTGAAAATATGTTTGGGTATTCCTAGGGGGACCTATCCATATGCACTTGCAACAGCAGATGGAGGCCTTGTGAAAAACAAACAAGTCTAATTTATTGGAATGTATGGGAAGAGGCAATGATCCTAGTGAGCAACGATCCATCAAAAACAAATATTCAGTATGAATCTTCAATGGTCTGGCTGTTTTACAGCAGTTCTATTCACCTTTGGAGAGCTGGCAAAATGTGTTTTGGATGTTTTACTTTCAGTAACTAAACATACTAGGTGCAAAAGGGTTGATATTGTTACTGATACATACCCAAGTATGAGCATAAACAAATGCTGAATGCACCAAATAGTTTACCTGCTGACATTCAATAAGTGCTCCAGAAAAAGGGAGGACGTCTTTTTCTTGTTCATAGCAAATAATCACGCCAGTTTGATAGGACATGGGACGTCAAAACATGTGGGCATACGCCACTCCCAAATGTGACGTTGAAGGTCATTACCCCTTGTGTGAAGTGAAAATAGATAAGACGGATTTCTGAGAAATGTGAATGTTAGGTGCATTTTTGGGTAAAAGTTGGGAACCTCACTTTTTAACATAATTAGGGTATGCTGAATTCGATTAACCCGGTTCCCAAGCCGAATTTTGAGGTTTAACCTTCTAATTAGCATAAACAAAATGGCCGCCAAATTGCCATTTTTGGACAATTTCTTTGAACAAGCATATATTATATATATCATGTATATACAGTCACGTGAAAACGTAAGTACACCCCATGTAAAGTATTGACTTTTTCAACATATTTCAACATACAGCTATTTGATCTTCATTTCAACAATATTGATAGATAAAGGTGATATAATATAACAAATATCATGAAACATTTACATTTTGTAGTCCATTGTATAATTTAAATAAACATAAATGCAAATTTCGCATGTGGAAAAAGTAAGTACACCCCTACATTTATCACTACTTCAAATACCTAAAATTAGAATCAGGTGCACCAGCTCAGGTGCAAATGATTAGAACATCGTTCGAGAGGATCATGGAGGAACCTGTCTTATTTAAACCTCAGACATTTAATTTGGTTTGCTCTTTGTTGTTGAAGTGTGCGGCGTCACCATGCCTAGATCCAAATAGCTCTCTGAGGCTTTCAGAAAGAAGGTTATAGATGCCTACGACTCTGGGAAGGGATTTAAAAAGATCTCCAAACAATTTGAAATCAATCATTCGACTGTCCGGAAGATCATCTGCAAGTGGAGAAGATTCCAAACAACTGCCAACTTGTTCAGGCCAGGCCACCCCAGCAAGTTCAGCCCGAGAGCAGACTGCAAGATGCTGAAAGAGGATTCTAAGAACCCCAGAATGTCATCACGGGACCTACAGGTAGCTCTTGCCACTGTTGATGTCAAAGTGCATTTGTCCACCATTAGAAAGAGGCTGCACAAATTTGATCTACATGGGAGGTGTGCCAGGAGGAAACCTTTGCTGTCCAGAAAGAACATCAGGGCAAGACTAATGCCTAAGTCACACAGGCGGATTTGTCGGCGACTACTGGCGACTGGAAAAATCGCCACCACCCGCCAACAATCGTAATGAAACCGTAATGGACGGTCGCCTGTAGTCGTGGTTATCCTCCCCAGGTCGGCTGCAGTCGGCAAGAGCCGCAAAGGGGCCAAATATTTTTTTCAATGTTTAAAAACGGCACGCTGTCACACTCGAAAAAAATCCGCCATGCTGTCGTGATGGAACCGCCATGCTGTCGTCGGTATCCGTAATAAGAGCGTAAAGCGGCCGCAACCCAGTCGCTCATAGTCTTCCGCAATCGCCCCACCAGCTAGCACGGCAGAGATGTGAATGGCATACGGCCTTCCTGCGGCATCTTCCTGACTATGGGCCGACACTGTTGCGGCTGCATATCGACTACAGAAGAACTGTCACGTCTCCCCTGCGGCTATGGGAGACTGACGACGACAGCAGTAGGACTAGTGGCGGCCGAGTTACGGCCATTGGCGACAAAGATACGACTGCCTGGCGACTGCATTACGACATACCACGATTTTCAGGCCAGGTATAAATAGGGGTGGACATTTCAGCTCACTGCAGTATGGTCAAGGTCTACCAAGGGTCTCTCTACCAACATCTATCATGGATGATGAACATAGGATGAAGCTGGTCCTTCTGAATGACTTGGCAACACTGGACCAAGATATTGCTGCGAATGACCTACTGCTGGCTCATGCTGAGCTCCATTCCATGGCAAGACAGGATGGTGTGAGGGTCTCCGTGGAGTGAGGTCATGTGGTGCCGACAAGGATATGGCTTTATCGTTTGGACTTGGGACTTTTGGGAACTTTAGTTTTGGGACTTTGGTCCTTTGGAAACTTTATGTATGGGACTTGGGACCAGTGGAAATAATGTGTTGGACTTTCTTTTCATTCTCTCTCCCTGCAGAAAAGTTTGATTATTACATTACAATGATACATCTTTGTTATTTGTTATTGCACATCAAACATCTTTATGCTTCATGTCATACATCATTGAAATGAATAAAGGGAAATGTAAAATAGAGAAATAAAGATTAAAAAAGTTGTGTGAATCGTCTCCAATCGCCGGCGGTCTTATTGCAGTCTTGCGGACATCGGAGTAAACCGCCACCCGGCCCCAATGCAGTCGCCGTGATCCGCCATCGGTCGTAATCTAGCCGCCAGACTGTCGCCACGCTGCCGCCGTGCATCCGCAATGCAGTCGTCTTCGATCTTCAACAGTCGCCATCCCACTCGGGGCGTCGTCGCAATGCAGTCGCAATGTGGCCGCCTGCAGTCGCCATACTGCCGCCTGACCATATTTGACCGCCCGAAATCGCCAGTGGTCGCCGAAAAATCTTGATCGCCGGCAGTCGCCGGTAGTCGCCAAAATATCCGCCTATGTGTGACTTAGGCATAAAGTTTGCCAATAAACACAGGCAAAGACCAGCACTTCTGGAACAATATGCTCTGGACAGATGAGTCAAAGGTAGAGCTATTTGGCCACAGTACCAGAAGACATGTTTGGCGAAAACAAAAGACAGCATTTGACCACAAGAACCTGATACCAAATGTAAAGCATGGTGGCGGAAATATTATGGTTTGGGGCAGCTTTGCTGCATCAGGGCCTCAGCAGCTCACCATCATAGAATCCACTATGAATTCTTCATTGTACCAGAGGGTGCTTGAGGATAATGTGAGGCCATCTGTCGGAAAGTTGAAGCTCAACCGAAGGTGGACCTTGCAACATGACAATGACCCTAAACATACCAGTAAATCCACCAAGGAATGGCTGAAAAGAAAGAAATGGAGGGTTCTGGAATGGCCAAGTCAAAGCCCGGATCTAAATCCCATCGTGATGTTGTGGAGGGATTTGAAACGAGCTGTGCATGCAAGAAACCCCTCAAACATCGCACAGCTGAAAGAATTCTGCATGGAGGAGTGGGCAAAAATTTGTCCCAGTCGATGTCAGAGACTGGTAGACAGTTATAAGAAACGCCTACTTGAGGTTGTTTCTGCCAAAGGGGGCAATACCACTTACGTATTAGAGCCAAGGGTGTACTTACTTTTTCCACATGCGAAATTTGCATTTATGTTTATTTAAATTATACAATTGACTACAAAATGTAAATGTTTCATGATATTTGTTATATTATATCACCTTTATCTATCAATATTGTTGAAATGAAGATCAAATAGGTGTATGTTGAAATATGTTGAAAAGGTCAAAACTTTACATGGGGTGTACTTACATTTTCACGTGACTGTACAATGTACATGCAGCTCTTTTACTTTAAATTTAAAACTTTTACCCCAAAATGCACCTCGAGGCTTATACATGGCCTTTTTCCATAAATCCGTCTAGTCTAAAAGTGGGGTTAAGCAACTGGTCACTCTGTCTGTCTGTCTAGAAATGTCAGTTTATGATTGAGGAACAACTTAATTTCAATTGAATGTTATATTTTGAACACAAATCGGAACGCAAACCTGGAGGTTAAAAGTACTTTGTCTCTGAATTCGTCCTGATTGTGCAAGCGCAGAGACGAGTTGGATAATTTTTTTACTCTGTCTACCTGGCTAACAGTCGAACAAAATTAAAAATCATTCCAAACAGGAAACTTACTGTTTTTCAGGACGTCATAAAAGACACAAACAACAGGCATGAATAACTAATTTAACGTGTTAAATAAGGTGGTGTAAAAGAGCATTAACTCTTGCATCAACTGCATCAACAACATTAAGCTGCATCAAACGCGGTAAACTTCTGAAATTATTTTCTACAACCTTTAAAATCTTTATTTTATTTAAATTGAATTATAAACTTGAAAACAGTAGAACACAAATCACCTCATTAACACTTTTTAAAACCTGCCATTTAGCAGTACTTGGACAAAATAGTACGGCATTTTACACCATCTCGACCAATCAAATTTGACTCTCACAGACCCTGCCCATGTCCTTTTTTTCTCAAGACGACACAAAGTAAGGTGTTCGATGAACTCTCGTTTTCAAATTAAAAAGGGTCAAATGAGGGTCAAAATTTTATCAATTATGCATAGACGAACGTACCATATAAGCAATGATATTTTTCAATAAAAAGTCCATGGAATATGATGTTATGAAGGTTGTGAAAGCCCTTGCATACACTTGAGCAGTGAAAATCCAATAACAAATAACTGAGAAATTACAAATTACATCATTATAAGCCAAAAATAGACTTTTTGCTCAACAACCTCAAGAAACAAATTCATTTAAATATGTTGATTGTGCAGATGCATAACATAACCAAAACTAATGAATTTTTTTTTAAACATCCTCGTGCATTCATCTTTCTAATGGTTCAACAATAATTGAAATCAGCCCGACAATAACAAAGATAATGATAAGACAAAGATAATTAATGAGAGATTACTAATTATGTTTCTTTGTGAAGCACCACTTGTTGGTAAGAAGTGGACATTCATGCAAATTGCATCAATGAGCACGCCGATTAATAGATTTCGTGAATCGTAAATGAATCCTTACGACACTAAATGTTCGGTTCGACATGTAAAAGGAAACCATGATGGCCAGCTGGATTGCTACATTGAGTCACATCGCAACCACATATGGGGATGCACTTCAGGCCTTTCCAGCAACACTTGCAGCTTCTTGTGCTGAACTTGCATTTACTGCTCTAATCACGAGTTATAGACAAGCATCTGGAATTTGAGGTGGGGATGGGAGGTTAACTTTCTCTGTACAACTTGTAGAGATTTCGGCTCTTTACTGTGGGAGGATGTGTTGGTCGGGTGTGTCATATCTATCACCTGTCTGCCTGAAGCCACATCTTTGCCTGGTAGGTTGCACATACAACATGCTGTCAGGAAGCATTTATGAAGCATGAGAGGATTTAATTAAGCTATTAGCATCAATTAACACCCTCCTTCCCACTCCCCCATAACAACCTGCATTTTGCCTATTCTTCAGGCTCCAGTTGACGTATTGTCAATGATACATCAAACAATGTGATCAATTGCTTTGAAAGCATCACTAAAGCATCACTAAAAGCACACAATCATCACATCACCACTGTACAGTGCAGGAGCTGGTATGGGCCAAGCCAGAATTGAAATATGTAATCTTTCTCATGAGAGGGCTCGATGTGTGTTTCAACGATATTAAAGTCATTGACCAACATGTGGAGAATGCAGGACCTAATGTCGTGTGGATACAATCAGGTATGTACGCTGCGAACACTACAGAGACCGAGCTGGAAGGAAAGGCCTACAATTGTGCAGTTTGTGCACACATGCTGACATATATGAAGCCAGTGTTTGATCAAATGTCCAATGTTCATATGTTGGCTGGCTGAACATGATTGTGACTATGATGGCATGAACCTTACGAATGTTATGCAATGTGTAACTCAGCACTGTCAAAAAGGTAGAGATGAAAAACAAGAAGAAATCTGTACTGTTCAGTGGATGCATGAAGGGCTTTAATGAGGAACACTTACAAATAAAAACTTTATGCAATGCATGACATACATGAGAATCAAAGAAAGAAGAACCACCTTTAGAGGCCATTTTTCCCCGCAGAGCAGGGCTTGCCCTTTTTCAGGCACCAGGCCAGGCCTCACATTTCAGGAGACATGTCAATGTTTTATGGCCGGATGCCCTTCCTGCCGCCAACCCTGTTAGTCGCCTCTTGCGACACACAGGGAACCAGTGAACTGGTATTCAATTTGCCGATCTCGGAAGGATGACAGGATGAGTCAACCCCCCTGGCATTAATTCAGCGATCGACCGGGATTCTAACCCAGGATCCTAGGATTCCAAGCCCACACCCTAACCGCTAGGTCAACACCAGGCTTAAACAACATACATGAGAATGAATGGTTGAATTTTTTATTGACTTCATAAGGACTCTGCGATGGGCAATGGCATCGACAACTTGAATCATTTGCTGTGATGTTGCCATGGCTGACAATCTATGATCACGCAAAATACGCAAAGGGGCCTGTGTACCTCATGTCTGATATGAAAGACTATCGGAGACAGCATCAGAAGTCTATGCCAAGTTCACTGCAGGGAACTTTGTAATGAAGAGAAGCAACAAATGCTTCTACCAAATTCCAGCTGATCAGGCTACAGAATGGATCAATAAAATTTGCAAGATGCAAAATGGAATCATTGGCATCACACGAAATGACCAGGCAAGAGTCAGGTTTTGCCTCACATGGTCAGAGAGGTCACGCATGTCTCGAAACATGAGAAGTCTTGTTGACCTTGAGGATGATGATAGTGACAAGAAATGACAAGACCACAATAGTGACACATTTCCTGTGATAGACTTCCATCTAAAATGACTCGTGGCATAAACAACATCAATAAGCTTTGCGAGGAGCTGAACAGAATTGGAGAGTTTAGAATAAGAAAAGCATCTTTGAATCAAGATCCTCTTGTATCCCTATCGGCCAAAAAAATCTGTACTGTGCGGCAAAATCGGCAAAAGAAAGCACCTCGATAGTGCTCCAGATGGAACTGTAAACAACCTGCTTACAGTAGGAATGAGGGGGCAGCAAATTGTTGTGAAAAATGTATGAGATTGCTTAATGGATGGGAGTATCTGCTTTTATCATGCACTGCAGAAAAACAAGTCAAAGACATTTGCGACTTTGTACAAAGGACTTCTGCTTCCGGTCCGCTCGAGCAAGGAGGCTTGCTTCGATGTCTCCACAGCATCGAAGTCCTTTCCAAGGGTGTGGTGCTGACCGGGCCGCCGTGGTGTTCGCATTACAGCCCGACCGAATATCGTCGCTTCGTGGCTGCTTTCCGCCGCCGAAATCCAGCGCGGCTTGGGCGATTCTGCCCCTGTTTGGAGAACAACCCGCGAGGCCTTCATCGGGGCCAAGCGAGCAAGGGCGTGTCGGGACCTGGTTCGCGCCACTGACCGAGTGGTCCGCACCAACCGGAGCTGTTTTCGGATGACGTGCTGATGTCCTTGGACTTGGCGCCAGGCTCTGGGCCAACGTGCATCGAAGTCCTTTCCAAGGGTGTGGTGCTGACCGGACCGCCGTGGTGCTGACCGGGCAAACGTGGCGTGGTGCTGATGGGACCCCCGCAGCCGTGATGCCCCCACTACCCCCCCCCCCCCCCCCGGCCTATAATTCCCATGTTTTAAACGTTTCCCAGTGTGTACCCTGGATTTGAATAAGTACACTGTATCCCTGCGTGTCGTAAGAGACGACTAAGAGGGTTGGCATCAGGAAAGGCATCCGGCCATAAAAACATTGCCACAAAAGGAGAACCATGACAATTACAACTACATATGGGCAGGGTACAGCCCGAAGTGGAGATCGGTTTCTGAGGTTTGGGACATGGAATGTAGGGACAATGACAGGGAGATCAGGAAAAGTGGTGGAAGTATTGGTCAGAAGAAGAGTGGACATATGTTGTGTGCAAGAGACGAGATGGAAGGGAAGTGGTGTGAGAATGGTGAAGGGTAGGCAGGGACAGAAATACAAGTTTGTGCGGCAAGGGTGCCTGGAGGGCATGAATGGTGTTGGTGTCCTGTTTTCTAAAGAGTTTGTAGACAGTGTGGTGAGTGTGACTAGAGTGAGTGATAGGTTGATGATGGTGAAAATGATGATTGGAAAGCACTTGGTGAACGTCATCTCGGGATATGCTCCGCAGGTTGGTCGGAGCGATGAAGAGAAGGACAAGTTCTGGTGTGCGACAGAGAAGCTGATGGAAAATGTGAAAGATGAGGAAGTTGTTGTGGTAGGAGGAGACCTAAATGGAGATGTGGGAAGGAGTATGGGTGGTTTGAGGGAGTTCATGGGGGTTACGGATATGGTGTGAGAAATGGAGAAGGTGAAAGGATTTTGGAGTTTGCTGATGGAGCTAATTTGATTTGTAATACTCAGTTCCAGAAAGAGGATAATAAGCTTGTTACATACACGTCAGGTGGGTCGAAGACAACCGTTGACTACCTGATGGTGCGTAGGCGAGATAGGGGGCACCTCCGGGACACAAAGGTGATCCCAGGGGAGGTGGCTGTTTCACAGCACCACTTGGTTGTCTGCGACATAAGGGTGAAAGGTGCGAGGAGAGCTCGGCGGGTGAAGTACCAACCGAGAATGAAGGTGTGGAGGTTGAAAGAGGTGACAGTAAGGGAGGCATTAAAAGAGAGGCTGAGTAGGGCAGAGGATGATGTGGTTGAGCTTGAAAGTGGTTGGATGTCAATGAAAGCTAGTCTGTTGGGAGCGTTGGTGAGGTATGTGGATGGACAAAAGGACCACCGAGGCACTCGGAAACATGGTGGTGGGATGATGAAGTTGGAAAGAGGATTGACGAGAAGAGGAAGAAGTTCAAGGAGTGGCAGAAGGCGAAGGGTACGGGAGCAGAAACAGCAGAGCATGAAAGTTATAAGGCAGCCAAGAAGGCTGCAAAGAAAGAGGTAGCAAAGGCGCAGGAGGCATGTAGGAAAATGTTTGGAGAACGCTTGGATTCGGAAGAGGGTCAGAGAGCAGCATTCAGGATTGCAAAGCAGATAGCGAAAGAGAGGTGTGATGTGATGGGGGTGAGTTGCTTGAAGGATGAAGAGGGACAAATCGTTGTGGACCCAGATGGAATTAAAGGAAGATGGAAAAGATATATGGAAAGTGTGATGTGATGGGGGTGAGTTGCTTGAAGGATGAAGAGGGACAAATCGTTGTGGACCCAGATGGAATTAAAGGAAGATGGAAAAGATATATGGAAATGCTGTTGAATACAGAGAATGAATGGGATGGCAACAAAGAGAGTAACCCAGTTTTAGGACCGGCAGAGAAGATAACTGAGAAGGAAGTTGAGGAAGCGATAGAAGCAATGAAGAGTAGAAAAGCGGGAGGGCCGACGAGAGTTGTGGGAGCTATGTTGAAGGCAGCAGGAAGTTGGGGTGTGAAGAGAATGACAGAGATCTGTAATCTGGTGGTGAAAGAAGGCCGCATTCCAGTGGATTGGGAACTGAGTACCCTCGGCCCTCGATACAAGGGGAAAGGTGACCCTCTCGAGTGTGGCCCGTACCGAGCGATAAAGTTATTGGAGCATGGAATGAAGGTATTGGAAAGGGTGTTGGAGAGGAGGATAAGGAAGAAAGTGAAGATCGACGAAATGCAGTTTGGATTTATGCCAGGAAGAGGAACGACAGACGCGCTTTTTATTGTGAGGCAGTTGCAGGAGAAGTACATGGAGAAGAGGAAGAAGTTGTTTCTTGGGTTTGTTGATCTGGAGAAAGCATTCGATAGGGTTCCACGCAAAGTATTGACATGGGCAATGAGGAAGTTAGGAGTGGAGGAATGGTTGATCAGAGTAGTGATGGCAATGTACAAAAGAGCGCGCACAGGCTGTAAGGACGAAGGACGGGAACAGTGGTGAGTTTGAGGTGAAGGTGGGAGTGCATCAGGGGTCGGTACTAAGTCCACTACTATTTGTAGCTGTGATGGAGGTGCTGGCTCAGAACGTAAAGGAGGGTTTACCGTGGGAGTTGTTGTATGCAGATGATCTGGTGTTGATTGCGGAAAGTATGGATGGACTGAAGGAAAAGATGAACAAGTGGAAGAAATGTATGGAGACAAAAGGTCTGAAGGTAAATATCGGAAAGACGAAGGTGATGGCAAGTGGTAAAGCATGTGGTGAGGTGGAAAGAACTGGGAAGTGGCCCTGTGCTGTGTGCAGGAAGGGTGTCGGAGTGAACTCCATTCAATGTACAATGTGCGCTGAGTGGGTTCATCAAAAATGTAGTGGTCTGAGAGGGTCATTAACCAGTGTGGCAGTTACATTCAAATGTAAGGTGTGCACAGAGGGAGCTGCAGATGGAGGAAATGTTAAGTTGGATCTTGGAGACGGCGTGAAGCTGGAAGGTGTGAAAACATTTTGCTACCACGGAGACATGCTGAATGGAGAAGGTGGATCAGACTTGGCAACGGTTGCGAGAGTGAGATGTGCATGGAAGAAGTTTCGGGAACTGAGTGGCGTGCTGATGAGGAGGGGAGTGTCGTTGAAGCTGAAGGGAAAGGTGTATGCTGCATGTGTGAGAAGTGTTATGATTTATGGGAGCGAGACATGGGTAATAAACGTAGAGCAGCAACGAAGGTTGGAAAGGGTGGAAATGCGAATGGTTCGATGGATGTGCGGAGTATCGTTGAGAGAGAGGAAGACAAATGATGAATTGCGAAAGATGATGGGAATAGAGCCTGTGATTGATGCTGTGAAGAGGAACACGTTGAGATGGTTTGGTCATGTGTTGAGGAAGGATGAAAGTGACTGGTTGAGAAGAGTGATGGAAATGAATGTAGAAGGAAGTGGAGGACGGGGAAGACCGAGAAAGACTTGGCTAAAGATGGTGGAAGAAGAAATGCGGGCAAGGGGGTTAACAAGGAGAGATGCAGAAAATAGGGCAAGATGGAGAAGATTGTCATGGGGGCCGCAAGGCTCACCCCCACTCTGGCAGGGAAAATGGCCTTAAAATGCATGTTGTGTTGTTGTTGTTGTACAAAACATGTGTTCATAAAGCAATCATGGCAAACAAACCATCAAAGTTGACAGAAAGCTACTTCAACGACTGCTCAATGTACCCTCTTTAACCCCACCCAAATCCCCCCTAATTTCCCAGTTTTTCCTCCGAGTTTCCTTCTCCGTCCGTGCATGAGTGTTTTGCATCCTGTTTTTGTCTGTTTTGTCCGAATCCGTTCAGTGTGCTAGCCCTTCCAGGAACCTTGACTATGTACTGTCGTGGCAAAAATATTGGCACCCTTCCACCTTTTTCAAATAATGTAGCATTTCTTCCAAAAAATTGTTGAAATTAAAAAATCTTTGGGCATCCACATATGGATTTCTTAGGTTTGCAGTGGAATAAAACAAAAAATGCTGAAAGAAATTACTAAATCTTAACTTACTCCACACAGAAATCCTAAAATGGCCGGGACAATATAATTCGCATCTTTTAGAAGTTGTTAAAAATAATTCGATTTCCAGCAGGTGATTCTCCTTTACTTTGGAATTGAACTCACCTGTGGTCAGTTGCAGGTGCCTGCAGTATAAAAATCACCCATTCAACCAGTTTGAAAAGAGAAAATGAGTCATTCTGCCGTTTTGTGCTGCTGTGTGTTGTGCAGATGTTGATTGTACAGATGCAATCATGCATCTGTACAACATAAGCAAAATTAATGAATTTTTAAAAAAACATCCCCCTGCATTCATCTTTCTAATGGTACAACAAGAATTGAAATCAGCCCAACAATAACAAAGATAATGATAATAAGACAAAGATAATTGATGAGAGATTACGAATTATGTTTCTTTGTGAAGCACCACAATGAGCATGGAGAAAAGAAAGAAAACCAGAGAATTGTCTGAGGAGGTCAGACACAAGATTGTAGCCAAGCATGGACAATCTCAAGGCTACAAGTCCATCTCCAGAGACCTTGATGTTCCTGTGTCCACCATATGCAATGCGATCAGGAAGTTTAAGGCCCATGGCACTGTAGCCAACCTCCCTGGATGTGGCCGCAAGAGAAAACTTGATCGAAAATTGTAGCGAAGGATTGTTCGAATGGTGGAGAAAGCACCTAGCTCAACTACCAAACAGATTCAAGCTGACCTTCAGACACAAGGTACGACAGTTTCAACTCTCACCATCCGTCGCCAACTCAATGAAAGGAGGTTCTATGGTAGGAGACCAAGGAGGACCCCACTGCTGAGAGAGAGAGACATAAGAAAGCCCGATTAGAGTTTGCCAAAACACACCTGAACAAGCCAAAATCCTTCTGGGAGAATGTCCTGTAGACAGATGAGACCAAATTGGAGCTTTTTTGTAAAGCACATCATCTTTGTGTTTTCAGAAAAAAAAATGAAGTCTTCAAAGAAAAGAACACCTTCCCCACAGTCAAACATGGAGGCGGTTCAGTGATGTTTTGGGGTTGTTGAGCTGCCTCTGACACTGGGTCCCTTAATGTGTGCATGACATCATGAAATCAGGAGATTACCATGGTATTTTAGAGTGCAATGTTCAACCCAGTGCCAGAAAGCTGGGTCTCCGTCGAAGGTCATGGGTCTTGCAGCAGGACAATGACCCCACTTCAAACACTCCAAACACACTTCAAAAATCACCCAGGAATGGTTCAATACAAAACGCTGGACTGTTCTGAAGTGGCCAACAATGAGTCCAGATCTATGTATAGGTTGGTATGTTGCGTATTTCAGATAATTTAGCCAATTTCAATGTATTAAGTAGGGAAATGTTAGCTTAAGAATTGACATTTTAAAATGTGCATCATACAAAGGGTGATGTGGTGTTCAATAAATAGCTAGGGTTTAACGTGAAGGACCTATATGTAAAACCTTCCGTAACACTCCAGGCGGGGTGCCTGTGAGGCCTTGTGAAAGAGGGGAGGAGCTTTGAAAGGGGAAGTCGTCATGAAAGGAAAGAGAGAGGGGAGGAGTTTGAATCATCTCTTGAGATGAGGGCACCAGAGAGAGAGAGAGCTTAATCGGCTCCAGAGAGGATTGAGGTTTGGTTACTCAGCTGAGGAAAAAGTGGCCTGTTGGTGATTGGCTCACCTGCTCGTGTTCCTGTTCGTGATTGCGCACTTGCTTTGTTGTGGGTCCGTGGCTACTTCTTCACCCGATAAGAGCTAAGGCTTCACTCGGTTCTCATTTCCCCTCCCCATCTGTGGTCGAGTCTATTGTGTGGCACCTTAGATTTCCCTTATAAATTATTATTTATTGTGAATCAGTGTCCCCCTTTCCTCCTCCTCCCCCCCCCCCCCAACCTGCTGCCCTACCCCCACCATCATGCTTTACTCTTCCCCTGTTATTTGTGGAGGGGAATAAATCCAGTTAAAATTATTAAAAAGAAAGAGCAATCAGAGATTTCAGACCCTCGCCAGGATGTGCTTCGAGTGTTTTTTTTAGGCTTTTGTGTTAAAATAAATATGGCGGCCCAACCACGTGACTGATGACATCATCTTTTTTTTTTGTCCACTGATTCATCCTGAGATGATGCTCAAGAAATTTCATCTTGATCAGATGAAGTTTTGTACTTGTCGAATTATGACGTCATAATGGAGGCACCTATGACATCATCAACATATTTTATTCCCCATGGAGAGTTCTTCACAATGAGCCATGTCTCAGTTTTTTCTATGCACCGCATTCGGAGATATAGAGGTGCATTTATTTTCGGTTTTTCCAAGTTGGCGGCCGAACCATACGAACGATGACGTCATCATTATTTTTTCTCTCCACCAATTTATGCCTACATGCTGCTCAAGAGATTTCATCTTGACCGGATGAAGTTTTGTACTTGTCGAATTATGACATCATAATGGAGGCACCTATGACATCATCATTAACATATTCTATTCCCCATGGAGAGTTCTTTACAATGAGCCATGTCTCAATTTTTTCTATTCAGCGCTTTCGGAGATATAGAAGTGCAAAGTTTTTTGGTTTTTCCAAGATGGCGGCCGAACCACGTGACCAATTACGTCATAATTATCATTAAAACATTATACAGGTGGAGATGCACATATGGTGAAAATTTCCTGTCGATCGGACCAACGGTTGCAGAGAAAATAAATTTATTCTGTGCGGACAAACAAACAAACAAATGAAAAATCGGTCATCGACCGAGGACTTGCCGGAATGTACATTTTTATCGGCCATTTTACACAAATATGGCGGCCGAACCACGTGACCGATGACGTCATCATTATTTGTTTTCTAAACTAATTTATTCCTTGATGATGCTCAATAAATTTCATCTTGATCAGATGAAGTTTTGTACTTGTCGAATTATGACGTCATAATGGAGGCACCTATGACATCATCATTAACATGTTTTATTCCCCATGGAGAGTTCTTTACAATGAGCCATGTCTCAATTTTTTCTATTCAGCACTTTCAGAGATATAGAGGTGCAAAGTTTTCGGTTTTTCCAAGATGGCGGCTGAACCACGTGACTGATGACATCATGAACATATTTTATTCCCCATGGAGAGTTCTTTACAATGAGCCATATCTCAATTTTTTCTATTCAGCACTTTCAGAGATATAGAGGTGCAAAGTTTTTCGTTTTTTCCAAGATGGCGGCCGAACCACGTGACTGATGACATCATCAATTGGGCACAGTCTATTCCAGGGCAAGACAAATATGTGTGTAAAGTTTGGTGATTCTACATGCAACGGTGTAGACGTAGTGCTGCGCACAGGCAGACAGACAAAACAACCAATCAACATACTTGCCGGAATCTTTTCCGGCAAGTAACAAACGGACTCAAATGCAATACCCTCTCCTCTGGCGAGGGTAACAAGGATCTTTTGAGCTCATTGCGGTTCCCACACGCATGGTCGCCATTAAATGATCGCAGTTTAAGGGAGTAAAAGCCAGTTCTATACATTCGTCCAGTGTCGGTATTAATCGACGGAAGAATGGACAGCTGGACGGACAACCCGAAAACACAATGCCTCTGGCGACTTAATCGGCAGAAGTATAAAAATCAATCATAATCTTACCATTGTCTTTCAAATTCTTTTTTTTGAGAGACTAAATGACGGAACAGTTTACGACAGGGTAGTTCAAGCCCCTGTATGCCCCGCTTCAACAACGTAGCAGTCAAAACATACTGGTAGGGAGTTTCTCCTTCCCGCACTCTCTCTCAATGTGAATGGCTCTTCAGATGATGTGAATGGCTCCTCAATTTAATACGGACATTTGATGGGGAGTAATAAAATTCAGTTCATTCGACAATTATCCCCCCCCCCTCCCCCCTCCTCCGCACGTACCATGAGTACGTGTATGGCGATACACGTGACTAGCAACACGTGACTGGTAACCCAGCAACAAATACGGAGACGGTCCTGGACGATGTGAATGGGTCTCAGCTAATTTGATACAAACATTTTATCAGTTTGCTTCACTGTTTTCAAGGCAATGTGAATGGGTTTTTGAAGGTGTACCACTCCCCATTGCAGCACCAGTGCAGATGCAAAGAGGGCTTAAAATACATGGGACAGGACAGGAAAGCTCAGCCTTCATTATATTGAGAGGTAAGCAAACAAAGCATGGTACATCTACAGTGTGCAGTTACTATATTATGCACGTATGTTGCTATTCTTTTGTTATTTTTGCACGTTTCCTCCTAAATTAACACCGAACAGGAATATTTCTGTCATGTAAGGGTGCATCTTCCAAACCCAAGCATCAACATGTTGTGGAAGGGCTGCAATGAAAGTCATTTTCTGGGCCTCTTTTAGTACTCAGCTGATAAACAAATTGGACTGGAAGCACAGCTTAGAATCGAGCTATGCACAATCGCCTCTGAGCAGTCTCGGCTGGGTTTTCAATCTTGGCCCAGCTATAAACTCTCATCCTGGTGTACCACAGGCAAGGAAATAAATACATAAATGTGTGTGGCGTCCCTCGAATAAATGTTAAAATTGACATCCTGTTTACAAGCTCTAGTTCTTGGATGTCAAATATCCCAAGGTATCCTTCACAGAGAGTAGGCAAGGGATCACTGTCACCCTGGCCAAATTCAAAGTCCCTGCATTAACCTACAGGGGACCGATCGGGGGCACAGCTGTGACCCGAGCAAATTCTGCTACCCACAGCCTGTGCTGCATATGAAAGAGAGAAGAAGCCCAAAAACAACACACAACTTCCAAGTAATTGGAGTTAAGAGAGAAATGCAAAAAGACATGGATGGATGGAGAATTGTGGTATTTAAGGAAAGAGGACGGAAGAGGCCGAGAATTGGCATGACAAATTTGTGCTTAATAAAGATGGCCCCACAAACTCCCCACCAGGATGTTTCGATGGAAACATTGTTTTGCCCACAATGTCGAAGAAGTTTTGCCTTTTCAAAATGCTAATCATCAGAAGATAGCAGCTTAAACAACAAGGCGTATGTATCATAATGTACAGCTATTAAACAATTTATGGCAATGGTTTGGCTTGAATTTCAGCCTATCGTTAGGAAAAGCGTCCTAAGAATGGCATGCTTTGTACAGTGCAATTTCGAAGGAACGAGGATGTAGTAATTTTGCCAAACAAACCGCTTCCACTTCTTCCCAGACATCACATTTGTGTCAATTGTGGTGACAGCATCAGGCTTGGCTGGAGAAGCATAAAAGCTCATTCATGGCAGAAGAACAAAGCAGGACAGCCGAGGCTATGGATCGGGTCCTAAAAACTACCACAAAAATGCAAGAATCTTATCCGCTCACAAAAAAGTGGCAAATAAATACAATACGTCGAGACTAGCATTGATCAATTCAAAGTCATTTTAGAGAAAAAGAATAATAATCATATCATACTCTTCCTTAAGGAAGCAAGAAATTTCCTTTGAAATGGCAACATCCGCTTCGTGATCAGAGGGTCTTCAGTTTGAGTGACGACAACCAAAAAACGAGAAACATCACCTGCCTCTGCACTATTGTGCTTGAACACCAAATTCATTATGTAATCACAATTTAACAAAATAAATGCACCACAGGAGCTCGAGTTGGTGGCCAAAAGGAAGCAACATGTGGTGTGGATACAGCCCCTGCCTGTAGCCATGACTCAATCTACCCACACAGGCCATGACTCAATTTTTGTCTGTGCAAAGAGAGGAGGAAGCAGAAGGATGTCGTTTAAGAGAAACCATTACAGGCTTCAAAATTCACGACACTTTGGCTTTTCATGGTATATATGTATATATATATGCAGTGCGTATCAAAAAAAAGGTAATCCGAATTCAAGGGGTTAATATGCAAAGGTTATTTATTTTGACAATTTACATGTGGTATACTAATTAAGACGAGATCCTCAGCTTTCCATTGATACCTTCTATGCATCATTGCTGTCACACATGACCGAGTACATGTTCATTGAAAATGACAAGTTGAAATCGCATTTTTACAAGTTTGGCTAATCGATGCAAGTCAGGATAATTGGTGCAAAATGAATATCAGATGTGAACTTTTCTCAGAAATGATTGGCCTTTATGCACCCACACCTTCAAGCTGTCCACCTCCCCTTTCAACACAAAGCTCACAGCGGCGGAGCATGCCCTGAACTGCTCGTCTCACCACAGCCGGGTCATTGCGCAAAGCATCCACTTCATGTCGAATACGGCCCTGCAATTCGTCAAGATCATGGGGAGGAGTTACGAACACCTTGTTCTTTAAATGTCCCCAAAGGAAATCATCACATGGTGTGAGGTCAGGTGATCTTGGCGACCATTCCACTGCATGGTTGAGGGTGATGACTCTGTCTCCAAAGAGTTCCCTCAGTCGATCTCGGACAGTGATAAGACGATGTGCTGGGGCGCCGTCTTGGGCCCACCAGAGATAGTTGAAGACACCACGAACCTGTCGCACAAAGTTCTCCTCCAGCTGTGGTAAACCTTCATCATTGATCATCTGCAGATACCTGTTACCATTGACATTCCTTTGAAAGAAAAATGGTCCGATCACCTGACCACTTCCACAAAGTCCCAACCAAACAGTCCACTTTTGCCGATTCATGTTGGTGGCAAAATTAAATTCCAGGGGTTGTCCTGTCAGTGCCTATTCAAGAGCATTAGGGGTATTGACCTTGCCATCCATGGCGAAAACAGCTTCGTCGCCGATAACGAGATACTGCAGGAAATTGACATCTGCTTCGCAATGTGCTATCAACCATCTGGCAAGCACCAGCTTCCTGGCAAAATCCCCTGGCGTAAGTTCATGCCAGATGTGAATCCGATATGGATGTTGGTGGAGGTCCAGTCTTGTGATTCAGTTGAATGTTGCCTAAAGCAATCCCGTCCCATTTCGTCTTGCACTGGTATCCCGAGGATGCTCCAAAACTTGCTGCCTTACTGCTGCAATGTTCATTTCCGATCGCCCAGTAGGCCTCCTACCAGAATTATCCTTGTTGCGGTTGAGGCTAGTGCCATGCTCTTGGTATTTTCTGACATTCACCCAGATGGTTTTGGCTGCTGGAAGCTCCCATTCTGGGAAACGTTCCCTGAACGCATCACGAGTTCGCTGCAAACTTCCAGTTTGGTGAAAGGTAATGTAATGAAATCGTCATCCAAATTACGACACTGATGTTATTCGCCTCATGGCTGCTACGCGACCCTTTCTCGGTTCCTATATATATATATATCAGCGCGGACAGGCGATGTAGATCCGTCACCACGATGTAACCCTAGCGATGTACCTCTAGAGCTTCTCTGGGCTTCCCTTAGAAAGGTAACGTGTCTGCAATATGTATCAAAGCTTTTATAGTCATACAGCCTGTCCGCACCTGTATTCACCTGTATGTATTATTAATACCATGTTTATTGGTTTCTCTCTAGATGATGTTGAGAACGAATTACGATTAAACCTACTTTGGGGGTTGCTGTTGTATCTCGATTTTCACAACACTTAATCGTAATTCCTCTCCTGACATCGCTCCTGCACTGCTCGCCTCGGAGAAGAATGCCCAGCGGAGGACCCGTCGAGCTAGCTCCAGCAACGGAGCTCCGACTACTCTCGCTGCCGGCCTGCCTCGAAAGACGGGACGTCGCAAGCCTTTTCGCGGGACCGCGTCGACAAAAAGCGACCTGCTCTCATGAGACCCGAACGCCAGAGCAGGCGTGACGGACTCCGGCTCGATGCCTGGAGCACGATGCTCGTTTGCTTTGCACGCGGTTGAGACCGCGTCGGAACGACGGACCCGCTTGGAGCCGCCGGCCTACCCGTCCGATCGCAGCTCGGAAGCACTAACGGCTCCGTCCGAGGGATTCATCCTAGATATGCGTGCCTCGGCCCGAGTTGAGATTCCTACGCGAGTGATCACGTCTCCCATGTCGGCTATGCCTCCACACGGACGGCACACTCCGACCACTCGCTACTCAGTGGCCCATCTACTCCGAGTCACATCTCTCTCTCACGACCGGCTCCACTCCGACCACTCGCCTACTCTGTGGCCCATCTCCTCCGCGCGAACGCGCGCTGCTCGTCGGAATCACGCCGTGCCTCTCACGACCGGCTCCACTCCGACCGCTCGCTACTCTGTGGCCCATCTCCTCCGCGCGAACGCGCGCTGCTCGTCGGAAGCACGCCGTGCCTCTCACGACCGGCTCACCCCGACCACTCGATACTCGGTGGAACCACCTCCTCCACGCGAATCGACGTGCACTGCTCCCATCGCGTGCTACTACTCTGGGAGGCCCGCGATCCCATCCTGATTCCGATCACCTCCTACACGTGGCACCCTTCGCGTGGCACCGCACCGTCGCTGGAAGGAATCACTACAAATGCACGACGCGCCAGTTGCGCGCGCCGCCTCTTCACTGGATGGACCCCTTTGCATGCGGTTCCTCTCGCGGGCACTCTGTGAGGCCGGCGATTCTGATCGCGGCTGTCGCAATCCCACCTGCATGTAGCAGCTACTCCCCGAGGCCGGCGAACTCCGCTGCCCGGAATCGCCTCCTTGGAGGCTCGCTTGGCGCCATGCGACGAGCACTCGGTGAGGCCGGCGATTCTTATCGCGGCCGTCGCAATCCCACCTGCGATAGCAGCTGCTCCCCCGAGGCCGGCGACTCCGCTGCCCGGATTCGCCTCAATGGAGGCTCGCTTGGCGCCATGCGACGAGCACTCGGTGAGGCCGGCGATTCTTATCGCGGCCGTCGCAATCCCACCTGCGATAGCAGCTGCTCCCCCGAGGCCGGCGACTCCGCTGCCCGGATTCGCCTCAATGGAGGCTCGCTTGGCACCATGCGACGACTCGTCGCAGCACGGATGAGTTTCTACGGACGTCGAGCGGGACCTTCATAGCCTTTCACGACACACGGGCATATGCTTCTAATGGTTGATCGTATACCTGACTACCATGTGTATTCTATAAGTGATCGTTCTTCTTCGTCCTTTGTTTTACTTGATCAAACGGCGTATGCGTTAACCACCTGCGACCATTGTAAAAATGCTGTGCATGGAATGTATGTGGACCGAATGCTTTCATTTTTTTTATTACACCCCGCGTTTCACCCAATTATTTAATTCGATAAGCTGTTGGATTGCGTTATATTGCGTTTATGTAGTGTTGGTGTAGAGCAGGCTTGTCGGACTGAACGGCCTCCTCTTCATCCTTCATGCTCGATGCACCTCATATGAGATGCTACTTCAGGGCGTTGTATGTGATCGCTCCTTAGACCCGACAGCCAGGCAGGCGGGGCGCTGCTTCGGGTCGTGCGGTCTGTCGCTGCCGGGCGTGCTCGCCCCTCGGCTCGGCGGGCTCGCCCGCTCTGTATCAACGGGCCGAGACGCGGCTTTCGGTTTCCCTCGTACGCGGTGCGCCCTAGATGATGCTTTCGCCGCCGGCCGGGTTCGTGTGCCGTGTGCCGATCTCGGGCTCGCTCGGGTGCTGCCGCGCGCGAGACGTTGGATTTCGGTGTGCTGCTTTGCTCCGTCTGGGGATGCCGCTCGGCTGGAGCTCGCCGTCAAACCCGCCCGACCTACTTGATGACGTCATCGACTGTATCACGCGTACGCTTTACAGCATCTTAGACGCGTTCGCTTCGCGGCGTCATTTGCGTAATGGCGTGCTTCCCGCGGTCTCATCGGGGATTCGTTACCTTTCTATGTACTAATTGTCCTTTACGTAACGACGTGTACAACGTACCGCGGCGCTCCCTCAGGGTCACCGCGGTGGGAGTACACGGTGACCTCGTGACATTGAGCGTCGCGCCCGACTCCCTCGTCGCCTGCGCATGTAACGAGGACACCGTACTGCGTGCTCGACCTTGACTCTGGGCACGTTGTTATCGGACAGAGCTCTTGCCTCGTCTGATTCCGTTTCCCTATGCCCCAGTCTGACTGTGACTCAGCCTGACCCAGACTGTGAAGGTCGTCTGTCTTCGGTATGCAGCGCACTGCAGCCACCTCTTTAACAGCTGTTTTGTCTACCTCGTTATTCTTGCGGTTTGTGGATAGTATGTCCTAGGGATATGACCATGTTGCTAATCTGCCGCGCTCCCGTGAGGTCGCGCTGGTCTCACTGGGTACACCGTGACCCATGGCCCCTGCGACCTTTTGTTTTCTCGACATGGCCCATCCCTGTGATCGGGCCACCTCGACTCTTGTGGGGACCCGGGAGGTTCTTGTTGCTCGCCCGGGTGGCGACTCCCTCCTCGCCCCTCGTGGGTTAGTTATGCGATGCGCCAATTGATTATGAAAATATTTTGTGATAATCTTTTATTGATTTTAAATATACAATTAATCAATCAAATAGAGTACACCTCTCCCTCCCAATGCAGCCTCAATGAGCTGCACTGCGGTATTGCGTCCGTGGATGGACGATCCAACCGCGGTCCGGCTGGATCCGTGCCATGCCACGATGGCGTCAACTGGATGGATCGGTCGGACATCCGGGATGGCCAATCCATCCGGGCCTTCTCTGTGCCATTGCGTCCGTGGATGGTCGATCCATCCGCGGTCCGGCTGGATCCGTGCCATACAACGATGGCGTCAACTGGATGGATCGGTCGGACATCCGGGATGGCCAATCCATCCGGGTCATCTGGTGTGACAATCATGGCAATCAATCATAACGATCCGGGACGACGCTGGGACAAACATGGTTTGTCCAGCCGGAACTCTCTCGGTCTGCCGATCTTCTCCGATCCGCGTGACAATCATGACAATCAATCATAACGATCCGGGACGACGCTGGGACAAACATGGTTTGTCCGGCCGGGACTCTCTCGGTCTGCCGATCTTCTCCGATCCTCCCCGCGCGGTGCAGATGGTCAAGCTTACCATATGCATCCCGGCGGTCCTGCGCGCTTCGCTGGAGAGGCGCGTTTCGACCGTTTGTGCGTCGTCGAAATCGGCCATGCCGGTCGTCCAGGCAGCCTTCAGAGGCCGCTCGTGACTCGTGCGATCGCTGCCAACGGTAGATTCGCGTGCCGCTACATGCGCTTGTACTGCGTATGTACCCTTGGGAGCCACGGGTACAGACCTACTGTAATGGTCTTCTTACTTACTGTTATGGATTACACATCTGCCACACCGACATCTGCCTGTAATGCGTTGCTTTGCGTCGTATGGCCAGTCGCTCTTCGTCATGGCACACCTTATGTAATGAGTTGCGAATCTCAAAGGTACACCTTACCCATCTAGCTACTGAGCCGTTTCTCACTGTTCACCGAGGTACCCTTATCTACTCAGACTACCCCACAGGAAGACTACTACTACCCACGGGCTCAACGTCTTCTCCCTGGGATGACCACTGCTTGCTCGGTCCGATATCTTTGACTGGGACTTCCTCCAGATGTAACACATCGCCATGTCATGTGACCAGATCCTCTGCCAGACCAGATCATCGCCATGTCATGTTCTGATTGGTATACGTTTGAGGGGACATACATACATACATACATACATACAGATGGACCAGCACTGTTCTTGACGGCATTGCCCAATGGGCTACGCCATAAACATTAAAGTACCATACATAATAATAGTTTTCTATTCGATTGCAGAGGAAGATGTATACATACAATTCATCCATCATCTCTAATTATCATGAGGGCTATATCTATAGCTGGAGATTGATTGCTAACCGGGCTAACTGGCTGAAATGCAGTAACCCTGCCATCGGGATTGATGGCCCCTTGGGCGTTCGACCGGCAGTGACATCTTTCCAATGTATTTCGTTCTTTGCATTCCTATGTATTCCTCTGTATGTGTCTGCTGTTCTTCACCGCCGAGTTTGGATCTAAGCGCGGGGAGAATGTAATGAAATCGTCATCCAAATTACGACACTGATGTTATTCGCCTCATGGCCGCTACGCGACCCTTTCTCGGTTCCTATATATATATATATCAGCGCGGACAGGCGATGTAGATCCGTCACCACGATGTAACCCTAGCGATGTACCTCTAGAGCTTCTCTGGGCTTCCCTTAGAAAGGTAACGTGTCTGCAATATGTATCAAAGCTTTTATAGTCATACAGCCTGTCCGCACCTGTATTCACCTGTATGTATTATTAATACCATGTTTATTGGTTTCTCTCTAGATGATGTTGAGAACGAATTACGATTAAACCTACTTTGGGGGTTGCTGTTGTATCTTGATTTTCACAACAGGTTGTAACCACGAAGCTTCGCTGTTCAGTCGTAAGTTGAACCATCTTTTCAATGACTCAGACTGTCTCGAAACCCATACACGATAGGCCCATCTTAAATACCCATCTTAAACAAAGGATGACGCAACCGACGACTACCAGACCAGCTTAACAATTTTACATAATCAACTTGGCAGTCGACAAGTAATGCGCCCATTTAAAACTGTCTTGCACCGATTAGCCAAACTTGTAAAAATGCGATTTGAACTTGTCATTTTCAATGAACATGCACTCGGTCATGTGTGACAGCAATGATGAATGAAAGGCATCAATGGAAAGCTGAGGATCTCCTCATAATTGGTAAACCACATGTAAATTGTCAAACTAAATAACCTTTGCATAACAACCCCTTGAATTCGGATTACCTTCTTTTTTTTTTGATACGCACTGTGTGTGTGTGTATATATATATATATATATATATATATATATATATATATATATATATATATATATAGTATATATATATATATATATACATATATATATACATATATATATATATATATATATATATAATCACATACATATTAGGAAGAGCACCTATCCCAAGTGACGGGAAAAGCTAGCATTGGATCGCCCTCTCTTCCATCCCTCCCCTTTCCCTTTCTCTTTCTCTTTCTCCCCACGACACCCTTTGTCTGTCTTTTTTTTTCTCTGTCTCTGTCTCTGTCTCTGTCTCTGTCTCTGTCTCTGTCTCTCTCTCTCTCTCTCTCTCTCTCTCTCTCTCTCTCTCTCTCTCTCTCTCTCTCTCTCTCTCTCTCTCTCTCTCTCTCTCTCTCTCTCTCTCTCTCTCTCGCCCCCTGCTGGCCGCAAGATGGCGGTTGTGCAGTTCGGGGAGGTGTGAGTTGCTCTGGCTGTCGAGTGTTCCGGCTGTTTTCCCTTATTACTTCAACCGTTCCCTCGCCCCCCACGACCCCCCTGTTCTCATATCATTACTTCATTCGTATTTGTGTTTCCTCCCCTGTGCTCGAACCTTTCCCCTGTATTATCTTTTCCCTCCCTTCCCTTCCTTGAGACGAGAGAGAGACAGAGCGCATGCGGTGGGTGATGGTAAGTGAGTTCGTTGCTTTCCATTGCATCCGCATGTTCTTATCGCTTTGTGTAAAGTGACGAGAACTGTTTTTTGAATTAACTACATTCTCACTTTGCCGTCGCCATACTTATCACGGCCCAGGCCGGCATGACGAGCGTCCGTTCTTGCAATACCGCGTTCGGATCGTTAAGCAGGAAGCATGGCCTCACATGCATCCCTCCAGCTCATGTTGCGGTCGAGGCGATTATTATCGCCGTCGATGAAATTATCGGAGCTGAAAATGTCCTCGCAGCTTCGAGAATGAAGAAAGTTGTTGTCTTCGTGCTACAACAAGCAATGGTTGCGAGTGTTGTGGAATCGGGTTTATCCGTCGAGCCCGATATTTTCATCCCAGTTTCACCGTTTGATTCGCCATCAGTAAAAGTTCTGGTTTCCAACATTCCTCCATTTTTGGAGGACGAAAAAGTCGAGCTTGTTCTTCGTAATTTTGGCACAGTCGTGTCCCGCATTTCAATGGTTCCCTTACGGTGCCGTGACGATCGTTATAAACACGTTTATTCCTTCAGACGTCAATTATTTATGATTTTGAATGAAAACCGTCGTGACCTTGACGTTAAATTCACGATAAAGCATGATAACTACAATTATCAAATGTATGCAACAACAGAGGTGTTAACGTGCTATGCCTGTAATCAGCATGGACACCTGCGGAGGGATTGTCCGAATAATCTCCCTGATGCTAATTCAGCGTCCAATCAGAACACCACAACACTTGAAGGACAGGAATTTCTTCCTGCGACTGAAAGACGGGACTCTTCTTCTTCACCTGAGGGACAGGAATCGCTTCCTTCACAAAATGCTCACCCAGGAGGGACGAATGATGCAGATGATGGCTTCACGGTTGTAACCCGGAATAAAGCACAGAAGCGGGCAATTGATACCAAATTAGACAATCAAGTGAAACCCAAGAGGTCTCCTTCCTATGCGCAAGCGGTAAGAACACCTGCCAAACAGCCATCTGAACCCATTTCCACGGACTCACCTCTTGAGCAGCCCTGTACTCCTGTTGTGAGTACACATGCAACTGTTACTCCCACTGTGCTTGAAGAACCGGAGATCCTTCGTGGAGTCGATGAGACACTCTCCCAACCCCCACCATGCACAGATGCCACAGTTAAAATCGATGCACCGGATGTACAAATTGATTGTGATCTGGATGTGGCTGTACCTACAGAATCTGGACAATTGCTAATGAAGAACTGCGGGAACTTGTGGTTGACAGCATGGGTTACGAGTCTGATGGAACATCTTCTGTTGCTTCGACCCTAAGTGACACAGGCAGCGATGTTCCTCCTCACAACCTTGAGGTTGATTCCTCAGTATCTCCCGATGCCGTTCACGCCTTCTTACATAAAAGTTTTCGCAAAAAGGGGGTCAAAATTAAAGATCATTTTCTAGTCCTAGAAGATTTCATTCAAGTGGCTCGACTAATGATTTCTAGACCGGATCGGTACAACGTTGCAGACCCTCAACCTCACCGGTTAAGGAAATTTCTAAGTCGTGCTCGGAGCGAACTCAAAGACCATGGCTGATGTCCTGCCGGTGCCCCCATCACAATGAAACTACGCATTGCCAGCCTTAATATCAACGGTGGTCGCACGTCTCTTCGTAAAGTGCAAGTTAAACAACTAATCGAGTGCAACAAGGTTGACATCTTGTTGTTGCAGGAAACTCATTCTACTGAAGGTTCTTCAGCTGAGTGGGAGTTGTTTCTTAAAGGGCATTGGTTCTTTAGCAATTTATCAAGCCCAATTGCTGGGATAGCCATCTTCTTTCGGCAAACTCTTCCTTTGACTTCGGTTTCCTTTAAAGAAATTGTGAAGGGATATTTAGCTTCGCTGACTTTCTCTGTTGGTCAGCAGCTTTTCACAATCATCAATGTGTATGCACCAAGTACAAATGCTAAAAGATCTTCCTTTTTTGACTGTCTTGACTCGTATCTTGCTGGTGTCCCCCCTGACCACTTTCTATGTCTTGGAGGAGATTTCAATTGCAAACTTAACCCCTCCCTTGATAGGAATGGGGCTGAGCCACATGCAGGCAGTACAAGACCTCTCGTTCGCTCAATCTCAAGATTCAAGCTGACAGACATTTGGAGATTGCAACATCCGATGCAGCAACAATTTACTTGGTGTCGCTGCTCTAACAACTTAGTGTCGCTAGCTCGACTTGATAAATTGTACGTTTCTGATCATTTCCTCAACCTCGTCTTAAACACCTCTATTCTCCCATCTGGGTTTTCCGATCACCACATCATCACTATGCATTTTCAGTTGCCACTCATAAAGGTGGTGAGCCCTTATTGGAAGTTCAACACAACACTTCTTCAAAACGAATTCTTTGTTGCATCCTTTAGGGCCTTTTGGGCACATTACATCACGATGGATAAAGAGTTCTCGTGTTTACGTCAGTGGTGGGACAACGCTAAAGCTCAAATTAGAGTTTTTTGTCAAAATTTCTCATGACACAGTACTCGGGATCACGATGTAAATATAGATCTGGTGTAGACACAAATTCTTCACTTGCAAAACAAAGTGTCCTCCTCTCATAATAATGGGCAGCAGCAGATGCTGTATGAAAAGAAAGCCCTGTTAAATGAATTACTGGCCGAACGTGCAAAGGGTGCACTCCTTCGGATGAGAATGGCTCATTTGCAACAACTAAATAACCCGAGCAGACTTTTCTTCAAGCTGGAAACTGCCTCAAAAAAACAAAAACAAATATTGTCCTTGCGTTCTGCTGGCGGAAGGATTTTGACTGATCCAAGTGACATTAAACTTACTATTAAGACTTTCTTTTCTCACCTCTACTCCTCCAAGCGCACTTTCTCAAACCATATACATTCATTTACCGCATCCTTGCCTACACTTACTGAGACCCAGAATTCGACTGCTGAAGGCGAAATAACATTGGACGAACTCACTAGTGTTTTAAAGACCTTGCCCACCAGCAGGGCACCTGGCTTAGACGGGTTGCCAGTGGAATTCTACAGCACCTTTTGGGATTTGCTGGGACCATGTCTATTAATTGTCTTCATAGAAAGCATACAAACTGGTGAACTTCCCTTGAGCTGCAGACGTGCCATCATTTCATTAATCCCTAAAAAGGGAGATCTTCAACTTGTTGAGAACTGGCGCCCGATCTCTCTACTTTGTACCGATTACAAAATCCTGTCTAAGTTACTCGCTAATCGCATAAAGACCTTAATTGGGCACGTTGTATCCCCTGACCAGTCTTATTGTATTCCCGGCAGATCGATATTTGATATTTTTTCTGTTCGTGATTTGATTTCGATTTGTCATTGTCAGTGAGGTAAAAATGGCCTCTAAACGGTGGTTATTGTCAGAATGTTAACACCGGGCTAATCTTTTTAGATCAGGAAAAGGCCTTTGATAGTGTTGACCATTCATATTTACTTGAAGTTTTGAAGGGGTTTGGGTTTGGTTCCTTCTTCATTTCTTGTATCAAGCTGCTGTATCACAACAACTTTAGTTTGGTGAACATCAACAACAGTTTATGTTCACCTTTTCCTATTCAGCGAGGCATTAGACAAGGCTGCCCTCTTTCTGGGTACCTGTATTCACTTTCCATTGAACCCTTGCTGATTCACTTATGCCACAAACTTTCTGGGTTCTTGGTGACACCTCTTGCTAATCCTGTTAAGGTGCTTGCGTATGCTGACGATTTGTGTGTGATTGTTAACACTCAGTCTGACATTGCTGCCCTCACAAGTGCTCTATGTGAATTCAATTTGGCATCCTCTGCTACTGTCAATTGGAGTAAGAGTAAAGCCTTGTGTCTTGGTCCTTCTGGGTTATTTATCCCACCTTCCCTGCCTAATGCTTTGCAGTGGAGGTATGATGGTGTTAAACATCTCGGTGTGTTTCTTGGAAATGAGACCTTTTCCTTAAAGAACTGGGATCAGATGGTTGATCACATCTCCCATATCCTTAATTGTTGGAAAAGATTGTCCAGCCTACTGTCTTATAGAGGTCGAGTGCTGATAATTAATAACTTGGCTGCTTCCAAACTCTGGCATCGGATGACTGTCTTACAACCGCCCAAATCGCTAGTCATTAACTTGCAGCGTATCCTTGTTAATTTTTTCTGGAACGGCATGCACAGGCTCCGAGCTGATCTTCTAAGTGTCCCCTTGGATAAAGGAGGTCAAGGACTTGTGGACATTACCAGTAAAATACTGGCTTTTCGACTAACCACCTTGCGCCAACTTCTCGACAAGGAAGTCCTGTCTTGGCGGCCCCTGGCTTCTTGCTTGTTGCAGCAAGCGGGTAAGCTCAGGTGTGGCCCCGAGCTCTTTCTACTCGATCTGCAGCGAATAGACATCTCCTTGCTGCCCTCCTTTTATCGAAGTCTCGTGAATGCCGGTCAGTGCCTCCTTCCAGTACGAAACAAGGATACATATAAATTTTGGAATTTATGTGTGAACCCGTTTTCTACAACAGCCTATTTTGCCATGATTGCCAAAGTAGGTCCCTAATTCAATCTTTTATCGAATCTGGTTTTTTTCTTGTCAAGGATTTTGTTAATCATACTTATTCTGGATGGCAGACCCCAACCAGATTTTCGGAAGTATGCAACGTTACCTCAGCCCGACTAATTGGACAACTTCTTCGTTCAATTGTTTAAAGTGTTCATCTCTTTTAATTTATCATGGCCTCTACTGCATGATGTTCAGAACACAAAAACAATGCACCCTGACTTCCCTGATTTTTGTTTTTTCTGGTGCTCCTTCCACAAAGCCTCTACAAGCCTGTGCAAAGGCTACTTTGTACGTGCAATGTCTTAATGTTGTCATCTACCCCAATAGCCCACTGACCACCCACTGGAAAGAGCTTCTACCTGCAGGGGCTCCATCCTCTCCTACCTGGTCGTCGATGTACGCGTACCTGTGTCTAAACGTGCCGGTGATATACAGTGGAGGCTTGCACACTATTCTTTGCCTTCCAACGCGTTTCTTAAACGACTGAACCTCGTGATATCTGATGACTGCCATTTTCTGCCATCACTCCGAGGACACTTTCCATGCATATGTCGGATGCCAAAGGCTGGCTCACCTTTTTCAACTCCTGAAATATGTCTTCCAGAATTTCGGTTTTTGTTTTTCTTCTTATCTTTTTGTGTACTGCATGCCTGTGTAACGAGAATGTCGGTTCTCAAATCGTTAATTTTTTTACTTGCCAAGGCGAAACTCGCGATATATATTACGCGGAAGAGTCGGGTCTCTGGGACAAGCTCACCGGAATGCAGTATTTTGTTAGCCTTTAAAGGCCTTGTGTCTGCCCGCCTTAAAATTTAATTTAATTTTTACCGAAAGACTTCTCGGCTTGATCACTTTGTTCAAAAATGGTGCAAAGCTGAAATCCTGTGTAAGGTGGAGGGAGATGAACTTTTTTGCTGCTCTAATTATAATTAATGTCATGTTTTTCAATTCCTTGATTTAATTATTTTGTTGACTGCTATTGAATTACTTGGTTTGTTGTGCTTTTTTTATACTTTTGTAATAAAAGACCTTAAAAGTCAAGTGTCTGTCTGTGTCTGTGTCTGTCTGTCTGTCTGTCTGTCTGTCTGTCTGTCTCTCTCTCTCTCTCTCTCTTTCTTTCTTTCTTTCTTTCTCTCTCTCTCTCTCTCTCTCTCTCTCTCTCTCTCTCTCTCTCTCTCTCTCTCTCTCTCTCTCTCATCTCTCTCTCTCTCTCTCTCTCTCTCTCTCTCTCTCTCTCTCTCTCTCTCTCTCTCTCTCTCTCATCTTCATCTTCATGTGCATTTCAACGGAATACATAACCATGCCAATGTTTGTTTGTTTTTCAACTAAGTAAATCGATGATTACCTTTCCAACAGTAGATAATTTGGTGATGGTAAAGGGCAGGGGTTGGAGTTCAAAACCGCAAAGATGTTTTTGGGAGTGAAATACATTGCCAGTGAAAGATGATGTCATAGTGTTCGAAGAAATACTTACCTATAAACACTCCGCTGGGGCCCGTATCAATAACAATCAC
Organism: Myxine glutinosa; assembly: GCF_964187855.1. Classification (NCBI taxonomy): domain Eukaryota; kingdom Metazoa; phylum Chordata; class Myxini; order Myxiniformes; family Myxinidae; genus Myxine; species Myxine glutinosa. Next base: position 237,693,823 of record NC_136261.1, on the reverse strand, counting down.
TACATGGACGGCGATCTTGCTCACTTGTAGCACTTTATTTATAAACAATTAATATTAGTAGAGAGATGGAAAATAAAAGATTACTGTATTTTTTTTTTTTATACATCGAGGCTCAGGGAAGAGCAAGAACATAGAACAGACAATGACGTTCATTTTGTTGACACAAAAAGTAGAATCCGAATCCAAAAATATCGCTACTGGTGTCCATGGCCGGTAATAAAATAAAATCAAAATACCATGTTGTGGCGGGCACAATGGACAATAATTCCACGCACCAGTGGGTGGCGCGAGCGTCCAGGCGGGGAACGAAAACGCATGCCCCGCCTTTCGACCGATCGGCCACGCCCGGGGGCAAGGCGTGGCCTCGGGACATATATGCGGGCTCTAAGCTCGAGCCCGCCCAGTGCTGAAGTGCGAGCTCTTAATAAAGACTTTGTTTGTACCAACGCGTTGTGGCTTACCTCTCTGGCAATCGAGTTGTGTGTGCACAGCACCACACTGGTGACCCCGATTGGTTCAGCCATTGCTGACCCCCGAACGCGCCATGGCTACCAACGCCGTCGCCGTCCAACTCCCCGAGTTTTGGGAAGCACAAGCCGACGTTTGGTTTGTGCAGGCCGAAGCTCAATTTCAGCTCCGAGGCATCACGGCGGACGAGACCCGGTACTACCACGTGGTCGCCACCCTCGGGCCCGGCACTGCCGCCCGAGTCGTGTCCATCCTTCGGCGCCCGCCGGGCGACCACAAGTACGAGGCGCTCAAACATCTCCTCCTCGCCACGTTCGGGCTCACGGAGGTCGAACGTGCCGACCGCCTCCTGGACCTTCCCGCCCTCGGCGACACATGAACAGCCGTCCGGATGGATTTCATGCTGTCCCTGCTTGGAGACCAGCGCCCGGATTTCTTATTCCGAGCACTTTTCCTACGCCAGCTACCTGCACAGGTGCGCCTCGCGCTGGCCGGTTCCAAACTAACGAAACCCCGCACCCTGGCTGGAGAGGCCGACAAGTATTTTGCGGCCTGCGACACGCGGTCGGTGTACGATGCTGCCGTAGTGGCTCCCGGTGCGGAGGCTCCAGCGCCCCCTGCTTCCCTCGTGGCCGCTGCTATGCCCCGCCCACTACCGCCGCCGCCACCACCACCACCCACCGCCGCCGACATGGCCGCCACCGCCGCAAACCTGGTGCTACTACCATGCCAGGTTCGGCCGCAAGGCTAAAACGTGCCGCCCGCCGTGTTCTTTTGACAGGTCGGGAAACGACCGGCGCTCACTGGCGGCCATGAGCGTCGGCCATTCCGGCAGCCTCCTGTTCATCACGGACACCTTGTCCGGGCGCCGTTTACTTTGCGACACAGGAGCGCAGGTAAGCGTCCTCCCTGCCTCCACGTCCGACAAGCAAGCCGCAGGCCGGGGCCGCGCTTTGCTTGCCGCCAACGGTACACCCATCCGCACATTCGGGAAGCGTTGCCTCTCACTGCGGTTCGGAGGGCAGCACTTTCAATGGTCGTTCGTGACCGCCAGCGTGCCAATGGCCCTGCTGGGCGCGGACTTCCTATGTGCGCATGGGCTGTTGGTCGACGTTAAGCGCAGACGTCTCGTCCAGGCCGAAACCTTCAGCTCGCTCGCTTGTTCGCTGAGCGGCTCACTGAGCGGCTCACCGAGCGGCTTGCCAAGCAGCTTGCTGGAAGGTTCCGTCCTGGCGAATTTAGTTTGCACGCTTCCGGCAGCGGACGACTTTACCCGCCTCCTAGCCAGTTTCCCGGCCCTCACGCGGCCCACCTTCTCAGCGGTGGCCGTTAAACACGGGGTGGAGCACCATATACCCACGGTCGGCGGACCGCCGGTCTACGCCCGGGCACGCCGACTCGAACCCACGAAGCTCGCCGTGGCGAAAGCGGAGTTCGCCACGCTGGAGTGGCTGGGGATCGTACGGCGCTCCAACAGCGCTTGGGCTTCTCCTCTGCACATTATGCCGAAGCCCGGCGGGGGATGGCGGCCGTGCGGGGACTACCGCCGGCTCAATGATGCCACCACCCCCGACCGCTACCCGGTCCCGCATATCCAGGACTTTTCCGCCCGGTTGGCAAACACGACCGTGTTTTCCAAGGTGGACCTCATCCGGTCCCCGTACAACCAGGCGATGCCCCGAAGACGGCCGTCATCACCCCTTTCGGCCTCTTCGAGTTCCTGTGAATGCCTTTCGGGTTGAAGAATGCGGCCCAGGCATTCCAAAGGCTTATGGACAGCGTCTTGCGCGACTTACCTTTCCTCTTTGTCTACCTGGACGACATCCTAGTCGCGAGCGCGTCCCGGGAGGAGCACCTGCTCCACCTCCGCACGCTTTTCGAACGCCTGGGCCAGCATGGCCTAATCATCAACCCCGCAAAGTGCCGTTTCGGCGTCGCCACCATCGACTTCTTGGGGCACCGCATCACCAGGCACGGGGCCGTCCCTTTACCGGCCAAGGTGGAGGCGGTCAGGGATTTCCCACGACCCCGCACGATCAAGGGGCTGCTGGAGTTCCTGGGCATGGTAAATGTTTACCACCGCTTCGTGCCCCACGTCGCCCAGCTCCTCCGCCCCCTGCACGAGGCCCTCCGGGGCAAGCCGGGCAAAGGTGACATCGCCTGGTCGGAGCCGATGGCCGCGGCGTTTGCGGGCGCAAAGCTGGCCCTGGCCAACGCCACCATGCTGGCGCACCCGGCGCCCGATGCGCCGATCGCCCTCACCACCAACGCGTCGGACTACGCGGTGGGCGCGGTGCACGAGCAGTGGGTGCGTGGTGCTTGGCAACCGCTGGCGTTTTTTATCCGGCAGCTTCGCCCGCACGAACGCCGCTACAGCACCTTCGACGGCGAGCTGCTCGGGCTCCACCTGGCGGTCCGACACTTCCGTCATCTGCTGGAGGGCCGCCCGTTCACGGCTTTCGTCGACCACAAGCCCCTTGTGTTCGCGATGGCCAAGGTCGCCGAACCATGGTCGGCACGGCAGCAGCGTCACCTCTCTGCCGTGTCCGAGTATACGACGGACATCCGTCACGTGGCGGGTAAAGACAACCCGGTGGCGGATTGCCTTTCCCGGTCCGTCGCGCACGCGGTCCACCTCGGGATCGACTATGCCCGGATGGCGGAGGACCAGACGGCCGACCCCGGCGTCCAGGCCTTGCGGACCGCCGTCACGGGCCTCCGCGTCACCGAGGTGCCGTTCGACGCCGCGGGCGCGGCACTCCTGTGCGACGTCTCCCTCGACCGGCCTCGCCCCATCGTGCCCGCTGGCTGGCAGCGCCCAGTGTTCGACGCCATCGACGGCCTGTCCCACCCGGGCACGAAGGCCTCCCAGAAGCTCGTCGCGGCGAAGTTCGTCTGGCATGGCCTCAGGAAGGACGTCCGCGACTGGGCCAGGACATGCCTCAAGTGCCAGCGTGCAAAGGTCCACCGCCACACCCAGGCCCCGTTGGCGGTGCCCGAGTGTCGGTTCGACCACGTGCACGTCAACTTGGTGGGACCTCTTGCCCCCCTTGCGGGGGTTCACCCACCTCCTCACCATGGTGGACCACACCACACGGTGGCCGGAGGCCGTCCCATTGGTGGCGACGTCTGCGGCTGATGTGGCGCAAGCCTTCATCGCCACTTGGGTTGCCCGGTTCGGTGCCCCCTCGGACATCTCGTCCGACCGCGGCCCCCAGTTCACCTCGGAGCTCTGGGCCGTGGTGGCGCAAGGGCTCGGCGTAAAACTACACCGCACCACGGCCTACCACCCCCAGGCCAATGGCCTGTGCGATCGCTTTCATCGCTCGATGAAGGCGGCGCTCCGGGCCACCCTCCGCGACGGCAGCTGGGCCGACAGGCTCCCCTGGGTCCTGCTGGGCCTCAGGACGGCGCCCAAGGACGACCTGCGCGCGTCCTTGGCGGAGCTGGTCTTCGGGCAACCACCGCGGGTACCAGGCGAATTTATCCCCGACTCCACGGCTCCACAACGCTCCGCCCTTCACGAGGCCGCCCGGAGGTTCGCCCCGGTGCCGACGGCACACCACGGTTGCCCGTCTTCCCACGTCGCCCCGGAGCTTCGCACGGCGGAGTACGTCTTCGTCCGGCACGACGCGGCCCCTGTACGACGGGCCCTTCCGCGTGCTGGAGACCGGGGGACAAATATTTCACCGTCGACATCGGCGGTGCCCTGGATCGCATCTCCGTGGACCGCCTCAAGCCGGCCCACCTCAATCTGGACCACCCCCCGCAAGCAGCCCTGCCTCCGCGTCGAGGCCGCCCCCCGGCAGTCGGACCCCCGGCACCCCCCAGCCCCGCCGTCCCGCTACCCCCCAGCCCTGCACACATCGCCAGGGGGCGTTTCGGCCGGGTCATCCGGCTTCCCTGCAAACTCACCCTTCAGGTGCGCGGGAATTATGGGGGGGCGCGTGTGGCGGGCACAAGGGACAATAATTCCACGCACCAGTGGGTGGCGCGAGCGTCCAGGCGGGGAACGAAAACGCATGCCCCGCCTTTCGACCGATCGGCCACGCCCGGGGCCAAGGCGTGACCTCGGGACATATATGCGGGCTCTAAGGTTGAGCCCGCCCAGTGCTGAAGTGCGAGCTCTTAATAAAGACTCTTTGTTTGTACCAAGGCGTTGTGGCCTACCTCTCTGGCAATCGAGTCGTGTGTGCACAGCACCACAATGTAAAATAAAATCAAACAATCAAATATGTCAGCTTTTAATAAGCCAATGTGATACAATCATGACAGCTGCACAAAACTCAACAAAACACAGCATGGATTGTTCAAACAAAGTTATGGATTACGTCCAATGAATTATGTGCAGTGAGGGAATGAAAAAAAGGAATGGGTCGAAACAGGATTCTAAATATGAACAGGTCAAACGTCAGGTGAGATTTATTTGGTGCACTTCAGGCGCAAATGCGAAATGCTCAAACCTACAGTAGATAAGAACAGCCTCGAATGTTTCAAAAATAATAACCAAAAAATGTGGGCGATGTATAAGCACAGCCTCATTTGCTTCCAAAATAATTAAAATAACTAGAATGGCACTCTTCGACGTCATGACGTCGACTGATATGCCTCCTCCCACATTATTGCATCATTGCAATACTTGCACCAAGTTTGAACTAAATCCATTCAGCTGTACTCAAGTTATCACATTTCTACCTGACATGGCCTCTGATCTTTGACCTCTTGACCCCAAAATTGAATCGGTTCATGTTTACATCATTATACCTGCCTGTATCAAGTTTTAAGTTAAATCCCTTCAGCTGTTCACAAGTTATAGACATATTACAGACTTTGACCTTTGACCTCTTGACACCCAAAATCTAATCAGTTCATCTTTACATCATTCTACATAAGTGTACCAAATTTAGTCAGAATGTGAATCCCATCACTGGTTCACAAGTTTTCCTATTACATACTTTGACCTTTGACCCCAAAGTCTAATCAATTCATTCATTAATTTCGGTTTATTGACATCATTAAGCACTGGACAAGGCAGTCCAAAGACTGAAATTTGTCACGTTTACAATAATAAAACAGTATTTAAACAAAATTACAAATATAAACGAAAATAATAATAATCATATAAAATTACATATACAGACTTGGCATTTAATATGGAATTTTTTTTTTTTCTTGACTTAGGTTTACTTTCTCAACTCAGTATATCAATCTGGTGAGTTTATTTTACCCTTCAGCGATGTCTTTGTTGAAAGAACGATGTCACCGATTGTATTTCGCAGCAAGAAGTCAATAACAGGATTATATCACAGGTGGCGTGACAAAATATAAGGACAGGTACATTTGACGATTGGCTTCACAATCGGGTATATAAGGGTTGTTGCGTTCTGTATGAGTGGAAAACAACTGCTGCACGTCTACAAAAGTTATTGCCGTTTCCTCTGGAGATGGTCCGTCAACTTGACAATGCTGTTTGTCATAGAGTGGTGGCGTTACGAAATTCTGGCATGAAACAGCGTGCTATTGCTCGGCAGTATGGCATCACTCAAGGTCACGTGTCAAAGATCCTGAAAGGAAATGCTCAGAGGGGTGTCCCTACTCCAATACCGAGGCCAGGACGTCCACACAGAACCACAAGGAGAGATGATCGCCAGCTGCACCAGTTAGTCTGCAATGGCCGTACCAAGTCAGCTAAAAGGCTTAGGGCCGAGTGGCAACAACTGACAAATGTGCCTGTATCCAGAAGGCGAGTCAACCAACGACTGGTTCAAGCAGGCTATCGTGCCAGGCGTCCCCTGAGAAAGCCACGCCTGACCAGACAACACAGCCAGCGCCGATTGCAGTGGGCCAGAGAGTACCGTCAATGGCAGCCAGGACACTGGAATCACGTGACCTTCAGTGACGAGTCTAGATTTCTGGTCTATCGTCAAGATGGCCACGTCCGAGTGTGCAGACAAGTGCATGAAGCCCACAACGAAGATTGTATAGTGCCAAGAGTCCAAGCCGGAGGTGGTGGGGTGACCGTTTGGGCTGCTTTTCATGCAGGGGGCAAAACTGACCTGGTTGTTCTGAATGGAAACCTGAACCAGTTCAAGTACAGGGATATTCTGGAAGAAACACTGCTTCCATTTGCTCGTGCAGCCTTTCGAGGAAACTTTGTCTTCCAAGATGACAATGCACAGCCTCATCGTGCTCGCATGATCCAACACTTTCTTGCTGACCGTGGTGTAGAGCATATGGAGTGGCCTCCCATGTCCCCGGATATGAATCCGATAGAGAACTTGTGGGCAGAATTAACGCGTCAAATCGACAACTTGGACCAGCAGCCTACCTCTGTACGTGAATTGCAGCAGACTATTGTCACTGTACAGGTGCTGGGAAATGCTGGGAATGCTGGGAAATGCTGTAACAAGGAGAGATGCAGAAAATAGGGCAAAATGGAACAGATTGTCATGGGGACCGCAAGGCTAACCCCCGCTCTAGCAGGGAAAATGGCCTTTAAAATGCATGTTGTTGTGTTGTATTGTCACTGCATGGCAAGCGATTCCTGTCCAAACCTTGGCAAATCTCGTGAACAGCATGCCTCGACGTGTACATGCTCTCCTGAATGCTCGTGGGGGTTACACGAAGTACTGAACTGTAATTTTACTGTCCGTAATCCCAGTCATAATTTAGCTTTTGTTTTTGTTGAAATTTTTTTTGGCTAATGTGAAAAAAATAGAGATACTTCTGGAAAACGTACAGAAGTTTAACACAGTACTGTCCGTGAATCGAGTTCGATATCAGTTTACATCACTTTCAAGGATCAATTTATTTGCTTCGAAATTAGTACATGGTGTTATGTAGAATTATTATATGTAAGTGCAAAATTTGCTACACTAGTGGAACCAATGTTTTTTTGCATCTATATACCCTTGGCAACAAGACCTGAGTTGGTTCCATTTTTTTCAATGGCGTCTTCGGCGGCCATTTTGAATTTCAAAATGGCCGCCGTTTTTTGCAATTTTGTATGTATTCTAATTTCTACAGTCTTAAACTACACATAGATAACTATAATTACAATAATGAAAGAAATATGAACATTTGCTTTATTCTTTTTTATCTTGCAGGTATTCATAGACAAGTTGTATTTCAGCTTCACTGCCGCATAATGTCATCGTTTGAAGAGCCGCCTTCAAAGAAGCAATGCACAAGTTATGAACTTTGTGTATTCTGCCAAGAGAGAACTCCTGAACCTTTGGTTGATGTTGCTCATGCCAATTTCAAATGTGCAATTTCAAATTTCCAGGGAGCAGCCACCACCAAAACACAATCACGCAATGAAAAGATAAATGGAACATGTGCACTTATTCGACAGCACATCATCGAGGAGTTCAAATCTGATCGGCAGGTGCAATATCAGCCAAAGTCCTCAACTTCAACCTTCAGGTTCACAACTGAAACGCCATTAGGGGTTGGACTTTCACTCCATAGCCATCATGCACACCGCAGTCGCAGAGACATAGACATGTTGTACCAGAGTGGCGTTGGTGTTTCATATCAACGTGTAAAGGAGATCACTTCAAAGATTGCCACCACAGTCCAAGAGAATATGAATGAATTCAATGGCGTTTACGTGCCTCCAGGACTGTTGAAAAATCTGCCAATCAGATGCTCAGCTGATAACATAGATGCCAAGGTAGACACAGCTGATGGACAGAACACATTCCATGGGACTGCTCTTGCTGTCTATCAACAAGTTCCCCCAGATGTATCAGAATACGAGACTGTAGCTGAACCACTGAAGCTGCATGACAACACCAAAAAAACATGAACATCCTGCCAACTGTGACTGAAATGTCTGACTGTACAATTACTGGTAACCCCAAGCCAAGTAGAAGTCCACGCTATGAAAACTTTAAACTTGGTCAGTATCAAGATAAAGTTGTTAATGCAACACAGCAAGACTTTGCATGGCTACTTTCACGGTATTCACAGAGGCACCATGAAGAGACATCAGACGGTATACCAGTTTGGTCAGCATACAATTCTCGTGTGTGCACTCCAGAAGAGAACAAGACACCCAACCTTGATCAAGATCACACAATGCCTATCATTAAGGCACCAGCTCATGAGTGGACAACACTGGTGACAGTTCTTGAGAAGCTTTCGTACCTCAATAGTGTTGTGTGTCCAGAAAACACTGGAACGATCTTAGTTACATTTGACATGGATCTTTACAAGAGGGCCCTAAAGTTAGAATATCTTCATGGCCAATATGCTGGGAAATGGATGGTATGCCCTGGTGGTTTCCACACTGTCTTGTGTGCATCAAGGTGCCTTGAGAGGACTGTTGAGCACAGTGGGCTTGATGAAGCTTGGAGCAAGGATCTGTACAGCACTGTGACAGTAAATCAGACACTCAATGGGAATCACCACAATCATGCTGTTCAAGCTCATGAGCTCACATTAGAGGTATTCTTTGATCTCTGGCTTGCAGAATTTCTGAAAGAGAAGCCTGCAGTTGTAGAAGCTCTATCTGCCTGTATGGATAACTTGATAGAAGCAAACAAGAAAGAGGTAGGCATTCAGGAAGCCCATCACCAACTTCTAATGGAGATTGAACATCTAAACTTGGAAAAGCAGCTGAGTGATTTTGACAGGAGCCACAGTAAATTCCCAATGTATCAATGGGCACGAATGTACATGAGGCAAGTGTTGGTGCTGATTAACTTCACACGTTCACTGAAGCAGCCAGATTTCTTTCTGTACTTGGCGTCTCTAGAAAATTTGTGCATATACTTCTTCAGCTACAACCCACTAGATTATGCTCAAAACAAGTTGTTAGCCAAATATATTTCTCAAAAAACGTCTGTTAACTGGATATAAGTGTTCTGGTGGATTTTCTGTACAAGGAATGACAAAAATGCCAGAAAAAATGGTTAATCAAAGTGTTTTATGTGAAAAGATACATACAAAATTGCAAAAAATGGCGGCCATTTTGAAAGACGCCATTGAAAAAAATGGAACCAACTCAGGTCTTGTTGCCTAGGGTATAAGGATTCCAAAAAACATTTGTTCCACTAGTGTAGCAAATTTTGCACTACAATGACACAACACCATGTACTAAATGTCAAATGTGGTTTTTGTTTCTTTTAAAGGTCACATTAACAAAATCTAGAATAATTTCAACATAATTCCAATGAACTTTTGGTTCTAAGTCATCTTGAAAAGTAAGTTCACCCCCACAAAAAAATATTCCATATTAAATGCCAAGTCTGTATATATATATATATATATATATATATATATATATATATATATATATATATATTAGGCCTCAAGCTGACACTGTGTATCGTTCAATCCCGTTCCGAGGTCAGAGAGACTAAAAAATAAGGACTGGCAATCTGAGTACGTGCCGAGTTGTAGCACATACAAAAAGTTTAACTAACAGATCCTGCCAGTTTGAAAGTTTTCCACGCGTTTTTGTCGCACTACTTTGTCTTGCATCGAAGGCACTAATTTTGAATCTAGGCCTATCAGAACACTTGCTTGGGTCACATGACATACAAAATGGCGGCGCCCATGTCGCGCTGAATGTTTAGTCATGGCCTCGAGAAAATCGTGTTTAAAGTGCTTCATGCACTTTGAACATGTCGTGAATGACATAACTTCGCTGTTTACGCCTGATCTCAGCCAATGAGATTGGTGAGAGGAGCATGTACGAATTCGTTGACAACCGTTTGATAAATCCGTCAGTAGATTTCTTTGCACCCCTCAAGGCATTGAAGCTGAAAACATTTTCAAATCTGGGGAAATCGAAGGCAAAAACAAAGTCAGGTAAGGAGATCATGTTACGCAATGACAAGCAGTTATTTTCTAGACTGCTTATTATTGTACAGAACAGGCACATCGATCTGTGTGAGATTCTGTGCTATTCACTGTCTCCTGTCTCGCTGCCACTTGCGACAGCTGATGGCTCCATGGCAAAGACAACGAAGTCCGCCTTACTTGATGCAATATTGAAAGCTCCAAGGACGACTTGGTTTCAACAGTGCCTGATGATGGTGCCCTAATCATCGATGGTATGGGCTTTCTGCATAGCATGCGACATTCAGTTTCGAGTTTTGGTGAACTCGCCGATGCTGTACTGTCTCGACTCATCCAGCTGATGAAGAAGCTGAAATGCAATCGGGTGGACTTTGTCACCGACACATACCCAGCTACCAGCGTGAAAAATGCTGAGGACGCGTCGTGGTGATGGTGGAAAACAGATGTTCTGCATTCACAACAAACACCAGAAAACTCCAACGCAATGGAAAAAGTTCCTTGCAAACGGGAAAAACAAGGAAGCCCTAGTTGAGTTTCTGGTCACTGAATGGCAGGGTGCTGATTTCAGCACAGTCAGAGGCGACATCAGTATCTACATCGCTCATGGAAATGAGTGTCATCGATTGGATGCCCATGATGCAGTTCTGTCGGTCCAGGTGATAGACGAACTAAAATGTGACCACGAAGAGGGAGACACATGTATCTTACTTCATTGCAAACATGCAAGTAATACGCACAGCTGCGTAGTCATCCACAGTCCCGATACTGATGTGGTAGCCATCCACAGTCCCGATACTGATGTGGCAGTCATAGCCTTGTCTGTGAGCCATGATATTTCTCTTAATACATGTATGTACTTTGCCACCAGTGAAGAACAAGGCACGTATCATAAATTTGACGAATGTAGTATCGGCCTTAGGGCCTGAAGTGTCCGCTGCTTTTATCAGCCTTCATACCTTCACTGGCTGCGACTCAACGAGTGCCTTCTACGGGAAGGGCAAACGTAAAGCATTTTCCATAATGACAGCGTCGGAGGAGTTTACCAATGCTTTCATTGAACTTGGGCAAGAATTCATCCCACCAGAATCGTTGATTGTCCGGCTAGAAACATTCGTCTGTCATTTGTATAGGCAGACTACATCCACCTAAGTCAATGACGTGAGATACAAAGTCTTCTGTCTTGCCTCGTCCTCCCCATGTGAACAAAACATGCCTCCAACGAAGGATGCTTTAATTCAGCACACTAGGCGGGCCTCGTACCAAGCTACGGTTTTTCGGCGCTCACTGCAACAAATGATCAATCCCCCGTCCCCTGGTGGTCACGGATGGACATTATTAAACGATGAACTCTCCATCAAATGGATGACGAAGCCCCCAGCTCCAGAGAGTATTCTAGAAAAAATAAGCTGCAAATGTCTGAAAACTCGTTGCGAAGGTATGCTATGCTCCTGTCGTAAGTCGGGTTTGTCTTGCGCCGATTTATGTTGTTGTAAGAATTGCATGAACTCCACTGAGACTATCACACAACAGCGCTTACAAGGGGATGGAGGTGTGGACATCGACAACGATGAATATCTTGATGAATAACTGTTGGGGTGGAATAGGGGTGGAATGTTTTGCTGATGGATCGAATGAGATGGGAAAGCGCACTGACCAAATTTGTCATTAATATCCAAGTTCTAAGTTTATGTTCTAGGTTTATGGCATTTTCCATTCACTTTGTAATGTTTTGACGTAAAGAATGCCACTTGAGCCCGTGGACATTCAGAATTTTCGCATACATCCAAGCTTGTATCTTTGCGTATTGACACGACGGTGAATAAACTATCATGTGATTTACTTAAGCTGTGTGCCTTATTATTAGGCCAAGTAAAAAAAAAAAGAAAAAGTTTCTCGTCCCCACCCGCTTCCTTTTTGGTCGCCGCCTACTTTTATTTACTATTTAATACTATTTTTTTTAATATATACTTGTTTTTTTAAAAATCGTTTTGCGAAGAAACTTGGTCTAAAACTTGCCGTTTCCGGGCGTTTGCTGATCGTATCTTGTGCATTGATGATCTGAACTATTATGGATCCCGCCCTCTAACGGAACTTCCTGGTTAATACATGCTAGGGTTAACGCAGACACTTTGTGCTAAAGACGGTCAATTCTCGCAGTGGTTATGCACTGGGCAAGTGCAATTTACGTGTAAAAAATCTTGCATTTCATACTTTTAATGGTACAAATTTGAGTAGGGAATATGACGATATTCGTGTGTGTAAGCATACGTTCGTCGACAAAAGTTTTGAAGTCTTGGTTCGCGAGATCAGTTGTAGATGAGAAGCGAACGTTGAATGATCTCTTCGCTAAATTTGCCAGTGGAGAATTTGACGATGGAGATGACATTGGTGATGGATACCAAACAACGAAAGTAAGTTGGCGTCGTGATATAGCGTAAATATTTAAGCCATATCAAGACATACATTTTCTAGTGTACTTGTTTTTAAATACTTGGTGCATTAAAAAATCCATATGTAGCTGTAACGCTATACTTGGATGGCCTAGTACTAGTTGTAGTTTCGTGTATTCTGAAGTGTGAATACAGTCAGGCCATAGTCCTACCCTATAATGTAGGTTTAATGGTGGGAGGTGGGAGTACAACGCGGGTCTCTGAGTGAGAAGCTAGGTATCTAGGCCCTGTTGTAGTTAATAAAGTAGGCCTATATTTCTGCAGTATTGATTTTTCATTTATTTCGTCAAAGAAAATACAATCACAAAGAATGGCAAAATAAAAATATTAACAGAACATGTTGTAGTATATATAGAGGGGCTAGCTAGTGTATACATGTTGGTGGGGTGCACTCACAATCACATACTCAACTCACTTGTTTTGCTTGTTTAGGATAGCCCATGAAAAATTAGTACTCATTTTTTAGTATTATTTTTTAATAAATTGTTTGATCCCATTGTATGTAAATTTTTCAATATATCATGTGGTTTTGTCTACAGGTAAAGGTGAATATTGGTCAAAGTAAGGACAAGTTGGATGTGTCCGCAAAATTGGACGAGTGTCCAGCAGACATTGTGTCATGCCTCAGCCGTTACATCGAGTTTGTTGTCACAGAGGCAGCTGCAGAACCACAAGCAAATGCACACACCATAAATCCCTTTTCTGATTCGAATGTTTAAAATGGTTCTCACTTTATGGATGACATGTACAAGATTGACATAAGTCTCACTGGGATTTCTTACTTTAATATTTATGGAACAGACCATTAGATAGACCAAGTCCTATAGTCATTAGTTTCACTATGTGGGGGGAGGACAAACTGTTGATTAAACATATATTATTTAGTCCCACTTCTGGTTTTGTAAGAGGGAAGGATCAGCCTTCCAATGAAACTACAGTAGTTGTTTTTTAGGATTTCATCAATCTTTTGGTCTGTTCTCTGAGTAGTCCCCAATATGAACAATGTCCAAGGACACATACCAAATTTAAACATTGTCATTGTTTCTTTTTTGTTTTATTCAAATATAGTTTGTCCGGTGTAACACATGACATGTTCCATTGATTGATTCTATTCATATGCCATTTCAGTTAAAACATATATTTATTTGCTAATTTGGAAATGAAATTGCAGGCCTTTCGGTAACAATCAACACTGGCATGTTTCACATTACATTGGACAAACTATAGTCTTTAAGTCAGCCACAGTGGTCATTCAATTCATGGCAGCCATCTTGGAAAAAAATAGCAAAAGAAATGAAAATAGTAAATAGTAAGGGCCTCCCTCATTTTTTCCAAAAACGTCCGGATGAGAAACATTTTTTTTTTTTTTACTTGGCCTTATCTATGGATTGATACTTATTGTATCAATGGATTATCATGTATTCATCGGATTCAAACCGCCGACCGTAATACCAAGCTTCGCTACTCTACATTCACTATGCTATCCCTGGTCATCATGCTGTCCCCATATGCATCTGGAGGCATTTTTAGTGTCGCCCCCTTCATCCGTTGTTTTCCAGACAACCACGAAACGTCGTCAATAAGCACTAAGCAGTATCCCTTCCATATGCCAAGCTTACCCATTTTCGAGAGGATATCTCTGATGGTTTCGAAAATATTTTGGGTTAATTTCGGAGAAATTCATTGAATTTTACAGTAGGTACATACAACAAAAGTACATTTTTTACATTTCCCCTGTATGATGCGTGCGTAAGTAAGAGCCTTCAAAACTGACAGGGCCACAGAACAATTGGAGGTCTGTGCCGAGCATAAATTCCTATGCTGAATTATATGTACAGACAGAGATACCACGCCGTAAAGTCGGCACCGGAGATAAAAATCCTCCTTTTTGACTCTCCATGACCTAGTTTGACGTGGTCGTTCACGGAAACTGGGAGGATTTCAGAGTTAAACTTTTAACACAAGGTCAGGCATGTTGTATACAATAAAACAATGCATAGAAATCGTAGTCCCACGAGTTCGGAACGAAACTCATTTTTTTGCACTATTTCAGGCCTCAGCTTGAGGCCTATATATCTGTACAGTATCTGTCCTGTGTTGTGTTGTCTTGTCACTGAACTACTTCCTCAAACTTTCATGAAATCCTACCAAACTTCTGGTATGCACCTACATCTCCCGTCGGTATGTCCTAAGGGTATTTGTTTTAGAAAAATTTACCTATTTTATTTTATTTTTTGGGGGGAATTTTTTGGGGAATTTTTTTTGGGAAGTTGTCGGTCTCTGTTCGCAACGGTAACTTCCTTCGGAAAGCACTCAGTTTTTCTTCAGATTCGATGACATTCACTCCACCGCCCTGCATCTGGCAATTGAGATGATTGAGTGCGTCGAAGATGTCAGCCAAGTACGCCAAGGCGAGGATGAACTCTGACTCTTGGAAGTGCGTTGCATGGCAATGCTGGTGTTCTCGCAAAAAGAGGGCTAATACTACACGCAAGGCAAAAACACGGCTCACTACCTTCCCTCGTGATAACCATCGAACGTTAGAGTGGTAGAGAAGGACTTCGAATTCAGAGCTGAATTCATTGCACAGCCCTTTGAAGATGCGATTATTCAGAGCATGGCTTCGCACGTAATTCACAGTTTTAACGACGATTTTAAGAACATTGGCCAGTTTTGGAGGCAGGGTTTTTGATGCCAGCGCGTGTCTGTGCAGGACGCAGTGCGTGACGATGATGTGTGGTGCATCGGCCTTCACCAGCGCTCCAAAACCGGAGTTGCATCCCAGCATGGCTGGAGCTCCGTCCGAGCAAACTGCAGACACCATGTTCCACGAGAGGCCGTTGCTTCTGAAAAAGTCATCCACAAGCTTCTTCACGTCAGCTGCCTTCGTCGTTGTTGTGAGAGGCTTTCAGAACAGAAAGTCTTCCTTGATCTCGTCTCCTTTGACATAACGCATAAATAAGATGAGCTGGCTCAAATTCGTAACGTCGGTGGTCTCGTCGAGTTGAAGGCTGAATTTTGTCGGCCTCACGACTAAATCTGCAACTACCTGGGCGAGGATGTCGTCGCTCATGTCATCGATTCTGCATCTGATGGTGTCATTTGAGAGTGGAACGAGAGACAACTTGTTTTCAGCAGCTTTTCCGAGCATGATGTTGGCCATCTTCAACGCGGCCAGTTTGATGAGTGTCTCGCCAACGGTGTGCGGTTTGCCCTGCTTTGCAATCAGGTACACAACTTCATACGACGCGGTGAGGATCGGTTTGTCAATTGGAACGAAGCCGAGAGTGGGCAAGGTAGCACTTGCGGCGAATCAGACTCTCTTCAATTTGAATTCATCCAGCGTTGCGTCTTTGTACTGCCCCTCGCCATGCAGTTTTCCCATAGTTTTGCTGGTGCTAGGCTGGAGTTGCTCAACTTGACATTGCAAAGCATGCATTGAGGACGCTGACTTCCGTTCCATTCCGTCAAACACGTGAGCCCGTACCGCACGTAATCCTCTGACCACTTCCTTTTTTTTTGCTCGACATACTGCAAAAAAAAAAAAAGTAACAAACTGATCTTAATTGAGTTCGGGCAAATAATTATATGACAAAAAATAAAAAAGGAACATGCTTAAATATAATCAGTACCCCTCTGAAAAATGAGAAATTTTGACGAAGAAAACATAACTTTTAGTTACGATGACGGGATTTATTATCTACTCAACTCTATGTCACCTCAAATCCCATTATAATATTACAGAGAAAACTGCGAAATGTTAGTTTTGATTTGAGACCAAAGGAGTTATATCACCTCCACCTAATTTTCTGAGTAATTCAATCATATTTTACAAATCACCATCCACTTTTGACTTTGATATAACTCTGAACCCGCCCTGCATATCCACAAACATTTCCAACTTACTTTTCAATTAATCAGTAACTCCAAAGTAAGGCGCGACCAATGACGCACGGCACACGGCAAGCTAATTGAGGTTATTCACTGGAATTTCCGAACACCTGCAAAGTCCAAAATCCAGTAAGTAAGTAAGCAAGTAAGCACCATCAACAGAATAATTAGCAAGTTGCTCATTGATTCAACTTTCTACAGTCAGTGTGAAACAACTTATCTTAAACACAGACCAGAGAAACCATGAATGGGATGGGAATACAATTACAAATAACATTTCCATTCGTTCGTAACATACATAGCAAAATAGTAATAACTAGCCGAAACCCGTGGAACATCCACGGAAGGGAGGATGTGGTGTATGGATAGAGTGTACCATTATGGATGGTATAGGGGATTTGCTTGTCCGAGTAAGAGTTAGGAAGAAAGATGAGAATGAAGAGTGCGTATATGAACAAGATCGCCGACACCGGCACAAATGCATGCTCTGGATTGTCCACTCAGTGGACGGCTTGCTTTCGCCTTCGCCTGTCCAATCAGCGGACGGCTTGCTTCACCTTCGCCCAGCAGACGCCAATACGATGGCGTCGTAAGATGGCGTCGTATCGGCAGTTAATCGGATGCTTTTGGGCCCCAATGTCGGCTAATTCAGATTTTTCGAGTATGTCTGTATGTGATAAACAAAGAGCGCGGTTCGTAGATCGTAAATCCATTAGTGCCGTGGGCATCGGGTCACTGGGTGCGGCGTAAAAGGGATAACAAATTCGAGTCCTTACGCTATTATTATATAGATATGAATTAATAAGCGTAATGACACATAGATTCAAAATTGATACAAAACTAAAAAATAAAAATAAAAATTGCAATGCATTTCGGAGGACCTCCGCCGAACCCCTGAGACTGGCTCACTGAACCCCTGGGGTTCGGTCGAACCCAGGTTAAGAACCACGGAACTAGGCGTATACCAGAGGGTATTGCATGGCGCTGCAAAATGCTGTGGTAGCCCTTTTGGTTCAGGGTGCCAGTCACTCTGTGCAAGTCGCCGACTCTGGATCCAGCAAAAGAGCCCCAGACCATCATGCTTCCTCCTCCATATTTGACAGTTGGTGTCACACACTGAGGAACCATCCTTTCGCCTACTCGACGGCATACAAAAACCCTGCGTGATGAACCAAAGATTTCAAATTTTGATTCATCGGTCCATAAGACCCTCTTCCAGTCTTCAGTAGTCCACTGGTGGTGCTTCATGGCCCAGGCAAGCCTCTTTTTCTTGTTTTGCCATCTTAGCAATGGCTTTCTTACTGCCACTCGACCTGTCAAACCTGCAACTGAAGTCTTCTCTTCACAGTTGAAACTGAGACTTGCTTACTTCGACCAGTGTTAAGCTGTGCTTGAAGCTGTTGTCCTGTGAGCCGCCTATCACGCAAGCTGTTGACTCTCAGAAACTTGTCTTCTGATTCTGTTGTGGCTTTGGTCTGCCAGACCTCTTCCTGTCAGTTTCCTCCAGTTTCCAAGTGCCTTTTGATGGTGTAGGAAACTGTACTCACTGACACCATGGCTTTCTTTGCAATTTCTCTGAAGGAAAGAATTACACTTTTAAGGGTTATAATGGTCTGTCTGTCTTCCTTTGTTAGTTGCCTTTTTCTCGCCATTATGATAGCAATACACTACTTCCTGCAGTGCAATATTGGCCAAATAATGCTTCAGAGGGTGTAATAACAGTCTGTTCCAATATTGCTTTTATACAGACAGGGGGTTTGCAATCAAATAATCAGCAGAGGTTGGGACATCTGTAGGAATTGTTTGCATCAACTTTCAAGGCTTAATTTACTTACATTGCTGCAAACAGCTGTAAGTTGTTAACCCATTTCTTGTTCCCTGAAGAAGGCCTTTTTTTTTTACAATATAACTGTGCAATTTACATTATTTTCCCGTTTTTGCTAACCTAAACTTCCTTTTTTTTTTTTTTACCTCGAACAGTTTACTGCTTACCTTTGTACCATTTCAGGTTATTCACAGGACTTGAATTGCTTAAATTTCAATAAAAACTGGAAAAATTGAGGTGTCCTAAAACTTTCAACCGGTAGTGTATGACATCATCATTCTCAAACGATATGCAACAGTGCTGTTAGATGATATTTGTAAAATTTCGCATGGATAGGGTGAGCGGTTTCAGAGATATAATTATTTAATACTAGCAGAAGTACCCGGCATTGCCGGGGGAGGGGAGGGGAGGGGAACAGGGGGGAGGGGAGGAGAGGGGGGGAGGGGAGAGGGAGGGGGGGGGAGGGGAGAGGGAGGGGAGGGAGGGGAGGGGGCGGGGGGAGGGGAAGGGGTAGGACAGAAAGGAAGGGGTAGGGGGGAAAGGGAGGAGCATGGGGGAAAGGGAGGGGGAGGGGGATGGGGAAGGGGAGAGGTAGGGTGGAGGGAGAAGGAGGGGGAAGGGGAGAGGGTAGGGTGGAGGGAGAAGGGAGGGGGAAGGGTAGGGGGAGGGGGAGGGGGGAAAGGGAGGGGGAGCGGGAGGGGGGAGGAGGGAAAGGGAGGGGTAGGGGGAGGGGGAGGGGGAGGGGGGGATAAGGGATGGGGGGAGGGGAGGGGAAAGGGGAGGAGAGGGGGGAGGGGAGGAACAGGGGGGAGGGGAGGGGGAGGGGAGGGAAGGGGAGGGGAGGGGGGAGGGGAGGGGCAGGGGAGGGGGAGGGGGAGGGGAGGGGAGGGGGAGGGGGAGGGGGAGGGGGGGGAGGGGAGAGGGGAGGGGGAGGGAGGGATGGGAGGGGAGGAGAGGGGAGGAGAGGGGGGAGGGGGAGGGATGGGAGGGGGAGGGATGGGAGGGGAGAGGAGTGGGAGGGTGGGGGGGAGGAGGGGGAGGTGGAGGGAAGGGGAAGGGCAAGGGGTGTGGGGGAGGTGGAGGGGGATGGGGAAGGGGTAGGGCAGAAAGAAAGGGGTAGGGGTGAAGGGAGGGGCATGGGGCAAGGGAGGGGGAGGGGAGGGGGAGAGGAGGGGAGGGGGGAAGGGGAGAGGGTAGGGTGGAGGGAGAAGGGAGGGGGAAGGGTAGGGGGAGGGGGAGGGGGGAAGGGTAGGGGAGGGGGAGGGGGGGAAGGGAGGGGGAGCGGGAGGGAGGGGGAGGAGGGAAGGGGAGGGGGGAGGGGGAGGAGGGAGGGGGAGGAGGGAAGGGGGAGGGGGAGGGGGAAGGGGGAGGGGAGGGAGGGGGAGGGGGATGGGGGATGGGGGAGGGAGTGGGGGAGGGGAGGGGAACGGGGGGGAGGGGAGGCGAGGGGGGAGGGGAGTGGGGGGAGGGGAGGGGAACGGGGGGGAGGGGAGGAGAGGGGGAGAGGGAGGGGAGGAGAGGGGGGAGGGGAGGGGGGAGGGGAGGGGGAGGCGTAAATTTTCCTTCAATCCAAAATGGCTGCCAAACCATGTGACCTATGATGTCATAAATTTAATATTTCAATACAAATGGGCCATAGATCATGTGCATGCAATTTCACATTTTTAGGACAAGGAATTTGATTAAAACATTTTGGCTGGTCATTATCCATATCTGGCTGGTCATATCATTTTGGCTGGCTGGAACACGTCACCTCTGATGTCATCATTATCATGCTTTTGTTCCCCATTGGGAGTACTTGACAATGTGCCAAGTTTCAAATTTTTCCATCAGCAGTTCAAGATATAACTTTTTAATTATTTGCTTTAATCCAAGATGGCTGCCATACCACGTTACCTATGACGTCACAATTATCATAAAAACATTCTGCATGGGTGTCACTCCTATCCTGAAAGTTTTGGTCTCAATCGGACATATGTTTGCTGAGAAAAACGAGGTTTAGCCCAGACGGACATACAGACGGACGGACGGATGGACGGGACGGACGGGACGGACAGACAACCCGAAAACATAATGCCTGTGGCGACTTTGTCGGCGGAGGCATAAAAATGCGGGTGGTGCATAGGCACAGTACGCTGGCAGTCACGATGCCTCAAAAATAACAACTCAGGTTACATAATGAAGCCAAAACATTGCTCTTGCTTATGTGCATATATAATACATCGTGTTTATATAGCTTAGATTGATTCCAAATCCACTGGCCCGAAGGAATTCCAAATCCACTGGTAAATTCCAAACCCACGCCCCTCCCCCCCCCCCCCCCCAAGTGCACGACGCCTCCTCCCTCCCCCCTGTGTGACATCCTCCCCTCCCCCCAGTGTGATGCCCTCCCCTCCCCCCAGTGTGACGCCCTCCCCTCCCCCCTCCAGTGTGACGCCCCCCCCCCGTTCTATGCCCCCGCCCCCCCCCCATGCGACGCCTCCTCCACCCCCACCCCCTTCGCGACGCACCCCCCCGCCTGCGCGACGCCCTCCCCCCATGTGTGACACTCTCCCTTCCCCCCCACCCCCCCCCCCCATGCGACGCCCTGCCCAAATGCAAGACGCTCTGCCCTCCCCCCTCCCCCCCGTGCGACGCCTCCTCCACCCCCACCCCCTTCAACAACGCACCCCCCCGCCTGCGCGACGCCCTCCCCCCATGTGTGACACTCTCCCTTCCCCCCCCCCCCCCCCCCATGCGACGCCCTGCCCAAATGCACGACGCTCTGCCCTCCCCCGTGCGACCCCGCTCCCCGACGCCCCCACCCCCCATGTGACGCCCTCCCCCCTCCCCCCTGTGTGACACAGACAAGGTTGGAAAGGGGTGAGGAGTTGAGCGGAGCGAGGAATGTGAGGAGCAGAGTGTGAGGAGATTGAGGGGGGTGGTCGAGTGAGGAGTGAAGGTTGGAGATGTGAGGGGTTAGAGAGGAGTGAGGAGGGAAGGAGAGTGAGGAGGAGAGTGGGATGATGAGTGAGGAGTGGAGAGGAGATTGGGGTGGAGAGGAGAATGGAGCATCGAGAAGTGAGGCATAGAGAAGGGTTAGAAGTGGAGTGAGGATTTAGGAGGTATTGGAGAGAAGTGAGGAGGGGTTGGAATCTGACTCTTAACTATTCTTGATGGAGAAATGAAAAGCAGTTTTCATGAATCAACTTTCGAAATGCAGATCTCATTCAACAAATGAGGATTAAAAGCACGCGCATGCATGGATAACACATTCCATCATCGACCATTATAGATTGTTATGAGCTCGAGGGTTCAGCATAATTGAGTTTGTTAGCTTTCTGTGCACTTTGTTGCGTTATACAATCTGGTTTAATGAAATCGCTATCCATGCTCAAATTTAGGAATGTACATTCAATTTCAAATTGTTATAATGCGTTGTCGAATGGCATAAAATCATGTCTTTCGGCGCAAATCCAAATGTTTGGGGTTTTTTCTGCCTTTAAACTGCTGAGTCTAGTTGAGGGGTGACAGTAAACGGCAAACATTTTGTGAACTCTTTAGTGGCTACAGCTGGTACGCCTTACAGAAATGCCTGGAGGGGTCACTTTGGCTCTCTTGAATGACAACTTATCAAGGGGCATTGACCGAGGAGATTATTTTTCAGTCCCCCACCCCCAAGAATGTTCAACTGCAGATAAAGCACACATACCATCCAAGAGAGAGAAAGACCATGATAGAATCAGAATGCTCATCAAACCGAGCTTCCAATAGATGGATATTACTGAGAGTGCGTGGAGTCTTGCTGGAAAATTCTGATGAGGGGAACATCATCAGAAGGCTCAAACTTTGGCTGGTGGGCATCCACTTTTTGGATAAGAAGGAAACACTTGGTTGGTTATGCTCATTTGTTGGTTGGATACATGATACTAGTACGACAATTACGCTGCACAACACCCTAGTGTGATGGTGTGGATTTGGTGTTGTTTGTTCTGAGCTTCTGCTTTGGTCGCAGATTGCTTGAGACTCTGGGTTATTTGGCAGTTCAGGAAAGCATCTCAACTCCTTGTGGTTCATTTCAAACAAACTGGTCTGTCCCCCACTTCAAGGCACGACTTGTGCTGGGCAATGATTTGCCTGCTGCTTGGTTCATGAATCGGTTGGCAACTTGCATGTAAAAATATCCGACTGAACAGAACGAGAGCTGTAAGGACATCTCCTCATCCCTGCAAACTACATACACTCAGTCATGGTACGAACTTCAACCTTTTTGACCCACAACTCCAGAAGTGAGCAGTGTACTGCAAGATTCCCTACAACAGTCTTCCCACACCCTCCTCCCTGACCCTCTATCTCTCTTTATATATATATACTAGCAGAAGTAC